>NC_137557.1:30891160-31491160 GCF_963082525.1 Nesoenas mayeri
AATGGCCTAAGTCTATTATAAAATGATGGAAAGCTCAATTTCCATAGATGATGTATGTGGTTCCCCGCCCCCCCCGCCTCCAAGTAGAATCTAGTTTGAGGTAATACCATTATGGGGAAAGAAAAAAGACATTTGATGAAGAGTTGTGGGTAGAAGTTGTGCTTGATGGTGTGGGTGGAGGTGTTTGAGGTGATAATTTTTTTTCCTGGGATACTGGTGTGACACCGAAGGTGTCAAGATTTGATAACTGGAAACTGCAAAAGTGAATGTGAGTTTCAATCTGTGTTTTTGTTGATTATAACATTCTTATTGTCACCCCAGATTATTTGCTTGCTTTCTTCTCTTCGTTCTGGTGTTCAGACAGTTTGCCAACAACTTCTGTTATGTGATTTCTCATGAGGGTGGCGATTCTTGTTAAGATAGCTGCGAAGTCTGTATGTAACATTATGGTTTTCCTCTTGAAGTTAAATACCCACTGCCAAATTATTATTATTATTATTATTATTATTATTATTATTATTATTATTATTATTTTAATTGAGACTATTTTTCAGCTGCAGATTATTTTTGTAATGTAGGGAGAAACGAAACCTGGTTTTTATGCCTTGAATAGTGCTTCATATTTGTCAAATGTTGCTCTGTCACACCTTATGTGTGTGTATATGCTCTGTTTACAGCAATCTTCTAAATCACTTCTTCAATGTTCAAGCCATGTTGATCTTCCCAAAAATATTTGCTAAATGAAACACACTGTTTATAGAGAGTAGTTTCTAAACAAGTGGATTCAATTTATTTCTAGGCAATTTGAGACCTTGTTGCCTTCAGGAAACATTAAGAGTATAAAGCTCCAAAGCCTGCACATGAATCAGCTGTTCCTAAAGCCACTGTCAATATCAATAGAGCAAGTTGGAAAGGAGTTACTGAAAGATGTATTTGTGTGGTCTTCAGTAATGAGCTATATGTAGAAAACCCTGTTAGAAAGCATTACTGTATTACAGAGTTGCCTGATGGCACTGCACATTTTCTAAGGGAGCTGGGTAAGCCTTGCAGACCACCTTGAGAAGGTTGCCAGCCCCTAATCTAGCTTGGGCATTGACTGTGTTGTGTGCCAGGGAGGACAAACACAAACAAAAAAACATGGGAAATGCCTTTTTGGTTTCTTAAGAATCGTCCATCGTGTTTTCTTGTTTTTAGTCCTATGTTGGTTGACTTTCCAGAAATTTAAATTCTATGTGATGGGAAAGGGACTTGTGTGGTTTAGTATTTGCTAGTACTAGGTGGTTAATCTCTCCATAGTTGCAAGGATTAATACAGGAGTTGTGTGTTAGACTCACAGAGTCTGTATAAAGTGTGTATATGTGATTGGTTAATACGCGGACTTCCAAGGACAACAAAAAAATGCAACTATGGCAACAAATAAAACTCTCTTGCCAGCTGCTCCTAAACTGCGAGTTTTTCCTGTTGGGAAAACTGCACCACGAAGTTGGTGAAGGGTTTAGAGCAGAAACCGTATGAAGGGCTAAGTTAGTTAATTCACAAAATTTGGAGCCTGTTAGCACTGAAACATTTCCTTTAGCTTGCCAAACAGGGAGCACAGAGATGGAGGTGGCTCTGATTCAAGGTGCTTCTCACTGACACAAATTAACATGAAAATATCTTGGGGAGAAAAAAAAATTCAACCCACCACATATTTACAAATATATTTTTGAGGCTGTGATTTGATTGCTTCATTATCTCATCTACATGTGAAATTTTAGGTAAAATTTGAGCAAGTGTCATCTTGCCCATCCAGAAGAAAATACCACTTTGTACTTGTGGTGTTGGTAACATCATACAGAGCCAAGTTTGCAGAAACAGGTGATATTTTAACAATATTAAATTTTTCTTCTTTTTTTTTTTTTTAATTTATTTTTTAATTTTGACTTCTGCACTCTAACAGCCCCAAGGCTGGATGAACTGCATTTTCCACAGTTCTGTGCAGTCCCACAGAGCAGAATTGCATTTAGTTCTTTCCTATGCTGGACCCTGGGTGGGACTCTCCCTCAGGTACATGCCTTCAGCTACTGGACAGATGAGAAAAACATCCAATATTATACAGTTCACACTAAAGTTGCTGTGCTGATAAATCATACAAGTGAAACTTGTTCTATTTTTTTCATGTAATCACAGGTCCTAGTCCTATTCAGTTTTCTTATTGCATTTTTCTCCTTTTGTGACAGCAGGTCCAAGGACAGAGGTACAGAATTAATAAAATGGTGTTCACATTGTTCTGCATCACCTGCAGCTCTCATTAACCATTTTCTTTTGCCAATATCCTTTAAACCTGTCACAGAAGGACCCGCTAGACTGGCTGGATTATAGCTATTTAATCCCTGCTTTTCCTGCAAATGTATCACTTGTGCAGTGAAATGTAGGGATGCTTAGTGCTTTCAAACACAGTGTGTGGCCTTAGTAATAGAAGTAGTGGAGGAAGAGTTGTTAGGTTTTTTTAAATGCTCTTTAGCTGTAACTTTGCTTTATTTGAGAATTATATTTATAATTAAGCCCACAGTTTGTGTTTTTTTCTCTCAAGTTGATAGGCTTTCTACCTGCAAATATTGTTCTTCCACTTTGCCTAGTCTAAACAGGTCTCTGTTAAAGAAAATATTCCCTCTTTGTTTTCTTCCCTCTGTCATGCTCTCTTCTGCTCCTTATGCTCCACCATTACTTTAGGAGGGAGTAACATCAATATATTGCTTTCTCTATTTTCTCCCTAGGGATAAACCTCTTTTATCTTGGGCAAGAACTGATTTTTCTGGGGTTGTTTCTGTTTCCAGACAATAGGCCTGAAACAGGCAGGATACCACTTCCTGGAACAGAAAATTAATTCTAATTAATGCTAACCAACACACCATGTTAAAAACGCTTATTATTTTTAGCTGGAATCCACAAACCACACATAATCCCGCTGTTTGTTGTTGTGAAATAAGTAGTATAAAAATTATCATGTAAAAAAATTTTCTGCATTCATTTAATTATTTTCTAGATTTGTTTTGACTTTGTTTGGCCAGTGCTAGCTGCTTTGTAGTTAAGTAATGTATTCCTCAATTATATCCTAATTTTCTGTTTCCTAAAGAACTGAAATTGCTTTTTAAATCAATGGGATACTAGACTGAACAAAGAATAAAGGATTGAACCCCACATCTGGAAAATCTTCTGCTATCTTATCTTCATAAATAGGAAGCTTGGCTACATATTCTTCTTTTGGTTCCCATGGTGAACACATCAATGTTTGTATCAAGCAGATTATCAACAGGTTTGAGCTGATGGTTGTTTGAAACTTCAGTAGTTCAAAGCCCACCCAGACTTGCTAGATATGTCACAGCGGAAAACCTGTACACAAAGTAACAGGCATTAAAGAGATTTTTCAAGCCCATTTTTATTGGTTTACAACAAGAAGAGTCTTAGAAATACACTAGAACATGCCAGGCATGTTCTGGTAAAAAATAATACATTTTATTAATATTGTGTGGTCCCCCAAATGAATTCCAACTGCTGTAATGGTGCAGCTGAAGTAAGGAGACATTTGTGAGCGTGCCTGATACTTTATAAAATGGTAGATGAATGAAGTGGGTTCCTATGTCCCTAAAATGCCTAAAACATTTATAAAGAAGATGTGCCTGGTATTGCATTGAAGTGGAGGTGCTGGCAAATGTCTGAATATGGCATTTAACATACATGGAATCTGCACAAACAGCATGTGGTGTTGTTAATGACTCAGACTTGTATGTATGCTTAGTATATGGATAATGGAATTAACTCTGTCATAACTACAAGGTAGAAGATGGTTGTGCATAGGAAAACGAATGGTTTAATCCAAGAGAAACTAGATGCGTCTTTATAAAAGTAAAGTTCTAGCTGCTGAAACAATTTGGGGCTCTCTGAGGAGCAACATTATGCATTTACTGATGCTTAGTGTGATTTTTTTAATATACCTCAGGTACTTCCCAAAATAAAGAAGCTTGCAGGCAAATGCACTGCAAAGTCCTGGGTTTTGGATGAGCATGGCCCTGGTCTGGGAAGAAGGCTTTGGGGCCACCATGTACGGGCAGTTGTCAGGCACGTGGGATTTAGCGTGGGATGCGGTCCCTGGAGTGCCTGTGTGCTACTGGGACAGAGATGCTTCCAGGAAGGTGCAGACCCTCATGGAAGCAGCTTAAGACAGGTAAAAAAGCCATACAGGTAAAATGTGTTATACCTGGAAAGGGAAGATAGCACTTTGTTCCAATATCAGGGGTACTCCTTTCACCCTCTGCCTATGGTTTTATAAGTGTTTTACCCCTTGCCATGTACTCTCCGAGAAACTATTTTTTGCTGTTTGTTTTCCAGTTTCTTTAGTTTCTCAGACTGATCAAAAATGTTTTTATTATTACAAACACAGACAAAATAAGATCTTTAGGAGGACACTGTTGGGATGCTCTTGCCTTGCTCTTCCAGAATAAGTCTCAGGCTGGGCACGTTTCCAGCAATGGGGGGAAAGCAAAGCTATTCATACCCAAGCACATCTCCATTTCAGAAGGACTGGAAGATGAAACAATTCATGATTTTCTTTCCTTTTCAGTGTTCTTCAAAGAGCTTGGAAGACTGTGATTCCTAGACCCTTTAAATTTGAGACGAAATCTTGTCTGTAGCAAGCTGAAAGATGTATTTTCATCTCACACAATTATTATTTTTTAAGATCTATTCTTTTCTTCAGATCTGAGAAATTGACTCCTAGCTGTGAGAGGTATATTCTTGTCTCAGTAAATGTGTCACACTATCATAGAATCATAGACTGGTTTGAGTTGAAAGGGATCTTAAAGATCATCTAGTTCCAACCTCCCAGCCACATGGTCACCTCCCACCAGACCAGGTCTCTCAGAGCCACATCCAGCCTGGCCTGGGACACTTCCTGGGATGGGGCATCCACCACTGCTCTGGGCAGCCTGTGCCAGGGTCTCAACATCCCCTGGGGAAGAATTTCTTCCTTATATCTAATCTAAATCTTCCCTCTTTCAGTTTAAAGCTATTACCCCTTATCCTATCACTTATAAAAAGTCCCTCTCCAGCTTTCTCATAGGTCCCCTTTAGGCACTGGCAGGCTGCTATAAGGTCTCATCGGAGCCTTCTCTTCTCCATGTTGAATAACCCCAGCGGTGTGTCTTCATAGAAGAGGTGTTGCAGCCCCTGATCATCCTCATGGCCCTCCTCTGGACTTGCTCCAACAGGTCCATGCCTTTCTTATGTTGGGGGCACCAGAACTGGACACAGCACTGCAGGTGGGCTCTCACAAGAGTGGAGTAGAGGCGGAAAAACACCTCCCTCCCCCTGCTCATTTTGCTTCTTTCGATGCAGCCCAGGATATCGTTGGATTTCTGGGCTACAAGCGCACATTGCTGGCTCATGTTGAGACTCTCATCAACCAACACTCCCAAGTCCTTCTCCTCAGGGCTGCTCTCAATCCATTCTCTGCCCAGCCTGCAGTTGTGGTTGTCATTGCCCCAAACCATGTGCAGGACCTTGCACTTGGTCTTGCTGAGCTTCGTGAAGTTTGCACAGGCCCACCACTTGAGCTCCCTCTGGATGGCATCCCTTCCCTCCAGCTTGGTGTCATTGGCACACTTGCTGGGGGTGCACTCAGTCCCACTGTCCACATCACTGACAAAGATGTTAAACAGCACATGTCCCAATACCAACCCCTGATGAACGTCACTGGTCTCCACTTGGACATCAAGCCCTTGACTGCAACTCTTTGAGTGCGACCATCTAGCCAATTCCTTATTCACTGAATGGTTCACCCATCAAATCCAATTTAGAGACAAGAATGTCTTGCACGAGTCCAGGTACCTGATATCAGTTACTCTTCCTTACCCATCAACGCTGTAGCCCCGTTGTAGAAGGCCACCAAATTTGTCAGGCATGACTTGGCCCTAGTGAAGTGATGCTGGCTGTCACCAATCACCTCCTTATTTTCCATGTGCCCTAGTGGAGTTTCCAAGAGGGTCTGCTCCACGACCTGGCCAGGCATAGAAGTGAGACTGACTGGCTTGTAGTTCCCTGGGTCTTTCTTTTTTCCCTTTTTAAAGATGAAGGTTAAGATCTGCCAGTTCTCTGTTCTAGGGCAAAAGAGGAAGGGCTTTTTTTTAAACATGGCCTCTGATTTGTGAAGTCTTGGATTTTGAGTGCCCTACCTATGTTGGATTTTATTTTTACATATGTTACAGTGGCCCCAGATCCCAAGAACCTGGGTATAGTATTAGATATTCAGCATCTGTGAAAAATCAGGAATCAAGATCAGCAATTGCTGAGTATTTTTACCTTCTGACTCCCTAATATACACTGAAAGGAAAATTAAAGGTTGAAAAATTCTTAAAAAAAAGTTAGATCAAGTGATTCTAGATAATTTTACAATGATATATATGAAGTAGATACTCATTCATCACTTTTCACATTACAGAAATACCAGCAGTGGAAATTACAGTGAAATTTATTCTAGTGCTGTTTTGCAATAATATTGAGAATTGCATTCGTTTCATCTTGTAACTGGCTGCATTCTGCATATGTTTAGATGAGACAGGTATAACATGCAAGGAAAAAAGCACAGGATTGTTGCCTTATTCTACAACACTAGTTGATTTTAATTTTTTTTTTTTTTCCTGAGAGGTTGTAATGTACTTTTAAGTAATCTATGCACAGCTACAGCGGGTCAATCAAAAAAATGTTATGTTGTCCTGCTAAGTCCTTAGACAACAAGATTCAGGCATGTTTAAATCTAAACCAAAGGTTAATCCATACTTGGTTATTTGAGAGGGCTAAAACACAGTAATTCATTTGCTTTATTGATTAAACATGCCGAGCATAGTAACCAATATGTTACTGGAATTTGGTTTTTATTTTCCGTTAGCTCTGACAACACAAAGACCAGTGCGTGAGGTGTTGGATGTTTTCGGCAGATTCTGGTTTGTGACATAAACTTTTAATGTAGCTCATTAGCACAAAGCCTAGCATTAAGGATGGTGGGGTAAACAATGCTTTTATATGGGAATATTAAAGGTATACTTCACGTTAGTTTGCACTTCCATTTCCCCAGCAACAAATGCTTGTTTGTGTTTAACACTTGTCTATAGGTGGCAGCAGCTCCAATGCTTTTATAGGCTGCGATTATGCCCAGAAAGTTGTGTGAGGAAAGTTCAGCAGTTTCTGGATGCTTCGATATCACTGGACATCCCCTGGAGAGGTGTACAGCAAAGCAGTCACGAAGATATGTGAAAATGGAATTATCTTTCAAATAACTGGAAGACTTTTACATCCTGAGCCAAAAGATGACGGCTTATCTGTCATGATTTTTATTAACTTCAGTTGATAGGAACATTTAAGTGTCTATTTATAACTTATGTTCCTAGTTGTGTTTGGAGCTAAAAAGTTAAACTTTTAGTATAATAATGTCAAATGAGTGCTGTTCAACTCTTAATTTTGATATACTTGTGTATTTGTGAAACAAATGATCTGTATTGACTGAAGTTTGAACTGAGAGCTAAGTAACCAAAAAGCAAAGATTAATGATCACCCGCTGCCCTGAGCATGATCATGGAAAACCTGCTATAATGCAGCTCTAATAAGTGACTGCTGCTGGGAGGTGAGTGAGCACGTGTAACTGTAAGGCATAATAGGAAATGAGGCACAGTTTCTTTTTTTTGAAGTTTTTTTTTTTTGTATAGTGTTGAAAGTCGAAAGCAACTTTTGGGGGATTGTAGCTGCTGTCATCTTCGTTGTCTAAAGAATTGAATTTGAACATCTGGACTCCGCTGTGCTTGCCACTGAACAAATTGAAGCATTTTCAGGCTTAGCAGCTTTCTGCTCACATGTCACTGACCCAGTTCTAGTTGCTTCAGTCTTTTGAATTTGCTCCTGCAAACCTCCCACTTCATTCCCAGGGTGGTTGTTTCTTTGCTATTGATGAGCTTTGGGCTGCTCCTGGCAGGGAATATTGCTGCTGGCTGCTGTAGGGGTTTGGCTCTGTGAATGATGCACAGACACTATGGCTACTTGGATAACTTCACCTATTCTTAAACTCCCTAAAACCTGTTAACTTGCTGTCTTCTCAGCCTTCCAGCTTCTTCCCGAGCAGTACTGGGGTGCTTCATGTGTTCCAGTATGAATGGAACAAGTTGCTTCAACTCAAGTTCTCTATAGCTTTCAATTAAAACAAGGATGTTGTGGTCATGTGAAAATCTGCCTAGATGCTAGAAAAATCCTGATCTTCCTACTGACCTCCCCCAAAACTGAACCTCCTCACTTTGATCTCCTACACTTTCCAGAAGTGATTTGATAATGTTTATTTATTTTAATTGTACATCAGCTGGCAACTGTTTTCTCATCTACCTGTTCAAAGTGGTAAACATGTCCTCCCCATGATGGATCCTTATGACACTGAAGAGCAGCTCACTGTTAGCATGCAGATATAGCCAAAGGGAAAGCAGGATCCTGCTGCCTTTGCTGGCTGGGGACCCTAGGTCACTGACCAATACCTGTGCTTGAGTTCTCCAAGAAGGCAACCTGAAAGGTAGTCTGGTGCCTGTCATGAATGACATGACAGAAGGAGACATCCTATATAAAATAATTTTTAAATTCCTTGCAGTTGCCTAAAGTTGCTAGGAAAGCAGATGGATAATGATAGCCTTGGGGACTTATTTCCTGATTTTTCAATGAGATATTTTTTGACTGGAAGTGTTTAATACAGCATAGAAAATGTCATTTAATTACAACTTGTTGTTAGTACCCAATAAGATGAACCTCGGCTCTTAAATTAGCTGGCTAAAGTAGGTGCCTGAAGCTGATGGTGTGAATATCCAATGGAAAGGGCAGTTACAAGCCATAGGTGTGCTTCATATATGGAAAGGGCAGGGCAATGGCAAAGCTGGTGAGAGAAAAGCATCTGCTCCAAGTGCTGTTCCCCAGTCAGAGGGTGACCGGCGGGTAGGAGAAGTGTCCAAGCCCCATTGCCTCCTCTTCCTTGCACTGCTGAGGGGTAGAAAAGCACTTTCTGCCTGTCTTGGGCCACCATTCCTCTGGGCCATGTCAGCAGCACCGTGGAAATCACTCTGCACTGTGACATGGCAGAGGGAAGGAAACACCGATGCCATGGACAGGGTTCTGGCAGAGAGCGCTACTGAACCCTCCTGAGCAAGCAGGAGCCCCAATGCTGAACCCCCATTAATCCATCTGGATAGTGGCGACAGGATTGTTCAGTCCTCCAATTTGCCTAATTACAAGACAGGACAGATATTAGACCTCAAAAATTCCCCACGTTATCTGTGTGACAGTGAAAGCATGTTCAAATGCTTTAAACCATCTGTAACGAGTGATGGATGAAGCTTACTAAGCTTCACATGATGCAGCGGTGTAGGAGCTGTGGAGAGCAGGTGGGCAGGAGAGCACAGTCATCCACCTCGATGGGCTGTGTGTGCTCTGCCCTGTGCATGGCGCGGGCACAGAGCTGCCATTGGGTTGCTCCGGACATGAAGCCAAAAATATGAGAAGAGGCTTTTCTGACCCCATTCCTGACCACACGTTGGAAGAGAACTGATGAGTTGAACTCTGGAAGGAAAATGGGCAGGTTGGGAGGGAAGAATAGAAAGGGCAGCAGAAACCAAATGTCTGCTGACCTGAGGAAGGAGTTTGGTGATGGGCATTGAGCTGAGAGCCAGCAGGAAGACAAGCAGGGACTGTCACAGGAGCTGCTGCCCTGGAAACAGAAATTGTGTGGATGGGTCTGAACAGAACCACAAACAAGACCTAAAAGGACTAAACTTCTTAGAAAATCTGCAACATAATAATTAACTGTACTTTACGGAGAGTGATGGGTTAAAACGACTGATGTTGCCAGTTGGGAAGCCACAGCTATGTGGGCTGAGGCTTTTCGCAGAGGTGGATTAGGAGCGCTCATTTGTCTTGACCACTAAAATAATTTTGTCAGTGGAATCTGCAAATGGTTTTAATGTCATGCAGGTGTAGAGAGCTAATAATTTTGCAAGGCTTCTGGTGAGCCTGAGCACGAATGATGTCTGGCCTGGTGGGTAAGTTTGCAAGTGAATCTGCACAAATAATTTTTCATGAGGGCTGATTTAGACATTCTTAAGGATTTGCAGCTTACTATTAGAGACCTGTCCTTAGGAATCAAGAGGTTCTAGTTTAATTCCAGTTTCTGAAAGAGGCATGTTGGATAATAACAGAAACTCAGATTTCTTGTTGCTATTTAACCTGTTTTTGTGAATCTAAGATTCCCAATCTAGAGCTCCTTTTAGCCCTGCATGTGCCCGTTTTCATCTTTGCCACAAAGGGCAGGTTGGATTATAATGAGAATTGGCCATTCCTGGCTAACGTGCAGCCTCTGGAGGGCGATGAGCACCCAGGGTGCACAGCGTTGCTCCAGGGCTGCCCTAACCTGGATTATGTTGAGATTAGCAGGGAACTGACCTTTGTCACAGTCACTGTGATTTTCCTCTACCCACATCTTGAGAACTGCCAGAGTAAAGAAACAAAAGCAGCTGAGGAGAAAGCACACACTGGTAAAATTTTGAATGTCTCCGAGGTTGTTTATTATTATTTCATGACTTTAGTAAAATAAGTTTTGTTTTGCAAGCCTGCTGACCTTGAAGAGAGCTCGCTCTCTTTGAAGAAACTCCCCCAGCAGACTACCATCTTCCTCTATGGATTTTAGGCAGTCTCAGCTCTACTACGTAAAATAAAGTAACAGCGAGATAGGATCCTGTTAGCAGAGATCTCAAAGACCACAGTCTTAGCTGCAAGAAGTTCTTTAAATCACATGCTGCACTAATACATATTCTGTAAAAAAAAATAGGGGTTTTTGTGTGTGTATGTGTGACACCCCACCTCAGACCCTCACATTTGTCTATACATATGTTTCAGGTGTTCCTTAAAATTTGTTTTGTTGAGAGTTGATAACGAGAAATTGGTGACTATGAATAGACGTCAATATTGGAATTTGGTACACAGTCTTACGGTCCAAATAGAATTTAAGAGTGTAGTTGAGTTTATTTATTACTGTGTTATATTACTAAAGCCAGGGGATTTTGATACATTGCAATTTGGCCTCTCTTCTGAGTACTGTAAAAACTTGTATTCAGCTGAGTCCGTGCAGTGGCGGAGATGGAAGGGACAAATTCCCCACCCGGGAGCTGCCTGAGGGACAAAAAAGGGTAAAGGGAGAAGAGCATGCCAGCAGTGTTTGGTGTTCCCTGGATGGCCATCCTCAGACCAATAGGTATTTTACCATAAATTACTGTTATAACATAAAAATACCCCAGAGTGTTAATAAAAGAGGGTGATGTGCAAAAAAGTTACAGAGAATTGATGATAGGGATGATAATGGCTAAAGGAACAACAGGGGCTGAGAAACTAAAGGTTGTGTTTTGCTTTCTCTCCAGTACTGCACTTCTGATTTCATAAACTCCATGAGTGAATTCCCACCATTGCAATCTTTTATTTAATAATCACACTTGGTGGCCAAGAAAACAGTTAAATGAATGTATACTCTGGGCAGAAGACAAAGTCCTTTTTAAGTAAATGAGAAAGGCAACATGAGTGCTTTTGAACTTGATCTCTTCTTCCTTATTGGTGGATCATAAACAATCATATGTTGAAGTTAGAACACTGCACTGATGTAATCCTGTCATATTCTAGTAGGATTTATGTGAAATTAGAGGCTTTTCCTTCCCTGTCCAGTTGGCTGAAGCTGAACAGATAAATCTCTATCAATGTGATGGAGTGAGGTTTGAGATGCAGCCACAAAAGGGTATGGCTTCTCCTCTTACGTCCATACCTCTACAAAGACATGCAATGGACTTTTCCTTTTAGATACCCTGTTTTAGGTCTAAATGAACCACAGTAAGTGGGGGCTGATATATATTTGGAATTGCAGGATAGGGAATACTCTTTCCTAGTTTTTGCCTAGAGCACTACTTCTGGCTGACAAATCACTGCAAATGTAACTTGGCAGCCAGCTTGGCCTCAGGTCTCTTTACTTTGGCTTTACCCACACACCAAAATTTTCCATCTTGTTTATACCTTGTCACTGTACTTCAGCTGTAGCAGCTGCTGCTGTGGCCACCTCGATTCTGGAGCAGGAACTCCCTGGTCTATGTAGGTGTGGAAAATCTGTTCTTCACTGTGCCCAGCACTAGCCTCTGCTCTTGGCCTTTTCTCTGCCTTGTTCCCCACAGCGACAGAAGTCTTGGATTTCAGAGCCTGTGCCCTGTTACAGGAGAGGAAGATGGAGTGAATGTGCATATTTATGATCTTTGCCCCCATACTCGGTGCCAGCAGGTTGTGTCCACTCCTGAGCATGACGAATTTCCCAGGCCCCATCTCATTCCCCAGGCATGAGATTGTCTGGCCCTGTCACACATTTAACTTGGTTTTGCTCAGCTGTTAGCATTTATACATAGTTCTTTTTCGATTGCTCATATTTAATAGGTCACATAGAATACAGTTTGAAGAGAATGACAGCTTTGTGTGTGTTTGGTGTTGTGTTTTTGTGTGTATGTTTGTTTAAGGTGTCTTCTTTCTGGGTTAAACTATAAAAGTTTATGTCAAAATTCCCAACCTTTAGAAACTGCATAGGCTATTAGCACCTTTTCTTTTTTCCTCATAAACAACAGCCACTGTACCTCAGTGAACGAACTGAGCAGAATAGTTCTCTGGAGCAAAATAGCTGTCAGTTGTGTTTCTGAAGGTATGAGAGCACAGCTGGGAACGGGACACAGCCTGGCAGTGCGTAAACAAGGAATTCTCCTTCTATCTGTGAAAACCATGAATTCACTGGAATGTCAGCTTGCTTGCTGCATAAAACACACTTGCTGATGGTCCTAGAAAATATTTCCTCAGGGTCTGTTAATGGCACATCTACACTTGGTGACACAGTTCAATTTTCATTCACTTGCTTACCTTCTTGTGGAAACACAAACCAGAAATGTCAGAGTTTTACCTCCAGAGTTGTCACTCTTACAGTCCTTCTTCAGGGGATGCCTTTCTGATTCAATGGTCAAGTCAATTAATGTTCATATTGTCATTAATTACATTACTCCAGGACTTACGAGAGAAATCAAACAGGACCTAGCAACATTTATTGCAGGAGCTGTGTGTGACCAGGACAATTTGGAGTATCACCACTGATTCCATTTCTTGCTTTTTATGGATCCCTCAGACTGAACAATTTTGCTCAGAAGGAAGGTCATTTCACTGACAGCATCTTGCATATAGTGGCATGACATTTTCATAAACATCTAACCTAGAGAAATCACATTCATTAGCAAGGCAGCCAGCCCTAAGTAATAATAAGGAAGAATTTACATGCCAGAATGGGCAAAATGGGAAGCATAGAAAGAGTGGCCCCGACTAATTCTGCTTCCATCCTGGTTATTAGCTATATTAAGACTGGAATAATTAAAACATTGGTCTTCTCCTTCCAATTAGCTCAGAGTGCACTGAGCCTCATTAGCGTCCATGTCCAATAGATAATTGAGCTGTTTTCTTGCACCCAATCACACAATGTGGAAAAACCAAGGAAGAGTTATGAAGGCCGGATGAGTGCTCAGCATGTGAGATTTTTATTTTTATAGAGTGGAATAATAGCTTCAGTTTTATTTTCCAGTTCAATGCTCAGGGGGAATGTATAGAAATACAGAATGAATATCATGAATATCAACAAAATAGTGCAGGGAGCAGAAAGTCCTGGCTATGGGTAATAACCTCTCTCTTTTTTTTTTTTTTTTTTTTTTTCTTAAATGGTGAAATATCGGGACAGTCTAGGGAAAACTGGCTTTCTGATAATGCCCTCTTATGAGATGACAACACCTATTGGTGAGCAGTAGCTGAGGGCCTAGGACAGCTTCTCCCCAGTGCAAGTGATTTGTCTGCGATACCAGTGTAGCCTGAGATAAACAAGACAATTATCTTAGGATAAAGTATGAAAGAATGATACTGATTTTTTATTTTTTTTTTTTTTTTTTAAATAAAAAGTGTTATTGTGGGCCTGAAATAAAGAAACTGTTGATAGAAAAGAAAAAAAAAAAAAAAACAACAAGGTTTTTCTTCTCCTTGAGGTCGCGCAATCTTGACTTGCAGTGTTGTTAAGCAAGGAGTTGTCATCTACAAGGCAAAGGTTTATGATGATCTGACTGAAGACAAATATGTTTGGGGACAGGCAGAGATGCACAAGAAAACATTTTCAGACTTTCGTATTAGAAAAACTTCTTTCTTAAAATACAGACAATGCTGCAGGGACTTCCAGAATCTTATACTATTTGGAATCTCACCTTTAAATTGCCTGCTGGAAGATTTTTAGTGAATTTATAAAACTGTTTCTTTCTCTTGTACACCCCCACTCCTCCCCTCCCTGGGGTGCACAATGCTCACTTTGCTCTTCATGTAAGTACCCCTGGCCGATTTCCCAACTCCTTTTCCAAAGAAATAAATGTACAAACAGCGAAAGGTTATTTATCATGACTGTCATAACTGGACTGAACTGGGAAAATGAGATACCTTCAGTAAATCACAAACCTGCAGATGTAACCTACAGTCACTGTTTTGCTGGACGTGTCTGATAACCTGCAGCCATTGACTGTGAGTTCCAAATGCTAAGATCTTAGCGCAAAGGCAGGTGTTTGTGCATTCCAATTCATTAAATTAAAATGATCACAGTCATTTTGCTAATATTGCAATACACAAATACAGAGCATCTTAGATGATCATTATGAAGAGAGAACATGTTTTAAAAGTGAGAAATAAACTTAACCAATCTAATTGTTCATTATTCAGATAAGTATATTTCTACAGTAAAATATCTGGATAGTCATCAGCTCAGTAAGGTATGAATTATGGGTCTACTTTGGCATCTCTTGTTCTCACACTAGGATTTCAGTGAAAATGTTGTGGGCTCTGGTGTTTACATTTTCAAGCCACGGGCGAGAGAACCCTGAAGCTGCTGTGAGCAAACAGCCCAACCTGTCCAGTGGATCCTTGGACTCTGATTTGTCTGGTGGTACAAACGGTGTGTTCCCAATTATCCCAACAGAACCTGATGGCCAAAACCCTTCTTGGTGAGCTGGCAAATGAAAAGGTTGTAGAAGCTTTGGCTGCCCTGGACTTTGGGTTAGTGTGGGAGCCATCCCGCTCCTTCCCGCTGCTGGCCGTGCTTTGGAATGCAGGATTCCTGCTGCCCTGGGCACCTTGTGCAGTTGTGTGGTTATTTATTTGCACGAAAAGGTTAAACAAGGATCTTGCTACACTCTGAGTAGGATTAGCTTTTTTTTTTTTTTTTTTTTTTTTTTTTTTTTTTAAGTAGTGTTGTTTCTTTTTATTTTAGAGTGGAAAATATATTTCTATTCTATTTTTGAAAATTCTAGATGAAATTGTGCAAATGGCTCCTCAGACTTGACAAAAGACCTAGAGGGTAATGCAGTAAAACTTGGTATTAACAAAAAATTACCACAAATTGTGCTAAGAGCATCATAACTTCAACTAATGTAAAAATAAGTGAAGGATTTCTGAAATGCAGTACATCCATTTAATGCTTATCTGGAAAACTGAATGTACTGAATATATAGAGGAAATAAAAACAAAAGACTACTGGCATTCTCTTGCCCTTTTTCCTTGACATTACTTTATTATGCATTACAAATAGGAAAACTCTTCATATTCCTGAGTGAAGTCTGATTTTAAAAATATAAGTGAATAAAGTAAATGTTAGTGTAGTGCAAACACCCACTGAATTATCTTTCTATCTTAACTATTTTTTTTAAGGCCTTGCTATAAATTTCTGTTTAATAGAGCTCTGGAGCTCAGGTAGTAAGTTTGTGCTGAGTCTGGTGTTAGCCCGTTTGGTAGTAAAAAGGGAAAATGAGTCTGCTATGGCGATGTATAATCTAGATGCACAGGACTGAATTAACTGATAATTCTCAAGTCTTAAATTAGCATAAATAGGATCAGAATTTTCCTCCTCACTTTCACACACGAGTGAAATATAAACGTATTTATTTTATTATTTAATGCATAATGTTAAAAAGAAAGTAGAAACAAAGGTAGTGCTTTGTCGCAATGACTTTATGGTAACTCTCATGTATCCATGCATTAATGAATGAAGGCATAGTCTGCATGGTTTGTATAAGTGCATAGCAGTAATTTGTTTCGATCAGCCCTGAAAATATGTTGTGGTTTAACCCCAGCTGGCAACCAATTCCCACGCAGCCGCTCACTCACTGCCTCCCCAACCCCCTGTGCAGTCCCTGCCCTCTTGTTGACAGCCAGTATTAGAAGCTGAAAAGTCCTTGACTGCTCAGCAACACCCACAGTATCCCTGTGTTATCAACATTATTCTCATCTTAAATTCAAAACACATCACTATACCAGCCAAAATCAGGACAAAAGAGGAAAGTCCAAATAAGCAAAATGAAGTTTAAGGGGGTCTGAAGCTAAACCACAGGGCTCAAAGAAGCCTATTCTTATTTTTTATTGTTCTTGAGTTAAAAACTAATTAGTACTCTTACATTTAAGAATGGTTCAGTTCATTCCACATGACTTGACAGTGTAAACTTCTAATTTGAGTTAGAAGAGGTAGTTAGAGTATAATAAGAGCTCATTAGTTGCATTAAAGGAAAACAAATGAAAGATAGGAAAAAGTTTTGGATTAATCAGCTACGAAGTTAAGAAAAGAGTTGTTCCACAATGTGTCCTGAGAGCTAGTTGAGACAGGAGTTAGTAATGCACAGTGCTGAAGTAAGTTAAAATTCTCTGTTTCTGTTCTACCTTTGCATGGAAGGAAAAACCTTCATCTCTGCTTATCAGAATGGGGATTCATGCAGCGGGGAAAAGGTCAACTCTCCCTGAGAAAAGAAAAGATACTTCCCACTATCTATTGAGGTCCATGGTGGTGGTGCAGTGCAGATAAAACACATCTTTTCATTGGCCTAAGCGTATCTGGAGAAGACCCTGCACTGGCTGCTGGGCGCCTTCGGCACAGGCATGCAGGATTCCAAAAGTAAAAACACCTCAAGAGATGTTTTGCCTGGTGATAACTCTCCATCTTTTTTTTATACCATACAATACATGTACATTTGGTATTAGCAATGCAAATAGGAATTGGCTGTTACATTAGAGGCAAGTGCTGGTGTATAAGAGAATATGTATTTTCTTAGAAATGAGTATGCAGCGTTTTTGGAAGGAGGTGGCTTTGTGACTGTTATGTATGCATGTGAAAGGCTCTGAAATTCTAGATTCTAGTCTTTAGAGAAATGTATTACTCTTCTGGGCAAAATAGATCTACATATCTTTGAATTTTATTTGTACATCTCAATCCAAACTGAGAGGCCTGCTGTGGACTATCTCTATACTGAAATATTTTGTATTCACTTTATAACGCTCAAAACAGCATTTACTTCAGTATTGTTAAGTTTCATCTTTTTAAACCATGATACACCCTTCAGTAGGAGGATCAGGAACTACTGGCTTGTTGTCAACTGTGTATTTAATGCAGTGATGAAGCATTTGTGGTAAATTAATTTCAGCTTTGTCTCCTAAAGGGGATCTCATCTTGCATCCTTTGTATACTGAACAGTTTGACTGAAAACAGTTTCACAAGTGAGGTATAAGACACAACAAATAATGTATCTGGATTACAAGATAAATCTTTTTGGCTTGTATTTATTAATACTATTTAACTGTAATGATGAGGCAAAAGGACATTGATAATTGCAAATTTGAAGGATCTCTGTTTTGAAAAGGCATTTCTACCAGATGGGCTGGTAGAAAAATATTCATCAATCAATTAGAACTGTCCCAGGAATTTATTAAGTTTTACATAAGCTGTTATTTCTGTCTTATTATATCATGAATACGCAGCTGCAATAAACAGCAAGATTCAGTATTCTGAATAAGCACATAACTACATTCTTCACTATATTCTGGTCTTTGACAGCTTAGCAGTTAAACTAGATGAACATGAACTATAGTACATGAAAATGGATTAGAAAGAAATTGATAATGTAGCACATTTTCCCCACTTCCTTCTAAAACACTTAGTGAAAAGCAATCAGTTCTAAAACCCTCTGTCCATGTATTAGTTAGTCAATATGAATGTTCAGCCTGCTCCAAGATATTTTAACACCTGTCAAAGCTAACTCACCAGTTGTTGCTCAGATCTTACATGGAAGTGAAAACCCCAACTGAAAACCTTTTCCATCTCCAGGGGGTTAACTCTGGGGGAAAAAAAGAGAGTGATTCTGGTTACTAGAAACGAATTGGGGGGGGGAAATGCAATTCTCAGATGACCCAATTATTATTAGAAAAAACTATGTAAAAAAAAAAGCATAGCTGGGAGAGTGAGGAATTTAATCATACTTATCTCCCTCTTGTGAGGCAGGGTGAAAATCTGCCACACCCACCTTTGCTTGGTTACCCTGGAGGTGCAAGAGGGAAGAAGTAAACGTGAAATAATGCATTAGAGAGGTGCTGTGGTAGAGTGCAGCAAGGGAACTCATTTCCTCTCACACTGGGAAAAGGATCCTTTTCAAGACTTGTGATATTATTAATGAACTATGAAAAGCCAGTAAAGAACTCGGGTCCATGTGTTGCTGTTACTGCTGCTTGGTGGAGCAGACTATAGCTACATCTGCTGTGGGGTTAACAAAAGATCCCTGACTTGTATATACTGTTCCCCGCTTCCATTATATACCAGGTATATCAGTTCTTTATAATTCTCTCTTTATAATGCCTGTCATATATTGTTTTCTTAAAATATCTATCTTGTATTTCCTCGTTGTTACAATAAATATATTAGTGGGCAGGTTTAATATCTCCTCTTGTTCAAATCACAGTACACTCAAGCATGACAAGCAAGTGCAAGGGGTATTTTCTTGAGGTTTTAAAACACAGACGTCTGAAATCTGTACAGCTCTGTAGTTAAAATTGAGAATAAAAAATACCATTTCCGATGTTTTCCCTTCAGAAAGGGAAGCAGGGAGGTAGGGGCTACTGCCTTGATACCATCACTCTGAATTAACACACTACAAGGTGTTTCAAAATTATGGACCCAATTTGAAATCACTTTGCTTTGAATATTGTTTTTTGTACATGAATTATATATTAATATATGAACTTGTATGTACGTATTTTTACCTCAGTTTATTACTACTGAGGAAACTGGGGCTTGTGGTCTGACTGCACAGCCAGGCACAGATACAGGTGGGTAGGTGGCCCCAGACACTGCCCAGGACCCTTCTCTGGGCTCTCCAAGGATGCAGGTTGTCCCCATCTTTGTAGTGGCTCCTCTTGGGAGACCACTGCTCCTATCTGGGTGTCTTCTGTGAAGAGGATACTTGTCTACTGCAAACAAAAGCGATGTTGTATTTCTCCTCCTTGCCGTGGTTTAGCCATTGGCCTCCCGGCAGCTCCTGCGCCAGCAGCAGCGCAGGGCTGGGGGATGCGGGGACACCACACACGGCCCAGCCACATCCACCTCGTCTCACTGGGTGACCCAGAGTTACTTCTTCAACTCTATCAGCATCTCTCTGAAATCAATGAGCATCCCTGTTCCTGGGGCTGCCCTCTGGGACCAGGAGCAGGTGGTTTGCAGCACTGTCCTTGGCTTGCCCTGCTGAATGCGGCACCTCTGTGCCTGGGGGTTAGTGCTGGAGGTTGTGAAAGGGATGGCTAAATGAGAAATACCTGTGTCTGCCCACTCCTTGAGAAGTTATGAATCCAGTGTAGTGTGGACTAGGAAAGCCATTAATATTCTGAAAAAGCTTACCCAGGTTACATACTTATTTTTGTCTGTATGCCAGACAGGTGATGGAGTGCTCTAAGGGCTGATAATGAGTTCTTCATCACTTGTGAGGTGCTAATCTTGATCCTTTAGAAGGTTTTTTTAAATTATTATGAATATATTTATATATCCATGTGTGAATGTGTACATCTATATTTGTCTATATAATTTTTTCCCACCAGCAAACAACTCCAGCAAGAACAGAATTAGGCCAGTTCAGCAGCTGAATGTAGGTAGCTGGTTACAATGACCTTACGGTCATGCTACATGTGCAGCATCTCTTCTTGTTACTAGGTCTGCTCGAATGCTTAGAGTTACTTTTTGTTCAAGCCATGGAAAAAATTATGGAGCATTTGTTTTGGATTTATAAATAGATTATGTGATGATGAAAAATGCCATATTAACAGTATTGAAAGCTGATGTGTATCTTCTTCCCTCAAGCTAGGCACCAACAACACAGACTGCAACCCTGGAGGCATTTTTTGGCAAAGCTGAAGATTTCCTTATGGATCCCAAAGGGGTTTTTTGTGGGGATTTTTTTCCCACACTGGGCCAGTAGTAGATTACATGGGCTTAAAACCGTGGAAACCACAGGAGTTTTCTTCCACTGCACAGCAGTGACATAAATGATTTTCTGACATTCTTGTCGGGGCCCCAGGTCCTGTTCCTCAGCTGATGAATCTGATGACCAAACCTATAGCCACTGATGAAAAAAAAAGGACAAAACAAATAAACTCTATGATATCACAGTAATTTTTTTTTCTCATGTGGAATGATTTGATTGCTCTTTCTGAAAGAGAACAAAACAGCATGTATCATTATACTGCTGTATCAATCAGTGGTAAATATGTATACTATATATAATTCTGCTTACACTATCTCTGTAAGGCTGCAGGAGACCTAGAAAAGATCACAAGAAGGCCATGAGAATGACCATAAAAATGAAATACCATCTGTTTGTATTATAGAAAACACTAACTGGAATAGAGCTTTTGGAGCTGGAAATCTGATGACTGCATTAAGGTTCTAACAGGGGCCTTCAAAATTATCAGCAGGATGAGAAAGTGCATTGTGAGTCATGAATTGTGTGTTTTCTATAAAGTAGAGATTTTAGGAGAACTCTACTCGGAGAAATAAATTTCCCAATTAATATTTGAGGCAAGAGTTTTTACAAGCAGGGGCTATCCTTCCCAACAGGTAATTAAATTAGAGAATCGATTGCCACAGGGTTATTGTGCTGAAAAAGAATAAAAAATTATTTCAGAATGGAATTCATTCATACCAGTAAACAGGATGATGTGGATAAAAGTGTGTGTGTGTGTGTATATATATGTATATATGATAGAACTAATATATATGTGTATCTTTTATATACATATGGTATAGCTTGTATGTGTGTATATATATATATATATATTTATAAACAATTTTCAGAGTGAGGATTGATTTTTAGTTGTTGTGTGTTAAAACTGATTCCATCTCTGGGAACAAATAAAGTAAAAAAGTCATTTATTATGATATGGGAAGTGAAGTTTCTTTTTCTATTAGGATATTTGCCTGACTGCTCCATGCTGCTCTGTAGTATAAGGCACTTACTGTTTTGATGAAAATGTGTGAACACTGAATTAGAGTCTGCATTAGTTATGTAGGTAAAAAAAATGTCTTGAAAATGTACAGGGCGGCCAACACAGTGGGTGCCTGCTCATCCTTTCCCTAGATAAAATATACTCATATAGATCTGCACCCTCCAAAAAATGACAGGACAGCCTCACGTACCAGTATTAGGCTGTAATAATTTCCTGCAACTGTACTGTGGCATTCACAGAGGCTCCTTCAGCGACGGTAATATGGAACTTGTCTCCATGTGCAGCTGTCCTCAAAGTGACATTTTTCCTATCTAGGCAAACAGATTTAGCAGTTTCTGTGGATGGGTCTTGATAGATAAAGATCTGTCGCTGAATTAGTCAGGCTCAAAGGTATCTCAAGGCCACTTCGAGAACAGAGTCTGCTGTGAGAAAGAGGGGCGTTCCTCAATCACCGGGCTCCTGGCGTGGCGTGAATCATCGGACGTATCATCAGTGAGACTCCAGCACATGGACAGCCCACGATACTCATTTAACGAATCCATGCTTGGAGTGTGGATGCGTGATTAGAATATAGTTATGTATATAAGGAGACTTGTTTCTGTAATAAATGGCTTAGCGTGATTCACATTGAATCGACTTGTTTTGCTTAGTCCTTATCTCGCTCTACATCTGGTGACCCCGACGTGATATTCTAATCGGCGTACCACTGAAGTTGGGGAAAAGCCTAGAGCGGCCCAGATGGAGGCGGATCAGCTGGTCTGAGAACCGGGCGGAGGCGTACGGACGTTCCGCGTTGTTGAAGAAGTCACCGTAAAGGGTGAGCGGCTGGGAGCAGGAGGAGGGAAGAGTGAAGTTATGGGGCAAAATAAATCCTTTGAGGAAGAAGCCGTAGTTAAACTCCTCCTGCCTATTCTCTCTATGAGAGGACTTAAATAAGAAGAAAGTAACATATGTGGACTATTAATTCAGTATAGAATTAAAGGCTACCCAGGAGAAAATGAGAAGGCTTTTAAACATTAACTTTGGGATGATAAAAGGCAGAAATTATGGAATAGGGTCAGTAATGGAGATGATAAAGAAACTAAATCACTAGCGACTAAATGGAAGCTTAAAATTTCCACTTTAAAAGACTTTAAGGCTGAGCGGGCTACCGTCGCCAGAATTTTTCCAGCGTTGCAGCCTGATAACAAACCTAAAAATGACTGTGAAGTTTACCCGGATCGTGTCTTTTGACCCCCTCCCCACTCCATCCCCTGTTGTGCCGGCGGCACTGGTGCAGCGGTCTGGGGCGAGGGGAGGAAAATTACGGAGTGGATGGCCTCCCATACCATCACACAACCCTAAAGAGACCAAGCAGTCCAAGGAACTGGAGTCAGATAATTTGTCAAAAGAACTGTGTGAAATGTAACAGCTATAGATCATTTAGGACAGAACAACGGGGATTTGTCGAGGGGGGCAGGTGTCCCACAACTCCTGGAAGAGACACTAATTGACACACCGCAACTACAGACACGATAAGTTTCTGAAATCCTGAGGCAGTCAACAGATCTTGCATATCAAGCTATGAGAGAGGTGCCAAATCATTTGCAACTATTAATCAGGGTCCCAATGAGAATTACATGCAATTTATTGACCATCTTCAAGACGCCATCAGTAAGCAGGCCGAAAACTTAGAAGCTAAGGAAGCACTAGTGTTGAGATTAGCAGTAGAGAATGTTAATGTTTGCTATCAATGTGTTATTTGCAAGTTTTCCAGTACATATTATGTGCTCCTGTGTATTGCCTCTCTGAAAATCAAGCAGCTTGTCAGGAATGTGAGTTAATTGTTTTACTAGTTGTTTTTAAGTGTGCTGTAAAACCTTCTCCCACTTTTCCCATTCTCGCTGCAAGCAGCCCTGTGCCTTCCTCCCCTCCTCCACCCCCCCCCCCTTCTCAAGGTTTTTACTTGCAAGATGGGGTCAGGAATAATTGTTTTCAGTTGTGTTCCTAAAAAATCAGTATTGGGAGGTGTTTTAAAACTTAGGAAAGCACTCGGAATTATAAGGAAGGAAGATCTTGTAAAATATTGTAATTAATGGTGGCTGCGGTATAACTTAAATGATTGGGAAAAGTGTCCGGACAATAGAATCTTGTTGTGATTAATGTTGTTTTTAGGGTGAGAAGAGCAGGACAAAATAAATCCCTACAAGAGATCATTAAATCATTTCAGACAGTTTTACAGGCGGGGTGCTTTGAACTTCAACAAGCTGAGAGTTAACTGATAACACACAGGTCACAGAAAACTTGTTAAAGTCTGCAAGATGCTTTCCTTATTAACCTGTTTTCTTTGTGGGTATCTGTTTAAGTATGTTGAATTTTGGTAGGTCTGTGCTATATGGTACGATAAGTTCACAGTCTGTTAAATCATGAGAATCCGTTGACTCAAAATGTGCATTTTGTGATAATTCAGAAGATCATGAGTAATTTAGTTCTTTACTGCGTGAATGTGATCTTAAATTTTGCGTGTAGTAGCTGTTATTTTTTTTTTTCTCTAGCATGCTAGCTTTATTCCAGCATTCAGACTTGCGCAACTCTGTGACAGGCTGTGTCTCATCTCGGTGTGCTGGATTTGGTTTTTCTGTATGCACATCATGTAAAGAATCCTGGTTTTGGAATAACAGCTGTAGGGCACCAGACGAGACATTAAAACAAAAACAAAACAAAACAAAACAAAAGAAGGCCTTGCTCAGTCCGTCTTGGTGGGTGCGGATGGGTTTCAGCGTGCAACTGACTTTTTTTTGTCAGAGAGACCCAGAGGTGCCTCCACCTGGCTGAGCAGTAGGCGGCCCAAAGGTGCAATACAAAAAATTGAGATATTGTCTTATATTGGTGTAATTGTGATCCATCTGCATATTTGAACTTGGTATGTGGTTTTCATATCTGAGCTCAGTATTTTAGTTTGTATATTCGTATTTGGTACCAAAAGAATCTTGTTTGGGGAGATAATTACAAAATGGGAACCGGTTCCACTGCTAAAATTCCACCTTGCTCCCCCTTAGGATGCATCCTTACACTTTAGAGTAATTGCTTATATTGTTAGAAAAGCATTTAAATTGTTAAAATGCTATGATAGCTGTGAATTTGGAAGAGGTTGTATTTAAAAGTTGCTAGAATAGTAACTGATTTAGATTTAGGAAAATAGAATAATGGATTTATGTTTATTATACTGGTTTATACTGTTTTTTGATATCTCTACATTGTAACAGGTAAATGGAGCTAAGGAATGTAACTATTGCTGAGCTACTTGAAATTGCATATAAAGTGTATTATGGTTGGAATGAAATGGGAAAACAAAACAGCAAAACATCCCAGGCCTGTGTGCAGCTCATTGTAACTGAGGAGTTTACCAGAGCCTCCCACCTCGTACCAGCTGCGTGACCTTGACTATATCTGAACTGCAGGAAGAAGAGAACGAAAAAAAAAAAAAAGGAGAAACCTGTTTTCCCGCTGCTAAGCGGAGAAAGGGGGGCTTTACTCCCCCCTCTCTGTCCTTTTTTTTTTTCCCTGAAGTATTGTCATTCATTTTTGTTGTGGCAATGTGTTGTTTTTCGGCTTTGAATCAGGGGTTGTTGGTGTTGTTTATTTTTGCTTCTGTCTTGTTTCCTAGGTTTTGGCACATCTCGAGAAAGAGCTCATAGTTTTACCTCCTTGCTGAAGTCAGTCTTTTCACACTGGTCAGCTTTGGGGGGTCACAGTGTTCAGTGCTTCTCTGGGTCAGACTGGTACTGATTTGGGTGTGGAGTGGAGCCAGATTGGTTTGATGTGGAGTTCAACCTGATGTGTTTTCATACTGGGCTGGACATCTTGCCATCTCAGATGGGGGTGAGAGGGAAGTTTTATTCCCCCCCGTGCCCCTCCTCCAAGCAATGTTACTGCTAGAGAGCTGTGATACTGCATGAAGGAGTCTGAGGGTGAAATTTAAAGGCATCACCAGTGGATCCATAGTTCTAATGAAACTGGAAAATTAAACCAAAAATTTTTTAATAGACTTATTCTGTGGTAATTAGTTGTAAGTGACTTCTTAGTAAATTCACCATGCTAGTTTTTGAGGTCATGGGAGAGAACGAAAGAAAGGCCATTTTTTGGGACCAATGGAGTGCCAAATTTGGAACAAAGTTTTAATACATGAATTCTTATATTTGCCAGAAAGTCCTATACCTCTCTTAGGTTAGGATTTGTTAAGTAAATTGTAAGCTCAAATAACATTTTCTGAGAATTCTGTTTATTTGCATGGCCTACAAGAAGCTGCTGGGATGCTGCAGATCTGCTTGCTGCAAGTGAGAAATCCCCAAGGAAATTTCAAATGCTGTATTTCCACTACTATTAACAGCCAATGTTTCTATAAAGCAAACACTACACTGATAGATCTGAAACAGGACTTCGATCCGGTAAGGGAAAACAATATCCGATAAATATGACAGCCAAAATGGAGTTGGAAACTTTGAGGAATGAATTTATGACAACCTTACAGGCTGGCTGCATTCGATTGGACTTGCAGATTTGTCTATTTATAGCTACAACATAGAAACAACCTGTGGCTATTGTGGGACAGTATGATGAGATTGCTAGCAAACTGATATACCGACTGTTATATACCAATTGTCACTCTGATTAAGAAAATGCAGGGAATGAATTTAAGTCTTAATAGACCATGATCCTTTTGTCATATATGTACCATTTGTGAAATTTAATTCTGATTTTTTTATTTGTAATCTATGTCTTTATAAATTGCACTAGCTGGTTTTCTTAACAGCACATCTTTTAGCATGCCTAAATGTAAATTGCTGCAGAACCTGCAAGTCTTTAACATCAGGTCATAGGCCATACTTGTATTTGGTCTGATCCTACATACTTGCAAAGTTTTTGTTGATGGTTCTGGGAAGTCTCATAAAGCTGTAGTGGTTTGGTGTGAAGATAACAATTGGCGTCATTCTGTAAAAATTATTGAAGGTTCAACCCAATTAGCAGAACTTGGCACAGCTTTAAATTACTTAGAGCTTTTTAAGGAGGAACCTCTAAATTGATTTGTCTAATTGATTTGTGATTCTGAGTACGTAGTCAAGATCCAATGCACATATCTGGTTCTGAATTTTTTTTTGTTGTTGTTTGTTTGTTTTACAGAAAAAAAAAAAAAAAGAAAGAAAAAAAAAAGGGGGGGGGGAAGTAGGGGAAGCACCACAAAACTAATTGTCAAAAGCATTGTATGTGATGAAATACTTTGCAAGTATGACCCAAAACCATGCTAAATCAGAAAGAACCTACATTAGTTATGGTCAAATCACTAGTCAATTAAAAAGGCCACATCAATTGATAACCTGGGGAAAAGGTTATGTTTGTGTCATTACAGGCCGAGGATTGAAGTGGATTCAACAAAGATTCAACGGATGCAGATGGACAGGAGGGAGATAAGTTGTGAGGACTGTTTCAGATGTAAACCATGGATCCTAATTCAGTGTTACAGATGCTCGCAGACCTGGTGGCCTAGAAGCCTATTAGCAAGCAGGTGGTGTACCTTCTGTGGAGAATGGCAATTTGAACAATCAGCAGGAGATCCAAAAGGGTGATATTATGATTAGATAGTCAATGCATAGATAAGGTAAAATTATGAGATATCTCTATCATAGTAATCTAAGTTCAGCAACTGATAAAGTTTTAGAAGGGATATTAAGGTTAAGCTATTGATCTTTTAAATAGGTTAAGATAACTTTTAAGATATTAATTCAATTATTAGTATATGCTGATGATATTTACCCTGATGATGTTACCCTATAAACTGCGCAGTTATAAATCTTTTAGGAATTTAAGAGAATATATTGTATTAACTTGTCTGGTTATTTTGAATCTATTAAAATAGTGTGTTAATAAGGTTGTCATAGTAGAATTAAGGTTTTAAGAATAGGGAGGTAGTTGTTTGATCTTATTAAGTAAGGTTTAACTGCATTATATGTAATTGTAATTATGTTGTTAATCACGTGTTCTATGTTGCAGTATATTTCAATAATGATGCACCGTGCGGTTTAAGGGGCCTGACTAATTCAGGAAAAGAAAGGGGGAAGTGTGGATGGGTCTTGATAGATAAAGATCTGTTGCTGAATTAGTCAGGCTCAAAGGTATCTCAAGGCCACTTCGAGAACAGAGTCTGCTGTGAGAAAGAGGGGCGTTCCTCAATCACCGGGCTCCTGGCGTGGCGTGAATCATCGGACGTATCATCAGTGAGACTCCAGCGCATGGACAGCCCACGATACTCATTTAACGAATCCATGCTTGGAGCGTGGACGCGTGATTAGAATATAGTTATGTATATAAGGAGACTTGTTTCTGTAATAAATGGCTTAGCGTGATTCACATTGAATCGACTTGTTTTGCTTAGTCCTTATCTCACTCTACAAGTTTCCTTAAACTTGCTTTCAAAATTATGTAACTATTTTAGTGTTCTTTGCTGCAGAAGATGGACCATGAGTGCCAGCAGGACTGAGACTGCTGAACCCCAACAAAACTGTCCTCAGTCTAACCTGCTGAAATTAGCCAATATTAACAGTTTGCTCTTTCCATTGTGGCCCCAGATGTGTGAATCCCTGACTCTTGCAATATCATTTGCTGTTGATTTGATCAGTTGACTCTTGCGCACTCAATTTGTGTTTGAACAGTGCAACCTCCTCATTGGTATGGTGAGCTGTGTTCTTCCAGCTTTGGGTGCTTCAAGCTACCATGGAGATAAAAAATATCACAAGGAAGGCGCTAAAAAATAAGCTTGGTGAGAAGGCACAGGGGAGCTCATCACAACACACAGAACTTGTCAGGGATTGACTCAAGGAGCATGGACATGGGTCCATGAGTCCACTGTACGAGCAGAGCCCATTTTAGTTGACATAAGTAGGCCTTGGTTAGCTTGAATATTAGGCCGTGGGGAAGGGGGAAATGGAAAACTACTGACTAAGGCAGGGTCTGCATGTCTTTGAAGAGATAAGAACCAGAAGATTGGGGAATGTCTTTGAAGAGATAAGAGTCAGAAGAAGGAATGCAGAATGCGCATAGTTAGCTAAACTCAAGTAGGTGGAGTAAGTAAATGTAACCTTTTAGTGCTAATCCTATTAGATAGAGACAAGTATGCATAATTATGGTATTTGGTATAAATACGTGCTATCCCGGGCAATAAAGTTGAATCATGCTTTATCACTCACATTGAGTCGGCCTGCATGTTTTCCTCAGCTGCGAACTCGCAAGTGGCACCCGAACAGGGACTCTCGAAGGAGCGGCTGAAGCAGAGGGGCACCGGGAAGCAGCGACCGGGGGGTCAAGAGCGACCGAACACTGCGTGCGTGCGTCGGTGTGTCTTCTCCGAGGACCTGAACTGAATTCAGGAGTTCGCCGTCTGCGTGGGCTACAGGGCAAGGGCTGCAGGTGGTGCCAGGTTTACAAGGTACCAAGGATTATAGGGTAAGGCGCCTTTCTTTTGCCTAAGGGCAGGTATCAGGATATGAATAATGGAACTATGGATTTAGAAGTAGCCCTAAATTTATTGCAGTGCTTTTTAGAAAAGCGGGGAGTAGATTGTATCAAGCATTTAACGGGGTTAGTAACGTTAGGTAAAGTTAAGGGTTGTTTTCAGAGTCCGGATTCTCTTTTTGATGTTAGTGAATGGCGAAAATTAGGGGATGTGTTATGGGATATGGTTATAGATGATGATAAATCAGCAAAGAACCTCAAAAGACTATTAACTTGGTGCAGAGGCAATGGGTATCCTGCTGACCTGTCAGGAGTTTTTCAAATAGAGACTTGGGAAAAAATGGCAACTGTGTTGTGGAAGGCAATTAGTCACCGTGAAAAATATATCCTCGGCCTTGTAACCACCTGGAAACTGATAATTACTACAGTGAAGCAATTAAAACCTGAAAAGACTATTACAAGCATTAGTGATTCAAAACTTAAACTTGAACTTTGGGACAATATAGAGCAGAAATTATGGGATAAAGTCAGCAATGGAGATAAAGAAGCTAAATCATTAGTAACTACATGGAAGCTTATAATTACTACCTTAAAAGATCTTAAGGCTGAACGGTCTGCTGCTGCTGGAATTTTTGCAGCGTTGCAGCCTGATAAGTATCCTGAAAGTTGCTGTGAAGTTCACTCGGTTTGTGTCTGTGATACCCTCCCTACTCCATCCCCTGCTGTGCTTTCAGCACCCTCGATAGTTCAGCAGTCCAGAGCGGGGAGAGGAAAAATGCCTAGCGGGTGGCCTCCTGTAGCATCATCTAACCCTGGTGTGAACAGCAAGTCCAGAGGACTGGAGTCAGACAACTTGCCCAAAGAACCTGTGAAAGCTGAGAATGCTAAAGTCGTAAACAAGTGTACTATCAGTCCTTTTACCAATTTTGCCAATCTGCTTTTACTGCCTTTTAACCCTCCAACTTCCACAAGAGAACAGAAGTCACTGGATAAAAACTGGACAACAGAACTGTGTGACAGATTAGATCAGTTAACAGCAAGTGAATCCGACAGTCGGCAATACAGTCATGATAATCGTGATGGGAAAGAGGGTGCTCCTGGGTATTCAGGGTATACAACTTAGAAGTTAAGCAAGCATTGATGTTGAAATTAGCAGCAGAGAATGCTAGTGTTTGCTATCAACGTGTTATTTGTGGGTTTTACAGTACATACTATGTGCTCCTGTTTATTGCCTCTGAAAATCAAGCAGCTTGTTAGGAATGTGAGTTAATTGTTTTACTGGTTGTTGTTAGAGTTGTTTCTTTGTGGTATAAGCGCGCCGTAAAACTTTCTCCCCATTTTTCCCAGTCATCTTCTCAAGGTTTTTACTTGCAAGATGGGGTCAGGAATAATGGTTTTGAGTCGTGTTCATAAAAAAACGGTATTGGGAGGTGTTTTAAAACATAGGAAAGCACTTGGAAATATGAAGAAGGAAGATCTTGTAAAATATTGTAATTAATGGTGACTGCGTTATAAGTTAAATGATTGGGAAAAGTGTCCGGAGAACAGAATTTTGTTGCAATTAATGTTGTTTTTAAGGTGAGAAGAGCAGGACAAAATAAATCTCTGCAAGAAATCATTAAATCATTTCAGACAGTTTTACAGGCGGGGTGCTTTGAACCTCAACAAGCTGAGAGAGAGTTAACTGATAACACACAGGTCGCAGTAAACTTGCTGAAGTCTGCAAGATGCTTTCCTTATCAGCCTGTTTTCTTTGTGGGTATCTGTTTAGGTATGTTGCAATTTTGGTAGGTCTGTGCTATATGGTACAGTAAGTTCACAGACTGTTAAATCATGAGAATCGGTTGACTCAGAAGGTGTGTTTTGTGATAGTACAAAAGATCATGAGTAATTTAGTTCCTTACTGCGTGAACGTGGTGTTAAGATTTTATGTGTAGTAGCTGTTATATTTTTTTTCTAGCGTACTAGCTTTATTCCAATATCCAGACTTGCGCAACTCTGTGACAGGCTGTCTCTCATCTCGGTGCACTAAATTTGGTTTTTCTGTATGCACATCAAGTAAAGAATCCTGGTTTTAGAATAACAGTTGTAGCGCACCAGATGAGACGCTAATAAAAGCTTTGCCCAGTTCAGCTTGCTGCGGCGGTGGGGGGGCAGATGCCGGTTTTGGGCTCCAGCGCGCACTGGCCTGTTTTGCCAGGGAGACCCAGCGGCAACTCTACCTGGCCGAGCAGTAAGTGGTTCAAAGGTGCAATGCAAAAATTGAGATATTGTCTTGAATAAGTGTAACTGTGATCTATCTGCATATTTGACCTTGGTATTTGGTTTTCATATCTAAGCTCAGTATTTTAGTTTGCATATTCATATTTGGTACCAAAAGAATCTTGTTTGGATAATTACAAAATGGGAACCAGTTCCATTGCTAAAATTCCACCTTGCTTCCCCTTAGGATGCATCCTTACACATTAGAGTAATTGCTTATATTGTTATTTAGTAATTCTGAGACCAGAAAAGAATTTAAATTGTTAAACTCTGCTTTGAAAAAAAACAAAAAACAAAAAACAAAAAAAAAAACAAAAAAACCCCACCTAAATGCTATAATGGATGTGAACTTGGTATTGTATGAAGTTATGAAGTTGTATTTAAAGGTTGCTGGAATGTGAACTGATTTGGATCTAGGACAATAGAATAATGGATTTATGTTTATCATACTGATTTTTGACATCTGTAAATTGTAAAAGGTAAATGGAGCTAAGGAACGTAACTATTACTGAGTTACTTGAAATTGCATACAAAGTGTATTATAGTTGGAATGAAATGGGAAAAACCTGTTTTCCCGCTGCTAAGCAGAGAAAGGGGGGCTTCACTCCCCTGGCTCTGTCTCTTTTTTTTTTTCCCTGAAGTGTTGTCATCCATCCTTGTTGTGGCACTGTGTTGCTTTTCAGCTTTGAATCAGGGGTTGTTGGTGTTGTTTATTTTTGCTTCTGTCTTGTTTCCTAGGTTTTGGCACATCTGGAGAAAGAGCTCATAGTTTTACCTCCTTGCTGAAGTCAGTCTTTTCACACTGGTCAGCTTTGGGGGGTCACAGTGTTCAGTGCTTCTCTGGGTCAGACTGGTACTGATTTGGGTGTGGAGTGGAGCCACGTTGGTTTGATGTGGAGTTCAAACTGATGTGTTTTCATACTGGGCTGGACATCTTGCCATCTCAGATGGGGGTGAGAGGGAAGTTTTATTCCCCCCCGTGCCCCTCCCCCAAGCAATGTTACTGCTAGAGAGCTGTAATACTGCATGAAGGAGTCTGAGGGTGAAATTTAAAAGCATCACCAGTGGATCCATAGTTCTAATGAAACTGGAAAATTAAACCAAATATTTGTTAATAGACCTATTCTATGGCAACTAGTTGTGAGAGACTTCTTAGTAAATTCACCATGCTAATTTTTGAGGTCATGGGAGAAAATGAAAGAAAGTCCATTTTTTGAGATCAATAGAATGCCAAATCTGGAACAAAATTTTAATACATGAATTCTCGTAGTTGCCAGAAAGTCCTATACCTCTCTTAGGTTAAGGTTTGTTAAGTAAGTTGTAAGCTCAAATAACATTTTCTGAGAATTCTGTTTAGTTGCATGGCCTACAAGAAGCTGCTTGAATGACGCAGATCTGCTTGCTGCAAGTGAGAAATCTCCAAAGAAATTTTGAATGCTGTATTTCCACTACTATTAACAGCCAATGTTTCGATGAAGCAAGTACTACACTGATAGATCTGAAACAGGACTTCGATCCAGTAAGGGAAACAGTACCCAATAAATATGACAACAAAAATGGACTTAGAGATTTTGAGGAATAAATTTATGACAACCTTACAAGCTGACTGCATTCGATTGGACTTGCAGAATTGTCTGTTTATAGCTACAACATAGAAACAACCTGTGGCTATTGTGAGACAGTATGATGAGATTGCTAGCAGACTGATATACTGATTGTTACTCTGATTAAGAAAAGCAGGGAATTAATTTAAGTTTCAATAGGCCATGATCCTTTTGTCATATATGTACCATTTGTGAAATTTAATTCTGATTTTTTTATTTTATTTGTAATCTATGTCTTTATAAATTGCACTAGCTGGTTTTCTTAACAGCACAGCTTTTGACACACTTAAATGTAAATTGCTGCAGAACCTGCAAATCTTTAACATCAGGTCATAGGCCATACTTGTATTTGGTCTGATCCTACATACTTGCAAAGTTTTTGTTGATGGTTCTGGGAAGTCTCATAAAGCTGTAGTGGTTTGGTGTGAAGATAACGATTAGCATCATTCTGTGAAAATTATTGAAAGTTCAACCCAATTAGGAGAACTTGGCACAGCTTTACATTACTTAGAGCTTTTTAAGGAGGAACCTCTAAATTTGATTTGTGATTCTGAGTACGTAGTCAAGGTCCAACGCACATATCTGATTCTGAACTGTGTTTTTGTTTTGGTTTTGTTCTTTTTTAAAACAAAAAAGGGGGAGAAGTAGGGAAAACACCACAAAACCAATTGTCAAAAGCATTGTATGTGATGAAATACTTTGCAAGTGTGACCCAAAACCATGCTAAATCAGAAAGAACCTACATTAGTTATGGTCAAATCACTAGTTAATGGTCAGTGGCAAAGGCCACATCAATTGATAACCTGGGGGAGAGGCTATGCTTGTGTCTTTACAGATCAAGGGCTGCAATGGTTGCTGGCACGAAATGTGAAACCTGTGCTATCTTCCTGACAATGATTGCTGCAGCTGTTGCGTTTTGGATGCCTGCACAAAGACTAACATGTGGATTACTTTAGCCAACATGACTGACCAAGACTCTATATGCCTAACTACGATGTCTCCGGAAAAACCGTTCCACACATGCTTGGTTGGTGTCTCCCTTGATGACTACAGCAGCATCACACAACTGTTTCAAAATAGTGGTCGGTGCAAAGGCATTGCAACAAACTGTAATAATACCAACATGGCACTTTGGATTAATTGCCTCTTGGAAGCATATATCGAACCACAGGAACTGGAATTGCTGGCATCTATGCCCATGGATGCTTGTATCCAGCCGGTTTGTGAAAAGTGTCAGAACAATATACAAGAACATGAATGGATAAAACTGCAAAATGTTAATGCTACCCTTGTTGACTACAGAAATGAAACTCGATGGTGTAATGCTTCACAGGAGAATCCAAGGGATGTCATTGATAATGTGGAACAGCGACCCCAAAACCTCCTGTATGGTGTATTCTTGATCTGTAAAGATAGAGCCTGACCAGGAATTCCTTCTAATGCTGTTGGAGGACTGTGTATTTTGGAACTATTAACTCTCTTGACGCCCAATGTATCTATGATAATAGATCACAGAAGAGCAAGACGAGAAAAGCACTTTTTGCGTGTATATGAGTCAAAGTGTGATGATAATGTAGATTTTTGAGGATCAGGGTAAAGGGTTTTAGGATCTCTTGTATCTGGTGTTGGCACAACTAAAGCTTTAAATACTTTAGAAAAATTAGGATGCTGGCTAGTTAAGCAAACAAACAGAACTTCTAAGGCTTTAAGTGGACTTTTGTTAGATGTAGATTCTGTAAGACATGCTACACTGCAGAATACAGTCGCAGGAGACTTTTGTTATTAGCCCATGGCCATGGATGTGAGGAATTTGATGGAACGTGCTGTATGGACTTAGAGGATAAGTGGAGATCCATCCACAAGGAGATTAAACAACTTATGGACATTCGCAGAAAATCAGAGAGGCTGTGGGCCTCTTTGGCTTAGAGGGCCTCACGAACTGGTTTGGATTAGGAGGATGGGTAAAAGGGCTCTTGCAAAGTGCTCTGACTCTCTTAATCATAGTAATAAGTTGTATCAATGTGCTTGAGCTGTGCTATATCATGTATTAAGAAAGTCTTGGAGCGAACTCTTGGGCAAGCTCTGCTCGTACAAAAAGAAAAAGGGGGGAATTGTCAGGGATTGGCTCAAGGAGCATGGACATGAGTCCATGAGTCCACTGTACGAGCAGAGCCCATTTTAGTTGACATAAGTAGGCCTTAGTTAGCTTGAATATTAGGCCGTGGGGAAGGGGGAAATGGAAAACTACTGACTAAGGCAGGGTCTGCATGTCTTTGAAGAGATAAGAACCAGAAGATTGGGGAATGTCTTTGAAGAACCAGAAGACTGGGGAATGTCTTTGAAGAGATAAGAGTCAGAAGAAGGAATGCAGAATGCGCATAGTTAGCTAAACTCAAGTAGGTGGAGTAAGTAAATGTAACCTTTTAGTGCTAATCCTATTAGATAGAGACAAGTATGCATAATTATGGTATTTGGTATAAATACGTGCTATCCCGGGCAATAAAGTTGAATTATGCTTTATCACTCACATTGAGTCGGCCTGCATGTTTTCCTCAGCTGCGAACTCGCAAGAACCCACTTGTTTTGTGAGCTGGTTCCCCAAATTTTCCAGACAACCTCACTGGGCCTATGGGAAACGAGCATGCTCTAACAAGACCACAAAGCATCAGGTGTTTAATTGGGAGTGTGAGGGCAATGGAGAAATCTAAACTGTAATTTTGCTTCAAGCATCAACTTTGCTGACACTGAGTAGGTCTTGTCTCTTTCTCACTGTCCTTCTAGGGTCCATCCAGTTATATGCTGTAATGGAAAGGAGCAGCTCTAAGAAAGCCAAACACTGAAGGTGTGCAAAACGTTCCCTGATAAATATGGTTACAAATATCTAAGGGGAAATAACTGGTGAGCCAAACTTACCCTGGTTTGTACACTAATAAGAGAAAAGGTATTAAATAGAAAAAGCTTTGCTAAAATGGAAAAAAACCTTGGAGTTTCTGGTCAGCAACTAATCAGAATAGATGCCTTAGCACAAACTGATCCCGCTGCATGTTTTCTGCTGCTAACCTGCTGCTCTCTTTCTTGTTGCAAAGTCTCCTCTTTGCAGTGATTTTTATATCAAGACTTGGGAGCAGACTGTAGATAAAGCTTTGTCAGCTAATGAAACTCATTTGAGGAGGTCACCTAGGCTTAGAAGTTGTGTCAATAACAAATATTAGCCTAAAAATGTGCTGAACTTGCTGTATGAAGAACTTCTGGTTTTGAGCAGATTTTGCATATTTGGACATTGTCAAGCATAGAGTCAGTATTTGACATTTAATCTAATTATCCTAGTTTCTTACATTTATAATGATCTTTGGGACTTTCCATAATTGAGTAGCCATTAACAAACATTCCCATCAGTGTTGTAATAGAACAGGCCATGATGGAGTCAATTTGAGCAGTTGTAGAAAGCTCAAAATAAATAAATAAACAAATATGTTGGCAAATAAATAAAAAGTTATTCTATGTATTTCTGTTCTCAGTTCTCAGGGAAGGGCTTTATAATTGAGCTACATATCACTATTTGCAATGCAATTACCTGTAATTGCCACCTTTAAAAGCAGGCCTTTGTTTAGAAAACAATATATAGATGAATTGTGTCTAGGTGTGCGAGTTGTGAATTGGCTTTAGTTTTGCAATCTCAACCACCACATGAGAAATGCTTTTACATCTTCAAGGCAGAGAGACTGAACTGTGCTCTCTGTTACACCAGGGTGAATCAACTGCAGTCCCTCATGATCCATTAAGTTATTTTGAATTTCCATAGATGCAATTGATGACAAAATTTGACACAATTTGCCATTTAACACATAATAGGTGGTAACAATTATTTTGTATAGAAAGCAAGTAGAACGTGTGACTCTTAATCTATTTAGATACTGAAATCTTCAAAGCTCTTCCATGGATTACTCTGAATTTACACTGCATTTTTGTGGGGAGCATTCAGATCCTTCTTATTTATTGGCACAACAAAACTTTTCTTAATGAGGCTTAAGGTTGCCAGGTTATGTGCCTCACCTGTGAAGTCAATGGGAAAGTCTTCATCAGTAATCATTGATTTAGTATCACCTATATCACTGATAATAATGCACTATGTGAGTTTTCAGCTTTCTGGAGTCCATGTGCAACATTATTCTACATTAATACTACTGGGTCACTATGAAAGCTTTGCAATAAATTGCAACTTTATTAGAATGCATTCGAGAATAACAGTAAATAACAGAAAAATATAAGGAAACACAAGTCAGCAGATTTTTTATGCAGATGAAGAAACTACTTGTACTGACATAGACATATAGAATGTATATTGTTGCATTTTCCAGAAAAAAATATTGTACAGATTAAGCCCGTACTGTATATGCTTTTATTATTTTCATAAATGTTACAAACAGCTAAAAATAGGACTTGACAATGAAGTTGCTGACAGGCCTTAACTATAGCACAAGAATGTAATTCTATAATACACTTGTGCCAAGCCACATTATGTTGCTGCAGTGATTAATTCACTGCTGGTTTTGCTGAAGCTGTGTTCTGCAGAAACATCCATGGGTCTAGTTAATCCATATCTAAGGGCATGAAATGGGGTATAAACTGAGTAAGCAGTGAGCAGAATTGCAGTACAGTGCAGGACCCCTTTTGTAATGCAGGATCACTGCACTGCTTGATCATATAAATAGGAATGGAAGTCATTAGGAGGTTTGCATATTACTAATTACAGACTGAAGGTGAATGGTTCTTGCTAAGGCTCATTTCTACAGCTCCACAACTGCTCTAACCCAACAGCCAGGAATTCTCCTGCTAACAGGCAACCCTGAGCCAGCACAGCCAGCTCTAAACGCTCTCCTATTTATTAATACTTCTGCTGGTGGAGTAGTAACGAAATGGTTTTCTGGAGCAAAAGCACATTAGATCAGACCAGAGACTGCTCTCTGCAATAAAGCCTAAACCGATTTCCAGCAGCCCCGGGAGCAGAGTCCAATGTGGCTCAGCACTACTTCCTGCACACCTGCCTGTTTGAAGCAACTATTTTGCCAGCCTGTAAGGTGGCAGTTGGGCCACCTGGTTGTTGTAGGTCCCTTCCAACAGAATTACTCTATTTGATTCCTGTACAGTGTTTATACCTGTTAAAAACAGTGTATTTTCACATCTATGACTAAGTAAGATTGTTACTGGTGCAGGTCAAAATGCCTTTCACCATCACTGTCGTTTTTTGTCATTTGCTTCTGTTACTTGTTCTAATGTACATTTTTTATGTCTTGTTTCACCATTGTATTTGAATATACTTAACTATATCTCAGTTTTTGGACAAAAAAATGAGATTTTGACCTTCATTCACCTCAGGACGCGACCCAATTTCTAAATATTCTCAAAAAAAGAGTTTGTTTTCAGACCTGGCAGTATTGCTTTACTCTTTATGTGAACTAGCATCACTTGCAAAAGCTGAAGGAGCTGAATCTTTTTAATACCATTGCTATGTGTGAGGAGAATAGCTATCATGCAATTATCTTAATTAAAGTTAATTAACGCATATTTATGCAAAGTAAAAAGGCCATGACAAAGGGAGAATACAATGGAGACACAAGAAGCAAAAGTTCAGATCCTCTTCGCTTATGTAAACTGCTGTAGCTTCCTATGAGCTACTGGAGTTATGCAGATTAGTGTCAACTGAGGCTTAGCTTTCTATCTATCATGGAAGGACCTAGAGTGTTTGATTCCCTGTTCATTAATATTTGTCTAATGAGTTTCCTAGACTTTCATAAATTAATATTTATTTGTGTGAGAATGAGATACTTTCTGTTCCATATTCCGCTATTCTAAAAAGTTTTATTCACACAATTAAAATGGAACTAATGTCATGTGACCAGCTGACCAACTACAATGAGCAGGTAATTAGTAGAAATGGAAGGTTTGAAGCTAGTCTGTTGTCATCAAAGCATTTTCCTGTGCCCTTATCAGGCAGTTACAAGTGTGAATATATATGTCATAACTGGGATCACCTCTCTGTAACTCAGAGGCAGAAAAGTGTGTTAGGTCTACAGGAAATAGTGTGTAAAAGTAGCTGGATGAAACTAATTTGTATATGAATATATATGGTAATAACTTTTTCTTGGCATTGGGAAATGAAAGCATATTTGATTTGAAGCTTCTCAAGTGGAGGAATTTCAATAAATTGCTTAATTTTACGAAGGGTTTGTGCACACACACACATGCGCACACACTTTTTTTGGCAAGTTCTCCTGAGCTGCCTCCATATTCCATCTGTCAGGGTTCAAGTCATGAGCCTTTCCTTTTTTCTTTTGTGCTGCTATATTGGGTTCATTAATTCAAAATCTGAAGAGAAACCCTTTAGTAATAATGCCAACACAACCAATGTCCTGCCAGCTTTTCAGCAATTTTCCTTTAACCCTCAGATGCACACCATGTGTGAGACATGGATTTGCATCAAGACATTGCTATGGAACACCAGGATGTCTGTTAATTATTTTGCTCCTAATGAAGTGATTTGCTACAGCTGAGTGTGGTTATAATAAAGCAGCTCAGTATAGCGAGGCAAATGTCTAATATGTGTTTGCAGAAAATACTGCGAAAATACACTGAGCATGTGAAAGAGCAGGAATACGAGAGAAGAGAAATGCTGGTTGAGCTGGAGAACCTTCAAGGAAAATATCTGACATGTTGTACCACCCTGCCCATTGCAAAAGAAAAGAATTTGTCTTTGGACCTTATTTATGAATATTTTTTTTTTTCTGACTAAAACAATTTAATAGGATCCAGAGAAGTAAACATAAATGCTTCCATGTAATCTGAAGCTACCTATTTTAACAGTCTTCAATGCAGTAAGAGTTCCCACAGCCGTAGCAATCTCCCAAGAGCCTATTCGGTCTTGCCCAAAACTAAAGCCAACACTGATGAATTTTAAACACAGTTCAGCCAAACTAGGGCTTTATTTATTTATTTTTTTAATAGGCCAGGAACATTATACTATGAATTTTCAGGTGAGCTTGACTTGGGGGGAAAAAAACATAAACCAACCGTAATGATGGATTCTTTAGCCTTACTGCTTTAAAGAACCAGGATTCTGGACTGAGTGTTTGACTGTGGTGGGGAGAGGAAAAGGCAGAGACACATGCGTGAAAAAGTAGAGTTGAGAATGAAGTAATGAAGTAATGGCTGCTCTTTGATGTGAGCTGTAGAATGCGTTTTAGTATGATTCTCTGGAGGAAAAAAAAAGAATGATCCCCAACACAGTTACATGCAGATAAACTGTAATAAAGGTTCCACAGATATACATTTCCCCATTTTCTCTGCTTAAATAGATATGTTTAGGTGAAAAAAGTAGGGGCTTATTTTCATGTTCCATATGCAGTTATTGAAATTATCAGAATGGAAAAGACCCAGGCAATTGGACAAGAATAATATTTACGTACTGAAGTATGCACCTTCCTTCAGATATACAGGTATCTAAGAAAGTAACAGAACTCTGAAGAATCTCTCCTGGACCATCACAGAAATCAATTTACACATTTATCTCGGTATAAAGTCTCATGCAGCTTTCCGTTGCAGGAGCTCAGTATGTGAACAAAATTGGTCTTTGCTGGCACTGTACACTTAATTACTGAAACAAAGGTGCTAGTTTGATCCTTGGATTATCGTGAGCTTGGTGTGGGGAACTTAAGTTGCTAGATATGACTCTGGCTTGTTGACTTTTAACACACTTTCTCAATTAAGATGTGCATGCCCCCAAATTAAATAGCAATTCATAGTTACTGCAAATTGATTTCTACCCAGGCTATGGTTAGAGCTGCCAAATAAAATGTCAGAGAGGAATGTCTTCTTAACATAGCATATTATACTGATTTTCTTAAAAAAAAAGTCTTAGCATTTATAAACACTTGATAAGTAAACTTCAGACTTTTATCCAATCTTTTCGTTATGAAATATGGAAGAACCTCTGTGACTTATTCTCTGAATTTTATTGTACTGCGTTTTTTGTGTATTTAGGATCAGTTAATATAATTCATACAGCAGACCAGAGGGTAATTTCAATTTTAATATATTGCAATCAGGCAGCATCAATACATGATTTCAGTTTGTGGAAAGGCATCTGTTCTCTGATTGACTGATTATGGCAAAAAAGGAAAAAATCCCGTCACCAAGATGCACCATAAAAAGACATAAAATAGACATAAATATGTTGTTTATTATGGTATCGCAGATACCTGCAGGATTTGCCAAACGTCTGTGTGTTGTGGGTTTCCACAAGCCTTAGTGATTCTAGATCAGCCACTTAGAAGTAACGTGGAAAGATCAGACTTGGCTTCCAAGCTCAGCACGTTCACTGTGCGGAGGAGCCTGGACTGACATCGCTGGCTGTTCAGAAACGAACTAAAGAGGATGTTGTGCTTACAATGCAGGATATTGGAGTCCAGCTCTTCACTTGGCCACAGGCTTCTGCATGGTCCCTGGTCCCTCGTATGCCAGGCACCTGCTCATGTCCCACACCTTTCCCCCCTCTCCTCTTGCAGTGGAGCCTGCCTGGTCACAAACCTTTCTAAAGCCCTTTTGTCTCTTCTTGTGTCTGTATAGAATAATGAGCAATGGAGCTCCAGTCTGTGCTGGGCTTTCCAGGCCATACAAGTAATACTGTTGATATTTACTAATCATAAAAACCAGAACTTAAGTGAGAAGAGCAGGGCAGTGAAAGCCTCAGCTCTGCTGAATGCTGTCAGTCAGCCAGTCTTCACCCTCATCCCCATCGAGTTGTGTGAAGAGCCTCCCAGCTGGCTCCCAGCATGGTGCACGCAGGCTATTAAGCTGTTTTACAAGAGTGAGTGGCATGTTCATAAAAGTGGTTAAGCAAGGTACAAGTACCAGTAAAGCAAGGATTTTGTGGTGTGCTTCATTAACATGCATGCAAAATAGCTGAAAGTTCAAGTGGAACCTTTGAATTAAGCTGTAGTAAAGGGAATTATGACAAGGATATTCCTCAAAGTGAATCTTGCGATTATAAAATAGACTATTTGCTATATATACAAACATGTTAATGACTGACCATTAGCCTGCCTTATTAAAGACACAGAAAGCTCTTTATGTAATGTGAGAGTAATGCAGTCTAGACTTTCCTTCTCTGCTGAATTACTCAGCAACTGTAATATAAGTTGTCTTATATTGTCCTTTATGCAGTAAAGTTCAAACTTAGACGACTTAGAAATGGAGTCTCTGTACATCTATAAATGGTATATATAAAGAAGTCTGAAGTTTTACTGATTTATACAAACCGATTATTTTAAACAGAAGGTATGTGGCTTACTGACAGGTTTCATAGAATCAGAGAATCTTTTTGGTTGAAAGAGACCCTCAAGATCATTGAGTCCAACCATGACCTAACTCTGGCACTAAACCATGTTCCTAAGAACCTAATCTACATGTCTTTTAAACACCTCCAGGGATGGTGACTCCAGCACTGCCCTGGGGAGCCTGTTCCAATGCCCAACAACCCTTTCTGTGAAGAAATGTTTCCTGATATCCAATCTAAATGTCCTCTGGCACAACTTGAGGCCATTTCCTATTGTCCTATCACTTCTTACTTGGGAGAAGAGACCAACTCCCTCCATGCTCCAACCTTCTTTCAGGTAGTTGTTGACAGCAATGAGGTCTCCCCTCAGCCTCCTCTTCTCCAGGTTAAATGGCCCCAGTTCCCTCGGCTGCTCCTCATCACACTTGTGCTCCAGATCCCTCACCAGCATCGTTGCCCTTCTCTGAGCTCGCTCCAGCACCTCAAGGTCTTGCTTGTCATGAGTGACCCACAACTGAACACAGGATTCAAGGTGAACCCTCACCAGTGCCAAGTACAGGGGGACAATCACCCTATCAACAGGTTTGTTGATACCTGTTAAACTGAAATCTGCCCCCAATTCCAAGACTTCCTCTGGACAAATGCGAATGCGATATCTGCAGATATTGCCTTTTCACATGACGCATAGATAAGAGTTTGGAATCAGCACTACAGTTTTGATAATCATTAATTGTATAGAATACTTTGGACAATTTCTACTTAAATTGCATATACCAAGTATTGACATTTACATCATTTGAACAAAATATTCAGGGCAACAGAATTTGCTCTATTGGTATAGATAATTTATTCATGAAGTCCAGTAGCCATCTGCAGCAGTGAGGAATAACTGAAGCTTAGGTTACTGTGAGCCGCAAGCTCTCAGAGCAATCATAAAATTCTGGACTATAAAAATATCTGATTCCCTTGCTAAGTGACTCAGCATGATGCTGACAGCACATGTGCACAGTACTGAACAAAGTAACTCAGGAAAAAGAGAGAAAAATATGATCAGTAAAGATGATGTGTCTGACAATAATAGTCGTGAATTATGTTATTATGATTATATAATAAAAATCTTTGTGCAAAAAATTACCACACCTTAAGAAGATATTTTAGGGAAAAGATATATATAATGTAATTATTACAATAATGGAGGGGGAAGAACAGATATTTTATGTCAAATGAACTGTTTTACCTTCTTGATTAGTTAGATTTTACCAGGGAGAAACTGAAATTAAGAATTGACTGCTATTACTAGACATGAAATTGAGGCATATGGATCTGTGCAAGCATATTCCGATTACACGAGGAAGCGGCATTCAGGCTCTAGCACATAGGCAGGTAGTGTCGCATATTCCAAGTACCCTGTCAAATTGTTTTTTGGAGGTATCAGTATTTCAGAGATGGAATATCTGAAGGATGAGATCAGACCTGCGAGTGCAGTGCTTTTACTTTTTGCCAGGACTCTAAAGCCAGTGCAGCCAGAGGTGAGGAAAGGTCAAAACTCAATAGGATCTTTCAGCCCTGCCTTGACTGCAGCAATCCAGGGAGGACAGCCTCAGCCCACCTCAGGCTGATGAATGCAGATGATACTTCTCAGGTATTATCAACTCTTCTCACATGGCCTCAGGCACAGAGACAGCCCTGAGCTCAGCATCTGGCTGCGATGGTGCAACTGGGAAGGAATGGTCCAGGAGCCGAAGTCCTGATTTCATATAATTAAGTACACAGAATTAAATACCCAGTAGATTTTGACACTGCCTCAGAGTGATCTGTACACATAAAAACCCATAGCAGAGTATGGTGTATAGACAGATAAAAAAATTAAAATAGCTGGATCTGAAATTTTTGAAAGTCCAGTATCCATAATCTTTGAATATTTAACCTCTCTAAGCTTCTAGATAATTTTATACTGCACACATTATGTCACTATATGACTGTAAACGTCAAAACCCTCAGCACGAGTACATAAGCCTTATTGTAACTGATAGCGAGATGAACTGCTTGAACCAAGGCACTTTGCTTCTGCGGTGCTGGACAAAATGTGATCATCTTGGAGACTGCAATTTCAACTTTTCAGAGGAGAGCTAACGAGCTACACAGGAGCAGTGTGATTTCTCTTGCCACCTTCTGGTGCTCTGTGACTTCTACAAGGACTTATCCAAGCTGCCACTTGTAAGAGATAGTGTAAGAATGTCTATATAAAAATGCGATAGCACATTACTGTGACTGAGTACAAAGAAAACCCCCCAATAATAAAACTTGCAGCAGGTAAAACGTATTTGTGTGCTGCTTACCCAAGGAGGAAGGCACTGGCTGCTGCTCACACTGTGCTGTGCAGCTGCAAAATAGGGTTAAACACTCTGCAGTTAAAACAGGTGATGCTTACTTTCATTTCCTTCTAGTGGTGACTTTCAGGTAAAATCTGTTCTCTTTGCCAGATATCCTAAAGCTGTTTGGGAAAAAAGTAGTGCCTTAGTACTGCTTTTTTCCCCCATGGCTTTGATGGCTGATTAGGCTCCTTTTTTTAACTGACTTTGCAGCTTCCTGGCCCTAGGCCTGCCTGTCTCAGTCTCTACATCCAAAAGAAGTCAGATGGAAGAAATTAATTCCAGGGCCAACTTGAAAAACAATCAGTTCTATTAAATCGTTGCATTCAAGGTGGCTGCACACTCCTTATCATGTCTTGCTGTCTTCAGACCCAGTTACCTCCCTTGAAAGTGAGCAACAGATCCAAGCAGATGTTTTCTTATCAAGAATTCATACCAGACCTATTTATTTTAAATTAGCATATCTCATTAACTGTCTCAAGGACACTGGCTGAATTGGTCTTTTAATGAGTATCTCAGAAATCTAGCTTTTCAAAAGCGAAATATAACTGCAAATAGCTGTACTTTTAACTCTCTCACTTTCAGCACAGGCTTGGTTAGGAGAGCGGTAGAGGATAGGGCTTTTCCAGCCAGCCTTTGCGAAAAGCCACACTACTATTCCAGCTGGTGTTTTGGGGTCAGGATACCCCAGCCTGTCTCGATGCGTATGTGGTCCATACGTGGGTGTAGGGCTGCTTGGCCAGCAGTGGGGGAACCCAGCAGGGATGCTCGGCTGCATCCCAGCACTGCAGAGGAGCGGCCCTGGAGCAGCCCCATCGCCGCTGGGCTGCAGAGCAGCTTCTGGCTCCCTGTGGGCGCTTGGGGCAGGTGTTATCTGCACATCCTCCCACCCACACCTTTGCAGTGCCCTGCAGCGGGGAAGCGAGGGCAGAGAACAGCGGCCCCACCTCTGTCGCAGGCTGCTGCATAGCCTACTCATACCTATATTTTCTCTGACTCTCTGATCATATTTTCCCCCTAAATAGCAGTGCTAAAATAATTTTGGTACAATATTTATTCATTCAAAAGGAAACCACAGGCTGATGTGATATTTCAATTGGATATAATCTGAAAATCTACATTTATTTTTTCTAATATATGAGTATTAGTGAAGCCAGAATGCCTCCAAGGCTTCACAGATTGCGGGTTTTTTTGTACTTAAAGCCTCAGCAAGTGTGTATGATGTTGTCTATATATCTTCCACGGAAAGGCAGCCTGGTGTAGTGCTTATTAAAGGGAATATAATTACACTAGAAATACTACAATATTACACTGATGATGAGGTCTGCAGAAATGGGTTCTTCTGAAGGAATAGGCACATAAAAATGATCTTTTAGGGCGAGTTTCTGTGTGACATTGCAGCAATCAGCTAATTTGCTATTCCTGCTCAGGTGAACGCTTGTATATGAGATATGAGATACTGGGGTTATGCAGGATGGCCCGAGAGTAACCCAAAGCCCACTGTAACTTTAACTTCCACCAGGGTACTTCTGCCCTAAATGCTGGTTCAGCAAGACCCAGGGGCACTCCAGCTAAGTGGAGGCAAAACCGAAATTGTAACATGCATCCAGATGGGTCTCGGCACAATACGCTTTTGAAAAGCACATCAAGGGAGGTATGGCTGGAAAATAGAACGGAATAAAGGGATTATAGGGAATGAGTGAATATTTAGAAAAGAAGAAAGACTCAAGGGTAAGGATGTTACAAATAAAAAGAGATTTCAACTTCAAAGAAACCCACAAGAATAAAATATGTAGAAAACCAACCTGGAAATTCTGTTCACACCTGGGATGATTGATTTGTGAGACATTTCCAGCATCTCAGCTGTAGTTATCCATTCCAATGGCTCATCTGAATTTCATACGATTTATTTTGAATCTAAGCAGTGTATCACCTCATAACTGTGTTGCTGAAATTATATCTCAAGGCATTTGTGCCTTCGGTTCTGCAGGGGGTCAATGTGGCTCAATCCATCTAGTGCAGCATCCCAGCTCATGATGATGGAGTTAAGGGTGTGCCAGCACTTCCATTACAAACCCCATTTTCAAGGGTTTAAACTTGTTGAGTCATTTAACAATACACTACACCAAACATCAGTGCTGGAGGAAAAATCAATATTATAATTCAAAAAGTAAGAAAAATGTACCCTTTGCTAATGAAAGCAAAGACAGCTGTGCTTTCTGGGAGAAAAGGAATAGTGCCTAAACAACAGGCTAAATGTATACTAACTCAAACATATTCCTATCTATACACAGCATACCTAAATTTAACAGGGCTGAAGCAGATAAAAGTAATACCTAAAAACATTAATGTTTCTGAAGCCAGGATATCCACAACAGCCAAAGAAACAGGCTCAGAGATCTCTCCCTGCTTCACCTTCCTTTAAATGCTAATGGAATTGTATGTGTGCACTTGGAGGAAAACTTGGAGGCTCCAAAGGGATTGTATCATCTGCTTAAAAAAAATATATATATACATATATAATTTTTTTCTCTAGAGAGAATACATTACTGTGTTTATGCCATAATCCCAATAGGTTTCAAAGCACCTAACCCCTAGAGATTTCAAGAGAAACAAATCATGGAGGTACAAGCCTTTGCATGAGAAACACAGTTTTGGTGGGTAAGGAAAACTTGATATTAAATAGCTTTGAATCTTATTGTTGAAAAAGTAAGTAAATATTTGATACATATAAATAAATATGGTGCTAAAGATGCTAATCTTCCAGCAAGGCAAGGTGTACAGCAAGGAAAATAACAGTGTAAACCTTCATGGGAGTACTAATCCCAGGTCAAACTAGCACCATGCCTTGTGTTTTCATTTATTAATTAGGTGATACATGAATTATGGTAATTCTAGTTTTGTTGTCACTGTTTTGCTTTCTTTAGTCCGGTTATGAGGGGCACAAGCTAAAAATGTAAGCCACTGCAGGAGTCCCATCCAGACTCTGAAAGGTTTCTAGCCCTGACTGGGATCCTGCAGCCAGTGCTATCCTTTGAACGGGCTGGTTGCATGATTCTCACCACAGATCTGCTATGCAAGGCGAACTCCAGCTCTTCGTTAAATACCTGACTTCAGCGGATGCTGCAGCAATGCACGTGAGAGCAGAGTTTGACTCTATATAAATCTAGAAGCAAAATCCCTTCAAAGTGTGTGTACTGCCTCAAGCCTTGTGCAGGTAAAACCAGGTGATTTTCCATTCAGTCTGAAAAATCTTGTCACCAAATGACTGCTTAATCGTTTCTTCCATCCCCTGTGAAAGTCACCAGAGTTTGGCTTGCAGGGTTCAAGTACAGCACAGGGTCTCTTACGGTATTTAGTTGGGAAAATACTTACAGAATATACTTAGAGAAGTCCTAAGCACGGCTCACTTTGGAGATGCTGAATGCAGCAAGAGCTGGTGTCCCCTGACTCAGTGTTTCTTTCTCTAGAATGGGATCTGTCTTAATCACTGGAGAGAATTACAAGGGATCAAGTTATAAACACCACCTTTTTAATTATGGAACTTTTACATTAATTTTAATTTAAGATTTTGAATTCAATCCATATTCCAGCAAGGACAACAAAACAATTTTTTTTTAATCTAAATTCCACGTTTACCTGCTCACAATCTGTTACACAGTAGTTGTATATGATGCATATAATTATTATTCTCTTCTTTTGACAAATTATTGCAGATGAAAAGGGAATTTACAAAATATTTCTTTACAGAGAATGCAATGTTTCTCTGTTTACCAGGAGTTAATTAGCCAAAGTTCACATTTAAACAGAATTTTATTTAATCCTACAAAAGTGAAGAAAAATATGCAAATCAGTCCCAACAAAGTGCAGTTTTAAAATGGAAGAAATATCCACCTGCTACCAATTAAGTCTGTATTTTTTCATAAGAAAGTGATGGTTGATTATACTAATTTTACCTTTGTGGTAATTGTCACTAATCTTCAGCATATTGTATGTCTTGCTCTTATGAATCCCCATATCCCCCTCTGCCATAAATATTTCATAAAATATTCAAAGGCAGTCCACAGCCAAGTAATAACAAATGTCAAATGACACATTAGGAAGATTCATAGCTATTTTAAGTACAAATTTTATATAAAAGCCTAACTCATTTATTGTGGTCACTGTTAAGGATTGATTTTAGCAAAGAAATGCTCAGCAATTAATATCAGCACCTTTACTGCCAGCTTGTTATTGAAGTAGAATTAACAGAGATTACTCAGAGTACTTAGTAGAACTTTATCTGTTCAGCTGTCTGCGTGAGCCTAATTTCCAAAGGCCTAATTCAAGACCGCTCTAGTAAATGGAAAGTTTTCTGTTGGTCTTGATGGGCTTTCCATCCTTCCGCACTTTTAATGAGTTTTCAACATTTCCATTCCTGAAGACTAAGATACTTGTTTGTTGGTGTTCCCTTTATTGCCATTAGCTTTTGACAATAATTTTATTGTCAAATTTAATTAGCTCTTCTTTCTCACTCTTTTCATCTATTAAAAAAAGATAAGGTTTTTCTGGGTAAAGCACAATTTCAGGCTTGCTTTCCTTTATAAAGAAAGAAAATAAGAAACAGTAGGAATAATTATGCTCATGTTTCCCCAAATGTGAGTTTATTGAACTTGAATTGTGGTGACCAGCCCAAAAGAGGGTGGGTATCTGAGCACAGGTACAGGTCAATAATGAGATGAGGATCATGTGTGAGGCATAAATACAAATTACTTGCCTGAGGAGGAGTAGAGTAGCTTATAAAGCTGGTTCCTTTAATGCAGCTGGGTTGCCTGAAGCAAGGTGGGTGTGCTGCTTAAGGTGTAGACTTTGTTAATGGTGAGCTTCTGGAGACAAGTTCTTGGCCCCATGCTGCATGTCTCAAGGTGAGCTGCTTTGGGGAGCATTGAGCACAGGTATGAAAAATGTGTGAGGAAAAAGTGATGGCCAGAGTAGAGTTGAAGGGTGCTGGTTCTCTGAAGGTGTTTCAGTCCGTGTTTCCCTGCTTTGTGTTTTAGATCAGCACTTGCCAGTATTTCTTCTGAGACACGTAGTGGCAGGTGTTGCTGACTCTGAAAACAATAAGCAACTCATTGCTATGCTGCAAAATAGAGTAACCTCCTCAGCAGAGGAGCTGGTGTTTTTTCGCATTGTGTCTCTGGATAATCAGTGCAAGAAACTGCTTTGCTGGAGATGCTGCTTTCTACCCTGGATAAATGGCTTATTACCACACTGTGACATCTTCTTTGTTTATTCTGTTCCGAAGTCTCACCACTTAATCTTATGTTTGCTTATTTTGTGCCTAAATAGAACTAAACTTATGGAGAGCATTATGAAGTTTTGGCTTTGTTCTAGTGTAGGTGCTACATACTTAGAGACTTCTGTTGAACATCGTGGGGTGTTTTGTTGTTGTTGTGGTTGGGTTTGTTTTGTTTTATTTTAAATGAATGGGTACCCTGTGCAGGGCCAGGTCCCTATCTGCAGCCTGTCATTTTCCTTTTCTAATACCTTGAAAATACACAGTGACCATCTAAGGGTGTGCAAAGACTTGTTCTTAATTACTTTTGCTTCATTATGCATCCTAGATTCCTTGTTTAAATAATAATGCATCAAACTATTTGCTAGAATAGTAGAAAACATTCTACTCTGAGTTATCTATTAATATCACAAAAAATAAGACTAAGATGCCATTTTGAAAAACCCAGTCCTCTCCCTGGTTTCACTAGGGTTAGGATCTACACCATGAGATGTTCAAGAGATGGGGAAGCTGAGTGGGGCATTGGGAGCCAGGAGAACTGGTTCTGCAGAAGGTTGTGGCAAACGAGCTCTGCCCATTAACCTGCGGGTGAGGCAGGAGGTCACAGTCCTCCACTCTCTGAAGCTTGGTGACTTCCACCTTGCAGGCTTGGCAGAAGTGAAGGTGGACCAGCTCATACAAGGGTGTATTAATTAAAACTGCGGTCAATCACAGGGTGGAGTTAGGCAAAATACAAGGGCAGTGACCTCTTAGATTTCCCCATCAAAAGTCAGCAGAGCTTGTCTAATGAACTCCCATTGTCAAATGTGGATGAATTAATTTGGCTCTCTGGGCGAAAAGGAGGTGGCGTAGCTCAGCGGAGTTGTCTTGGAGTTGGTGGTGTCCTTTGCTTCACCAGCCCAGGAGACAGACCCAATATTTCACTGTCCTTGGAAGAGGATTCATTGCTAATGTAAAGTACACTGGAGACTGGATAACTGAATGGGTATTAAAAATCTAAGTTGAATTATTGGGAAACTGTGATAAAACTGAATAGAGAAGAGGGGTTTGTCTGAAACTCAGGAGAAAGTAAATAAACTGCACAAAGCACAAATCAAACTTGGTGAATGCTGTTTGCTTTAGGATCCGTTTCAAGAATCTTTGTACAATAGTGCTTAAACCAAATGTGAAAATGGCTTGGTGGAGATTCCTGTTAAACCAGGACAGGTGCATGTTTTTACAAATACATTCTTATTTGTAAACATAACAAAATATTTTGGCCCATCATTTTGTGTGTTTTCCAAAATGTTTACTGTTCAGTGAGTATGAAACTGTTATGTTCACAGCAAAATACAAACATATGGGTTTTTCCATTGGAAACCAGCGAACTTTCCAAGTGCTTCTCTGTCCTCTTGCTTTCTGGCTGAGCGGCTCTTTAGGTGGCAACACTGAGATTATTCTGAAGAACAGTGGTAGTTTGAGGGCAGTGGTTTCACTGACTGACACTTTTACAGCAAAGGGCCATCTGAGGAGCTGATTTATATGAAGTGTAAATGTTGTAGTGTTACAGCCTTGTCACCCTGTAATTGCAAGTACAGCTCTCCTCTTATGTTGTCTCTTAACTACATGTTTCTCCCAGCTATGTCATTATTAGATACATAAGTTTCAGGCCGAGCTGGCAGCAGTATCTCCATTTTTGGCATTCGTTCATTTAAATGTTGTAATTTTTGCTCACGTGAGGCATACTGCTTTGTGTAGCAGTTCTTACTGGTATCCATAGAATGGTTTGGGTTGCAAAGGACCTTAAAGATCATCTAGTTCCACTCCCCCCACCATGGGTGAGGGACACCTTCCTAAACCCACCAGTTTTGTTCAATGCATTAAAAATGTTATTGCTGCTATGTAATATAAATTTCTAATTAGGCTTCTTAATACAGATGCTTCGCTTGAGTGTCACCAGGCATATTGCACATCCTTGTTGTGGATGTGCTGGCTCCAGGTGTGCGCAGCCCCTGGGCTGGGGTCCCCTCAGGTCCACTTTCCTGTTGGAGTGACTCGTGCTCAAACGTGGACACACAGCCCCGGCCAAATCAAATGGGGACTGTAGTCATGCATCCAGCTGACTCCTAGGAGCAAATCAAGACTCATTTACTGATCAGCCTTTCTAGTTTTTGAAGGCAGCGATTACAGTTGTTCAGCATGAGAGGAGAACAGGCAATACAGGTTGCATCTTTGCAGCTGAGGGGTCTAACAGTTTTCACTTAACGGTCCTGTTTTCAGTCCCTCGTAGCTTTGACAGATATAAAGCATTGTAGTTGATGTTCTCTTGGCTGGATATTTGCTGCACTTGCATATGCCCATTTCAGGACTGCTTAATAAAAAATTTTGGACATTACTGGGAGTGAATTCAGGAGATACTACAATTTGATCTGTGTTAAATAAGTACATCTCTGCGAAATGGTTTCCTGCGTACTTTGGAGGGAAGATTAGAACCTGGCAGCTAAATGTCACCTCTATAAAAAAATGTGCTTTTGTGCTCTCTTGGAAACATGTCTGGATTTGGCTTCTGAAAAAAACCCACTTCAGTTCACATAATACTTGTTAGTTTGGGTAACTTTTGCTGATTCCACATTATTTCATGATCTGACTAGGGAAATACACTTTCTGGAACAGTAAATGGTAAACTAAGCATGCTTTAAACATAATATATTGTTATATGTCCCAAGAGGAATGAGCTAAGCTAAAAGTGCCAACCTCTGGTGTTTCTTAGTACTTCAGTTCTTGACTTGACCACTTCTAATGCTATTAGCCTTCCTTTAAATATGGTAGAGATTATCATCATAGATTGTACCTGAGTGATAGAGCCAGTTGGTTTGCTAAGCTTCCTGTGTAGAAATTGGAAGAAAAAGCCAGAAATAACTTTTTTTCCTCCCTTCTGAATTCTGATAACAGCTGCAGCTGTACAGGACTTGAGGAGGGGAGGCAGCTCTGTGGGACCTGAGCATTCCATTGTTAAGCAAACTCACTCTGCATCTCGAATCGACTGGAGAATGCTTTTGCTGAGGGCATCATAGGATAACAGGGCTTTTGGGATGCACGTGTGCTATTTGCTAAAAAAAAAAGTAAATCAAGTTCTTTGCAGATTTCTTGGGTGAATACTTTGTGTTTTATATTTGTGATAAATCAGTAGTTTATTTTTATTATAATATTCAACATGTTTGGATAAGTAGTTGTCACGGAATATTACCCCGAGGTTAATTTAAGGGACAACAGGGTCCAAAGCAACCTTTATTAAACCGATGAGAACGGGGTTTTAATATTCCAAAAGTGACTTAAATACAAGTCCAAGTATCAGCTGAGGAAACTTATTTAGGGGCAGCAACCACTACAACAGGCGGTCCACAGAGTGCATGAATGTGGCTTCACTCAAAACAATGCCGGAGTCGCCCCTGAGTCCCGGACAAGCACACACTTGCCCAAGCTTATCACAGAATTATTTTAAAGAGATACGCGTACTTGTAGTGAGTACAGAAAGTGTACGCTCGCGATTCCGCGAGGGTAAATTTGTAATACACTCGCAATTGTGCGAGGAAATAATTTAAAGTACGTGTGCAAATGTGCACAGAAAGTATAAATATACTCGCAATCCTGCGAGAAGTTTTACTCACAGCCGTGGTGGTGAGGCAAGCGCAGTCTCCATCTCGGGGAGCTGCGGGGGCCGTGGCTCCTGGCGGCAGTGGCCAAGCTCGTGCTTCGAGAAAACTCCAGCCAAAGGGAAGTTTTCGGCGAGAGTCCCGTTTTTATGAGACCTTGACCTGACTGCAGTCATTCCTCCTGTTCCCGGAAGCCCCCCGAAAACATCTCCCACCCTGGGTGTGGGCGCCCGGTGGCTTTTGCCACTAACGACTCTGGTCAGGGTGCTCTGGGGCCAGACAAAGAAGCTGTTAGGCCCACGGCAGCCAGGAGAGAGGGGATGTGCCCACTCCTCCATACTGAAGGAGGGAGGGGGAGAGTGGGGGCAGAGAGGGGGAGAGAGGCGGGGGCGGGGGTTGCATTCTGCCACAGTAGTAAAGTTCAGTTTGGCTGACAGAGCACATCTTCAGACTGGAAACACATTAGCAATGTTTCAGGGCAGCAAAGTGCTCTGGTCTGGGATTTGTTTTTCCACCCTCTTTTTCTTCCCTCAGCAAAACCTTCACATTTTTCCTTTTACAGAAATAATATCAATTTTCTGGCTATTTTTGGTACTTGCCTCTGAGCTCCCATTCTCTGTCCCCTGACAGGGTGATTTTTTTTTTTTCTGATTTTTCCTGCTGCCTTTGATTCACCTATTGTTCCAGCTTCCTGCAAGGCAAGAGACATTCATTCTGGGAGGCATGAATTTCAAGTAGTTTTTCTTGAGTTATTTCCCTGAGGTTGGATTGCACAGGAAAGTATGTGGTATAAAGGTATTGCTCTAGTCGTCCTTTCCTCAGCTAGGCAGATTTTTACTCCATGACATCTCCAAATCAACAGGATGTGAATCATGGGGTTTTTATCTGAAAGGCAAATGAAGGGTTTGGTCCAAGACAGCTCACTGAAGAACTTCATTCTTAGCCTTTTTTTTTTTTCTCAATTTCTTTTTTGTGCAGTATGACAGGAATAAACAGGAGGTTGCTTTGAGGGCTGGGCTGTATGGGCAGCAGAGGGGCTGATGTCTGGGTGAGTGAGTGCTGGGATGGTCTCACAAAGTGTCCTGGCTCTGTGAACAGCTGAAAACTGCTCGTTTAAATAACCAAAAAAGTCATTTGGAGACACTGTCATCCTCGCTCCCTCAGCTGTTAAGGGTGTCACAGGGATTAACATGCAGTCAGTGTCTCAAGGTCAGTCACCCAGCTCAGGACAGTCTGATAAGCAGCACAAACTTTTTTTTTTATAGTCAGTTATGGCTCTTTTACTTAATCATGGGTCGATAACAACTAGGCATTTCAATCTACTGCTTAGTTTAAACACTAGATTGATCTCCAGTTTAAAACACTATTCAAAATCAACTTTATAATTAATTCTTTGGATACTTCTTTAAAAAAAATATTGAGAGGTCTAGCTGATTTCTTCTAGGCTTTAATGTTGTTGCTGGTAAATGCCAGGCATGCAGATGATATTACAACCTACTTGGCTTCTTCAGACGTGTGCTATTGATTGTTTCATTGATGACTGATTCCTAGCTGGGATTCATTATACTGGACCGCAGAGGGCTTGTGTTATGTTGCGTATGTTTCACCTGTGATTGCCCTATGATAAACAGCGAAGAAAGTGTGTGTGTGGTGTTTTTTTTTTTTCCTCTCAATTCAGGGACTCCTAAATTTAAAGTTAATAATTTAATAATAATTTAATTTAATAATTTAATTTTAACCTGCATTGGATTAAAGACTGGATAAACAGGATACTTAATTTTTTTAAATAACTTTTAATGAATTAAGGCATTTGAAAGAAGGCAGATAGCATCAGAAACCATTACTGATGGGGTACTGAGTCTGTTCTCTCAGTTCAGCTTGCCTGGCCACTAGCTCAATGCAAAATATTGTCACTCGTTGGTTCTTGAGTGCTCTCTGTTCTGAGTAGCCCTTGCTGCAGCCACGTGTTCCCCAGGATCAGCTCCCTTGGCTCAGTACAAATCAAGTGCAGTTTTGTGCTACCACTTCTCAGTACCACCTCTGGGTGCAAAATTGGGCTATGGACAGAAGAAACTCGTATGGCTTGTGCCTGTGCTCCCCTCCCTTTTCACCTACTTGTTCAGAAGTTATTGGACAGGGACACATCTCTTAACAGTCATACAATTTTTAGAAGTGCAGATCTGCTTGTAAATGAAAATAAGTAGAGAAAACTGACTTGAACTTAATTTAATCCTCTGCACTTACGTTTTCTCTAGAACACCTCTGATAATTCTTACAGCAAGACAAATAAATCAGTGGTCTTTCATTTCAATAAGTTAAAAATATTATCAGCCTGGCAGTACTTTGAGTGATGCTGCATGACCTGACTTTTTACTTAAGTGGTGTTACAATGTCAGCAAAGTAGTTTTTAGAGAATTTCTCTTTACAGCACTTCAGCTTCTCATGCTGAAGTGACATTATAGACCACTGAACAAGAAATTCATCAATATAAGTAGGTGCCATTTTCTGAAAAAATAGTACCTACTTTTACCGTGAACTTTTAATCATTCATCTCCCCCATTCAAATGTGCTATCACTTAATTAATCTTCCCAGTTTCACTGAAACCTCAATGGTTTCTGAATAAATGCTGAAACAAGGGCAGCTTTGATGTTTGAAAACTGTAATAGAAGGCAGCAGGCAATGCTCTTGACTTCACAACATATTGGAGAGGTCCCTCTCGCACGGCCGGGGCTGCAGCATCACCTGTTCTCCCAAGGGGCTGCTGCTGTCCTACAAGGAGAGACGCCGGCACTGTTGTAACAGTGCTGCTCTGCGGGGAAAACCAGAGCAGCAATAGTTTAATTATCCCCTCAAGTCACAATTTGGAGGAATAGCTGCTGATATTAATGGGGACGGCAGCATGCAGAGGAGGACTGTTGCAGCCTTGTTCCCCTCCCCTTGCCTCCTCTCGTTCTTTATAATTTGGATTTGTACTGGAGCACCAGAACAACAGTGTCTCCTGCATGCAGTGTTTTACCTTTTGTTTGTTTTGATATTTCTAGCTTTGTGATTATAGTGGTGGTTTTTTTCAATATGTTCTCACATAGCAAAGATATAAAGAGGATGACAGGTGGTAATGAAAGCCCATTGCATTTAATGTGTTTGCATAAATCAGTGGCGCTTTGCCCAGTGTTGCCGCCACCTGTGGCAGCGCCAGGCGCCATGGGCAGTTTTTGGGGAGGGCGCATAGCAGCGACCTGTGGTTCTGCTGCTGTGGCAGCTCCAGATGGTGCTGGTGAGGTTGTGCCGCAGCGAGTTCCGCACTGGACCAGCCCACCTTCTTGTCAAAGCGAGGTTGCAGCTTTCAGACCCTCTTCTGCTGGATCCTACAGTTCTCTCTGCTGGAAGAGAGCAGAGCAAGGGCTCTACCTGTCCTGGGGAAATGTGGAATTCTTTTACCTTCTGGACTCTAATGGGTGTGTTGTCTCCAGCTCATTAATTCCCAGTGTGTTGAGTAGGTTCTGCATTTGAATTTTATTGTCTCATTCACCACCTTAACTTTAACACAACTGTTAGGCAGTTTCCCCAGCTTACCTGCTGCTATTCATAAAATAGTTATTATTTTACACTTTTTGATATAATAATAACTATACTTAAAAACTGCTGCTTAAGGAACAGTGCTGACTTCTCCAGAAGCAAGCTAGAGTATGAATACTGTCCAGATGGGAGCTAAAGAAGGCTTGTTTAGCCAGCAATAGTGAAACAGTTGGTGGTTCCCAAAGAATTATTTCTCCACTTGTTAGTAGAATGCTAATTCCTCTAATGTCATGTATAATAAAGCTCATGCTGAACTACAAATTATCCGAGATGAATGCTTTATCTTTTTTCTGCTTTTGGATTGCTTGTGCTGAACTACCAATTATCCAAGATAATTTTTTTCCTTCCCCACTCCTTTCTCCTGGATTGTATTCTGCAGCACAGCATCTTTTCTGATGTATACATGTCCTTTTAGCCTGTCTCCTAGAGTGCTTGCTCTTCTGGGAAAATTTTGCTAATTCCATTTTTCTACATAGGGCAGCTTATGGACTTGGGTCTTCAAGGCAGCGTGAAGAGCTGGCAACGGCTGCTGTAGGTTAAGCCCCTCATGCCCATGTTCTTGCATCTGCCTCTTGTTCCCACCCAGACTTGTACAGCCTGAGAACTGTAGAAATTTACTGTTTCAGCAACCAGTTTCACAGCCAGTTGCCAGTCTGTCATTAAAATAACTCACCAGCTTAGCTGCTTTTGAAGTTCAGTCTTCTCAGTCTTTTAGGTCCTTAGGTCTGTAATGTGAAGCACTCTAATTGGTTTGAGTTTTGTTGTTTTTTTTTTTTTTCTTTGGCTACTTTGTTCCCACAACTGGGCAATTAATATCTCCTTGGAGACTCCTATGGTTATTTTGTGACCCATTGTGGATTGCCTTTGTAATTTGTCTTACCTTCAGTAGGAAAACATCTAATCACTAATAATCACTAAGAGTATAGTTAATATATAAATCATTAAATGAGATCAATGAGAACATCTAATAAAATTGGAGAACTCATTAGAAGATTGAAGGTGATGTGAGTCCATGCAGTTGAGCAGGGAAATTAACAGGAGGTGGTATCGAAACAGAAAACTTAGTCTTTGTTAGTCCTTTGACTAGAAGGCACCTGAGTTTTGCTTCTGACAAGTCACTAATGTCAAATATTCTGTCTTCTGCTTTAAACACAGCTGTGCACATTGTGTCATTACAACTCATTTAGGTGCAGCAGAGCTTCAGCCCAGCAGAAAACTACAGGAGATGTGTATAGACCATCTTCTTGAACTGAGAGATGCAAAACTTGACCTTATAAAGTAGTTTAATGAGCCCGTCTGCTGTCCAGGCCTTTTGCAGTGTTGAAGATCTACTCAGTTTGTATCTTTTTGGGGTTTCCAGTCATGTAGATAACAAATGTTGAATGGAACAGTGGTCTGGCTAAAGAAAAAACAGTCATGTTTCATCCAAAGTATCCTCAGATCAAATTGATTTACGTAATCTAGGTTCACGTGTCCGACTGAGTGCTGTTGATTTTTTTTTTTAAATAAACTTGCCACAGCTAATTTTTAGGCATTTTTTTTCTTATTCAGAAGTCATCTATAGATGTCTGAAGATAATCCTTAAACCCTCACACAAAAATACCAATAATAATAATAATAAAAAACTTTACTGAACCTTAGAGGAAAAAATAATTTATTTACTTTTGTTCCATTTTCTTTAATCTGGCTTGCCTGTTCCTAAATTTAGGTCTTATTTTGGAATTTACTCACTTGTATTTATTCCTGAACTCAAAGGGACTATTTGTGTAAGTGCATAATCTTATATTGTAAGCATTCTGTGTTTTGGTGTTATGATTTGAGTGCACAAAAGAAGTCAAAGGTTTTGCCTACACTTAATCTATTTTTTTTTTTCCCCTCATGTTAGGGGTGATTGGATGTAGCATCATGAATGACTATGACGCTGCATTGGTATAAAATCAGGCTGGGGGTAACACCAGAATCAAACTCTTCTTTTAAAGGATAATGCTTTGTCCCTTTCCTTACTCTCTATCTTTGATTAGTGTGTTCACAGTCATTTTGTGTTTCTGTGCAGTTTAGCTTGGATGTTTGCCAAACTCAAACAGAACCTCTTTTGGCTTTGGGAGAATGTAAAGCGAGTGTGCGCATTCATTAAGAAAGAACAGCCTTTCCTTGGGGAGAGATGGACCTGGGGCATGCAGTGTTGAATGTCTGACCTGAATAGATGTGAACGTCAAGTCTACTCCATGTTCACCTCGAGGCAAAAATTTAATGCAAGGTGATGCCACTTCTAATTTTTTTTTTTTTTTTAAATTTAATCACTATTGTATATAGCTGTTGTTGTGAACATAGGTAGTGTATCCTTGACATGACACCATACAGAAGAGAACATTTATGGGAGGGAGAGTGGGGCAGCTTCCCCAAGGCTGGTAATCAGGATTTAAGGATAACCGTGAATGGGTGGGGGCAGTGACCTTGCCAATAAATGTGTGATCCCACAGCACCAAGCCAGGCAAGCAGAACAGGGCTGGGGACAGTGATTGTTAGAGAAATGGGAGGTGACAAGTCAGGTCCAAGGTCAGTCTGGGAAGTCCAGTCAACAAGTCAGGAACAGCAAAGGACAGAGCAGAGTAGAGATAAAGCTTTGCCTACTGCACGGCTTGGGTGAGGGCTGATGTAGAGGCTTCCTATAAAGCTGCTTGGGGTGGCCAAGGGCTACTGGTACACCCAGGGCCAGGCAACTTTTCTTAGATTCAATCAGGGAAAATACTATGAAATTTCCTAGGTTTCTTGAATTAATTGGTAGAAATCCTAGCTCCTCTGAGAAAAATGTGTTAGAAAGTGGTGTCTCTTTCTGCACACTTTATCTGATGGCAACTGCATACAAGAAAGAAGGGGTAGTTGGTCACCTAGCACTTGTTCAATTATATTGTGCTTTAATGGAGGTAAAATGTGAATATTCTAGTTGAGGTAAAACCCAGTAGATGTCACTAATGCAAGAAAATGAAAGGGTGAACTGTGAGGTTTTACTACACCAACATATGCCTTGGAAGACTATAATGTTTTTTAGCTGGTGGTGGTGTCAGACAGCTTGGTGGTGCAGGAGAGAGTTGGTTCATTCACATGCATATAACATGGTGGGAACCAAATACAACAATATAATACAAAAAAAGAACAGGGTAGGTTATTATCAAGATAACACCAAGATGAAAAATTCTTGTAGCTCTGCACTGGAAAACAGGAGAGAAAAATCGTCTTTGCCTTTCAACTTTCTCAGTTGTCCCATGCTAATCTCTGAGCTTGGGGACAGCCATTGATGTCACCGTGGGAGCTCCTCTGCGGTATGTTCCATTCTTGTTCCACTGTGGTGTTTACTTGATGCTGGCACATGCACTGTTCTTTATGCAGCAGGGAAGGAAGAGGCTGTTTTTGTTTTCTTTTTAAAAAGCTTTAGGAAGGGTTACAAGGATGCTTTTACCCCCAGAGGAAGTGGCCCATGCATAATTTTTACCTCAGGTGCAGTAACAACTTCTAAGGAATTTAGTTTGACCACTTATGTGATGGAGTTTTAATGTGACCACAATGGTTTGCAGTATGAAAGGCTTGAGCTGCAGTTTGTTAGTTTGCTTTGCTCAGCATAGCACTGATTTTTTTATTTTTTTGGTGAGAGACAGGAATATATCACACACAGGAGGAAGAATTACCAGACATGCTACCTCATATCAATTCTACTCCAGAGTTTCTTTAACAATTGGCAGGGAAAAAATGTTTCAAATGCTAAAGCTGATTCCATGGGTGAGAATTAAACCAGGAAGCTTTGATGTGTGAAGCCAAAGCTTGAACTGGTCAAGCTGCAGGAAAAAAAAATTATTGGCAGAGCCTCTTTGCTGAGCCAACCATCAGAGGAAGATGTGAGGAACATGGGCTGGGGGTCCATCATTATCTCATTTCATTTTAAACAGTTTTTCACTTTAAATAGTTGTGGGCCTGAAATCCCCATCATATCTGCTACCATCCTGAACATCTGTCATGCATGGGTTCAAGGCATGTCCTTTCCAGTGCTGCAGCTCCCCCTATCAGGCAGTGCTTTGGTGCTTTAGAAATGACATCATTTAACCTTCTGTCAGTTCTTCTTTGTTAGAGCACTGTAAATCTGGAGTTGCCTTGGGGTTCTCTTGATACATTTCATGTTCTCTTGCTTTAAGCCAAGTGGAGCTCTGTTCTACCAGTGAAAAATCGCTGAAGTCAATAGCGTTATGCTTACTTTCTTCTTTATGTGTATCCAAAATTCCCTACAGGCAAAAAAGGAGATGCTGTGGTCTGTGGTTCACAGCTGAATGCAAGCTGCTGCTCTGGAGCTGCAATGGCCCATCTCCAAAACACAATAAAACTGAAGGACAGAAAAGAATAGGCAAATAATACACATTTTAAGCATCTGTCATGGTTTAACCCCAGCTGGCAACTAAGCCCCTCACAACCATTTGTTTGCTTTCCCCTGGTGGGATGGGGGAGAGAATCGGAAAGGTAAAAGTAAGAAAACTTTTGGGCTGGGATAATAGTTTAATAGGTAAAACAAAAGCTGCAGCACTAGCAAAGCAAAACAAGGGATTCATTCACCCCTTCCCATGGGTAGGCAGGTGTTCAGCATCCCCAGGAAAGCCAGGCTCCATCACACATAAGGGTTACTGGGGAAGACAAACAACATCTCTCCTAAGGTCCCCCTCTGCCTCCTCCTTCACCAAAAATGTACACTGAGCACAATGCCATGTGGAATATCCCTTTGGGCAGTTGGGGTTAGCTGTCCTGGCTGTGTCCCCTCACTGGTTTTTGTGCTCCTGGCACAGTGTGAGAAGCTGGAAAGTCTTGCATGCTCAGCAGCAACTCAAACATCCCTGTGTTATCAACATTATTCTCATCCTTATCTTGAACACAGCTTATGAACATTCCACAGTTTTTACTTTAAAGAAATTACTGAATCAAGGCCACCTAAAGTAAATTATTTAAATGTGGCCATTCCAACACCTTTAATGAAACTACCCTCATTCAGACCTTATAAGTACTGTATTAGAGAGCTGCACTGCAGCATTGAGAAACTTGGTAAATATTTGTATGACTTTTAGAAACTACTGGAAAATTTGGGGGCACAATTCCAGCTGACCTGCAAAGAGGAATCTCAGTACTACTGTTCACTAGTACACAATAGCACCATTCTACTAATATTGTCACTCCCAAGATCTCACTACACTGAGTTCTACGAGCTAACATGGGATATCAGGTTATAGCCCAGTCTTTAGAAAAGGTACTAAGGTATCATTTTTTCCAAGTTCATAAACTTGGAGATGCTGCTGGTTGGTTGGCTATTCCCAGACAGCAATGACAGAGCTTATGGGATTGACTGTCCTAGTTGCTGTGTGACAGGCCAACTGGAGTCACTGAGACTAAGAAACCTTAAAAATACTCAAATACCCTAGTATCCCTCTATGATGTTCCAATAAATGTGTTTGCTTTTAGTTTATAGCCAGCAGCCTACCTTTAAAACAGAAAAGCAAAAAGAGCCACCACTGAGAGAAGTGTTTGGAAATGTTAAATTCTTCATGAAGAAGAGATTAAGATGTTTCACAAAAAAAAAATAAAAAAATCAAACTTTTTTTTGGTGATACAGAATGGGTTTTGAACCTGTACCATTGATGCAGAATCCACAAGCTTTTTGGCAGCTCAAGAAGCGAAGGTGTCTGTGTACTACCTATAACAGTTCTCCTCTAATGTCCAGTATATGTGAAAGATGTGTTCACACCCACATAGCACTAGCACAGGTGTTGCCAGGGAAAATGAGCCTGTTGTTACTAATGAACTAGAAGGAATTGTTCTGAAAGCAAATCCAGCTCTGTCCCTGGGCAGGGAAGCTGCTAGCAGTGGGGAAGATTTTGAAAAAGAAGCAAAGAAAAACCCTAAGGCTTTTACAGGTAGGTGTTCCTTGAAAGTCGTGGTGAATCTGCTGGACCTTTCACCTGGGAAGACCAAAGACTTTGTCATTGAGTAAAGTGCTGCTGCTCTGAAATGAATAAACACAAAGTGATTTCTTGGCTTTCTTTTCTCTGTTTCATTCTGGATCAGTTCTGTTTATCTGTATATTTTTATAGTATGCACGAAATGAGGAAACTTAGATAATAGACTTTAGAAGTGTTGATTATTCTGTCACCTTCCTTTTTCCAAAGGGATCTCTTTGAGTTCTTTATCCTTTAGAAAAGATGAGGGTGTCTTTTCATTCCATATTTGATATTACAAGGGAAATCTGATGTTAACTAAATAAGACATCATAATGTATCTTGAAGAATACAAGTGACAGGTGAGATGTACGTTAGGTGTGATTAGCATGCAGCCAGAGATGTGGTAGAGAAGCAACCACCTTTCTTGGTTGCTCTAATTGCATGCAAGTTTAATCATATCTTTGATACCTCAGCACACTAACAGTGAATAACTGCTGTCCTTTTTTTTCAAAGAACTCTATAGCTGACAAAGCTTTAGTATTATAGCTTTCATACTGAGGGGAAATCTATATCTGAAGGGAAAGTGCTCCATATATTCTGTTAATGCTGTCCCTATCTTTCATCAAAGATGATACCCAATTATTAGGAAATCCTACTATTAAAAATAAGGCTTGTTCTCTATAATTAGAGTTTTCATTTCCCTTGTCTTAATAGGTAAAATAGATGTTTGGTTTTTTTCCTTCAATGTGGAAGCTTGAACTTCCTGTAATTAACAGTGGGAATCAGTCTCCAGCAATAGATGATGAAATGTCCTGAGACACCTAGGTAGTCCCTCAGCAATGGGTAGTTTGTAAGGAGGAAATAACATGCTGTTTTGCAGCCATAATTGAGGAAAATTGCTTGAGAGGGTTCTGGCAGTATAGAAAATAGGCCAATTAGTTACCTAGCTCTGATCCTCCTATGATTCATTATTGCTTCCATTTAATTTTGCTGTCACATCTGAAGCAAGGTTAAGAATAGATTAGCTTCTTTTAGCCACCTCTTAGCTTCCTCCTGCCTGGGTTTTGGGAGGGCAGGTGGGTGGGAGAGTGGGATTGCTGTTTGTCTGTCTGTCTGTGTTTACATGGCCTGAGTCTGAAAATCAAAATTTCTCAGTCTTACACTTAACACTTACTCATCATGGAGCTATAGATGATGATTAAAACCTTCACACATAAACTTTTTCTTTTGAAGATGTATGCTACCTGTAAGGTAATAATGCTTTCATGCTGTTACCTTAGAGCACTCTACAATAATCAATATTAAATAAAAAGGACTTCAAGTAAAAAAAAAAAAAAAAAAAATCACAGCTCAGTAAATGAGGCAATCAAACAAGGGAAAGATCATACAGCTCACCCTTGAACCACTACCAAACAGCAATGATGCAAGTGTGGAGACCTGAAAATGCCAGTGAAGTCACCCAAAAGGCAATCCAAGGACACATGTCCCTCTGAAATCCCAGTTTGTGCCTTCCCATTGGCTCTGTCCCAAAGTCTTTTCAGCACAGTTACTTTATTTGCATCCACCCATTTCCAAAATCCTGAGAACTGGCCCAAGCAGGGCTACCACTGCCTTTGGCAGCTGTGGGTATAACCAGGTGGCTCCCTTGCTCTAATGATTATCATCTCCTTCTAGCTGTGTCCCTGCTTTCCACTGAGGAGGTTGTTTTTATCCCTAAGGAGAGGAGCATTGAAGTAAAGATAGGCCAAACATTTGCAGGTTGCTATTTCTCTGTTAAGTGTGATGGGCCAGCTGAAATGTGACCCAAGCACATGTGTCTCAGTTGGCACTGACAGTCGTGCTGGTCTGAGACTGAAATCCTTCTAAACCTTGCATGGCACCTCATGGGTACTGTGCTGGCCAGGTATTGCCCTTATAGTTAAATCTGTAACTGGAGTCTATCTTGGATGTCACCTCTTCCCAAACTCTATATTATTCATTACTTGATAGATGTGTTGTCATTCTTAAGCACACAGAAGCTGGAATTGTTATCATGCCATTTATTTCATGAAATTTTTTATCAAAATTAGACATCTCCTAAGGAGAATAATGAATCACTCCAACTATCTCCACTAGACACAACAGCACTGCCACAATAATGGTTTACTTACAGGAATCAGATGTATCAGAAGGACTGAGTCATCCTATCTCTCTTCACTTTTCAAGTCCACATTGCAAAGTGAGTATACAAATATCAAGCAGTATGTTCCTCCCTGTGAACACTGACCAGACAGATAGATGAAAGGGATGATTACATGTTACGTTCCATAAGTAGGTTTCTGATGTATGTCTAATGTTCAAAGAAAACTACTTGTGAACAAATGCAAAAGCAAAGAAACTATCTCAAAAAGCACAATGTTTGTTTGTGCTCTTCCCCATAAATATAGCATGTACCTCCTTAGAGGGAGTGCGGCTCACTGAAGCTGTTTGCTACTGCACAGGATAGACAGGAGGCTGCCAAATTGGCAGAACCCTGTGTTTTATACTCCTGGCAGATAAAAAAACATTGCTTGTTCTGCATAGCAACACAAATCATTTGCATGCACAGGCAGTTGTTGTTAAATTCCGAGAGCACTCAAGCTGTATTGTGTTAGTATACAGGAGGAGCACGTGCATATTTTTTCTGTAGGAAAAAAAGTTTCTTATTTTTAAGCATGCACATTTTAGCTACTAATGTCAGCTGTGGCTGTGTGAAGCTCCTATCATGAGTGGCAAAGTTTTCAGTTCAAACTGAGCCACATAGGTGTCTCAAATGGCACACAAATGGTGCTGCACCTTCACAGGGAACATGGACTGGGGAGCGCAGGTGCAAATAAATGTATGTGTGCGCATAGCGAAAGAAGGAATAAAAGTAAAAATACTAATTGGAGCTTTATACAGTGAAAACGTTTTGATTTGACAATGGAAGTTTTTTGTGGCAAGTACCGTTGTTGCTTATAGCTTGTGATTTTCATTGACTTATTCTATATACTATATAATAAAAGTTAAGGAGTAGAACAAAACCAACTTGCAGTTTGGAGCAAGTTAATAGTATTTCATTAACAAACTGTAAATAGTAACAGCATAAGCTAGATGTGAAACTGCTTTCACAGGCCATAAATGCTTAATGTTTATTACCAATAAAAGCCAAAGGAGCATTTAGCAAAGCAGTTTACCAAACATTAAATACTTTAATGCATTAGATTCAGTGGACAGAATTGGGTTATTTAATTAACAATGAGTAATCCGGTAGGGCTTTATTCACCACAAATGATCTGCAGCTTCATGCATTAAGAGAGCTCATGAAGACTGTTAGTGGTGAAGACCAGCTCGGAGGTGCTAGATGCAGGAAGCCCCAGTGGGTGAAGAGTTCATGTTTGCTGTTTCCAGACTGGAACACCTTGGCCTTTCCATGTGTGAGTCTGGATTTTGTGTCTTTCTGATGGTGTAGGGATTTGGGATAAATCTCCATAAAAGTCTTTTAGACACTATCTCAATCTCTTTTATGTTCTCAGTTATGTTTTTTTCTGATGCATGGCATTTAAACCATCTTTCAAAAAAAAAAAAGAAAAAAGTGACAAATGACTGAGAATAATATCACATTGAAGATGTAAAACTCAGTGATAAAATCTTCCCAGTTAGAAGTAGTAACATAAAATGAGCATTTTTGGATGAAAATATGATGCCTTCAGAGTTAAAGCTGACAGTCTTTGGATTTGGTGTCCTTCTATTTGAATTGAAGTAAAGGTAAGAAACTACAGAAAATAGTTACTGTTGTTTGCTGATACTATGGATGATACTGAGACTTTAGCATACCCCAAGTGGTCAGAAAGATGGAGATCGAATCAAAGCTCCTCATCAGAAACATTTCCAAAGAGGATCTATGTGCAGGATCTTCCGTTGTGATGATTTCTTCCCTGAAAAAGTCTTGTTTCTTTTCCTGATGAAAACTGTGTCTGGCTTAGACTGGGCGTCCAACCTACAGACACCTGAAGATAGATCAGATGAATTACACCAGATTTGTGAGAAAGACTCTCATTTGAAAACTGTATAGGATCTGCTCAATGTTTCTTGAGAAGACAGCCTAATTTGAATAAATATCTTAATATTTTGCAGGGTTGGAAATTGTCCAGTTAGCAACCTGGAGGATCCATGTGGGTTGCATCAAAATCAAACTGAAAGCTTGGAACTGTGGAACACTTCCAGTAGAAGATGAGTGGTTGTGTGTGTTGCAGTTTTACAGGTGAAAGTAGTTAGGACTATGATAGTGATTAAACGAGTTAGTCTAAAGAGCAGGGTAGATATAGTTCAGTATGAACTTTGGAACTTCAGAGTTTGGAGTATTATTTCACAGTCTTCCATTTGATAGCAGTTTATGATCATAATAATCACGTGGCTAATGTTCTGTAATTCAATTACTGCACTGTTGTGAACATTAACAATTATGTAGCAGATCAGAAACACAGTGGGACAAACTGGCAGTATTCATATTTAAGTTAGTTATAGCCTATTGCATAATTAGTACAGATAAGTTACTGTTTAATCCATAGCAACATAAGGAATAAATTACAAGAAAAATTATGTGGCTAATACTGTCTCTTGAAATGAATAAAACATGGAAAACTGAAATGATGGCAAGGTTACAGAGGACCTAGCCTAAGAAGTGTGTGCTGTTTCTTCAGAAGAATAATGGTTGTTGGAACCTCTAGATTTATGTTACTTTCTGATTTGGATCTTCACTTTTGCTCAGAATCTTTATTAAAACATCTTTTGACTTTTTTTTTTTTTTTTTTAGCTTTAAAATAGTATGTGTTTTCCACTTAAAACAGCAATTGTTTAAAATTCCCACCATGGCTTTTGTTAACACTACATAACAATATCAGTTTGCTAACATAATCCAGTTTATGACCTCACATACTGCTTTGGCCACTGACCATCACTTTTGGCTCACAATGAAAGCAACAGTGATTTGAGGTAGGTTGCCCATTGTTTTATGCGTAAGCTGTGATGTACTGTTGGCCTTAATCAACAAGTTACCACCTTCAGAAAGTCTCATTTTTTTATCATATCTCACTCAATGTCAGAGTAAATTGCATGATTGATGTTCTAGTCTGTTTATCAAGGAACTCATGCATTCCCTTTTTAAAATCAATATTTAAGAATAAAATAGCTCCATGATAATTTATTTTATCAATGTAAGTAGAAATATTGTTTAATGCTTCACCTGAAGAACTAACTCTTGAAGATTAACTAAAACATAAAATTGAACTGATTACAGGCTTGGCTGGCTCAGCATTCCTCATATTGGCTATCTTCATGCAAAAAAATGGGGCAGAAGTGAAACTAGTAACTTCTGGTGAGCAGTAAGCAAAAAAGATGTTCCAAATACATGGGTGGCAACTTGCCATGGAGTCTGTAAAAGTAGTTATTTCACATTGTTTTTCAGCCTGCAGTGATTCAAGTCATGGAAGTGTATTTTTGTCTTCCTAGAGGGAAGAGCTAAAGTGTACTTAACTTTAATGCTAAAGAAAAGGGATGAGGCAGCAATTGAAGTACAAATCAGAGTGCATAAAAAGACCATCAGTAAGATTTGAGTTTATATTTGAACACATTACACCAGTTCTCTGATACTGAAAGGTCAAAAGTACATCAGCACTTGCTATAGATCTTGTCTGGACAAAAAGGTCAGCCCTGACAGTCACCTTCATTCCAGGTGTTCATACCTCTGGTGGAACTTTCTAGCTGAAAATACACGTTTCTTCTAAGTTTACATAAACTTAACAGTGGCAGGTGATGTTTCACTGGAGCGGCTGGTTCCACTAATGACTTACTCGTGTTTGTTCTGCGCTTTGACTTCTGTGGAACATAATTGTGAGGGTTTTGATAACAGCATATGCACTTCTATCAACATAAATGGCTCTTGAGAAAGATTTGTTTCTTCTGCTGAATTTGTTTGCATTCTTTTTTTGTATTTAGTACAGAATTGAATCCATCTAATGATAACATGCTGCTGTGACTTCGTTCTATGGAAGGTATAATTTTGTTAGGACTCATTATTACGGTATTTATTTTTTAATTTGTCTGAACGATGTAAGTTGAAAGCACTCTCTTCTAATTTGTAGTCACAGGGCAGATCCTGAGAGATTAAAGGGTGTTTAAGTCCAAATAAAACTGCTGAAGACACCATCTCACTTTAAAAACCGATGTGAAAGCACTGGCATGTACAAGCAGCAATACTCCCCTTGTGCATAAACGTCCTCAGGTTCTTATATTTTCTTTACCATGGTACACTTTGCTTCTTTCTGCCCTCCCCTGTAACTTTGGTAAAACTGCACACTCGCTCCGCCACACCATTTCCCCAATATAATTTGAAAACGGAAACTCCTGTTCAAGGATATTTCCAAGTCACACCAGAACTCATCACTGAGAGAACCAGAATGACTCTACTGGTCAAGGTCAGAATTCTGATATTTGGTTGGTAGGTTGTCTTACGCATTTTTTTTGCATAAGCCAATGTTTGTTATTTTTAGACTGCTAAAACTGTTTAGAAACTGTTAGCAGTCAAAATATAGCCAAAATAAATCAGATTCTGCTAATGCCACTCAGAGTGTGTATGTGCATGTGTGGTTTTGTATATAGAAATAAATCAGTATATGGAGATAAACAAGAAACTAAGTCTATATTTTCCTGTGGAAAAATCATTCAAGTTCCAGGGAAGCTGCCCAATATCTGATGCATCAAATCTTCATATCTCACATATGTTGTACTTGCATATGTTGTACCTATATAGTCATTATATCTCTGTCTCCTATCTGAGTCTGAAAACAGTTTTCTTATTCTATTTTCTCTGAATTACAGGGTCCCCTGATACTGCCAGTAATTGCATGAAATACTTGGATTTAAGTTCTGAGCTGCACTTCTGTTGTGCCATGCAATAATTAATGGTTACAGTGAGTCACCAGGAAGGTTTCTGCTTGAAATACTTTATTTTCAGGGTGGTGGGAGATGGGGTGGAAACTTGTGTTGAAACAAATGATGGTTGAGCTACAGTTTGCTCTATATCTAGCCATGGTCCCTGTAGAAATGTTTGTGCATTGTGGCACAAACTTTTAGAGATATTCAGGTATCAACATTTCTGTTGACTTCTTCAGGCTTGTTGTTATTGTGCATAGTGGTTCATTGTCCTCTGAGAGTTTAAGTAATAGATTTTGGGAGAGACCTGAGAGTTGTAATGTCCCTCATCTTCTCTGAACTTAACTGTATGGACTTATTGTAAAGATGGTTCACCTATAGACTTGTATTACTAAGTATTTTAACTCTAGATCAGTACATTAATATAGAACACTTCAACTCACAACAGTACAGTGAGTTTAGCTTACTCATTAGATGAGATTTGTGCAAAGTGTTCTATGGCTGAGACATGATTAGGATGTAATAGTCACCTAAGTTACCAATGGTAAGGAATGTTGTTTAAGCTGTGATTTCTTTTGCAGAAATAAATAAACTTTGAGTTAAACTTTGAGATTTTTTTGGTACCTTATAATTCTTGATGTTTAAGAATTAACTGGTAATTCAGAGCCTGAGTCAATCTGTGACAAAGTGAAAATGAGAAACTTTATTAAACAAAGCCTGTGAAAGTCTAATGTGAGAATCTGGACAACTTTTTCTGAGCTTCTTTGAAGTGCAGTTTTTAATCCTGTGCATAGATGTGACTGTGTCAAGGCTTCATTTTCTCATCAGCTGAGGAGCCTGGTAATACATGTTCTTCAATATCTTCCAAGATAAGACTCCTCCTTCCTTAGCTTATTTCTAAATATCTATATCTAGATATTTAAAAGATATTTTTTAAAAAATTTCAAGTGAAAAAAACATTTACTGTGCACAATTCCACTTAAGATCATTGTGATGATGATAGCACATTCACCTCCCATATTGAACACATGGCAGTGGTGTTAGGTGTTCAAGCATGTGTGTATCTGTCACAACACTAAATGTTATGCTGATAAGAATGCTCCCTAATGAAGGAGCCTATATTTTTACAGATAGCACAGTTAAAGAAATCTAACCTCTGACTACTATTTTTAATGTTGTCTTTCACTAAATAGGGTTGATGTTATTAATTGTGATCAGAAAATAATGTTTTGTGGAAAGCTAAGTTTAGGTCTTGGTTAATATTCTGCTCTTTCATCAGAGAAGTCTTTATTTGGGATCTGTTCTTGCTGAAAAATTTAAATGGTCTTGTGAGTGCTCAAACTTTGTTTGATTTGCATGCTAAATCTCAGATCAGCACATAAAACTCTTTGTTAGAAAACACTAGATATGCACAAAATAAATATGCAAAACTTTAAAATCAGTGTTTAGACTTTCTGAAATCTCAGCTTTGTTATAATATCTTGTAAAGTGTAGTTAAATACTTTTGTCAGTCACCAAACCAAAATCATCAAAGTTTGACATGCAATCAGTATTACATTGTTAAAAGCTTATCCTGTGTGCTAGGAAGAATCATTTTACTATTATCTTTGTCAGGACCCATGTGATTAAAATTTGGATGCACAGACATCGTTCCATTGTCAATGTGTGCAGTTCCTTCTGAGCAACAGATTAAAGAATCTCTGTATTTTAAATACTTTTTTTTTTTCCCTTGACAATTTAAATCACATAATCCCCTCTTATCCATTTTAATAAGCTGTGCTTTATGCTGATCTAGTGACTGAACATTTGATAAGGATTATAAAAATGTGTTACGTTTATGTTAAATCACCAACATTGCACTTTGAATCAGACTTCAATAAAATATACAGATATAGATATATATATTTCCTTGGCCATTTTTGAAAACATTGATCCCTCATCTATTGTACTATTGTACCATAGCTTCCCATTATATTATAACTTGATATGATTGTGCCTATTATGGCTGCTTCCCTAGCTAAAGGCTCCAAATGTTTGGCTCCTTAGTTGTGCTGGAAGGACAAGAGATTATTTGCATACAGATGGGTTGCTGTTGGCAGTAGGATTGTTATTTGCAGGTAGCACTAATGATGAGTCTCCGAATAATCTGTGGAGTGGAGCAAGCACATTCTTCTCCCTCTTCATCTGTTCGGTTCAAGTGCCTTCATCTTATAAAAATCCGTCTGCAAGTTTCCTAATCTTAATGTTTTGAATAAAGTGGTAGGTTTGCTTTTCATCACTGCAGCGAGGGGTGCAGAGAGCTGTTTTGAGGGGTAGGGATACAGCACCATCTAGCATCCTGGGGTTGAATCCAGAAACCTGCAATGCAGAAAAGTGAATTGGGCAAAACTGGAGCTGTGCAAGCTCCTTCAGTTTTATTGAATGTGTGCCATGCTTTACTTGTGGCTATAATCTATTATTGAAACTATCATCAAATTTGGAGGAACTTTGGTTTGGCTGTTCTCACAGCCTTGCTCCACTTTCCCTTTCCGGCAGTGCCTGGAGGGAGCTGGTTGGGCAGCAGCCGCCACAGACTCTGCAGGCGAGGGGAATATTAAATACTCAACAGATCTGACACAAAATTGCCTTGAAAACGAGCTGTATCAGCATCATTCTCAGCTGTCCTGGAGAGGTTCTCTTCTCGCGTGTTGCTGCTTGTGCTCCCTCTGAAGCAGCGGTGAGCACGCAGATCCTGGTGCTCTGTTCCCACTGCTGCCACCATCCTCCCTGTGTTCTGAGCACTGAAACTGGGACTGTAGCTCTGGGCTGAATCTCACTGAGGTTTCTGGCTCCAGCAAAAATGTATTCTCCATCATATTGTCCATTTATATATAGAATGGTATCATCGCTGTTTTGTCTCAGTACTTTTCCTCTCAGACCACTGAATAAGGCAGGATGCTGTTATTTGTATATCAAGTAAACTACTCCACAATAGGTTTGGATTTCTAGGATCCTCCATGTGCTGTTGTTTGTCTGTTTTATCTCTGATGATTTTGCAAATAATAAGAGGGAATTTCCAGCCTCAGATAATCTCAAGGCATCAGATATGTAAACGCAGCGAGAGAGGCAGAGCACATCAGGTTTACAGTGGTGTGCAAGTGCCGGGTAGAAACCTGCCCAGAGCTGCTGTATTTCCAGCCTCAGCATGGGGCAGGTGGCAGGGCTGATCTGTGCTGATCAACCCGCTGTTGTCAGCGTTGCAAGTCGTGCAATGCACAGCTCTGACTCACTCCTGGACAGGTGTTTTGGGACTGGGCAACTCTCCCCCAGCTCCTTCCCACACTGTGTCCAAACCCTTTTCTCCTTAACCAGGACATTGTATCTATATCCTAATATTTAGGGAACTCTGGCAGGACTCTGAACTTTTATATAGTTATGCCAATATATTTTACTCCACAGTCTCACTAGAAAATCTCATTATAGCCAACTGGAATGAACTCAGATGACAGGCAGGAGTTAAAGGAACCTTCCTGTCATAGCCAGCTGCCTTGCTTGTTTTTGTTCCACAAAACAGTGGGTCTGGAGTGCTCTCTGTGGGCTCATATTTCTCTAAGGTTCAACGTTATCAGTTTCTTCTTAGTTCAGTATGTTGATTTTGTGTTGGGTTTTGTTTTGTTTGTTTGGTTTTTTTATGGATGCTTTGCACTGCTGGTCTTCAAGTGGAGAATTAAAAGTGAAGCTTGAAGAATCCAAAAATGTCTTCCAAGTGAATCAGCACACTGAATTCACATAGGAAGAAACTAAATAATCCATTGCTTTCACTGACAGCAATCCCAATACTATGAAAGCTCTTGTTGGAATAAAAGGATGCTGTAAGAACATCCTTTAAACAAATAAATTATAAATAGAATAGTTATAAAGAAATGTGTCATCAATATTTTAAACAAAGAATAACCAGAACTCTACAAAAATAAGATAAGAAATAGAAAAAGTCTGGATCTGTATTCTCTTACTCACGTATGTAGGTTTCATGCAAGTTCATGGGCCACTTAGAGTCACCAAAGGAAGGCAGGAGATTGACACGTGTGAGTAAAAGGTTTGGTATGAGATTCCAAGTCCATTTAAATGATATATTTGTATAAGAAATGACTGTGTGGAGTCAGTATTTATAGTGAAGATCTATGTAAGCTGTAATTAATGATGAATAAATCAGCCACGTAAGCCTTGCCATTCAGTCAAAAATAATGATTATTAGGTCTTTTTAATTTGTGATTGTTTAGTAAGACTGGGCACTTAATTCGGTTAAAGAGATAAAGCTGCTACAGGAATATAGGACCCAAAGGATATGTATTAAAAGATGTTTCCACTGCAATGTAGTAAGCAAAAATCACTGCATTCAAAGCAGCCCTGCCTCAGGTTGTAATGCCTCTGGGAAAATTGCTCCTTGTTACCCTGGTGTTTAGAAGCTCTGATGCTATAGTCTCAGGGCCCAAATCTGTATGAAAAACACATCACTCTCTGTGTTGTGAAGGAAGCAAAGAGAGAAATCAGAGCTGAACTTTCATTCACTGCCAGAGAGCTGGAAACTGGATTACACCCATGTGTGCTGCCCTGGTGTGAGGAGAAGTCTTTGGGCTTTGCGTAACGCTTAGGGCAAGTATCAAGATTAACACAGGAAAACCTAAGTATGTCCATTGACTCCTTCTAATCTAATTAGCAAGCACTTGGTCGTTGCTTATTATGTTGATAGAAAAAAGGACAATGGCATGACATGTTAGTTGAGAACTGTTCCTTTGAAATCAACTATCCTTGCCTTGGTGTGTGTGCTGTAAACCCAGCTTTGGGTACTATTACGTCACAGACTGAAATAATCTGCTCTGGGTCTCTCCTGGGCTTTGGATTAGGTCTTAATGTCGTATTTCCAGGTTTCATAATGGGGAAAAAAAGTCCTGAAATGCTGGACCGTAACACTGCAGTCTTGTCATCTATGGGAAAACTAATTTATGTGTTTCTTGACTACTCTACTAATAATATTGTTTTTTGTCTTGGAGCATGTGCAGTTGGCTTTAAGATTACTAATGGTGATTGTCTGATACAAAAGATGGCATAATTAACATTGTAAAGCACTCCTGAGTACTTCCAAGTTTTTATTGTATATTATACCATGCATAGAGAACACCTGATGGTATGGTATGCTAAAACAAACCAGCAGTGTCAGCACTCATCTGCAATGCCTTCACCCACAGTCAAATTCGAGCCATGGTTGAGAGCCTTGAAGGCTTTGAGTTTGGCTTAAAAATAATAAGATTTTGTTTTAATATTAAATTCTTTCCCTTCTTTCTGTGAAAATATTATGTAGCTGTATATGTATTGTTGGGGTACGTGAATGTGTAAATGAATGAATGTGAATACAGAGAAATAGTTTGAATAGATGCACATCTTGACTATGCAGCAAGGAATATAGGAACATCAGTAGTGCAGTTAATGAAGAAACGATCTTGTGAAGGACATTCCGATTTCACTGAGTCTCTCCATGAATACTGCTTTGCATTCTTTTCTGCTACAAGAATTATCTGAAGTCTATTTCTGAATTTTTACTAGCAATGTTGCTGTTGTGGTTTGGTGTTGTTTGCTTTTTTTTTTTAATCTTTATTTTCTTTTTTTTTTTTTTTCTGGAATAAATAATAAAAGGCATCCTTGAAGTTCATGGGAGAACAAAAATAAAAAAAAAAAATCCAAACAAAATGGGGCTGTTACTGCCTGGGAAATCATTTTGAGATGCATAAAAGGTCAGAGTAACTTTTTGTCAGTGGATTTTCCTGTTGGGAATATTTATCATCTACAAAGTGCTGCATCTGTGACCTTTGTGAGTATTTTATCAATAACAAAGAACTGAATAATACTACCATTTTTGAAAAACCACTCATCTGTATTTAAACAGTATGGAGAAGAAAATCTTTGTGCTGAGAGCTTTGGAGGCAAGTTTCATACAGTAAATGCTATTTCTTATGGCTATTAATAACTTGCTGCATTTGGTTGAATAGGCAACAGGGTGTATATAATCTTCATATTTTTATGCAGAAGTAATTAATCCAGTTGTAGTCAGGTTTATGTTCATTTTCTCGTGAATATTAGTCAGTCATTAGCAAAAGTGACGATCATACATCCCAGCCCACAATGGGGTGCAGGTCACTATTGCAGAGTCAGAGCTGTGACATGAGGAGGAGTGTGGGCTTCCCTCCCGGTAGGTTCTGCACGAGCTCATTGTCACCAGGAGGTCACTCCAGACCCCCAAGTCCTCCTCTGACTCCAGCAAAAGTAAAAGAGGCTTAATCCAGACTGGAATCAAGTCCTTGAGAGAAGCCTTTATTCAGGCCATAGACTACTTGTATTGCTGTGTATTTTTGAGATGGGTAATTTCCACAGAAGGACATGTGATTGTTGAAATTGTGTTTTGTTCTTAATTCAGTGGAGCTTATTGAGTTTATGGATATATTTGCTGTGTTATGTATTCTCTCCTAGAGCATGAAGATAGTTGAATTTGGGTGGAAAACCTGAGTGTTTTCAAACATACTGTGTTGTGCACCGGAACATAATTTTTGCAAAGACAATCTGCTGAGGATCTAAAAAGTCTGCAGGAGATCAAGAATATTTTAAAGCATCCAGCCTGATTAATTTTGAGGCATTTTACTAGTCAGAGCAGGCAATTTACAGGGTTACTTAAAATTTGTTTTTGGGGAAATATATCTTGGTCCTAATTAGTGTGTTTTGAAAGTCAAAACTTGTTTGTATAGAGGGAGGAGTACACTGGAAGAATAATTGAAAGACTGCATGTATTATTAATAATCTGATTAAACAGAAATGAACATTCAACTAGTTTCTAATTCTAAGATTAATTGCACTGGGTTAGCTAATTAGTAGGTATTGAATAAATCTGCAAGAATGACTTGCTTTTTGAAACTTCTATCAGAGGCAAAGCTGAGGTAGGATCCTAGTCTCATTAACAGTGTAATAGCCAGAGCTGTTGTGCTTCACATAGCCACTCAACTACTCTTCAGTTATCACAGGAATTGTCATGTATGTAAAAGAAACCCACTTTTCTTAAAGAGATCATGTAGTCTAACACTAGGCACTGCAGTATTTAATAGTAAATCTGGTAGATGTGATAGCATGAATTAATGGGGCAATAGTTCGGGAATATTGCTTAGACTAGTCCATGCACTGGGACTTCGTTATGATTAAAGATTAAATAGCATCTTAAATTTTTTTGTGGTTTATTAAAATACATTGTTTGGGGATTTTTTTGTGTGTGGTTGTGTTTTGTTGTGTGGTGCAGTTGCTTCTTTTTCTTTCACTTCCCCAGCTGTTATCCATTTGGATATTTGGGCTGCCGAAGTTTGACTTGTAATGCTGTAGCTCAGGACTGCATGGGAGTGAGTCAGAAAGGGGAGCTGTTGTGCAGAGGGATGATGGGGCAGCCAAGGATGTTTTCCAAAATACAGGGGCATATGGAGGTGTTCTTTTGCTTGTTCTTTTAGAGGAATGTCAATATATCCATAAGCATAGTCTAATGCTATATGTATAATTGTAGATGCTCAGAGCTACTATCTTTTTACAGAACTTTTTGAGGTTTCTTCCTCTGTGTAAAAAATACCCAGACATATACTTCATCTGTAGAATTGGTACAACTAAGGTGACAGATGAGATTATTGACTAAAATATATGCCTTTTTAGTCTACCAAGTTGTGTAGAGGAAAAAAAAAAAAAAGATTTTGTTGTAGAAGCTGAAGGAAAAGCTTACATATGGGCAGCTGAAGCTAAAATCTCATTGTGAGGGATGTATCATGGATACAAAACTGAGAGTTTTGGAGGCAGATAAAGGCTCATTTGCTAACAGAAAAATATTTCTGGATGATATCTAGCTGTGTCTGTGACAGTTTGCTCAGCTTCTTCCCTCCAATATCTCTGAAATACTTGTGTGGATATTGAAAGTGGGCTGGGTTCTACACCCCATGTCTCATCATATGAGCTTTGGAGAAAGATGAAATGGACAGAGGCGGGTGGCAGCGACAGCCCAGCTGGGCGGCACAGCTTGCACTCTTGCTCCTAGAGAAAGATCAGGTTTAAAGAACAAGCACAACTTCTTAAGCCTGGGCTGCAAGCAAGGGGCCATTTAAGTACAGATGTGACTACGTAGGCTTTTCACCTTGCTCTTTAGCAAAATATGATACAACCTGATTTATTGTATTTTTTTTTTTTTCCTAAGCTCCTATAAAAACATTTTCAAACATTCTGGTGGAAGTCTACAATTTAAGTTAAAGGTATCTAATGATTACATTAGTGGAAGAATGTAGTCCATAACTTTTCAAAGAACTGATATCTTGAAATAACTTTAAAAAATTATATATGTTTTTCTGGTCAGGTAGTATGACTTCTTTTCCCCCCTAATTCGCATGTGTCATACTTGATATTTGGTTATTTTCAACTCTTGCATGTTTCTAAGAAGAGCTTTATGAATGCATAGGACAGAACATTAATTTCCTGCCACCCACTAGCCACTTGTAGAGAATTATAGTACTTCATGGGCAATATTAAGATTGGGGTGCCAAAATTACATTAAAGTGGTTCATTGCTAACATTTCAATTCACCTCGGCGGGGGTCTGTGCTGAAGTGATGACCAGCTGCAAATATTATCACAATCTGTGTTTTCAGCTGGTAAAATCTTAATATGAAAAGCTCTCAAGAATACCAGCAAGTAAAAAAAAAAGAAAAATCAATAAAAAGGTAATTTGTGGGGGAATTGTGATTGCTGCCTAAAATGCAGCTGTAATCTACTTCTGTATTTTGAATTACAATGAAAATTAAATATTCTAAAGCAAACATTGCCTCAAATGTTATAGCTGTTTCATAGGGAACATAACTCAGAAAACGGAGAGAGCACTGAGGATTATATTTAAATCTAGACAAATTTGATGAAAACTGGAAATGTCTACATAAGTTTTCCTTTCCATTATTTTTCATGTGCTAATTGAGAAAAATTCAGCAAAAAATACTATCAGAAGAGTAACAGTATTTTTATGCATTCAACAAAAGCCATTAAACATAGAATCATAGAATAGTTTGGGTTGAAAGGGACCATTAAAGACCGACTAGTGCCACCCCTGCCATGAGCAGGGACATCTTCACCAGCTCAGGGTGCTCAGAGCCCCGTCCAGCCTGGCCTGGGATGTCTCCAGGGATGGTTCATCCACCACCTCTCTGGCCAACCTGGGCCAGGCTCTCACCACCCTCATCATCACAAATTTCTTTCTCATGTCCAGCCTGAATCTCCCCTCTTTTAGTTTAAAACTATCACCCTTTGTCCTATGACAACAGGCCCTGCTAGAAAGTCTGTCCCCATCTTTCTATCAGCCCCTTTTATGTACTGAAAGGCCACTATAATGTCTCCCTGGTGCCTTGTCCAGCTGAACACCCCAAGTCTCTCAGCCTGTCCCCCCAGCAGAGCTGTTCCAGCCCTCTGAGCATTTTTGTGGCTCCTCTGGCCCCTCTGCAACAGGTCCATGTCTTTCCTGTACTGATTTCACATTCAACTTTTTACTAAAGATATGGGAATAAATAAAGTATACTGGAATAAATGTAAAAGTATTTTGTATGAGTGTGTGTGTATATATATATATATATGTACACATATATAGCAATAGCACGTGAAAGGAGTACACCAAGCTCCTGGATTGAGAACTAGAAATGAAAGCCCCCAGGATATGCAAATGCTGCTGTGCTGATTGCTTAATGCTGGCTTCTAAATCATATGGCTCAGTAATTCCTGTCAGATTACTCACAAATTATTGAAATGGATTCTGTGTCCTTCCCCTGCAATCAAACAGAAAAATCCCCAAATTGTTGAGATATTTGCTTTTTCTTACAGGTGAGAAAATACAGCAAAACTCCCCCACAAACCTTCAGAATATGTGATAGAAGTAAAAAAAAATAAAAAGTCACTAACCTTCCAGTATTTCTGTTTTCTATATTCCTCTAAAATTTCTATGATTGGGTTTTAATTGATTGTTTCCAGAAAATGAATGTCAAGGTTATGTGAATGAGCAACATTCTCAAGGCAACATCTACAAGAGCATTATTCTTCCTGGTGAAGCATCTCTGTGTATATTTAAGCAACCTAATGGCCTAATACATTGACAGAAAACTATCCAAGCAACCCACATTCATTGCACACACTTTCTATTTGGGTTTTGCCTTAAATTTAGTTTTAAGCTCTTCATGAAGGGAACTGTCAGCTCCCCTGATATTGCAGCTCCTAAAGTCACAGAGCTCTGCTCCTGGGAGCCCAGATGTATCGCTGTGAAATGAGGATCTCTGGTGTGGTGAAAACGCTTTCACAGCCACTGATTTGGGAACATAAACACTGTTATGTGATTTATGGATAATGACAGTAAATGTCTTATAAATTCTTAAAAATTCATGCTAGATTTGTTTACTAATTTTGTAGTTAAAACAGCATAATTCAGTCAAGTTCAAGGGTGAGCGAGAAGTCAAGATTTGCCAAATACAGATATGCAATGTACATCTTGGTCTGTAGAAGTATCACAGTATCACAGTATGTTTGGGATTGGAAGGGACCTCAAAAGATCATCTAGTCCAATCCCCCTGCTGGAGCAGGAACACCTAGGTGAGGTCACATAGGAACATGTCCAGGTGGGTTTTGAATGTTTGCAGAGAAGGAGACTCCACAACCTCCCTGGGCAGCCTGTTCCAGTGTCTGTCACCCTTACTAAGAAGAAGTTTTTTCTCAAATTTAAGTGGAACCTCTTGTGTTCCAGCTTGATCCCATTACCTCTTGTCCTATCATTGTTTGCCACTGAGAAAAGCCTGGCTCCATCCTCGTGGCACTCACCCTTTATATATTTATAAACATTAATAAGGTCACCCCTCAGTCTCCTCTTCTCCAAACTAAAGAGACCCAGCTCCCTCAGCCTTTCCTCATAAGGGAGGTGCTCCACTCCCTTAATCATCTTTGTTGCCCTATGCTGGACTCCCCCCAGCAGTTCCCTGTCCTTCTTGAACTGAGGGGCCCAGAACTGGACACAATATTCCAGATGTGGTCTCACCAGGGCAGAGTAGAGGGGAAGGAGGACCTCTCTTGATCTACTAACCACCCCCCTTGTAATACACCCCAGGATGCCATTGGCTTCCTGGCCACAAGGGCCCAGTGCTGGCTCATGGTCATCCTGTTGTCCACCAGGACCCCTGGGTCCCTTTCCCCTACACTGCTCTCTAATATGTAATTTCCCAACCTATACTGGAACCTGGGGTTGTTCCTGCCCAGATGCAGGACTCTACACTTTCCCTTGTTAAAATTCATTAGGTTATTCCCTGCCCAACTCTCCAGTTTGTCCAGGTCTCGCTGGATGGCAGCACAGCCTTCTGGTGTGTCAGCCACTCCTCCCAGCTTAGTGTCATCAGCAAACTTGCTGATAGTACACTCTACTCCCTTGTCTAAATCGTTAATGAATATATTGAATAATACTGGCCCCAGTACTGGTCAGTGCTCTGGTCAGTATTCTGGTCAGTATTCTGGTCAGTATTCTGGTATTCTGAGGCACTCCACTAGATACTGGCCTCCAACTAGACTCCGCACCATTGACTACCACTCTCTGGCTTCTCTCCTTAAGCCAGTTTGCAACCCAGCTCACTACTCTATTGTCCAGACCACATCTCCTCAACTTAGCTGTGAGGATGCTGTGGAGACTGTGTCAAAGGCTTTACTGAAGTCAAGGTAGACCACATCCACTGCTCTGCCATCATCCATCCACCTTGTTACATTCTCATAAAGGGCTATGAGGTTGGTCAAGCATGACTTACCCTTGGTAAAGCCATGCTGACTGCCCCTAATAACCCTCTTATCCTTGATATGCCTTGAGATGGCACCAAGGATAAGCTGTTCCATTACTTTCCCAGGAACAGAGGTGAGGCTGACCGGTCTATAATTACCTGGGTCCTCCTTCTTGCCCTTTTTGAAGACTGGAGTGACATTTGCTTTCCTCCAATCCTCAGGCACCTCTCCCGTTTCCCAAGACTTGGCAAAGATGTTGGAGAGCGGTCCAGCAATGACTTCAGCCAGCTCCCTCAGCACCTGCGGATGCATCCCATCTGGACCCATGGATTTATGGATGTCCAGACTATTTAATTGCTCCCTAACCCAGTCCTCATCGACTAAAGCAAACTCCTCCATTGACCTGGCTTCATCCGGGGTCTCAGGGGTACAGGGCTCCCCAGGACAGCCTCCAGCAGAGTAGACAGAGACAAAGAAGGCATTCAGTAATTCTGCCTTCTCTGTATCTTCTGCCACCAGGGCACCCACCCCATTCATCAGTGGCCTACATTGTCTCTGGTATTAGTTTTATCTGCTATGTATTTGAAGAAGTTCTTTTTGCTGTCCTTGACTCCTCTCGCCAGCTGTCATTCTAAGGAGGCCTTGGCTATCCTAGCTGCCTTCCTACATCCTCTAACAGCAGCCTTATATTCTTCCCAAGTGGCCAGCCCCTGCTTCCATGACCTGTAAACTCTCCTCTTCTGCTTGAGCATACCCAACAGATCCCTATTCAACCACGCAGGCCTCCTGGCTCCCTTACTTGACTTCCTACGTGTGGGGATCAGTGAATCTGAATCATCCCTTCTCCCTCTGTCAGTGAATTGACCTTGTTATATAAAATTATAAATAGCCCCATGGTGTCTGGAATTTAGCTGGCTGCTATATAGGAATTGTGGTCCCAGCAGCTTGCCTGGAATAGCTGCAGAATGGAAAATAATGAAATAAAATAGCTGTACTCACAGACACTTTTCATAGTGTTCTGAAGACAGCAGAGTGCAAACAAGATAAAAACTGAGCAATTTGAGACACTATGTCACAAACTGAAAGCTAAGGAGTGACCCTCCCAAACCTGTTTAATACTGTGTGACACAACCTATTGTTTGATCTTACTTGTCAGTGTTGCAAAACATGTTTTCAGGCATCTTGAGATTCTTGTCATCTTGAAGCAGCATCTCTGCTGCAACGTTTTTTGGCAAATGAGTCACAGAAGAAACAGCACTGACTGACTCATTTTCTTAATTACTAACCAAACAGGAAATTGCCAAGGAAACTGTATGAATGCAAACCTTCAAAAATAACTTCAGAATTCTAAGGCTGTATTAGCAGCTTCATCCACTTGACCGCTTTTGATAGTAGAGTTTTAATGGTAGTGATTTAAAGGTAGGCAACTTGCTCCCCTGTTGAGTAGCTCTGTATTAGAAGTTTGACAGATTCTGTGTGTCTAAAATCAATCCAGAAAACTCAGGACAAGTATCTACTGCCCTTGCACAGTTAATCTGCGGAGACCACAAATGCCAAGATTTTTCTTCTTCTGACCACAATGGTAATCATGGTTCATGCAACAGTTCCTTTCCTGGAATGTGGTACCCTATGCTACTCTTTTCCTAAGCTCATGTTATTTTATTGTGAATAATCAATAAAAATGACTGAAATTCTATTCTCAGTTGCATGTGTTTCAAGCCATTAAAAGGAATTAAAATTCCTGTAGCAGAATATATGACTGCACTTGGTATGTGCACGTGTATGCATATATACATATGTATGTGATGTTTGCATGCACCAGTATTTGTGCAGTGTTTTATGGTATTACCATGGTAGATTCCTTGGCAGAAATAATTCTGGATGAAAGTGATTGCTGAATATTTGCCCAAGTTTTGAAGTCATACTCAGAAGAGATTAGCTTGACTTGCTGAAAAAGTCTTGTGTGGCTTCTCCATTCTAACTCAAAATATTAATGATGTGATGCAGAAGCCATTTAAATAATCAGTGGCTGCTGTCTGCGGGGTAAATATGAGATCTGTTCCCCACCAAGAACCACCATCAATATCTTCAGAGGATTCCTCTTTCTTTGCCATTACTGGTGTGACACCATGACATGAGGCTAAGCCTTCTGTTTCATCAATTGGTTCCTTGTTTCTCAGATATCCTGTGCTGGGTATGTTGCGTGTGTGTTTTGGGGTTTTTGGGGGGTTTTATTCCTCATACCCACACAGTGCAGGACTTTTTCAGGTGAAGCAATCTCTGAAGTTGTACAGGATGAACCCAAGTCTTACAGCTCTCTTCGTTTCCACCTAAGTCTAAAAGGAAAAAGAGAATAAAATGTTTAGATGGAATAACAGTTGCCCCTGTGTATACATGTGGAATTCTTTGTATTTGCAGACCCAAGTAGTCTGGGTAAATGGGTAAGGTTTTAGATAAACTGATTTTTCATTGCATCCAACCAGTGTCCACTGTTTTGAATGCATATTGGATTGCAATGTTGTTTACCTGAAAATTCTGTAAACAGCCTAGCAACAAGGAGATGCTTAAATTCCCTCCCCTCTTCTCTCCAGGGATTATTTAGTACTCAGTTTCTCAGAAGCTTAATAGAATCTTCCTTACCATAAATTTTAATAGGGTGGTACTGTAAAATATCAAAATGCCAATATATATTTTCTAAATATTTAACAAGATTCTCTTGCTCAATTATTTAGATCACATCCAGCATTCCCTTAAAACAAATTTTCAAGTTTTACATGGATTTAAACAAAGTATGTTATAAAGTAAACTGTACAAACATGTTTGTGTACTAACACTGCTGAATAGAGAAAAAAATTCAGTCAAACTTTCAAATTAAAATTCAAGAATTTTTTCATGTTGTTAAATCACATAAAAGTACTAGAAATTGCAAAGAGGAACTGAAATGTTTTATTGATGTTTTGGCTTTTCTTTACCAATAATGTTTTACTTGTTTTCTCTTTTCTTCTATCAAGCATTATTCTGTACATATTCTTTTGTAGTTTCATTGACAGCTCTTAAAATTAAAAAGCAGGTTATAATACCAAAAGGATACTGTAAGCCTCAATTGTCTCCAAAAACCACACTAATTACTGACAGTTCAGAGGCTGTTAATTCTGTCCTTCACCAAGGTAATAAAATGTACCAAAATATGTTCTTAATGCTGTGAGTTTTGCATTAATTACATAAATAAACACTGGATTGATTGACTGTCCTTATTTATTTGATAATAAACGATCAGGGATCGGGTTATCATGTGCTAATGAGATCCCGTGGTGTTACATGATTCATCACGTAGATGAGTTCCTTGATTTCCAGAATAAAAATAACAAGAAATCTTTCCCTGTGCTCCCCACTTTGGGGTTTTGCTGCACTAAAGTGTCCCTTGCAGGTCCCTGGCTTTGATTTTTGAGGTCTTGCTTCCCAAGTTATACTCATGCTAGAGATAGTATACTTTATATATAAACATTTTTACGCTCCTCTTTTCTACAACACAGCAAGAACATTGCAGAGTTCAGTTTGTATCTTATTTCTTTTAAATTTTCAGTTGTAATTTTGCCTGGAGTCATAGGACAGAAAGCTCTCATCATCAAAGAGATCACAGGACTGTTGAGTCAGATTTTAAAATAGCAAGGAGCAAAATTTTATCTAAATTTCTCTTTTTTGTTTGGATTTTCTTTCCTTGTAATCCCAGTCATTCTGCTTTATTTTGGATGCTAGTCAGACTGAGATACCTGCAACAAGCAGAGTTTTCTCCCAGGTGTTTTTCTTTTGCGGTGCTGCAAAGTCCAAACTGTTCCCATTCAGCTCCTTTGATTTCCAAACTGCTCTTGGTGTTGGAAGTTTTTGGCAGTGTCATCTGCACTGTGTCTCTGCAAGAGCAGCCAGAGTGGTGCTTTGCTCCTCTGTGATACAGTTCACAAATTAAGTGATAAATTCAACTTAATGGGAAAGAGTAATTTAAGACCTTAAAAATACATTGCACTTGAATTTTTTAGTATTTTGAAGAGAAGGTTTTTGCATTAGATTAGTTCAGTATTCATAACCTGAATCTTGAGGTTTACTTATTATTTATTATGTACTTTCTTATTTATTCTCCTGTTTTATTTTTAAAAGAAACATTAAAAAAGCACTAAGTCAGCACCTATGAACAAACATTTTAACTTGTTACAAGTAAGTTTTCCCCCTCTAGCAACCTGCCTATTACAAACATTTTGGGAAGGTACGTATTTCTTGAACTACCAGTGAGTCTGGGCTTTCTTCAGCACTGGGTGGTGAAAATTCCTTCCCCTCCTCCATTCAAAGCAAAGAATGTCTGGAGACCCCCCTTATTTCTTTTTGCTGACAAAGAAAACCATAAATGGAGAGTTTCCATGAGAGATTTGCTCTCAGTGACCAGAGCCAGCTAGAGTGCAGGTCTACATGATCACAATGTGAAACCTGATCTTGAGATGGATATTCCTGCCACTGTTATTTCTTCTGCCTTCTAAGGTGGAGGCACATAAGGCCCAGATCCTCACTATTTTTACTTTCTTCCCTGCACACCATTGCAGCTCTCAAGAGCAGAGTTTAATGGCAATCTTTATAACCCTTGTCAAAACTCATAATTTTAAAACAATAGGAGAAGAATTATCAGGGGAATATATGTCTGGCATGGGGTAATTTTACTTCCTAGCTAGAGGGAGAATCCAGGACACTTAAAAATATAAACCAATTTCTACCAGTTATTTTTCATTTTAAGACAGCAAGGCAGCTTGTAAAGCCCATCAAATGCCTGATGTGAGCTCTAATGAGTTTTAACCTTGTGTTTTGCACAAAAAGCTTTGCAGGCTTCCTGTACTCATTGAAAAATATGGTATTTACTGATGCACAGATTGTTTCAAAATCACTCTACAAAATCCCTATGGACACAAGCACTGCTAATATTCATGCTTTAACATTTGAATCTTCCAAGAAGTGCAGGTTTGAGTTCAATTTTTTACCTCCTACTATATTCAAGAGGTGAGTTAATCTGTGACTGCCTCAACATGAGGCCACCATCATGAGGATGTTTTTTTCTTGTGGCCCACAGTTTTCCAATGTCCTCTTAGAATTCAGATGAGACGGAGTTGCTTTACTCCCTTTGATCATATATTCTGGGAGAGAGGGACCCAAGCACAATGTCACACATTTAAAATGCTGACAGCCTGATTTAGTACTTACTGACAACTTGGGTACACACTATAATCTTGTTTCAAGACAGTGTCTAGAACCGTGCTGTTGAAAGAGTGTTCAGAAAGTCACTCTTTCAATAGTTGCAGTGACAAACTTCAGGATTAAACTAGCATACAGTATGATAGTTTCTTTTTAAAGAACTGCATGTGGGAAGTACCACCATAAGCTGTGTCCATGTGCTTTTATATTTCATATGTAATGGTTATGTGGTTTTACACAGCATAGGTAAATAACATGTAATAATTAACGTTGAAAGTAAGGTAGAAACATCCCCAAGATACGTAGAAAAGGCTGTTGCCTGTTCCCAGGAGCCTGGTTTAAAGCAGAAAAGGCAACTTTCCTCCTGCTGGAGGCAAAAACCTTCCATGATACATACATGCAGAAGTGGGTTGTTTGGGAACAGATGAAGTCAGCCTGGAAGGAAGGTGAATCCTGGTCGGGGATGCAGAGATGTTAGAGGAGCACTTGGAGGAGATGGCATTTACCTGGTGTTCAGAGGCCTTGAGGAGGTTTAATTCAGTAATTATTGTAATTTGGGGCCCTGAGTTGTGTAATTCTTTATCAATTTAAAGCATTTAATAAAATTCACATTTGAAATTTATAAATGCTTATGTATAATGCACTAATTAAAAGAATAAGTATAGCATTTAAAAAAACCTTCAGCTGGGGGAAAAAAGGTAGTGCTCTAATTTAATTTTCTGGTTTTAATAATTGTATCAGTGATCACTTTTCTTTTTTACTTACAAATTATTCATGCTAAATGTTTTATTTATTACTAAAACACTGTGATTCTGTTATTTTTCCTTGTGAGAGGGAGACCTTTTTTGTTTTTTTTTTTTCCCGTCAGCAAGAAAAGAGAGCTATTTGGTATTTATTTGAAGAAGTATAGAGAGTAAAGGGACAGGAAGAAAAATCAAGACCATAATAACCAATAAGAAAGTCAGCTATGAGGTTTACCATTACCAATAAAATTTTACCTCATGTATAAAAGTGCATGTGTGTCTCTTGGGTCAAATCCCACGCACTCCTCGCACTTTATTAGTTCCTTTGATACCAAAGGAACTAACTCTAGCTATTGAAAATAAGGTGAGAATAATAATTTATTGTTTCCAGAAGTATCATCAATTCTGTTTATCCATAGGCAAGTTTGATATTTTGAGACAGCTGGAAGACCAATAAACAACCTGTATTTTCACTGCTGGCCAATCTGAGTCTGTAACCTGTGCAAACTATATCTGAGGACCCCTGTTGAATATCTGTTCTGCTCTGTTGCTATTTACCTCTCACTACTTGTAATATTATAGATTTATTCTGGATGTGAGTGCAAGTTGCAAGATGAGATATTGATTCAGAATACCTGGTAATAGAACAGTAATTGCTTTGCTTTAAAATTAAGTGACCATACTCATTTTAGGATCTATAGTATTTCATCATTTCTAGTAGTATCTCATGAAATGAAATAGAAGAGACTCCACACCCAACTACCATCACAGAAACAATAGGTCATGTTGTATTTCACAAACAAATTACAATCAGGACACTTTTTTTATTTATTATAAGTACATCTGATTTGAACAAATGTTGCCTTTCAGGGTGGAGGGAGCAAAATAAGATGTACCTTTTGAGTTGTTTGTAGAGACTATGTATTAACAGAAAGTATTTTTACTTTTGTTCATATAAGTATGCTTCAGTTCTAGACTTCTAGTAAGCTGGAATTAGATATACTCTATAGGATTTTATGAATATGAAAGCAATAGTCTTCAGTAAATAATGGATTTTTTTTCTCCATTATCATATTTAACAAGTAGAGAAAAAAATAAGCACTGCTTCCAGTGCAGATTTACTGTGTTATGTTGGAAATGGAGTCTGATAAATTTTTCTGCTTTCAAAGATTAAATTTCCTGTGCCATGTAAATTGCATATTCTTGGAATTGTGTACAAATTTGCATTTTTCAAAACATCTGTTTATGAATATCTTTGTAATAATAATTATTATTTACAAAGTTTTAATCAGGAGAGTGAGATTTTAAATGAAGAATAGCAGAGGGAAGAGATTTTTACCTTCTGGTCATTATTGCTATAATTTATTCTTCTACAGTTGCCAGTTCATTTTTCCCCCTGGCTTGCTTATTTTATCTCTCTTTTAAGTCCATTTCCTTTCTCATTTGTATGTTTTTTCACTTCTTACTGGGGGTGTGAAAAGCCAACAATAGAGCTACTATTTTTCTTAGCAAACAAGGCCTTGTTTGAGAGGGGATGAGAGGAAACATTTACTGAGGGGTTTTGCTTGCAGAAAGATTAACTCAGTCTTTCATAAATTTGGAGGAACATGGGAACCTGATGTGGCTGCTAGACACAGCATAGGCATGTACTGAGTAAGGAATTGCTACCAATAATGTAGCGGTTTACAATAAATTTAGTCAGAATCCTACTGGCTTGTTCAGAACCTCTAAATGAGAAAAAAACACATCTGATGGCCATATAGAGCTTTGGAAAAACCTAATAATTGGGCTTGCCATTCAAAATGAGAAACAATAACTAAACAGCTTTAAGTGTTTTTCTTCTCCAGCTCCTCAGCATAGCTGAGGAGGACTTTACAAAGATGCCCTGAGCCAACTGTGCATGAACAAGTGGAAAATCTCATTAGATTTTAACACCTTGAAGGAGCTGCACACTTTACAGTACAACCATTTTCTTTTCAGACCCTCCAGCATCTTAATTGATTAAGCATCACAGTTCTGACACTGATTCTTACAAAGGTTACTTTCAAGTGTTGTTGCAGTGCAGAAAATGTATCTTTAAAGTTGAGGTACTGCAATTTTTGTCTACATGAGAATTGGTCCCAGTGTTATTATACAACACTTCCTTGATCTGTTCCACATTTTTGTGGTTCTGCACACACTGGACCTGAGATTTCTGAAAGCAACAGTAAGAAAAATAAGAGAGAAAGTCTTTGGCATTTTTATCCCTGGTGGAAGGAAAGATGTCTTTGTCTTTATCCCCCTCTTTACCCCCAATAAGTTTTCTCATATTAGGTAATTAGCAGAAGGTAAAATATCATTGTGGTCAAGCAGCTGGAAATGTAGTATGTTGCCTAGCTGAGAAAAATATGCTACTGCTCTGTCCTCATTTAAATATATATATATATATAAAGAAAAAGGTGGAGTTTTTAAGATGGGTGACTTGGATAGAAAGCTTAAAGAGAATTCTAGAAAAGACAGATGAGGTCAAATATCCACTTTCCTTCTCTTTGTACACAAAGGCAAACGTGATAATCGTCATCTCTGCTTGTACGTTGTTTTAACTCATTCAGGTGAGTACCACTGCTCCAGAAACTTTGCTATTCATCCCAGTTAAGACAGCCAGCACAAAATGTCGTTAAGTGAATAAAGTGTAGAATATATTCACAATGCTCTCTATAATTCTGTTACATTGTTTGAGTCATTTAGCTATCAATTAATTTGGAGTAAAACACTTAAGACAAGCTTTCTACAGCTGTGATGAAGTAAGGTGCTGTAATGCTGAGCCATTATGTTATAATGGGATTTTGGCTAAACAGAAATAACCAAAAAAGAGTAAAACTTGTGCACTGTTTAATTTTTTACATTGTACTGTATGGTTTTTATACCATGCTTGTCATGATAGTTGTTGAATACCCTTTGATAATTCATTGAGCAACATTAACATCACAATTGTATGAATTTCTCTTCCTAATGGTCAGAGCAGTGCATGAAACATTTAGCTTCCTCTTTAGATGTTCTTGTTTCTCAGCTTCTAGAAAAAATACACATAAAAGAGTGTATATTTGACTCAGAGCAGAAAGAAAGTGTTTTGACTTGCCTTTGTACATGTGAGAACTTACATCCAGTTTGTGGACTTTGTGTCCAATCACGTTTCAATTTAAGAAATAGTTCAGAATCAGAGGTAGTCAAGAATTTCCTTCTATGCTTATAATTAATGTAATGGGAAATGTACATTCATGGAATTTTTATTTTTTTTTTTTTTTCAAGCAAGGAAATTTGACTAGATCTGAAATATTTTTACCTGCTTCATACAGCTAAAACACTTTGGGTTTTATCGATTATGCATTTATTTGCATCCAACTGGATGCTGGGGAATATAACATGGGAATTAAAATGGAAAGAAATACTTCATTCTTTTTTCTTCGGGGGACAAAAATCTGAACACTGATTTTTAAAACCTGTTTCCACTGGCTGTCAGCAGCCCAGGCTCTTTTCTGAACAGTGCAGAGTGCTGTGGGGCTGCAGCAGAATGAAGGCAGGAGCTCCCCCAGAGCTTTGGAAAGGAACAAACAATTTCAGGATTTCCAAACTAAAATTTGTCCAGAAACATTGCAGAAAATGTTGATTGCTTCAGGTTTTATTCTTAACCTAAGAAAGAAATATCAAAATATTGGCATTTTTGTTGGAAATTGGCAAGTTGGGAGTTTGCGTAGCTCACAGGGAGAGGAGTAGCAGCCACACTGGAACCACTGCGATGAGGGCTCATTACTTGTAGCTGTTGTCTCCGTCAACTTTACAGGCTATACTGTTTGTCTGCAGAAAATGAATTACTTGAAAAACTCAGCAGCATTATCACTCCCATATTTCCTCCTCCTTGTATTCTGCGCTTCTTGGTGTGAGCATCACTAAGTTGCCTGCCTTCCTCCTTGTCTGGTTACTGCAGCTGTGATAGCAGAAAGCCCCAGGCTAAGCACTGCAAACAGCAAGAACACTTTTAAGGCCACTCCAGGAGCAGACAAGTACCCAATATGGCACATTTGTATGTTATCCCCCTCCTCAGACTTTCTGTTGTTCAGAAAGTTTCACTCTTGGCAGCCTTCCTCTGCAATCTAACTCACCATCTTCCAGCTTGCCTTGTTCTGAGGCAACGGGGAGCCCTGTCAGCACTACTGGAATCAAGCGTTTCTGGAGAAAGAAAGCAAGCCCCTGACAATAGAAAGAAGATCTGGCAGGAGAAATAATTTGAGATAGTGGTGGAAAGACAAGGAGGAACATGAAAATATAAAGGCAGAAGAAGAGACAGGATCAAAAGAGAGGGGAGATGAAAAGCAAGAAAAGAGCTGTGGGAGAGAGAAAAATGGAAATTTTGCAGCAGAACCAAAAAGCTTAGAGAGTCTAAAAAATGTTGAGACTATTGGTATGTTCAGAAATCAACGTTTCTTTACCTGTGTGTAGAACAGTATGTCCAAACTCAGTTTTAGCATCTACATAGTGGCAAAGCAACCACCTTATCCATTATTTTAAGGCAAAGTGTCAAGGTTGACAGTGAGACTTTGCCCTAAACAATGGCAGGTGTCTTGTCTCCTTCGGGGGAAAAAAGACTACATTTTCCTTTGCTAGGTTGTATTGTATATTTTAAGGTCAGAAGGGATTATTGTCTGCTCTGGCCTCTTCTGTAACATAGACCATAAAATTTCCCTGCTCTAGTTCCTGATACAGATTTAATAATAATACTTGAGCAAAAACCTGTCTTTTTAAAAAAAAAGAGTTTCTACTTGATATTTAACTGGTAACAAATCCACATAGTTATCCTGGGTTTTAGTTTATTCTCACTGATAAAAATTAGCATCTTATTTCTTGCTCTGTAAATGCTGAATTTTGACTACAAGCATTTTGTTTTATTTAGAATGAAAAGCTTTCCATCCACATGTTGGCTTTTGCATAGGTTCTTAGAACCTGAGCTTGTTACATCTAAGACTTCTCTTTGGATAAATAGATTTACATGCCTGTGTTTTATGATAAAAGTGCATTCCTAGCCCTTGACTATTCTTAGAGCTATAAAACCTAAGTAGTTAACAATGTGTTTTGTTAAAATGTGACTAGAGAAAGAAGACTGTATTCTTGCTATTGTGTGCCAACTGTTGTGAATGCAAAATAATGTAGTCTCCCTAGTCTGACCTTAATCTCAACAGAAAAAAACAAGTGATCATTCTCTATTCATCTTCTTTGCATTGCGCTATGGTTCTATAATCTTTTATTCTGTGCCTGCCAGTAGCTCTTTTCCCAGGAGGAAGCTCCTTCCCCTAGAAGGTACCACGGGGCTCCCCATACGGCAGCTTTCCTGCCCTTCTCTGGGCTTGCTGCAGCTCTCATACTTTGCTCCTGCTTTTGTCATATGAGGCACCTTGGGAAATTTTCAGGTAGGTGGTTCAAAACAAAAAACCCAACAAAACCTAAACAACCCAGGAGGAGGTAATTGTTCTCATAAAGCTTAATTAAACTGTAGAACTCATTGCTGACAGATATCGTGGACTCTCATAGCTTGAGGAGTTCAAAAAGTGAAGAGACAAAACTGTTGGATGAGTGAATTCAGCCAGGGCTATCAAACACCTGGAGTCCCTGATTCTGGAGGTCACTCATGGACAGATTACCTACAGCTGAGGGCATTCACTGGGAAAGTGTCAACACCTGTGTCTCCTTATGTGTAGGCTGTTAAGTGCCTCCAGGTGTTCCTCATTAGAAGAGATGCTCTGGGCAGGTGCAGTGAGCTGTGTGGAGTTGGCTGCTCTCCTGGAGGGTTCCCTGCTGCTAGAACATGGGTGTAACACCAGCTCCAGATATACAAAAGCTTTAAGTGCTTTTGGCTTAACTTTCATGAAGATTTATTGATCATCCTTCTGTATTTGAAGTGTTGTTTCTCCAAGCAGGCTGCAAAAGGTATATAATAAGATCTCCCAGCTATGCTGTGCCCTGTAGCTCCTTTCCTGGACTACAGTGATTCTTTTATTCCCCCTTTGATTGTTGTTATATTCAAGTTTGAGGAGGTTTGAAGGAAAGGTATGTTACAACATGGTGATATTTTTTATGATGACTGTATTGTTGTAAGCATCCTGTGTCTGGTGGTACTGTGTTATCCCAGAAAGGAACTGGGTCTCTGTTTCTTATGTGTATTAAATGAGTAGATCACACTTCAGAGTTTTACAGCTTATTTGTATGTAGTTATCTGTGGACTGTATCTCATTAACACTGGAGGTGATTTCCTGTCCTTATAACTTCAAGGAATTTCTAAAAACAAGTATCAGTGGAGTTTTCTTGGTGGTGGCATAAATTAAGCTGATGTTTGTAAGGTACTTGTTTTATGTAAGGTTTTAATCTTATGAGAATAGCTTTCATTCAATGACTCACTCAGGTTCCTCCAAAATTCTTCTTTTCTAATGTTGCCAGAAGTGCAAGTGTGCTAGCGTGTAAGATATAGCATTTCTTCTTTGGTAATATCTTTAATTTTGCTGAGAAGCATAGTCCCACATTTCACAGATATGCAAAGTATTTTCTTATGTCCCTGTCTTCCCAGTAATGATGCATGGAACAGCTTTATTGAGCATGTGCACAATGAAAAGAAGTGTCATCTAATCCTTCTGTACTCCATTTATCACTTATTCTCTTTGGTTTTGCCTTTGGGCAGTACACAGTGACAAACTTGTGGTTCCTGTGCGTCCTGCCCAGTGGACAGACAGACTACTGCTGCCTGTCTTTAGGATCATGAATTACAAAGTAGGATTCTGTTATACATTCAAAAGCCAAGCTACTTTGGAGTAAATGTGCACTAGAAATGAAAATCACACTGCAAAACTCTTAAAATGAGGTTGGGAATTCAAACAGAAGTTAGGAGATATAGGACTAACTAAACAGGATTTTTGTATATGTTATGCTACAGATCTTCTTTTGTCCTTGTATGCTACTTTTGTGCGTATCATAGATCTATGTGAAATATACAATTCTTGTACATTTTACAGTTAGCATCTGTAAAGGGATAGAGAGACAGAGCAAGACAAGGAAAAGCAGCAGGTTGAGGGGAAAAAGCATGGTATGTGAATGGGATACTAGATAAGAATTTAAGACAGGTTTATTTGCAGAGGGCTCCAGCTATATTTGTGGCTGATCCTGGCACTATGGCAATTTGTGGTGAGTCCCTGGGGAGCTGAAGTTTTCAGTCTCCATCCTCTGCAGCTGTGAGACAGGCAGTGGTGCCACCAGCGCCCCACGCTTGCACTTGCAGCCCTGAGCTTGGCAGGGATGTGGCCAGTGCTGAGGCAGAAATACAAGAGACGTTCTTGAAAATGGGTTGCTACTTTGGCATGCTAATGTACATTCTGGCTACTAAGCCAAAACCTAAATTTTCTGGTAGTCTTTTGCTGACTCATATTTATACATGCAGGTCTTTAATGCAGCTGTCATCTATTTATTGTGTCTCCTATAATTAAAGTTAGCCAACAGCACAGGATGCTCCATATTGCTCCTGTACTCCAGCTGAGCTGTGCTGCTGTGCCTAGGCTGTGTATATCGTTATCTGAAAGCATTCCCATTTTTCAGTGCCTAAAAGCCACAGGGTCCAGTTCTGCAAACCTTAAGCCACATGAGCAATCCCTTGTCCATTGAAATCAATGGAATCTCTCGTGTGAATAAGGATTATGCTAGTGAAAAAGGGTTTTCAGATCAGGGACCTAACTCTTTTTTAATTAACCTTCTAAGAAAGAATTTATATAGGAAAACTCTGGCTCAGTGGTGAGCAATCAATAAACCATGTCTTTGTAATTCCTTCCTTCCTTTATGGGCCCTTTGTGTGAGGCTTAAGTGAAATGGATCTCACTGTCTATATCCCTTCCTTACTTCCCTCCTGCCTAAGCCTATCACTTCATAAATGTCATTGTTTCTCTCTGTTGTTCCCTTTTGCAGTATATTTGCTTTTGTCTCACTCAGTGACTGCTAGCTTGACCTTTTTTCTCTCCCTTCTTTTTTTTTTTTACATAAGGTTAAAAAAAAAAAAGACAAAATGGACTGAAAGATCAGGAAGAGAGATTCCATCTTATTTTAACCTCTGAGAATCAACACTAATTTTTATATTAAGAATCTAGTAAGCAATTTTTTTGTGATGTGGAAGTTTCTACTTCCTATATTTCAATATTACAGGCGATCTGTCCTAAGTATAAAGTTCTAGGATTTGGAGGATTATCTTTAAAATAATCTCTCCTAATTTTCCAGCTTCAGGTTCACCTCAATGCCTTAAAATGTCACAGGTATTGTTTGCTATTACAGATTAACTGTGGTGGCCCAGAAGCAAGATCAGCAAATGATAGAAAACAGAATAATACCAAGATGTGCTTGTTTAGCTAAAGTGCATTCAGAGCTGTGATGCTGCAGAGGACATAATCTGTTTTAGTCTGTTGTAGTCTAATGTAAAAGCACTAGTATCTTTATAGCAATTTAAGTTAGGATACAATAACCAAAATGTTACTGGATTTTGCTGGAGGTGGAGGGAGTAGAATCTGAAATTTATTTTTGGCAGTATTCTCAGGGTCCAGAGATGAAGCTGCAGTGTGACTTGATGCTTTAAATGCGCAAAAAAAAAAAAAAAATCCACATCTTCTAAGCATTTTTGCAATGGAGGTAATGTGTAATTATAAATGCTGTTTTCTTCTGTAGCATGCTATGGAGGGAGGAGTTTGTGTTACATGACACAGTGACAGGGAATGTGATTTAGATGGATTGATAGAGCTATACATTTCTCCAAGCTTTCAGATCACATGTGTCACATAGTGGCAATTAGCTGGACTCTTCCATGTAGTTTTCCCTAGTTTTTAGGATAATATTAGGGTCTTAAGTTTCTGTTAATTAGGAGAGATGAATCATACAGGTTGCTAGGCTTCTTCTGTGCTTAGGAAAGCAAAAGAAAAAGGCAGAACACAAGCCTCTTGCAGAAATCATGATGTGACAATGAAGGTGGAGCTCTATCATACACTTCTACTGGAAATGATAAAAACAGTTGAGGCTCTATACATCTAAGCTGAATTCAGTATTAACTCATACTTGCAATTTCCTAACTTTTAACTGAAACAGTGGATGAAATCATTCCACTAGCTGGTGTTAAGCTCTAAAGTCTACTTGGAGAAATATGGCTATAAAATTGGAGATTGAAGTCGATAGCAAGAAATACCCCTTCAAAGACAGTTGTAATATCACCAGCTAATCCTATCAATGACATCAGTACTCTTTTGTGGGTTTATTTTGTTTGTTTTTTAGCATTAAACAGTAAAACAGATGTTTTATGACATTCCTAGCACTCAGTGTTATGAGGAAGTTAGTGCTATAGGGAACCTTAAATAGTACTGCTGGGAAATTGTCAAGAATTTGAAGAGAATAAAGAAAATCTGAATTTTGTTTGAAGATTCAACTGTGTTACGGCTGACAGAGTTTCACCTAAGCCTTGTGATTTATCTTTAGGAAGCTTAGCCTTCAAATGTTTCTCATGTGTACACATCTTTGCAGATCATCAGTTATTTCTATAGAGTTTGCCTATGGCAGTTACAGCATTCAATCTGCAGAATCAGCTGTTACAGAAGGAACAGAAACACGTTGGTTCACGTGGCATTTGGGGACTTCTCATGAGTGATGGTGCTCATATGGTGCAAGAGAATCCTTACACACCTTTGTGTACAAAGCTACCTTCTGATGCTTCCCTTAAGAGGAACAGGAGCGGTAATTTCACACCTGATGGAAGATTAGAGGTGAAAGGTCCATTACCTTTAAATTCCTTACCTTGGCAAAATGAAGCTGTGTGGAAATTGAGAAAGGATTTCTGAGCTATTCTTGGCAGTTAAAATCAGTTTTGCCAGTGCTGTATAGGTAGTGATTTATGCTGGTTGAAGATCATCAACTTTGAGTTTCAGCTTTAATCCCACAAAAAGGAGTTCCAACCATAATAGCTACGAAGCTTTCAAGATGGGAAGGTAGCTCAGTGTGGTAGCATTGACTTCAAAACTCTCAACTACCTTATGAAAGTTTGGCAGACTTTCCATTGAAGTACACTTAACAGTGATTCTGAAATGGACTCTGTATGGCACAAATTAAAGCTCTCAATGAATGTATTAAAATTTAAAAAATAATCTGAAGAGTAAAATGTGTACAACATACAGGGGGCAGCCAGATATGTACTAACTGTTGCATGAGCAGCATAACTAAGATATCCTTCTTCCTACAAATTTGTGTCTTATACCTCTTCCTTTCTCTCATCTTTGGAAAAATTGTGTGCTCCTCTGTGGCTTTTAAAACATTCTCCTTCCTATAGTATTTCCAGTCCTGTTCTACATCCCCTAATTTCCATCAGACTATTTTGCCTTCTCTCCTGTGAAGGCAAGAAGTAGCTCACACTTCAGCTCGAGTGTATGCAAAAAAATTAAAATCTTTGAGCTCTTTGCTTGCACAGTAGGTTTGGTTGAATTTGACGGGTGCATCCAGAAGTTGTTGGAGGATTGAAATAGTTAAAACAGGCTCGTTTAACCTCAGACATAGCATTCTGCTAAGTACCTGAGAAGTCACATGGTAAGCCTGGTAAAATTGGATTGCTCCTCCTATCACCTAGAAAACAGGCTTAAGACAGCTCCATTTTTAATTTTATTTTATTAAAAAGACCTGTTAGGTCTCTGTTACAATCATTAAGGTGTGATTTTTGAAGTGCCTGATTTTTCCAAATTCCAGGTCCAGAAAACTCCTAGGTATTGATGTCAGAAACAGCACACTAGAAGTTCAGGTTAAGTCCATCTGCTTCCCTCATCCCAGTGACTAGGGACTTCTACAGAAATAGAAGATACAGCCTTATTGATTCAAGGCTTTTATAAAATGCATCTCATGCCTAAATATTTTTATTTTCATTTGAGTTTTGGTAACAGTGTTTTGTTTAGGCTGTGCTTGGCTGTTTATCAGGTATGTACATATCTATATTTGTGGGATCTAATGTTTTTACTTCATTAGATATTCACTGATGGCCAGGACATAGCAGTGCTGAGACTGGAAAGAGTAAAATTCTCATTTCTGAAGCAAGGAGTTCCTGGATAAATTGCATAAATTTAAAGAGCAGAATGTAATACTCACCTTGAGGGCCCTAATTGTTTTTCAAAATAAGTAGGATGGAAAATATCACAGCAGCTCCTTACCACCCTGACATAGTGCGTTACTGCAAAGATTCATTCATGTTTTCGAGAAAGAAGTGATTCACACCGTAACTTATAACAAGATTTCTATGGGGCAGTTGGAATACAGAACAGACTATTACAAATCTTGGCTATGGTGCTGAAGAGTTCTATTTTGAACTCTCTCAAGGTTTTGTTCTTTTTTTTTCTTTTTTTTTTCTTTTTTTTTTTTTTTTTTAATACAATGTTGGGTTTCAATGTATAGGGGGAAAGAAATGAAGAAATGGAGTAACCAGCTGGTTCAATAAGTATTGCTTTTATGTAGGAGGAAAATGTAGTGAGATACAGCAGAGATAATTTATAGAAACTTGGGGTGATAATGTCACAGCTTTATCTTTTGTCTTGTTAAGCAGAAATAGTATTGAATGTGACATGGGAAGGTAGGATGTTTGCTTGGGTGTTCTGCAGGGACACTTACTGAAAATACAGAGCATACAATACAGCCAGACGGTCACGTGTGCTAATACCAATGAGCTTCACCTTTCTGTTTTTACTTGAAGGAACTCTCTTACTTTGTAGAAAATATCTCAAAGTGTAACTATGACAAATACCCTTGAAAGTTCCTGAGTATTTGTTTAATGTCTGCTAGCCGTACTCAAAGACACATTATACATCATCCCCTACGAGACTGCTTGTGTATTGCATTACATGTCAGCTCCGATTTTGATAGTTAAGGTTGGAGTAGTATTTAGTGCGTTATTTCTCAGGGTGTTCACCTCGCGTAGCAGGAGATCCCATTAATGAGCACAGAGCAGATGCTGGGACACCTGCGGGGTGGCCAGGTGGCTCTGGCCATGTGCAGAAGGGCACAGCAGCAATCTGGGGCCAGCTGGGGTGTCTTTGTTTCCATACAGAGCGCTGTTTGTTTCCCCACACTTCACGTTTTTGGAGAAACGCTGGTGGAGGATAACTATGCCATGATCCTGATGTGGGAGATGATTACAGGTTATTAGAGATCATTTCTGTGTGTATGTAAAATGCATAATTAGGCAAGTATAGATATGTGGAAGTCATAATATTGTGTAGAGCGTAAGGACACGCTGGCAATAAGCAGAGCAGTATAACTGGCATTGTGTCCACAAACTCGATGCATTTTGAGATATGGTCACCTGCTAATCCAGGTGCTTAGAAATTCTGCACTGTTTACAGAAAGAAGTATTTCTTAAATAATTTTGTCTAGCAATTTCTGCTATTACGTTCGCAGTAAAATTTGCCTGGCATGTATCTGATTGAGGTCTAAATGCTATGCAAAAATGTGCAACTTGGAGCCTAGGGGAAAAGCTTTAACAAAGTATCGATCTGAGTCAGAGGACAATCTCTGATTGTGATAAAGCCATGAAGACTCTTTGTTTCCTCATTTAGTGTCAATAGAAGTGTTTATAATCTGACACGTTTGAGGTGAACTTTTTTTTTTATCACCTTAAATCTTAATTTCATAAGTGGCTGTTGACATTTTGGAGTGAATGATGAGAAAGTCAAGCAAACATTCTAATCAGTCTGAAAATATGCCTGAAGTGGGACTGTGACAAGACTTTCTCATCCTGGTACCCATGCGGTGTTTGTGTCTTCATTAGATTAACCCTGTTCTAATGCTTGCCAGAAAGGCTGCCAAAATACTGTTCTTCATTAAATCATATAAGAATGCCTTCATTATAAATTTACCATGATTTACTTCCTCGCTGATGAACTAGTTCCTCTTTACTTCTTGAATAATAATATTGTGGTATATTTATGCTTATTTATTTAACAAAGCTTTCATAAGAAGGAGGTCCACAAGATGGTCCTTTCCATCTTGCCAGGTCTTGGGCTATAGGCGAGCTAAGAGATCAGTGCTGTAGTTATTGATTTCTTGTGTACTGAAATCCTATGTTCAGAAACACAAGCTGATCTGTGTGCTTCATTAACACTTGTTTCTTCTCCATGATAATGCACTGTTTGTGTCTTGCTCAAAAATAGACATAGATGAATGCAATGTTGACAGGAAAATCACCAAGGAAGAAAACTACTGCACTAGATAAACTTTATAGGTCATGTTCATCCAGTTTCACAGTCTGAGATGACTATTTGTGTAATAAGGCATGGCGGGGATTGTGATTATCATAAAATAATCAAGCCCTGGAGTATTTTAAAGGTACAAAGCATAACTGCCAGTGCTTAACTTCCTAAAAATAATCACATTTTATAACATCCATCATCATCCAGTTTCAGAGATGGCTATTTAAGCTTAATTACTAAGTACATACATGCTTACATATATTTATACATATCCATGAACACAGAAACTCACAAGCACAAAAAATAGACAAATAAGCACCAAGGAATTAGAACTGGAAAAAAGCAAAGGACTTCTATGCTGAAGAGCTATTATTTTAATCTCGCTTGTAGTATCAGTAATAGGAATTGCTATTCCATTCCTGCTGCAGGTACACAGATATCTCGCACTGAAGTAAAATGTATCAGCACTGATTCTGAGGGGTTTGTGAACATGCCAGAGGCAACAGATTAGACTGACATTCTAACCCAAGTTAGAGAATTTCTCAGCAATGTACATTTATAAGTTAAAAACAAACATCTGAGCATCCCTGGGCTTTCCACATAACTGTTGATGGCATCATCTGATCCCTTTTTTTCCTTGATACATTCTCTGTACTTATTTCAGAGTCTCAGCAGAGTAGAAGACACTGCATATTGAACAGGTTGATTTTTGGCTGTGCATGACATGCACTAAACTGAACCAGCAGCTTTGCTTTTCAATATCTGTGGTTTTGTCAGGTACATGCCTTTTCTTGTCTTCTTCAGCACTGCAAGAATTTCAGGAAGTGTAGGATGGTTGGACATATTTCACCTCCGCATTCTTCACATCTGCTCCCTTATAGGTGAGAGGTCAGTGTGAACATGCAAGGCTGCTTTCAGCAGGAGGCGAAGGAACCAGATGTGTCTTCAGCCCTGGGGCTCCTGAGAATATAGCAGCAAGACACTGTGACTCTTTTGTATAGGAAATACTTTTCTTACAGCAAAAATCTACATTTTAGAATGCAATTGTGGCAACACTTAAGAATGCCAAATAAAGAGAGATTCTCGGGAAAGAATTTGGTCACTGAACAGAATGAATCAACAGGGCTCCTCAATCACTATCCTAGACAACCTTTGAAATAATGTATTTCTTACTGGACATAATTTTTCAGTGCCTATAGATTTTTTTTTTTTCTGTTCTTTGTATTAACTGTTCCAAAAAAAACTTCCTTAATATTACTTTTGTGATATACACACACCTTTGTAAACATTGCGCTTAGCCACAAAAGGTGCAAGTCTTAGTATAAGCTCTCCAGTGAAAAACACAGATTTCTGCAAATCACTACACTGAATTTCATAAATTTCATTGGTATGAGTCTGAATTCAGTGGATATGTACCTAGTGGACATCAGCATGAGATACAAGTCTCATAATAAAAGTAATCTGTGACCTGAGCATCATGTTGGGCCCTTATTTCTTGTGAGTTGACCCAATGCCACAGGTTTGGACACCTCTGGTTGTTGTAGCTAGCGTGTGTGTGCAAATTGAATAGATGCTGTTATTTAGGATGTAATGTTGGCTTCTTTGCATAAGCTTCCACATTGCTGTGGTAAGTCATGAGAGCACAGTTTTGGAGCATGTTAGTCAAGCTGTTGATGTGTCACAACTTATCATTAAGACAAATGACTGTTCATGGAAGAAAGGTCACATCTGTGGAGAAGAGGTTCTGTAAGACAACTTGTGTATCACCTCAATAGATGATTGCCAGGTTTACACGTGTGCCAAGGTTAGAAGTGCCAAACATGTTAGATTTCTGATATTTTGTTTTGTGTTAGCTGAGAGATGTGTAGTTAAGTGTATGAAGACAAATGCACACAACATATTTCTTCCTAAAATTACGCTGATGACTCTTGAAGCCTGTGATACTCAGGAGTTTTAAAATAAAAATAAGCTGTCATCCTACAGTATTTCACCCGGTCATCATGTTTTTACATGAATCATCAGAACTTTATTTTTGTTTTAACATTACAAAACCCATACAGTCTACTACCCAGCTGCAGAACACTCGCCTTGAATGGCCTTGAAAAATGAGAAGTGCAACTTCAGGTTATCTAATAAGAATATTTAAGGCCTCAAAATATTATTTCCTCTGTATTTTTTCCTTCAGCTGTTATCATACTTATTGCTCAGCTAACTTAGCAGTATGACTCAGTGTAGAACTAATTTTCATTAGCCGTACAATTATTTAGGTAGCGCTAGTGGTTTTCTGGACACTTTATAAACAAATGTAAACACAGAAGATGCAAACAAATTAACAAGGCAGGTTACATTTAGTGCCAGCAAAAGCATCTTGATTCATGTTACTAGGTTACAAATTAATAAAATCTGTTTCCTATGAAACACAGAATTAATCTATAGAACTCATTGCCAAAGAAATAGTAAGCTCTTACTGGAGTTCATTGACCAGATATTTATATGGCTATTGAATGTCCACAGGCATGATGGACAGTGTATGCTCATAGTTCTGACTATTGACAATCCTCCCAGTGCCTGCGAATTGGAAATAATCCTTCCCCAGAAAGTGAGTTATTCCATAGCCATCCATTAGAGAATCTTCTGAACCTCCAGCAGCTGCCTCTGGTTGCTCTGGGAGATGCAGTGTCCTGTCTGACACAACACAGCTGTTGGGAAATTCTTATTAACGATTTAATGACAAGCCAGTTATTCATCAGTGTTCAGTCCGTTTTTTGTCCTAGAAAGCACTAAGGTCTGATCAAGTGCTCATGACAGCTGTCCTGCTGGGTGGGCATGTATCTGGAAGCAGCTGAGAGGTGGTGGGCAACAGTTTATGGAGTGTCTTAGTGCCGTATATAGAAATGTTCTGCTTTTGTTTCATTATGAGGTGTAGGAGTCTTTCTCCATCCTGTTCCCTCCATGTGGTTCTGCCATTCCTCCCCAGGAATGTTGAGGTTAATGTCGGACTAATCTGTTTGAGGTGCAGAAGTCCTCAGACCACTGTGTTCTGGCAACAGAAAGACAGGGAGCGGTGAGAAGCTCGGATGGACACACACTGGATGGAGGCTGAAGCTGGAGCTGGAGCTTCCCTGAACACAGCACAGTGCTGGTGCCCATGGGGAGACCTGCTGTTCCAGAAGGCATTTATCCTCAGTCTTCATCTTCTCCATCAAAATTTGGAAATTTGGTGTCTTTTATGAACTGAGCCTGGCTTAGCCTGTGGTCTGTTTTGTTAGATTTTACAGTCTTTTTTTTTTTTTTTCTTTAAAAAGAAAAAAAAAAACAAAACAAAACAAAAAAACAAAAAAAACCTAATGAGGCTGCATTGGAAGAAATCTGAAATGAAAATTAACTTAAAAGCAATATGAAATACTTCTATGTGGAAGGTGAACTGATGGAAAGTGAACCAGTGTTTGCACAAGGATAAATGAATATATCTAAATAAACAGAAGACCTTCACTTTGTGCCATGTAGTTTATGAAGATTTAGAATGAAATTCTAACTTAGCAAATGTATCGGTAGTTAAATATTCAGATTTAATAAGTAGTGCACTTCAATAAGCTGCATTGTTGTAATAATGCATAATAAGAAATGTTAAATGGAAGGGTTTCTTTACTGTCATTTAACATGCATTCTTTCATGATGAGAGCAGCTCTCAGTAAGAAGCAACAGATAAAGTTCCATCTTAAACTGCCAGGGGAGGAGCATGTTGAATTGCCAGGGAGATGGACACAATATTCCTGTGGCAGTGACTCTGTTAAGCCGCTGATGGGAAGAACACTTTGAAGGACTTTGTCCTTGTGCTCTCTGCTGTCTGAGTTAAATGGTTAAAAAAAGGAATTTAAGCCTTCAGATACCTGTCACTGTGCTGGCTTTTAAAAGCTGGGTTTCCAACGGTGTAAATTAGCAACCCAAAATATTCAGGCATTCTGATCCGGCTTTTTCTTTCACAGAAGCTTTATTCTCTTGTAATTAATTTCTCCAAAGTTACTCTTAAACTGTGGAGCTATCATAAATTAGGCAGGTAACTTTAAACAAACCTTACAGGCTTGTATATTATCAGGTACACATTAAGAGTCCTGATGGGGGGGGGGAGGGGAGGGAAAAAAAAAAGCTCTTTGTCTTTTCTAAATTTATAGTTTCCATCCCACCCTCACATTCAAACTCAGCCATTCAAGTGAATTAACTAAGTTTCTGTTCTCTTTATGCTGGTCTTGTTCTTCAATGGAGCCTCTCACCCCAACATGCAGAATCGTTGCTTCTGCACTATTAACGCTCAGATGAAGATGGTGGCACTGCAACTGCAAATTAATATCCACTATTTTTTTTTGTCATCAGATGGATTGTTGATGTAGAATGTGAAGCAGTGAAGTGAAATACCCAGGGTGATGTGTAAATGGGTCAACACGTTTTTGTGCACCTTTGCCAGGAATCGTAAAGCGTGTGGAGCATCTATTTAAATTTTTATATTTGGCTGCTGCTCATTCAATTAGTCTATCAAATTCCTCATTAAAGTTCTTGAGCATTTAGAACTACATAATTAAAATACCATTACACTTGGTGGAGGGGAAAAAAATCCTTTAAAGTGCTCTGTATTGTTAGGAAAAAAAAATCCCATCAAGGAGTGATATTGCATTAGTATTCATTACTATTAAAACATGTTGGAAGTTGAAAAAATAAAAAGGATTCATTCTGTAATGCCAACTCCAGGAACGAACTGAGGCTTCAACTTTATATTGATTCCCTTGGTTTCTGTGTGATTGTTGTGTACATACAGGAAGACTTGATTGAGGAGAGCCATTTCAGCAAGGCTCCAGCTCTTCAATATCTACCCATACTTTCCTAAATCAGTGACTTCAGTACCAATTCTGGTACTTTGCTTTTAATGAAGTGATTATCGCTTACAAGAATCATAAGGAATGGTAGCGTCATGAATAGTACCTTTTATTTCCCCTCAGTGATTGCAGACTATGGTATGTAAAGGGAAAAAAACCAAAATAAATCACAAAAAAGTCAACAGACCCAAACCCCAAATAAACAGAAATGCAGCAGCCTCTCAATGCAATGTCCCAGAACTAGATATAGTGCAGAAGTGGGGACTTAAATAAGGCAGCCTGGGGTTTTTTAATAGTACCATAGCATTCCTACCAGAAATCTGCTATGCCACTGGCATGGTAGATAGCTAATCTCCTCATTTGTTTTTGCTTTTTAATACAAGGGGCAAGAACACGGAACGCATTGCATACACGGGAGTGACAGACACAGCCTGCGAGCAGGGTGGAGAGCTGCCTGTCCCACCTGGCTCAGTGGCAAGCAGTGTTCAGCACAAATCCTGAGCAAGAGCAATATGCCTTATTCATGTATGAGAAAGAGGATACAGCACATTAGAAAAATCCTGATTTTTCCTATTTTCATAGAGAATAACCTCTAGCTTGTTCTCCCCTTCCCTTTTTACAGCCTTTTAAAAATAATAGTATCCTTAGGATTTTCAGCAATTGGTTCTATTGCACTAAGAGTTAATTATGTGGTTTTGATTAATGTATTCTATTCTGGAATTATTTGCTTCAAATATCTGATTGTGATTTAAGTTCCAGTTTATTGTCCTTCTTAGAAACGTGAGGAATTGGCTTCCAGATAGCGATGTTAATAGGTTTTGGTGACAAGCATTATGGTCCAAGATAAATGACTGCATCATAGTTAGTAAGCTTTATGTTGTCAAATCATGTCAAATATTACTGTGTAATTAAAACAAAATCAGATAAATTTGGTGTTCATGAAAATCACTGGCAAAAGTCAAGTTCAGAGCTAAAGCTAAAGTTAATTTTAGGTTCTCTTTGTACGAAGTAATTAGGTGGCTTTAACATTTTAGGCAAATGGGGAAAAAGTGTACTGTCAAAAAGAAAACATGAAAAAAAAAAAGTACCCACATATTTAAATAACACTGGATGTTTTTTATGGTAGCTGCATGGTACTGTATTTCTGTTTTCTAGGATGATTTAATTAGATGACGCATCTATAACTAGAGATCAAATGACGTCTCTTACCATTTCATGAGAAACCTGTCTTTGAATTTAAATCTCTCAATACCCAAGCCGAGTAGAAAAGTAATATTTGCCTTGAAGAAGATAAGGCAGTAAAAAAAAAAAATGAAAGGGAATGGGATTAACTAATTTACCACTTAAAATATACGGGAATGTGGTACCTAAATCCTGATGCCTTTCCTTCTTGTGTGCATTGTTAAGATTAGACTGTCCTTCAGTTCCTAAACACGGTGAAGCAGCAAAACATGACAAGAAGGCTTAGGTAACTGAGAAGGTAATTCAAATAGCACTACTGTCTGAAGAAAATGCAGTTTCATTTTAATGAGATTTCCAGAAGTTTGAACTGTTTCCTTGTTTACACATTTTTGCCTCTACTTCTAGAGTTCTGCCAGTAGTACCTGAAACTCTGCTGGAAATCCTGTCTTCATGTTTTCCTTGCTGAGATGTTTTTCTGAGAAAATCTTTTTCCAGGAGATTTCCTGTCCAATTTTTGAGGCATTGGCAACTTGCATACTGTTAAAAGACACCATATACACTGGCTGATCTTTTTCTGACTAAACTTCTGAAAGTTCTGTGAGATGCCAATTGCAACTCATAAGTTTCAGTTTTCAGTGACGCTTGCGGCCTTTGCTGGTGATAAATCGATCTCCTTCAGTCTTCCAATGGCCATGGTGTTACCTGTGTGGTAGTTTGCTAATGGTTACTCCATATTTATTCTTGCTCAGCTAATTTTCCACTCTATGTAGGATTTGCTCTCTAACAAAATACCTTATTCAGAAATTTGGCTTACTTCGATGAATAACGTGAAAATGCCTCATACTGAGCAAAAACGTGAGTTTTTAGGTATAGAATTTTAGTATGCAAGTTTCTTGGTAGAGATTTCTTTTGGAAAGAAAAAAACTCAACCAGCCAACAAAACACCACCACAAACCTATACTTAAGAATAATGGGAATTCTTGTTAGTGCTTTCTAAATATGACAAGTTTTAAATGATCTATGGTGTAACATATACTTCAGATAGTTGGTATTTTCAGTATAATTTAGGTACGTTCAGACATAGTCATTTGATATTTTAAGTTAATTAACGTGGCTCTGCTGTGTGCCTAAAGAGAAGGTGCAAATATTTAAAATGACCAGTCAAAGCAGATAACTGAAACTGCTGGGGGTTACATTTGCCTTTGCATCAACTTCCCTTTGAAATTCTCCTGCCTATAAATCTAGTAAATCTAAAGAACTGCAACAACTTAAATCTTCATCAATAGCTAACCAAATATGCTACTAAAACCCCACAGTTCCAGCTGCAGTTAATGGAAGCTGTAGTAGCAAAGCACTCTTGAAAATTGTTTTTTAAGGAGAAGGCAGGATTTGGCAATGGTGCAGTCCAAAAACCTCTGAGAATAGAACTGTCCAATACTATTTTTCCAGTCAGAAAAGAACTTTCCAAAGCTGTAAATTTTAATTAACAATTTATTTAAAATCCTGATGAAACCTGGTATATCCCCTCTCTGGGACTACAGAAAATAAACAATAATGACCTCAGTATGAAAAGTTTGACATTATCTGACTTCTCCTAATCACAAATTAACTTTTCTTATATAGTTGATAAACCACAAGAACATACCAAAACTGCATTTTTATATACACACACATATGTAAGCATACACATACAAACCATATAAAACTATACATATACACACTGTATGTGTGTGTGTATATGCACATAGACTTTGTGGACAATAAATAAAAGCTTTCTGTGCTGGCAGGGCTTTTGCTACTGTTTTTAAATAATGATTGCATTCCTTGGTATCCTGAATAAGTACTCCAGCTATCTTCATGAGGAAAATATTAATTTAGTGTGTACAGCTAGCAACATTAAATGGATCAGTAAATACAACACAGCAGTCTTATTTCGTCTCTTTTTTTTCTTCATCTTGTTCTATAATTGAATAGGCTCCTTAGATAATTAGATTCCTTTATGAATTTTATTAGGTTTTAAAATCGATTGATGGTTTTAGTTGCAGGCATCCAGAAATCAGAAGCTCTTGGACTTTCTCTATTTTTCATATCTGTTAATACATCTAATTTTAAATTGGTGCCTATGTGCAATGTGATGGAAGCACTTTAATTCTTATGATTCTTGTCTGCAAGCTGTTGAGTGGCGTGAGAGGAGGTGATGAGCGGGGTGTGTTGGGTTTCAATACCCTGAGAAGTGCACCCAGCCCGTCCCCATGGCTGGGCTTGTCCCTATTGCTCCGTAGAGGGCAGCAGCACCTGCCAGAAATTACAACAGCCTTTGGGTTCTTTTAATGACTTCAGAGAAACATAACAAAGAGTAATATTACACTTGCTATTTCCATCTTTGTTTTCATGCTTTTAAAGCCAAACACAAAATTCATGTTCACAAATATTTTTGGCGTTGGCCCACCTTACTGTTGGAAGTAGCAATGTTTGCCTATTGATAAGGGAAAAGTTATAGCAAGTCCTCTTAAGCAGAGTACTTCCTTTAGGAGGAATGTAAGTGACAGTTTGGGTCTCAGGGTGGAGAGGTTTAAGTATTTAGGAAAACGCAAACAACTGTGCTTTTCTGCTTGCTTGGACACTTATTGATAGGAGAAACTGTACTCAAGGCCTCTTAACAGGATCCTTACAGACAAAACTCAGTATAAATGAAACAGAATTACAGCGAGTCATCTGACGTTTTCTTTAAATTTACAGGATATTGGGCACAGCAAAGATGTGTTGGGTGAAGCTGGTCTGTATGACACCTGAGCAAAGCAGAGTGATGCAGCATTCTGGGGCCAGGCTGCACGTTTACTGTCTGGTTGACTTGTGTTTGGACTGGCAAGGAGATCCGTTGGAGGATTGAGGCTGATGCAGAGCTATCCCCCACGTTGGGTAGGATGGTACCCACCTGTGATGATATCCCAGTGTTGTCACACCTTGTAACGCTACCTGTGTCACCACCTGTGGCCTGGAACACATGCATCCCTATCCCACTGGCTACATGTGAAGCAGAATTTTTCTAGCAATCTTTTTTTTTTTCTACTTCTGGGTTTTTCATGGGTGAAAAGAGAAGCAGAAGAGACATTCTCACTCACAGTCACCTTGGACTTGTCTTTCTCCAGCACAGCAGCACATGCGCCACTGACTTGTCCCCTCTGTTCCTCCTCTGGATTTGGGAGGTAAAGAGTGCCAAATTCCTGCTGCAAGCCCTCTGCCTGGCCAGAGCTGGGGTTGGCTTTCCTCGTTTGTTGATCACATTAATAAATGAACTTTGAGAATACAACAGTCTTTGCAGCACTTCTAATGACCAGTGGCTGTGGGCTTCTCTAGCATGGTGCAAGATGGTTCTTGAAATATATTCTTCCTAAGCATGGTTTGGTCTAAAGCAAACCTATGAGTAGAAACCAAGGTGTGGTCAGGGGTGTGTAAATCTGTCTTGGCTTTATAGGTCAGTTTTGTGCATTTCCAGCTAGTGGTATTGATCTCTTATATTTTCCATAGCTACTTTTACGTGTTTTCCTGCTGTCTTCTTTCTTTCCAACTCTTTTTTTTTTTAACTTATTTTCCCTGCTACTTGATAGGCACCAGAGAAGTGCCACTGTGCAAAAACTCGAGCTCAAGTTCTATTTAAACTTCTAGCACTGAATTTGCAAAGATGTCCTGAACTGGCTGGGTGCTGGGTCAGATGCCCAGTGCTCAGGCAAGTTTTAAGGGGTGTGAAGCTGGTCTTCTTGTCCTGGGTGACTCATGAAGTCACAATTCATTTTCACCCTGAAACCTGCCTTGATCTTTTCCTTGCCAGGGAGCAGCAAATGCAGGTGCTGCTGGGCAGGGATGAGCTGGGGTGAGGTTTGTCAGGTCATTAGTGCCTGTGATAGATCACTTGGCAAAATTTTTGGATTTGCAAATGCTTGAATTTTTAGGAGACTAAATATTAAGAACAGCTTAAAATCTGTATTTTAAGGGCCAGGAGAATTAGCTTCTTTGTGATTTTAAAAAAAACCCAACAAAATCAAAACCACAACAAACCAACCCACACACAAACCACTGTTCAGTACGTATGCATAGTGAATTTCAGTCCTGCACTGTTAAAAACATACATTATTGCAAAATGTCTTGTTCTTTATCTGTAATCTGGTGGATGTCACAGCCTTCGGGATTTGCAGAAATCCTCAGCTGTGGAATGTGTAGTATTAGCTTCTGTGGATTTATAGCCACATTTGTTCTCAAAGAGGAAAAAATGTTTCAGACTAGAAAATTTAAACCCCATCTATTAAGCCATTACTATCCATTTCCAAAATGGGGCTTATCCAAACTAAGGCTTACTTCTGGTCTCATTGAATGATAAAAATGTACAAGTACAAAATATGAATGGGATGAGGGGGCAGGTGTGTATGTGCACAGATTTCAGCATCCAATACACCCTTGGGGCGGATTCCTCACCGAAGACGAGAGGCTCCCCTGTAGCTGCCATCTTGTTCTGGATACGGCAATTTTCTGGGAATGTATGAAGGCTCACTGTGATGTCTCCAAAACTGCTGTGGTCTGGTCAGATGTGTTTGCAAAAAACTATCCATTTCCATGCCTTCATTGTTAGCAGTGCACACTAACCTTCACCTAATATTTAATGTTCGCCTATGAAACTGCCTTTGTATAGCACTTTTCAGTGGGTCCATATTATTCAATTTTACTATTTTGTACTTATTCTCCTTTCTGCTTGTTATTTTTTTTATTTTTTTCTTTTTAATAAACTGCACTAGTATCACATTCTGCCGTGTTCTGCTTAAACATTCATAGGACAAAAAATGATTTGTAGAACTATAAAGTACCTGTAATATAACTGGTGAACAACCCAGAAAAGGTAAATACTTTCAGAAATCAGTACAGAGAATGCATGTAGGAAAAACAATGACTCTCATTATAAGATGCACTTAAAATTCCACTTTTAATATGTTTTCCTACCCTGGATCTTTTTTTTGCTTGCCCCCTCCCTGGAAAATATTTAACTTTGTAGCTACTTTTTCTCACTGCAATAATATTATTTAAAAAACAATCTTCTTGTATGTCCTCCAAGAACTGTGGCAGAGATCCTGGTAACATTTATTGAAGTTTTCAGGGTAATTGAGCTTTGATGGAGCATAGACATAGAAATAAGCTGGACAACTGCCAGGAGCCATTTCTTAAATGCAAAGAGATATTTGCAGTTTGGGGAAGTAATACACACAGAACGTGCATTGTATAGCAAAAGCTGACAGGATAAATCCTGGCTATAGGTCAACAGCATTATCTTCACAAGGGGGTTAAAATTGGGATTTTGTATAAAGCAGTTCTAAATGACTTCTAAAGGAATTAAAGAATGAAACATTGGCTAGTTTCTTTATTACTCTGGAATTTGAGCTTATTATAGAGTCCTCTAGGCATAAATGTAGCGCTGTTCTTGGTCTCTTGCTTTACTGAGGCCTCTGTTACCTGACTGTTTTGTTTTGTTTTTCATAACACTATTGCCCCCCATACCTTCCATCAAAGGAGGACTGATCTTCTTCTGTTAAGGTACCAGTCCATAACTGGAGGGAAAAAAGTTCTATTACCATTTAACTACCTCTCAGGTATGTAACAATGATGCTGGAAGCCCAATGTAATTACACCCTAGATCTGCTAGCCACATTTTTCATAGTTGGCCATAAATTGTTACTGCATTGTTGTTGGAATGTGGTGTGAACGTACAAACCAGCACTGGGCCAACAGCGTGAACACTGGCTGTGTATTAGAAGTGCAGCATCCACGTTTGCACTAGTTACTGACCCAAAAAAGGGTCAGTAAAGGTGGGTAGGGAGAAATAGTGAAAGTATTGTAAGCATGTGGTTCCAGACAGTTTGGAACAACTCAAAACTAGTGTCAGGCTCCGGTGCTGGTGGCACAGCAGCGACTCAGCCCTGTTCCTCTTGGTCAGGCAGTACCTGGCTTTCCAGGACGCGCAAGGACTCAAGGGCTTCAAGGTTATCTTGCTGTGCCATCTGTAAAAGTTCAGAGGTAGTTCTCGATGGCTCAGGTGGGCAGGAGATAAGGCTGGAGAGAGGTCTTATACTGGTGTGTGTCATATCTTGTGGCATTTGTAGGATCAAGGTCCAACACAAATGCTGCAGTGGTTTATGTTCATAGGGCATTCTCTGCTCACAGTTTGTGGCTGGATTAAGGCCCCTTTGAGCCCCTTAGGTGGTATGAAGGGGATGAATCTCATAATGAGCACAACTCCTAATAATATTGATTATTCTCACCAGGCACATTCTCCCTGCTGCTTCTGGCACATACACACAAATCCAGCTCCTAAGATTCTTGGTTTGTAACAGCTGATGGATAATCTTCTGTTTTGCTGATGCATTTTGTCATCTACATCTGGGTCGGGGGAAACCAGCAGGAACATACTACTTGCATTACCACCCTGAATTAATAGAGCTGCTCATCACGTAGTCATTGGTAAATCTTTTTTTCTTCATATTTATTTACCCTTTTGGAGGAAGAAGGTATTTATGATTAAAAAATAACCACATTTCTGATAACTGTTGGTTTAAGTAAAGATCTGTGAAATTTCATTCTGACATGCAAGAATTCCAAGAGCAGTTATTGCTCTCGATTAACAGTGAACTCCAGCTCGGGCATACAAAGAGAGGTTTATTCTGCAATCCTATGTTTGCCGGTGTGTGCTTCCAAACAAGACTGTGAGATTTTTTTCCTGTTGCTTTGCTCATGCAAGAGGAGCTCTTTGTAAACATCTACAAGCATCCTGCTCCAGATCCCCCTTTGAGATCTCCTGCGCTAGGAAGGCTGCAAAAACTTGACAAGGAGGCAGTGTGGGTGATTTAGTATCAGTATCGCCTCCCCTGCTGAGATGTATCTTCTCAGAGGTTTCAGTGCTCGCATTGTTTTTTCTGCCTCCACATGTTGTCTGTTGTACGACCTCTCTTGAGAAAGAAGCTATCTTTTTTTTTTTTCTATTGCTATTACTGGTTTATTTGACAGCAGGGACAGCCAACTTTCAATCCCATGGCTGTAGCTCTACACATTATTGAAGTGCAAGTAATTAGGTTTGTATAGTGTATATTCAAGAACGAAGGATGCAGCTCTCATAAAGCATTCCCAGTGTCTCTTAGACAAACTCAGACATTCTCTGCACAGCTGTTGTCAGACGAGGAAGGAAATAAGCACCCAAATGAACAAGTCTAATGAAATTCTATTATTAAAGTAGTCTTAACTTTTTCTTCCATTTTTGTTGAATTGCTGTAATTTTTAAAGTGTGATGGAAATGTTTCAGTCAGGTTTGAAGTATAAAACATATAGTTTATCAAAGTGAATCCAAATGGAATATACTTGGTAATGCGTTTGCTGCATAACAACATTGAGGTTTTGAGTTTTTGTATGTGTGTTGATATGGAAAAAAGGGAGATTTGTTGGTATCTCAGTAATTGACACACATCTAGCAAGAAAGGACGAAAAACTCTAGGCCTATTTGCTAAGCACACCTGTCTTCCATGCTAATTTCCTTTAATGGTAGATACTCATTTGCACTATATGCTATTGCCTCGTCTCTTATGCACACAATTTCAGGCTGCAGACAGAAGATTTACTTTGGGACTGCCTCTCAGCTTAGTTACGCATCATTTTTCTATGCAACTTGCATAAAAATCAGACAAATTTCAAAATCAGTGTGTGCCTTCTGTAAATTCTCTCCCAGCACATGAATTTCACATATTTCCAAAGATCTGGGTGATAAAAAAACCCAGTATGGGAGGATAGAAAAATGTCACAGTGATAGTGTAATCTGTTTGTTGTGCAAGAGGCCTGTAGCGGGGCATGCTAGTTTGAGGACACGGATCAGTGTATTTTGCATTAGTTCATAAACCTTCATTTAGCATTGAAGTACAGTATCTTACAGTATAGCAATGACATGGTTATTTGAGGAAATGAAGACAGCATTTGCATACTAACAATAAAGAAGGGATAAACACCATTTCACTGAAAGGCAGAATTAGGAACAGAAACAGCAAGTGTAAATTAAATGATTAGAATCATTACTTCCAAGACATTTAGGATTTCTTTTCACTGGCAGGCACTACAAGCTAGCTTTTATGCAGCAGGAAGAAACACACTTCTCATGTGTAGCTTGTTATGTTTCCTCCCACCCCCTAAGAGGTGCCTTCTGGGCATTTTATAAAACTTGGTTGGGGTTCTGAGGTATGAGCTATTGCTTGCTATGTGGGAAAATCACGAAAGATACCGTGGTAGCCAGAGGCAGAGGAGAGGATGAAAGGTGTCTGAAAAAAGGCCTGATGCTGTCATTCATGATATAGAGCAAAAGAGCTGGAGTGTTACAGTCCCATCTCTTCTGTTGGGCTAGCTGGTCTGTCTAGTATTTTTCCTTTTTATCTCTTCGATTTTTGTTTTGATGAAGAGAAAATATCGTGTCTCTTAATTTGGTGGAGGGATTAACCAGGTCGTGTAGTTTTACGTTGTGACTGAATACATGCTGCCTTTATCTTCCTTTCTATGCAGTTGTGAGTTGTTTGAAGTGGGTTTATTTTTTCTGCATCGAAGTATCTATGTTTATTGTTTCAGTAATTTCTGCAAACATCTTCATTTGCCAGAGGGCTATAGAAACCAAACATAAAAGCTCACCAAAACAGACTAAGGAAATTCTGCATTCTGTTTAAATGAAAGTTTACAGAATTTTTAAAACAGGTATTTAATACCTTATAATTCTCTGGGGATGGGTGATGCTGTCAAAACTACATATATGCATTCAAAATTAATCAAGCATTTTGGAACAAATCACAAATATACTGACTGCAATAACAAACAGGATTGCATAGGTCCTCTAGAGAGATGTGAGAGTCCAGATAGTTATTCCAGTGCTGTCCTGCCATCTTGACCTCTGAATAACAAATAGGCTCATTAATGGTGTCACTGGTTAAGAAAGGCTCAAGAACTGTGTGGACTAGAGTGCAAGGAGTCAGGTGGTGCTTAGAGTCAAAAATGAAGGTGTGGGGAGAAGTCTTGTACCTAGAGGTCCTGCTGCTGCCAAGGTGCACGGACTGAGCCCATTACTGCCGGAGACTTTTCCTCACAGGTCTCACCTTTGGGTCTATGCATGTATTCTTCTGCTCACAACGTAGCTGCCCCTGTATCTGCACAGGGGACAGAAAGACCATTAAAAAGATTTCTTTGTTCCCCATGTTTCGATGTGCACTTTTTCAATTATCATACAGAAATGTATGATAATTTATTTCTTTTTCTGCACAAAGGAGTATGGTTTGGGGTCTTTGCTCTCTTCCCTTAGAGCTTGGCTGTTGTGTAACAAAATGGAAAAGGGGATTCCGCTGTAAATAAATTTTATCTGCTTCTGAGGGTATATTTAAAGTATGTGATGTCTCTTATTTGTAAAGTATTGCAACTTGCCAGTGCAACCTGCACAGCGTTTATATTGGCAGTGCTGACATGAATACCTCTAATGGATGACACCCCCTGGGGTGACAGATACCAGGCTCTGCCGAGGCCCTATTCTCCAGACTTTTCTGTAAATAATACTAATATCAGCAGTGAAGAAAAGGAATTTAATCATCTTGGTAGTCAGATTGGCCATTTTCACTGTTGTTTCCCCCAAATTAGTAGCTCATGTGATCTCTTCATTGGCTTATTCTCCATCTATTGGGCCATGTATAATCTTAATTCTGTTTAACCAAACCAAACCAAAAAAAAAAACAAAGCAAAAATGCTGTGCTCATTTTTAAAACAACTTTATACCATTTTAGTTATGTCAAGTTTCTGAAAGACTACTTGAGGTGTCTGCTACTGTCAGTCACGCTCCTGTTGAATCATCTCCTACGATTCTCATCTACAGATAATAATTCTTTACCCATGAGAATTTGTTTTCACTTTGTCCTGGAATGAAAACAAGGAGCAGAGGAGCTGATTTGGATTATATTGATTAAAATTTATTTTTCTTCAATAAAGTCAAATAGAGTTTTGTGGGAAATTGCAGCGGGTCTGTGGAATCCTTGTCAGAAAATATGGGGTAGAGATCAGCCTTGAAGATATTAAGATTTACCCTTGAGAAGGATGGGAGTAAAGGAGTATCCGGAGATATGGAGTTGTACCTGTGAGAGAGGAGAGATGTACCCGTGAGAGAGAAGGGGATAGAAGAATAACATGGATGATAGCAAGTTTAACCAATGAGATGTTAGTGCTGTAACTTGTAACCAATAGTGAAAAGACACATGAACTGGCAGAATTGTATAAAAATACACTTGTAGCAATAAATGGCTCTATTACTTTAATCTTGAAAGAACCTGGTCCATGTCGCTTGTCCGTCTCAACCGCGACATGTGGTGACCCCGACGTGATCCTGCCTGAAGAGGATCTCGCCTAACAAAGTGACAGCGGAAAGCTGTGAACAGTCGAAGAGCTGTGGAGACGGAGCCCGGTACAGCTGATAAGAGCAGCCAAGGAGAGCTGCCGAAGATCCGGATCGATTGAAAAGACACCTCGCTAAGGAGGAGGTGAGCTACTGGGAACATAGGGGGAAACTTATCTAAAGAAGAGGGTACTATATTATCTACATGGAAACTGCTTCTGAAGAAGCAGGGTGTTAGCCTTCCGAAACTGACTTTAAGAAAAATGTTACTATGGGGCAAAGCACAAGGTTTAGAGGTTAATCTTGTGACAGCATTTAGTGTGTCACAATGGATGGACTTGGGAGATAAATTGTTTGATAGTGCTACCCAAGTGTCCAAGGAAGCAACTGAACTGTTAATGACGTGGTGCTTATTATTAGATACTCTGAAAGAGTTAAAACAGCAACAGGTATAGGCGGCCGAGGGGGATGGTCTTCCTGGCTCTCCTGGGCCAAATTCGGAGAAAAAGGCAAGATTACGTACTGCTCCGCTTCCCCCTGTTACTAAAGACTCATCAAAACCGCCCAAATCCATATTATCTGACACGGACAAGGATCTGTGGCACTTTCTTGGAAAGTTAAAAGGAATAAAGGAGGAGCGCACGTATATGTGGCCCCGAGATCAGAAAAAAACTATGAAAGAGTCGTATACATATGTGTGGCCCCGAGATCGGTTAAAAGCTATGAAAGACTCACATGAAAAAACAGCGTTATAGTCTCGAGAGGGGCCCTCAGAGAACCAGTCGGAGCACCAGTCGGAGCGGTGCGTTCGGCCAACCACTCCGCTGTCATCAATTACGGCTCAAACCTCTCCTCTATCATCAGCAACCGCAGTTCCGCTGTCTGCGTCACCACCATTAATCACAGTTCAACCCTCTGCCCCGCTGCTATCAATCGCGGAAGGAAAAAATGGACATTTTTTTTCCTATCCCCCCCTTGCCTGGAGATTTAGGTGGGGAGGACCCCCCGTGGTGAGCCAGACCGAGTCAAATAACGTAATTTCTACAGATTTGGGTCCCTCCAACCTGCCCCCGCCTCCCTCCCACACTGAATTCCTGAGGGTGAGGGTAGAGTTTCAGAGCGTAAACCAAACTTACCAAAAAGCTGGGATTTACCCCCATTTTCAATTACAGTTAAACCACGGGACCCTGTGCGTTTCTGGAAGAGACATTAATCGACACACCACAACTACAGGCATGATAACTTTCTGAAATCCTGAGGCAGTCAACAGACCTCGCATATCAAGCTATGATAAAGGTGCCTGAAACCAACAATGCAGCCAAATCATTTGCAACTATTAATCAGGGTCCCAGTGAGAATTACATGCAATTTATTGACCATCTCCAAGAGGCCATCAATGAGCAGGTTGAAAACTTACAAGCTAAGGAAGCATTGGTGTTGAAATTAGCAGTAGAGAATGCTCATGTTTGCTATCTGCTAGTTTTACAGTACATATTATGTGTTTCTGTGTATTGTCTCTCTGAAAATCAAGCAGCTTTTTAGGAATGTGAGTTAATTGTTTTACTAGTTGTTTTTAAGTGTGCCGTGAAACTCTCTCCCCATTTTTCCCAGTCATGCTGCAAGCAGCCTGTGTTTTATACCCCTCCCTCCCCCTTCTCAAGGTTTTTTACTTGTAAGATGGGGTCAGGAATAATTGTTTTCAGTTGTGTTCCTAAAAAACAGTATTGGGAGGTGTTTTAAAACTTAGGAAAGCACTCAGAATTATAAGGAAGGAAGATCTTGTTAAATATTGAAATCAGTGTTCGCTGCTGTTTACGTTAAATGATTGGGTAAAGTGTCTGGAGAATAGAATTTTGTTGCAATTAATGTTGTTTTTAAGGTGAGAAGAGCAGGACAACATAAATCTCTACAAGAGATCATTAGATCATTACAGACAGTTTTACAGCTGGAAGGATTTGAACGTCAACAAGCTGAGAGAGAGTTTACTGATAACACATAGGTCACAGTAAACTTGCTGCAGTCTGCAAGATGCTTTCCTCATTAACCTGTTTTCTTTGTGGGTATCGGTTTAAGCATGTTGCAATTTTGGTAGGTCTTTGTTATATGGTCTGATAAGTTCACAGTCTGTTAAATCATGAGAATTCATTGACTCAAAATGTGCGTTTTGTGATAATACAAAAGATCATGAGTAATTTAGTTCTTTACTGCATGAATGTGATGGTAAATTTTGTGTGTAGTAGCTGTTATTTTTTTTTTTTCTCTAGCATGCTAGCTTTATTCCAGCATTCAGACTTGCGCAACTCTGTGACAGGCTGTGTCTCATCTCGGTGTGCTGGATTTGGTTTTTTCGTATGTACACCATGTAAAGAATCCTGGTTTTGGAATAACAGCTGTAGGGCACCAGATGAGACACTAAAACAAAAACAAAACAAAAGAAAACACAAAAAGGCCTTGCCCAGTCCGGCTCGGCGGGTGCGGATGGGTTTCAGCGCGCAACTGACTTTTTTTGTCAGGGAGACCCAGAGGTGCCTCCACCTGGCTGAGCAGTGAGCGGCCCAAAGGTGTAATATAAAAAATTGAGATATTGTCTTAAATTGGTGTAACTGTGATCCATCTGCATATTTGAACTTGGTATATGGTTTTCATATCTGAGCTCAGTATTTTAGTTTGCATATTCATATTTGGTACCAAAAGAATCTTGTTTGGGGAGATAATTACAAAATCGGGACCGGTTCCACTGCAAAAATTCCACCTTGCCTCCCCTTAGGATGCATCCTTACACATTAGAGTTGCTTATCTTGTTAGAAAAGCATTTAAATTGTTAAAATGCTATGATAGCTGTGAATTTGGAAGAGGTGGTATTTAAAAGTTGCTAGAATATTAACTGATTTAGATTTAGGAAAATAGAATAATGGATTTACATTTATTATACTGGTTTATACTGGTTTTTGACATCTCTAAATTGTAAAAGGAGCTAAGGAATGTAACTATTGCTGAGCTACTTGAAATTGCATATAAAGTGTATTATGGTTGGAATGAAATGGGAAACAAAACAGCAAAATATCCCAGGCCTATGTGCAGCTCATTGTAACTGACGAGTTTACCAGAGCCTCCCACCTCGTACCAGCTGCGTGACCTTGACTATATCTGAACTGCAGTAAGAAGAGGAAAAAAAAAAAAAAAAAAAACAAAAAAAAAGAAAAAAAGAAAAAACCTGTTTTCCACTGCTAAGCAGAGAAAGGGGGGCTTTACTCCCCCCGCTCTGTCCTTTTTTTTTCCCTGAAGTATTGTCATCCACTTTTGTTGTGGCAATGTGTTGTTTTTCGGCTTTGAATCAGGGGTTGTTGGTGTTGTTTATTTTTGCTTCTGTCTTGTTTCCTAGGTTTTGGCACATCTGGAGAAAGAGCTCATAATTTTACCTCCTTGCTGAAGTCAGTCTTTTCATACTGGTCAGCTTTGGGGGGTCACAGTGTTCAGTGCTTCTCTGGGTCAGACTGGTACTGATTTGAGTGTGGAGTGGAGCCACATTGGTTTGATGTGGAGTTCAAACTGATGTGTTTTCATGCTGGGCTGGACATCTTGCCATCTCAGATGGGGGCGAGAGGGAAGTTTTATTCCCCCCCGCGCCCCTCCCCCAAGCAATGTTACTGCTAGAGAGCTGTGATACTGCATGAAGGAGCCTGAGGGTGAAATTTAAAGGCATCACCAGTGGATCCATAGTTCTAATGAAACTGGAAAATTAAACCAAATATTTGTTAATAGACTTATTCTGTGGTAATTAGTTGTAAGTGACTTCTTAGTAAATTCACCGTGCTAGTTTTTGAGGTCATGAGAGAGAACAAAAGAAAGGTCGTTTTTTGAGATCAATGGAATGTCAAATTTGGAACAAAGTTTAAATACATGAATTCTTATAGTTGTTAGAAACTCCTATACCTCTCTTAGGTTAAGATTTGTTAAGTAAGTTGTAAGCTCAAATAACGTTTTCTGAGACTTCTGTTTAGTTACATGGCCTACAAGAAGCTGCTTGGACGGCGCAGATCTGCTTGCTGCAAGTGAGAAATCTCCAAGGAAATTTCAAATGCTGTATTTCCACTAGCATTAACAGCCAATGTTTCGATAAAGCAAATACTACACTGATAGATCTGAAACAGGACTTCGATCTGGTAAGGGAAAACAATATCCAATAAATATGACAGCCAAAATGGAGTTGGAAACTTTGAGGAATAAATTTATGACAACCTTACAGGTTGACTGTATTTGATTGGACTTGCAGATTTGTCTATTTATAGCTACAACATAGAAACAACCCATGGCTATTGTGGGACAGTATGATGAGATTGCTAGCAGACTGATATACCGCTTGTTACTCTGATCCAGAAAAGCAGGGAATGAATTTAAGTTTCGATAGGCCATGATCCTTTTGTCATATATGTACCATTTGTGAAATTTAATTTTGATTTTTTTATTTGTAATCTATGTCTTTGTAAATTGCACTAGCTGGTTTTCTTAACAGCACAGCTTTTGGCATGCATAAATGTAAAATGTAAATTGCTGCAGAACCTGTAAGTCTTTAACATCAGGTCATAGGCCATACTTGTATTTGGTCTGATCCTACATACTTGCAAAGTTTTTGTTGATGGTTCTGGGAAGTCTCATAAAGCTGTAGTGGTTTGGTGTGAAGATAACAATTGGCATCATTCTGTAAAAATTATTGAAAGTTCAACCCAATTAGCAGAACTTGGCACAGCTTTAAATTACTTAGAGCTTTTTAAGGAGGAACCTCTAAATTTGATTTGTGATTCTGAGTACGTAGTCAAGGTTCAATGCACATATCTGCTTCTGAACGGTGTTTTTTTGTTTTGGTTTTGTTATTTTTTAAAACAAAAAGGGGGGAGAAGTAGGGAAAACACCACAAAACCAATTGTCAAAAGCATTGTATGTGATTAAATACTTTGCAAGTATGACCCAAAATCATGCTAAATCAGAAAGAACCTACATTAGTTATGGCCAAATCGCTAGTCAATGGAAAAGGCCACATCAATTGATAACCTGGGGGAGAGGCTCTGCTTGTGTCTTTACAGATCAAGGGCCGCAATGGTTGCTGGTGCGAAACATGAAACCTGTGTTATCTTCCTGACAATGATTGTTGCAGCTGCTGTGTTTTGGATGCCTGCACAAACAAAGACTAACATGTGGAGTACTTTAGCCAACATGACTGACCAGGATTCCATATGCCTAGCTATGTCATCTTCGGAAAACCCGTTCCACACATGCTTGGTTGGCATCCTCCTTGATAACTACAGCAGCATCACACAATTGTTTCAAAATAATGTTCGATGCAGAGGCATTGCAACAAACTGTAATAATACCAACATGGCACTTTGGATTAACTGTCTCCTGGAAATAGACATTGAACCACAGGAACTGGAATTGCTGGCATCTATGCCCATGGATTCTTGTATCCAGCTGGTTTATTAAAAGTGTCAGGACAATATGCTAAAGCATGAATGGATAAAACTGCAAAATGTTAACGCTACCATTGGTGACTATAGAAATGAAACTCGATGGTGTAATGCCTCGCAGAAGAATCCAAGGGTTGTCATTGATAATGTGGGAACAGCGACCCCAAAACCTCCTGTATGGTGTGTTCTTGATCTGTGGAGATAGAGCCTGACCAGGAATTCCTTCTAATGCTGTTGGAGGACTGTGTATTTTGGGACTATTAACTCTCTTAACGCCCAATGTATCTATGATAATAGATCACAGAAGAGCAAGACGAGAAAAACACTTTTTGCGTGTATATCAGTCAAAATGTGATGATAATGTAGATTTTTGGGGATCAAGGTTAAGGGTTTTAGGATCTCTTGTATCTGGTGTTGGCACAGCTAAAAGCTTTAAATATTTTAGAAAATTAGGATGCTGGCTAGTTAAGCAAACTAACAGAACTTAAAAGGTTTTAAGTGGACTTTTGTTAGATGTAGATTCTGTAAGACACGCCACACGGCAGAGTAGAGCCACGACAGATTTTTGTTATTAGCTCAAGGACATGGGTGTGAAGATTTTGATGGGATTTGTTAAATAAATTGCTTAGTGGTTGAGAGTTTTTAGGATGGTTGTTATCAGTAGTGAAAACAGGACTGATCATTTTGATGATTGTTGTGGTTGTGTTACTAATGTTGCCATGCATGATTTCTCTGCTGCAAAGGGCCCTGCAGCGGACAATGAGGGCAGCATTTTTAGCACAAATAAAAAAAGGGGGAATTGTGGGAAACTGCAGCGGGTCTGTGGAATCCTTGTCAGAAAATATGGGGGTAGAGATCAGCCCTGAAGATATTAAGATTTACCTTTGAGAAGGATGGGAGTAAAGGAATATCCGGAGATATGGAGTTGTACCCGTGAGAGAGGAGAGATGTACCCGTGAGAGAGAAGGGGATAGAAGAATAACATGGATGATAGCAAGTTTAACCAATGAGATGTTAGTGCTGTAACTTGTAACCAATAGTGAAAAGACACATGAACTGGCAGAATTGTATAAAAATGCACTTGTAGCAATAAATGGCTCTATTACTTTAATCTTGAAAGAACCTTGTCCATGTCGCTTGTCCATCTCAACCGCGACAGAGTTTTCTCACAATATTAATTCCATGATGATACTGAGGGCTTCGTGTAGGAGGGCCACAAGAGAAAACACAGTACGAAAACATACAATGTGAAGTCCAATATGCTTTGACAAACTTCTCTATTCCACTAATTCCTAAATGTATGCAGACATTATCTTCTGAGTATGAGTTACTGTATTTCTAGAGAAGAACTGGCTAAATCCCTATTTTTACGCATCTTTTTTACAAGTGGGGAAACTGTAAGCATCCCAAATTCAGAGTGAGAAGAAAATATTTAGTTTACAAAACCTAGTCCAAAGGAATTCTAAAATGTGTAAAGTTTCTCTGAAAAGTTTTGTATTACTTGGATTTTATATCTGCATTTCTACATTCAAATTAGCAACCAAGGTGACAAGGCAAGAGATAAAGGGGGAAAATTTAAATTGACCAGTATTATAAGAATAAAATACTTGGGATGTAAGGGATATTGAATTAAGTCTTAAGTATAATTTAATTTCACCTTCTTCCATTAATGTTTTATGACCTATTTTGACATTACTAAATGTAGAGAAGGTACCTGGGTATTTTTGAGTGAGTTCTACAATATCTGAGTTATAAATTCTTATCTTTGCTGAGGTCGTTGAGTCAGGCGTTTCTCACAAGTGCAGCCTAATATTGCATGGGTAGAAGCCTGCAATAAGCACTCAAAATAAAAATAAAGTATGTTGTCTCAAACATTGAATTAAAATATGAGTCTTCCTACCACCATGTGTAGTGCAATATGCAGAACAGTGGTTAGAATTGGCTTGCAATTACTTACACAGCACAAGTCCATTAGTTAAAACATCACATGGTCTTCCTGTTTGTCCTTTTACAAGCCCTATTTTTTTTGTTTCCTCTCTCCCTCCTTCCCCTTCCTAAGTCATTGAAATAGAAGATTTTGTGAGAGCATTCACTTAGTGTGTGCCAGATGGGACCTGAGAAGCATTCTGGGCTGTATCACTATTTCATCCTCTGGCTTTACCCAGACTTTTTAGCACAATTCCACATGAATTTGAACTATACTATCAGGCCGGTCATCTGGACTGCTATTATTAGCTCTTGTTTGGTGCCTGTAAATGGGTTTTTTGGTTTGCTCTGCAGATGGAGTCTGTGATGCACTTGAATCAGTTCCACTGTGAGTTTTCAGGATGTAATTTTGGCATAAGTCACCAAAAGTGAACTTTCATTTAAGTTTTCCTAAGTCACTGTCTTCTGACCTGAAGTTTTTAGCCTGTTGCGTGAAGAAAAAATACCTTTGACAAAATGACCGCATAGGAAATGGTGTATGCTAAATGTGCAGAAATACACCCTCTGTTTTTTTAAAAGAGTAAAAAAAAAACCAAAACAAAAAAACCCCACAAACAACAACAACAAAATTTTCAGTGTGTCTTAGATCCAAAATGTAATCAATTTCATAAATATTATTTTTGATGCACTTATTAAAAATGAAATAAGAGCTGAGTTAATTAAAATAAAAAAGGAATCTGGTGCTTTAGCAAAGCACTGTAGAGGCACTGGTGGTACAATTGCTGGAAAACTAATAATGCATCATAATTAGATACTAGTTTTCTCCAGCTGTGCTGTTTTCACTATGCTGCTAGGAATAGATGCTTTGTTTCTTCTGGGGTGATACAACTTGATTTAAAAGGAAGTAATAAACTATAACATATGATACTGAGAAATAAGGTTATTAAAGGAATTAGCAGCCACTAAGCTGCTGAAGGCTGTCAGGGTCTATAAAATTAGAGTGGAAATGGTATTTGTTGACGTTTGTTTTATTTTTCAATGGCTGAGGACAGGAAATCAAAATAGAAGGTAAAGTTGTAGGATTCTGGTAACTTGTGAGGAAGTGTGAGTGCTTCTATAAAGATATATTTTTGAGAAAAACACAGAAGCAATGATAAGACTGAACAGTGTTTCTGGTATGTGTAAACAGGCTGCAGGTAATTATAATCAAAATTTTAGAAACACTGCCTATTAATCACCTGACAAGAGTGAGCTTGGTGACCGTTTTGCAATGATTCTGGTACTTCACCGCTGCTGTCACTGTCTTTCAAAAAGTCTGCTAATATCTCTTGGCTGTGCTTTGGCTGAGCAGGTGCACAAGAGCAGAGCTGGCGCGCTGTCTGAGTACTTCAGAGGTTCCACAGATTTTATAACTTCTCCTCATCACTGATTGACACGGAGGGCAATAAAACACTTGCAGGATTCAGGAGTTTTGCAGGTTTCTTTGGTGTGGCCTATTATATTGGGAAGGCACTTCAATTTACATCCTGAAATCTTGTATAAAAATAAATAATTTAGACCAAACATACAACCCGGAAAGCTGCGCTTCTGAAATACTGGGAAACATTATTCTTCTCTACTCTTTCTGCCTTGGGAATCGAGGGACTGATTGTGCCTCATTTCTCCTGGAGCAGCATTGAACAGTCTTAGGTCCGCTTCAAATTCTGCCCAGCTGTTCATGGCTCAAAGAGCGAGTCCCTAAAGCCACATTTCTGGTGGTGTGGTCACATCTGTGCCTTCGTGCCCAGAGCCCCGCAGAGGCAGACGCAGAACGGCAAACTGATCGGCCTCTGTGGTTCCTTTATGTTATAATATATGTAGCTGTATATATGGGGATCTTGTTATTTTTATTTCTGTTAAAATACTGCTATCATCCAAATTGTTCCTTTTGTTTTTGGAGAACAAATATGTGTCTGAAAAGACTTTTTTTTCTTTAAGTTGTTTAATAAACAGTGTGTTTCCCCTCTGGGGACACATAAGGGGATTAATGTGCTGTATTATACATCTCTGCATAAATCTCTCTGGGAAGTCAAAATTGATTCACTACAACTGTGGTTATGCCCTGAAATTTCACTGAAAAATACTGCAGTTCCCAATCTTGCTGTCCACATTCGCCACTCTAAAAGACTGAAATAAGATCATATCATCTCATTGGGACCAATTTTCTTCTGTCATATTTAAGCATTACAGAGGTTTTAACGACTTAATAGCTATATTTCACTGCTTAACAAGAGAAACACCATCATATTTCTCATCCTATTATGAGTGCCCCTCTCCTGGTGCTCCGTTATTAAATATAGATTAGCTTTCCTGGGAAGAAAAAAATAAAGTGCCATCTTGTTCTGAAGTATTGTTCTGCTAAATAGTTTGCAGAACTTCCCCTCAGATTCTAATCCACAGCATGGTAATTCCTATTTTGAGTATTTAAATGCTTAACAACAGTGCTTAAATAACTTTTTGATCAAAGCAGCTGGTACTCCGTGCAAAGTTTTCTACCCATCTCCCAATGGCTTGTGTCCCAAGGTTATGGGAGGTGGGCAGCCTCCTTCTCTGTGTCCCTGGGGAAACACATCCAGAGGACGAGACTGGACCGTTCTCCTAGAACAGAGTTTCAGAAAATGTTCATTCTAGCAGTTCGACTGAATTATACTGGTTACAGCAAATAATAATTTCATTTTAATATGTTCTTTATGTAGAACAGAAAATCAGAGTTAATCATATGGAGCACCTTTTTCTGGCCTTCAGCCTTTTTACACTTAATCTCTGCCAGGTAATGAACAGGAACATTCTTTTCAAATATAGACAGTATTTAATGAAGATGCATAATTTGCCTATTGCAAAAGCAAACTCAATATGAGAGACAAAAAGCAGCATTTTTCCCATCTCCTTTTTCAATTCATTAATCACAATCACTTTAATCTTTAGGCTGGTCATGTGCTAATTGCTAAGCAGACTTCTCTAGACTTCTCTAGTGCATCTTTGAAGCCTTGCTGCTTTTTCTTCTTTTTTTTTTTTTTTTAGGGAACTGTATGTCAAGAGAAGTTATTTGCTTGAAATCGAAATAGTCTCAAATTTATCTTGGTGGGCCAGAACATTGTGTTCTTGCTGAAAACATCTAGTACTTCTGAGCACGTGAGGAGTGAGATCATCTCCAGGTCTTTGCCCCACTTCCAGTTTTCAGTTTATAATGACATGTCAGGATTTCCTGGTTATCATCCAGTGAAATTATTGTCAATAAGGTTTGTCACCATAGAATGGTGACGTTTACCATTCTGCAATAAGACTTCTGGAAGTGATACACCAAGAGGCACAGAGCCTTTTTGGCCTGTGATATCTGCCGATGGCAATAAGGAAAGAAGGACCCGGATATCTGAAACATGCCCATTCCATTCCGGTAGGCAGCAACTGAAGTTTAGCTATGTACAATGGCAACACAAACATTGCTATGAATAATATATCATCCTTTTGTTTTAAAAATAACCTTTTGATTTAAACTTTTATGAGTTTTGTTTTGGATGACTATTTTCCTTTTGCCTGTGTGCATATTTTCCCTTTTCCCTCCGTAAGGCAGAAAACACCTTTTGAAAAAATCTTTGTGCTTCTGTTGACCCATACAATTGTGTAGCTCTCAGCTTTAGAGAGTCTGGGTGAGCAGTTGACCTTTGTGTTTCAAAGGAATCAGGATTTTTAGAATGGCTCCTTCCCTTTCTACATACCCCACCCTAAAACCCACCCCTGTTTTATTTTGATGGGAATTGAGTATGTTGTAAATCCGTTAGTCAACGTCGAAAGTACAAGATAAAGTTTTGTTGGCAGGCATAATCAGTGCTTAGAAAACCATATACTGCATAGTGCTTTGTGTCCATCCTGCAAAGTGTAGGCGTGACAGGTATATTTTATACTCTATTTCAATATCGGTGCTTCTCCCCAGGTTGTGACTGGCAGCTGTTTCCCAATAGCCTTTTCAGGAACAGGAGGACTTCTACGCTACTGTCCATAAAAATATGCCTCTGCTGTTGCGACTAAACTTTATGTAAGCCATAAAAAAAAATCTTTTGGCTCTGACTTGAAACACAAGGAGAATGTTTGCACAATGAACATCAGAAATTGTCAATGTTAATGTGTAATGTCTGTTGGCAGAGTTGTCTGTAAAGATTTTTTTAGCCAGCCAAATGTTACTTCTGTTTCACTCAGAACTCACGTCTGTCACGGAACAGGAAGAGTAATAGGTTGTATTAAAATTTGCTACAGGCAGATTCATTTTTTTTCCTGTTGCTAGCCTTTTGAGTAACTCCTGGAAGCAATTATGTATAAAAGACACTTCTCAAAGCTTCTTTAGCTGACTGTAGATAGTGGAGTGCTCTGCTGAAAATCTTATGACAATTAAAAACTAAAACAAACAAACAAACAATTCCACAAAACACACACACACACAAAACACCAAGCAAAGAAACCCCCCAAACATACATGGTTTTGATATAGGTATCTTAATGAATATCTTCAAAGTGACATGGCAGGTCTTTAACAAAAATGCATCAAAGAATGGTCAAGTGTTGCAATTAATTTCACCAGTTTCTGACTCATTCTATGCTTAACATCCATGGCGACAATACTTGAATCAATTTGGACTATACTTGGAATAGAGATCTCAAGCTTCATAAGTGATAGTGTGCTAAAAACATTTTTTAATATACATTAAAGCTGCAGCTAGCAAAAGAGAAGAAATAATCCAATAATATATTTTTTTCTTTTGCATGTTTCATCTTGTAAGGTTGTAAGGCTTCAGTACTTGCTATTGTGAATAATACAGATGTGTTACTGTGCACACATTTGTGTGTAATTTCCGATGTATGGATGGTATGAATGTTTTAACTAAATACTTCAGATTTTTAATACAGAGGCATTAATTCATGTGTGGGTGGGTTTTGTTTTGCTTTAACAAGAAATTTCAAGAATTTTTATGAGAATTTTCAGTCAAGACATTCAAATGAAAGCAAGCTCATTATGTGGATGCCCAGGTATAACGTCAGTCATTATACCGTATGACACTGTGGAGCAGACTATTGAACAGAGAGAGTTTGCAACAAGCTTTTCTGAATCTAAACTATAGCTACATGCTTATTCCAGGCTTGAAGAACATTTGCATAATGTATGGAAGTAGTAGAATGGAAGAAGTTTACTAGTGAAATTCATCTAGAATGGGTCTTGGAACCAATTAAACATATTTGTTTTCAAGAATGATCCTTGCATAGGTGTCGTGCTGATGAAGTCTGCACATAAAGACATGAGGCATTGTCAGGACAAAGGAGTACTAGAATATCATATGCAAAATAGAGACCCATAAGAACTATGAGAGTAAAAGTAAACAAAATTTACTAGTATGAAAAACAGATCCATTCATATGAGAAACCCTAACAGGATGGGAACTCATCCAGTGGGAAAGCTCTAGGTATAGACATTGATAATAAGATTACTATGGTTGCCTGAGTGACAGAGCCATAAAAAGGCAAATGCGATCTTTCAAAGCACTGCAAATGATTTCCAACAGAGAGGAAAGTATACTAATGTTGTAATTGCACAACGTGTTTTTCAGCTGTCTGCTGGAACACCATGCACAGTCCTGGTCAGTGGTGCTTAATATAAAACCAAAACCAATTAAACAAAGAAAACACCTGATATTGAACTCAGGGGAGGGCTGCCAGGCATGTCAGGATTTCAGAGCCTTCCTCAGAAGTAAAAAATTACGGTAGGCTCCCTTAAATCAGCCATTCAAAGCTGAGACCCTTTCATAAATATGCCAGTGACGTAAACAGCATGGAGGGAGAAAAATTACTTCAAGAGAAGTTGAATATGAACCAAAGAATATGTGGCTATAAAATTACTCTGAATATACTGAGAGTTCATGCGAGGTTCCCAGTAGGAAGGTGGTGAAGTGTCCCTGGTGACTCTGGACACTCCGTCCAGCGCTGAGCATCGTCCCAACAGGAAAAAGAGCCCTGACAGTTTAGCACAGTAGTCTGGCTTTATGTGGACTTGGGAAATAATGCCTACTCGTAATGTCTAAGAGGGAAACACCTTCACCCCACATCGTAACAGCTAGTAAACCAATCTGTTGTGTAATTTCAAGTTAGCATTCTGAAATCGCAGTTGCGTGCACTGTTTTAAAGCATAGAGTAGATTCTCTCTGTGTGCTAAGCCATGTGGTTTGCAAATTTTTTTCTTTCTATCCTAGTACAAGCTTGTCCTTGTTGTGAAGGATCCGGATTTCTGTTTTTTCTAGCATCCTATGAACCTATAAAATGATGAGGGGTCTGGAGCACTTTCCTTATGAGGGAAGGCTGAGAGAGCTGGGGCTGTTTAGCCTGGAGAAGGCTGAGGGGACCTTATTTATGCTGATAAATATCTCAAGGGTGGGTGTCAGGATGGACCAGACTTTTTTTCAGTGGTGCTCAATGACAGGGTGAGGGGCAACAGGCACAAACTGAAACACGGGAGGTTCCATCTAGAAATGAGGAGAAACTTCTTTACTTTGATGGTGCCAGAGCCTGGAACAGGCTGCCCAGAGAGGTTGTAGAGTCTACTCTGGAGACATTCAAACCCGCCTGGACACCTTCCCATGTGATCTGCTCTGAGGAATCTGCTTTAGCAGGGGGTTGGACTGGATGATCTCCAGAGGTGCCTTCCAATCCCCACCATTCTGTGATTCTATGAATGCATAGAAATCCTATCTTGATGCTTTCCCATATGTGTTTCACCATTTCTGTGTCCAAATAAACATCTCAGGATCACAAATAAATGTATTTCTCAGTTCTCACAGGACTCCGGAGCTAAGTATTTGTTCATGTTTCACAACTGAGGGACCACAGCGGAAGATAAATGTGATAGTTTACACATAGCTTTCTTCAGAGAAGTCAGGAATTCAAATCAGATTTCAGGGCAGGAGTTGGACTTGATGGTCCTTCCAACTCAGGACATTCTATGATTCTATGAATGCCTCCCACGCCTACCTGAGCAGAAAGACAGACATTTGACCATGTAGTCATTGCTTGCATTGATTAAAAAAGAAAAATATTTTTTTTTTAAGAAATAGAAATCTCTATATGTCCTTTAAAAGAACTCTACATAAATCTGTACGGTGTTTTTGCTAGTGATTCATGCAAGTTATTCAATGTCCTTACCTCTATTCTCATTATTAACCGGGTTTGTGCTTAGTGGAAAACTATTGAGAAGTGCCCAGCAACATCACCTGCCAATGGAAATAGAGCGGTATTGACTGACCCTTGCCTTTACCCCACAGGAGAGAAGCAAACCTGAGAAAATAAGAACAAAAAGCAGCAAAGAAGCATGTTCTGAACATGCTGATAGTAAGGTTGATTTGCATAAACAATCAGCACTGCAAATTCATATAAGCATTCCGCTACCACGCTATTCATATGGGAAAAATGGGCCCAAAAGCTTTGATCTGTCTTGAGCTCATCCCCTATAGTCAAGAAATAAGCAATTTTTTAAAATGTTTTGTAACTGAGAACTGAATCACTGATTTTTTTTTTTTTTAAAAAAAAAACAACAAAAAAGTCTAAGCTGCTGACACATTAGCACTCACTACTGTACTCTTAAACCTGGGCAAGCAATGGGATTTTTCACACAATTGTGTGGGGTCTTATTTATTTTGTGTACTTCCCTAAGCGTGTGCATGAGTAGCTAATGCAGACAGATAGGCCGGAGCCAAATCCCCAGATTCGGTCACTTCTGAGCGGTGGAGTGTTCAAAATCCAAATCAGGGCTTTACAGCTTGAGCTCTTCTCTAATATTTATTCAGATTTATGATAAATGTGGTACTTTAGAGCTAATTCTTGTTCATAATGTAGCTGTTGTTCAGTTGTGACTATGGTGTATAAATATCATGCATTTATCTTTGAGCCTGTAGACAGTTAAGCCTCTGTGTTCTTCAGGGCTTTATTTATTTATTTACACATTTGCTTGTTTGATAGATGACAGCAGATAAATGTTTCCAAACTGGAGATGTCTCATTAGTTTTTGCTTTTTGTATGATCTGTCATATGGCAGCAAACAGTAGGGAATTTTTTGCACGTATGTATGACTGTATTGTGTATTCACAGATGGTTGCTTCTGTGTTTTCACAGATGAGGTGGTATATAAATATAACCTTATCCTTAAATACTATCTTCAAAGAAAATACATTTATATTATAATCAGAGCCCTATGGTTTTGTCATTAATCCCCACTGTTTTCGAAGAAGCAAGCTCGTTCTGCGATATAGAAGGTGGAGACTGGGAAGCTGGCTCTGCTAAGCCTTGCCTAATGCAAACTGCTTTAGTATGCACATCACATCATGCCGACTATACTGCAGGGAGCAGGCAGTTATCGCACAAGCGTGCATCCTCAGAGTCAGGATAAACACTCCGTTACTCTGCGTCTAAACTGCTCTTCTGGGAGGGAGAGAAAATAAATAGGGAGCGAGAGGCATGTGAAGTAACCTTTTTAAGAAGGAGGCAGCAGCCAATAGAACCTTTATTTTTTCTTTCTTTTTCTTTCTTTCTTTTTTTTTTTTTTTTTTAATTTTCTTTCCCCATTTCTTACTAGAGAAATTCATGTTACCTCAGCAATTAAGGAGAAGAGCCAGCATCTAGGGTTCCAGGCTGTGAGGGCAAGTAGCAACTTGTACCAGGTAGGAAGCCCTTTCAACATCCTCTTTAATTCATGCAGCTCAGTTACTACTTGCTATGTTACTACACGGTGGCTGACATCTGGAGACCTTGTGTCTGCTCGTCACCATTCTCGGAGTGAAAGAGACCTTGGGGAGCTTTAATTGCCAATGACCTTCAAGGTATTTCTTGGAAAGACGCTGGTACTTAGTGCTGTAAAGTAAAGCGATCTATACTTTGGTCTGACTGCTTGGAGGTGTGTGTTCAGCATCAGGACGCAGCTGGGTGAAACTGCAGCTGTTACCTGCCTATGAAACCATGTCACAAATGAGTAAAAATTAGCTGTTTTATAATATCTCAAGCAGCTGCTCTGCATTTTTAGCAACATGGCTGTATTACTTTCAAAAACTTATTACCATAGATTCTGTGTGTGCTGGAAACTAAGCAGATATGCTTTAGTGTATTCAGAGCTATTTTGACAGTTATCTACTATATTTTCGTAGTTGCTTATGCATATTTTATCAAGACTTTTCTAAACCTTCCTGGGGCAGCCATGTCTTATGTGGCAGATTAATATTCCTGCTAACAAATAATTAGCGTAATAATTGTAGTGAGCTGGTTGCAATATTTGCTTTACAGTGTAATTTTGTACTGAGAGCCTGCAGGAACACTGGCATCTCTTGCAATGTTTAAGGGCTGGGGTGGGATGGAACACTAGGTCGCATACGCTGATTTTGTCTGCTTCAGTACTACAGAAGTACAGAGGGGAACCTGTGGAGGAGGAGAAACAGATAATTGGGCTTTGTGATCTTGTTGTGCAGTGTTTTCTTCCTAGAACTTTGTGTTTTGTGTTCATTCACATAAATGAGCTGTTAGGTGACATCTGTTCAACTTTTTTGTATTGTTATAGAAATGTGACTTAAGTTTAATAAAAGCAAGAGTAGTGTTTGTGTGTAATGAAGAAATAAGTCAGAGCTTAGCGGATCCTGTAAGGGCCACTATGACTGCAAGACTCAAAGTTTCATTGTTAGAATTTAAGTTGCTGTCTTCTGAGCAGTAAGGCATTGTGAGGGAAACTTTTGCAACCTTGAACATTCTCTTCTGTAAATCACACCAGTGACAGTGAATTGTTAAGGGTAAGAATATATGTACTTGTGAAGTGTAAGCAGTGGTGTGAGCAAGTATACCATGTCTAAAGATTCAGTTGCTTGCAAGAAAAACTGAAAAAAAATCATGTTCAAAACAGTCAGACCTTAGGAACCATTGCTGTAATAATAAATACTGATAATAGCAGAGCTCTCTCGGATGACTGTACCCACGCAACCGCTTCCTGTATGTAATTGCTCTATGCAGAAATAGCTCCATATATATTGTTTAAAGGCATCTTGTGACTCTTATCTGTAGGAAAAACTGTCGGTGATGTCTAAATCCATAGGCTTTTTTTTCTGATGAGCATAATGGAAAAAAAAAACCCAATTGTTAGAAAATGAGAATTATATCAGATAGTAATAAAACCTAAGGAGGTAAAAAAGAAATAGCTTTGAAAATTATAGCTGTGAAATAGAGATGAGATCTAGTTAGTGACCAGGTTTGGTTAGAGAACCTGGCAGCAGGTAAGAAGAGTCTTGCCCTCTGTATCATTTGTCCTGAGAAATTCAATGCTTCAGAGGATTCACACTTAGAATGTACCTATTCTATCAGCAACTAAGGTAGGAAGAAAACTGGAATGGGAAAGTGATGTATTGACTCCTTTTATTTCTCTTTATATATGAAATATGAAGCAAATTATACTTATGCCCTTCTGTTTTTTAATGTTTGATGTAAAACTGAAGTGAATTTTTACTCAAAAGAGGCATTAGTAAGGCTAGAAAGTTGAACATTTTAAGGCATTTCACTAGAAACTCTTATAAAATTCAGGTTTCAGAGAAGTTTAAGGCAAAGTACAGCTGGTTGATGGTGGGGGTTGTATTTTGGTGTGGTGTGGTTTTTTTTTTTTCCTTTTTTTTTTTTTTTTTTTCCCAACCTTCAGTCCAAATGCTCACCATAGGAATATGGAAACTCATACGTTCTCAAAGAGATGAACTTATTTAGGCATTAAGTTTTGCCTTTCACTTCAGGGTTTATTACTTATTAATTCATTGTCACACTCTAAAAGAAAGGAATAGTCAGACATCTGTGCACTGCCATATATAGGTTTCTTTGCTTGGTATTGACTGTGGGTCTCTATGTTTCTTTGCCTCAGTTTCCTCATGTAAATACAAGTATTGGCAGCTGCCTATTTGGAAATATATTGCAGATCTGAATTTTTCCAGATTATCCTCATCCACCGTAGTGGTGCTTTATGGAGATTTTGTTTTGGTTTTTTTTGTGTCTCTAGTTTATGTTGTAGCTTATAAATTTGACTTTAATAATTTTTCTTGGTATATTACCTGTTGCTCACCCCTCAAAGCCATCTGAACAAACACCGTTTTCTCCATGACTAAAATTGTTTTTAATTTATAAAACAGGTAGCAGAAATCCATTAATGCTTCAGCCCTACCCTGCCTTTACTGCAGAGAGCTCAGCCGGGTTTGTGGGGTGCTCCTGTCCCATTGGGGAATCCTGTTGCCTTTAACGAGTTGCCGCAAGCAAATCTATGATGTTTATATATCTAAAAGTCTAGATCGAACTTACTGTCCCATAAATCTTATGATATCTCAGGAGAAATGGTGCATTTGGTTATGCTGAGGCTTTTTTAGATAAAAAAGTAGACTAATCTGACTACTAGAGGAATTACCAGCTGACATCCCTGTTTGTCACGTTGCAATGTGCGAGTATCCCCTTATGTTGGTGGCTTTGATGAAAGCTCCCTACCTATCTGTTAGCTGCTAGACCTACTCCATGATTATCCTTTCAGCATCCACGTGGTGAAGAACTGGGACTCCTGGTGCCATTGGAAATAAGATGAGGAAGACTCAGATTTGTTGCAAGGGTCTGATCTCTTGAGATATGGAAGAAAAGGTCCCCCTGTAAAAGTACAAGTAACCGATGTTTCTTGGTGCTTCTTGTTAGACTGACTGGAGAGAATGTTGTTAGTATAAGGACCATCAAAATGCAACATATAAAATTCTAGGTGTTGATATAATTCCATATTATTATGGGTCCCCAGAGTGGGCATTATCTTTTGATCTAGCTTTAGTTAATGTTAATAAGCTCCTTGGTTTTCAGAAGCAAACCACCAAACACACGGTCCCAGTGATGTGTGATGACTCTGCAAATTTATACACGAGGATTTTCAAACAGCCTCATAGTTGCTTTTGTGGGGCAATTATACTGAACACAACCAGGCATGTATTCCTTCTACTTTGAACATAAGCAAGTGTAGGAGAATAGATTTTCCTTTTTCGACTTCAAGATATTTGATAACGTTTTTCCAAATGAACACTTGAAGACAATCAAGGACTTTGGTACTTTGCTTTCTGTGTGTGCAAGGGATTAGAACTAATGGTTAAACTCGGGATCAGGATTAATGGTGAGGCTGACTAATATTAACAAACGTGACTGCCATTTGACTTGACTGCCAGCTTCAAGAAAATAGTAAGTTACTTAACAGCACACAACTTTTGAGATTTATATAGGCAATAATCCCCAAGAAACCAATCGTTACTGGACTATTAATGTTCTAACAAACTGATTGTTAACTAAAGTAACAGTAACAGCCAATTCTGAGGTCTGTATTTGCTCTGTTTCATGTGATATAACTTCTTTATCTGTTCTACGCTTTTTTTTTAGCAGCTAGGGACTCCTTAAATGGTTTCTTCCCTGTTAGTATCTTTTGATGCTATGTGAAAAGGCAGTGATGTTGGAGCTGGATTTGCAACACCTATAAGGCTATACTTCAGACTAAATGTGGGGCTATACTTTAGACAAACTGTGGGGATTTTGTTGTTTTTTTTTTTTTTCCCTGGAACTTTATTACCGTTTTTTTTTTAAAGACACCTTATGCAATAATATTATTTAAATAAGAATTTAAGAGAGAAAAAAAACAAAAACAAAAACCACAACAAACCCTACCAAAACAAAAAAAAACCCCAACTTATCTGACTTTTTTTTTTTGGTAAATGAAATTATAACTGACAATAGAAACTCACCCCTGGTCTGATTCAATCAGTCCTGGTAGCAAGTGTTTAGCACAAGGAAGCTGTTCTGATACAGGTCGTTCTTGAAAAACATATCTTGGGATATTTTGGCCTTCTCATTATCCTCAGCCTCATTCACAGTAAACAGAACTGAAGGGTGAGACACCCAGAAAAAACTGGAAGCTGGACAGCGGCTATTTTAATGTAAAGTTCCAGGTTTATTTAATGTTCTATTTCTGTTTCATTGTTTTACTTTTCAATATCCAGGAAAAAAGAGAAAGAAACAAGCTAGATAATATTATTTCTTTTAAAGTAAGACAGCTGTTCATGTGGGCTTTATTTGCTTGATCCAGAAATTGTTAATAGCTCAGGGTGCAAATGTGCATTTGTTGACTTTTTGTTAGTGGAATTGAGGTGGGCAGCTCCTCTAAAGCCGATTAGAACCATCACAAAATCTGCCATGCTGCAATGAAATGAAGGGAGATGGATTTAGGTCAGTTTCTAATGAGCTCCACATGCAATGTTGGCAGGAAAAAAAGAAATAAATCAAAAGTTAAATATGTAATCCGAGTAATTTGGAATAAAAACAAAACAAAATTACCCAGATACTGGCTTACACGAGTCTTTAGTCTGAATCTTACCTAGTATAGAAAATGCTACTGTCTTTCCAGATAAAAAGGACGTATGACACAAGTACTTGTACCATATGGGTCTTAAAAACCCCTGAAAATGCAAAACTTGTTAGCTTTTAGTATGTGTTTTATGAAAACATTAATCATCCTTTGTACAGTTCACAAGCTCTTATTTTATATTTATTTCCAGCAACTGGGCAGTGTCAAGGTGGATGGATTTTCCTAGGGCTGGTAAAGCTTGTCAGGACTAAGCTTCCCTATTGGAGAACTGCAAGGCAGGTGGAGGGATGGGAGAGCGATTTTTGCTATATTATAGTGCATCAGTTTGGTACAATAAATGTTGCTCTGAAGTACCTTTTGGATAAACCAACTTATTGTTGAAAGTACAAGCAGTGGAGAGAAGGAGGATCATTCTGTTCAGCACCCTCTCCAGTGAGATGTGGAGCAATTTGAAGTTACCCGTAAAGAAGCAAAAGTAAGCAACTGAAATTCTGAGACAGAAATGATTTTTGTGAAGTGGCCATGCTGTCGGGTGTATTTTCCTTCTGTGCATGTTCCTTCCTTCAGTGTCAGACTGGTGCAAATCTCTCTGAGAAGAGAAACATCGTTAAAGAGCAGCAGTAAAGGTAAAAAAGTTGTTCTTATGGTAAACTTCTTTGTTTTGTAGTTTTCTTTCTTAAAATGTCAGCTATTTACATGAAAAAGGTTTTCCTAGTATAAAATACATCCATCAAGCTCCTGACACTGGTGTTTTGTTGACCAGGAGGCATACCTCAGTGTTCTGGAGCAGCTGGTACCTTTATTTACATTTGCCTCCAAAACACCTGCCAGATTTACCATCAAACCACAGTGTAACATAATGAGATATCTAAGTCTTCAGAAATGAATGACAGGCTTCTGTTTTCTCTTGCTAGAAAAAAAAAAAAAGAATACTAGGGTAAGGTACTAAAACAGAAAAACAATTTACATAGGACAAAACTAATTTAGCTTGATTAATACTTTATCTGGAGACCCTCTAGAAATTAGAGAGAATAGACACTACTTAGAATATACAGAACCTGACTAGAATATACAGAACCTGACTTCTAAATGAATTGTGACCTTTAAGTACTCAAATACTTAAAATGAATTATTCTTTGGTATATTAATATCAAATGATCATCTAGGATCAACATTTTTCATAAGCATAATTCAGGCAGAATGACAGAGGAATTACATGTTGCACTGACATGAAACCCAAGCAGTTCAGTGTGGTTTTATTGCAACAGAAACCAAAGGTCAACTGCTTTGAGCGGAATTATTGGCTGTGATGGAGTTCTGACCCAGTAATTCCCCATTGGGTGCACCTGCAGCCACACAGAACAGCTGCACTTGAATCTTTCTCCCTGTTAATCAGGAAAATTGCCTAAATATTTAGTTAATTTTCCTAGAAAACTAGTTATAAGGTAGCCTCAACATGAGAGATGACTAATTCTGGTCCACCTTCCCATGCTGTCTGCAGGCACAGCATGCCCATGTTGTCCTTCTTTCCTGGTAACACGGGTCTCCCAGGGCACCCTGGCAGTTGACGTATTTGTCTAGATTCATAAGACACTGAATTCTCACTGGATGCTTCTAGAACACTCTTTAAAAAGTACTTATTTGTGATCTTCCCCACAAACGGCTCTTGAAACACACTTTGTGTTTAGAATTTCCAGACTGAAAATATTAGAAGGGACTGATATTTTTTTCCAGGTACTGTACAAAGACCAGTGTGAGGTGGGAAGTCAGCAATAAACAACAGCAATGTGCAAATGGCATCTTTTTTGCATGACATGTCCTTGAGTAACGTCATCTCTTAATACATGGGAATGTACATCGGGTGACGTAGATCAAATGCATTTATTGTCTGCTTACTTGTGCAAGCTGCCCTTGGTGGCAAACCGCTGATTTGGGAGGGTGTGATGACTTGGGGTCCAGTTGGGTTTGCAGTACTGGCAGCTTAGGCAATAATTTGTTGCCTTATGAAATTAATACGCATATTATAGACAGGATGGAATTATTTACCTGCATTTAAGCCAACACCACAGAAGTCTCTGGCACTCTTTGCTCAGTTTCTACTTCTCATTAGTGGCTGCATTACTACCATATCAATCTGGTATGATGCTGAAATTTCCCAGTTCACACAAAAGGGGTTTGGGTATCTGCACCAATGACAATACCACAGGAGACCTTTCCCTGTTGCTTTGCAAATAAGCCAGTGTCCTGTCCCATCTCTAGCTGCTTATTTACAACGTTGTTCCACATGGCAGTTTCCATCCAAGCAATGTTAGTTGTAAACCTGACCAAACAATGAGTTTGAGAGACATCAGTAGAAGTATCTGTGAAATTCTGAGCATATTCTGTTTGGGTTTTTTTCGTTGTTGTTTTGTACACTTCATTCCTTGAGAGTCCTCAAATAAAAAATACATCAAAGAAATTATCAGTAGTTACCTTCAGAATTTCACCTTTAATTTATCATTAAAAGGGTCAAAGCAAAGTCAGCAGATGACTGAAATAACAAATGCAAGGAATAATTTATTTGCCTGTAGTTTCTGTACTTCTAGCCTTCGTGTACAGTGGTGCATCCCACAGAGTTTTCTTTTTTGCATAGTGCAAGTGATTACTCATCAATGCTTTTCTTGTGAATGTGGGTTCTGTAACGATGTCTCAGTTTGTATTGACATTTGAAGAATTATACACTTAAAACAACTAAGGAAAAAGCTGGTGCAGGTGCCAGGATGCCCTCAGGAGCAAAAGAAAGAACAGTCTCTTTTAGAGCATTGACAATGGCAGATGTATCAGTAGCAAATTACTCAAATTACTCTTTTTGGTGATTACTGAGTAAGGAACACCAAGTCCCCGCCATTTATGCCTGTGTTTGATTTTTTTTTTTTTGTTCATTAAGCCTATGCTTAAAAACAAGTGTCCTATGGAATCAGCTGGCAGGAACTCGCCTGAGTAGCCCAAGACATTGAACAGGTTTTTACTACCCTGACTCGTGGCAATTTTTGAGAGATTTACACTAGGACACACACTGGGAGAGATTGTTTCTTTCTGCAGTAAGTCTGAATGGTCTTTCTTCATGTGTGTCTTTCCTCTGTGAAATTGTACTGGACAATTTGACAAGGAGCTGTAATATTTAATTATTAGCAACTAAAAATATATATTTTGCAGATAAAAAGAAATGAGATTTTTTTTTTCTTTTTACAACTCATAAAATTGTTTGAAGGCAATTCTTTCCAATTATGTATATGAAGAATGGAACAAAAGCAGAGGGAAGACTTAAATTATAAAAATCTCTGTGCTTACCTTTAAATCTATTTAGTTTTCAGCATCTGTGTTCACATTACAGTCTTTGGGACTAGTGTGTTCGGAGTCTGTTGTGACACTGGAAGAGTTTTGCTTTTAGACTCAGGTGAATCCTCCAGGCGGCTCTTGGAAGAGCTCTAATTCTCCCTCTTCGCTATCAACTAATTACACTCTTACTTGAAGTTCATGAAGTCTGCATAATTATTTTGAAATTAAACATTTACATTTTGAGCAGTAACACAGTATACAAGAACAGAGTCCGGCAAATGCCATTGTTGAGGAACTGAGATTCTTAGATGTTTTGTAACATTTTAGGAAAAAAGGTATTACGAATTGGTGAATAGGTCTGCATGGTCTATACCTTGTATCTTGGCAAGTGTGTTCACTGGCTGCATCTATGCTGCAGTTTACAGGGAAGATCAGTGTAGATGTGTCCTCTAACCTTGAAAAATGAGTATCAAAGGGGACCCCTAGGTTCATGGTAGAAGGTTGTGTCCTCCATGTGTGTTTGTAGAAGAACACTGAGAGGCAGAAGGGACAAGAAGAAATTATTCTCATGGGGTGTTGTTTTTTTGCTATGCAGCACATAAGCAACACCTGCTTCCACATTCATTATTTTTGTGCTGTGTAACAGCAGAATGACTGTTCCGCTAACATTTTCCTGCAGGATAGAAATGGATTTGTGAATTTCAAAACATTGTTTTATGGTTGATTAAATAAACCCAAGGGCAAAAGTGACAAGTAGTTTCTGTGCTTTTTATGTCCCAGTTAAGGAGTAAAAGGACCCTTCTCCACTCTTCATTCTTGCTTTCATTATTGCTGGTTCTGTGGCTAATGTTTCTGAAGTCCTGATGTGTATCAATTGTATCATTTTCTAAATTTTTCTAAGCTGTCCTGTAAAATACTATGAAAACAGTTATTCTCAAGCTAGGTCATCATTCAAGCCTCTGAGCTGGAAAACTCCAAAGTAGGAGGAAAAAAATGCTAAAAAATAGATTTCTTTGTAACAAAGATTGATTCATCATCTTTGGATAGGCCAAGACTTCATTTTCATGGGGCTAGCACTGGTTTGTTCATAACTCAAACTTACGTATCAGTTTTCCAGTGTCCTGGAGCTAGGATAGCCATGCATTTTTCTCTAATCTTAGTTAAGAAGAGGTTTCAAGTGCTGTAAATTGATAGAGGTTAGATTGGTCTGTAGAGGTATACAGTTTTCATTGGGGAAACTTCCTCATGACAAATTAAGAAGCCGCTTTGTATCTGGTAAATGTGTTGCAGTCAAATCATACCTGGCTACATCTCCAAGCAAGAGCTCATGCTCTGTATTGTGTGTGTTTGTGTCCTGTTAGCTCTGCAGCTCACAGTTGTACTGCTGGGACATTTTAAGTATGATTACTTTAGTTTAGACAATACTGTGTATGAGCATCATCAGATCTTGGATAAAAATGCTCAGATGTTTGTGAAAACTCCAATAGTTTCTCAGAGAGAAAGACCAACACTTTCTTGAACATTGCTTCATGTACTTCAAAGTCACTGCAGTAATGATATCCATTAGTGTAATCTGCTGGAAACAAACAGATTACGCCAAGAGGACTGTGGTGGGGCTACATGAAAGTCCCTCAAGAATTGCTTCTGGTGTATCTTGCTTAAAAATGTCAGTCGCTCCCTTGAAAACTAGTAAAAGCAATTTTTCTGATGCCCACAAAGTTTGTGGGCCCTGTCACGTGAGGACTTTAGAATACCATACAGGAAGAATAAAATGACCTTGAGGGCTACAGTAATAGTAGCTGAATGAAATTCAATAGGACAAAGTGCAAGATCATGCACAGAAACAATACATTTCTGTTATAAGCTAGGACATTAACAGGTAACTCATTAATTGGAAGTGACGGGGCGGGGTGGGGGGGGGAAAGTCACAGGATGACTGCAAGCCACCAATGCGACACATCAATGAAAAGGGCAAATACAATCTTAGGCTGTGCTGTGTGAGGTCTTTGCATTAGCAAAGGAAATAACAAATATCTCCACTAGGTCCTGCAGAAACCAGAATCAAGGATACTTTTAATAGTTCTATTTGCCTGCTTTTAATTATGGTGGATTCAAACTGGAACAGGTGGAAAGAAAGATAACTAGGATGTTGAGGAGAATGAGAAGTCTTTCCTAAGACGAGTGACTAAGACACATCGTCGTGGTTAGTGCAACCAGATAAATCTATCATAAGATGAGCAGTGAGTTAAATGATGGTATAAATATATTTAAGATGGAAACAAATGTGTCTGACTCTCAGATGTGTGATATTCTGCAGCTGATTTTGATGGTTGTCAAAAAACCTACCCAGCCTTTGAGCTGGAAAAATACCCTTAAAGGAGAAAACCTGACCTTCCTTCCAGGGATTGAAGGGAGAGAGCCTCAGGAGCAACCATTTCCAGTTCTTCTAGCATTTAAAAGGAAAAGCTAATATTGAAATCAGTTCGATAATTTAGACACTGCTATGTTCATGTGTTGTTCAGTCTCTATACACCTGGATTGTAACGAAGATGGGAGAAGTTAGCATGAATCATAAACTGCCGAAACAGTGTTGTCAGGCTGGAAAGAGTTGCAGTGTTGTAATGGCTTTGACAATGCAGCTTATGCTCACTGACATATTATCTTTTTATTCTGTCTGTAAGGACACATCCTGAAAATATCTTCCTGGATATTCGTTCAGCTAAAATATTTGGTGCCAATATACTTTTAATCTGATTTTCCCCCAAATCCCGTAGCTTGGATCCAAGTGGGCCACATGCTAATTTCAAATGGAGCAAAGACAGACTTCAACTCCTGTCCTGTAAATTGTTCTTTACTCAAGACTTTCCCTTAATCTATTAATAGACTCCCAGAAAATTGCCGTCTCTCCCATCCTGCTGATCTGAATTTTTAGCTTTGTAGTTGCTGGGTGGTTGGTGTGGATATTTTCCGCATAATGAACTGACACAGATTTCTTGAGGCTCTTGGTGTTAGCCACTTCCCCCTTGTTGAGCTGTATCGGTACTTTGGAAAACAGCATCTCTTCTCTGATGTATGAGATAGGTGGACACGGAACAAGAGGAATCGCTGTGTCTGAACAGTCCATTCCATTCAGCAAGGGAGAGCTGGCTGGGAAGGAAAGTAAAAGAGTGAAAACTGTGAGTGACAAATGCAAAGAAAAAACTAGGATGAAGAGAGAAAACACATGAAGACAAAAACATTGACAAGGAAAATACAGGGAAAGGAGGTAAAATATTAGTAAAAGCAAGACCAAAACAAATGTGGCCAATCACCCTTTTAAAATATTCATTTAGGCTGAAAGGAATTGCTACAGAGTAAAGCCATATAAATTTTAATTTTTACTGCAAAGTTTGTACTAGAGCTAAATAGTACATAGCCAGAACTGTACACTAGCCTGCTCCTGAGAAGTATCCAGTGCTGTTACTACATTGAAGGAAGCTGGAAATCACGCACTCACATGTTTAAGGCTGTCTTTAAACCCAGTCTGAAGATCTTTCAGCCTGAAGCCTGGTCTCCACAGGCTGTTTTGCCACCTCAGCTGTTTGATCTTATTTGTAGCCATTTCCAGTTTTACCACAATCCTTCCACATTCAAGTGTGTTCTGTGTTGGAAGTTGCCATCTTGCCAGGAGACTCTCCCAGGTGAGGAGAACCCATCCATAGCTGAGACACCATTTCTTACAGGAGTGATGTGCTGCTGGAATGAGAAAAGGTGCACGAGAGTGCTGACAGATTAGTGAGCCAACCCCCAAAAACCCCAAATCTTCTGACTTCACATAGCTCTCAAGTTATGCTGTAATATTCTCATTATTGCCAAGGCTTTGCTTTGGGATCTATGTCCACATGAACTCAGCAACCTTGGGAGTACCTCTTTTGTTGGCAGTTTGAATACTTAAGAACAGGTAGAAAGTAAGAAGAGCCTTGGGTTCTGGGAGAAATATTCTAAAAGAATTCAAAACTTCAAATTCCAGTATTCTTCCTTGAAGTTTGAAAATTCTACTTTTCTATAGCATCATGTAGAGAATGACTGTATCATGTAAAAAAACTGTGCACTGTAATGGATCGATTAGGAGATATATACTTCTAGCACATTCACTATTGGAAAAATGCGTGATTATAGAAGACTGAAGGAATAGAAATGACTCTTCATATCTTTTGCCTCTTCTCACACCATTCAAACTCTCTGCCTGTGCCTCATAAAGAGTTTCAGTTCTTCTCTATTAAGAATCTATAGCTTGAATCACACAGCTGACAAACTTCCATATAAATTTATCTCACAGAGTATTGCTTGAATTGATTTAGGATAAAGTGTCTTTCTTAGAGAGACTTGGGTCTTAACCTGTGCTTTTCGAAATAATTATTTTTGCTGCAGGTTTGTTAAAATGTGAGTTTTATAAGCCACAATGATGGTGGGAAAAAATCAAGTCCAAAGGCAAGGTTCAGCAGTATTGCTGAGAGCATCCCAAGGTGTCAAGCTGGGCCAGGATGACTTAACATTAGCTTCAGGGATGGTCTTACTGGTGCTAGAATAAACTCTTGTTGGTCACAGTCAGAGATTAACTACTGGAAAACATCTGCATTGGGTTCACACCAGACTGCCAGCTGTTCGTGCCAAACAGTTGTACTCCAGAACAGCAGGCAAAGAGATAAAGCAAGAAATCACTAGAATTGCAGCCAAATATCAATATACCTTGTAATTACTTTAAATCTTTCCAGAAACGTTAAAAATACATTCGGTAGAGCCAGTTTCTTGCATTTTTTGTTTGCAATGCAGAACAGAGCTGAATGCAGAAATAGGGAGAACAAATGTCATGACAGCAATCAAGGTGTTCCTTCAGCTTTCCAAAGAGAATTTTCCTTGGCCCTCTTAAAGCACATAGTTTGTTACTGAAAGTATCTAACAGGTGAAAAGTGAACTCCGTTCAGCAACTCTACATCAGGCTAGCTCTTTGTAACTTGGAGTGCTGCTCTTATTGCTGTACCAGCTTTGGGTACTCCCAGGGTTGCAAGAAGAGCGAGCTGTAGCCCCAAAGTTTAAGGTTATCTGTGGCAGTTTATCTTGCACTCTCAGGAAAACCAAGAGCTCTGGGGCTGCCCCAAAGCGGGAAGGATGGGTGATGTCTGCTGCAGAAACTGCTGCTGCGCTGTTTGCTGCCGAATCCCTTTGTTTGCTCCCCTCCTTTGCTGTAGCAAGTGCTCCTGCTACGTTAGCATTTGTGGCATCTGCTCCCGTCACACTGACTCATTTACCTTGGAGATAAAATGAAGCAGGATTGCGTGTTGGCAGTGGCAGGGAGGAGAGCAGCCATTCTCAGCTTTATTTTCCTTTGTTTCTCATGGAGCCCTTTTCCTCATTTGTTAAATCTAGTAAGCATTCTCCATATGCATTTAGTATTTTCACATATGTTTTTGTGCATATTTAATTGTCTACAGTAGACTTTCCATCTTTTCTTCCTGCTTCTTGTGTCAACTGTCTGTTTAGATTTTAAGCTACTCAAAAAGAGCCACTTCTTTGTGTGTACTTCCACAGAGCATCCAGTAAGATGCAACACTGCAGTTAATTGGAGGCTCTGAATAATCTTGCCATGTAAAAACTATAATTACTGATAGTACTAGTTGTGTACTTATGTTTTGGTTTCTTTCAAATGTCACTTTCTCTTTGGAGAAAATCACAGCATGGAACCTAGTTTTTAACAATAGCCACTTTTTTAAACATACCTATGTAGATTTCTACAACCCACAGAGAAGAAAGCTACCCGTAGATAGCAGTGTAACTGTAGTATCTCTGTAGCTGACATTTTAACAATGCCACAGTTCTTGTGCTCATTGTAAAATCTCATTGTTCATACTATCAGGAAGATTTTTAGGCTATTCTATACAGACAAGTCAAGCTTTATGAAAGTAAAAAAAGACAAAAATAGGAATGCATACTGATGCATACTCTGCAAAAGCAGGTAGTGTATGAAGGCTGTCGTCCAGAACACTGTACGAACGATTTACTGGTAAATTCTGGGTCTTTGTACCAACACTCCAATATTTTAGATTACTGAGTTTAGCCCCAGGAACTGTTCATTACAGATTGATCTTTATCCTAGTGATTTGTAATCTTGGTTTTGGTATAAAATGCTAGTACAATTAGCTTTTTTTTAATGACTATGATTTTTGTCACCAAGTGGATGATATAAAGTATGACTGAATTTCTTGGTCTTATATTACTTTGCCATAATTTACCTTTTTTTTTTTTTTAACTTGAAAATAAAAGTGCCTTTTTTTTTTGTTTTGTTTTGTTTTTTTTGGTTTTTTGGGTTTTTTTTAGGACTTATCTGTGGCTTTAGGTCCTGTTTCTTAATGCCTACACTTTCAGCGAATGCACTTCTAGCATTTGTAATTATATTAAGAATGGAATTAACAAAATCCCATAGCAAATACCAAGTTTTCTTAGTAAGTTTGTACTTAATAAAAGTTGCTCGTTCCACAGTTAGCACCTGCTATGTTCAAAATACATTAGTGCTAGACACCTTTCAGAGATGAGAAGTTGTACTTTCCCTGAGAATTGCTGCTATGAAGTGTTTAAGATAAATGTGAATCTGTCTTCCTGTCCTTTTTCATGACAGCAGCAATAGAAAAGCGCCAATCAGTTGGTTAATGAATCCATGTGATAACTTCATGACTCTTCATTTTCTCCTCTTCTGTCTGTGCTTTTGGCAGTTCTAGAGATGTTAATCTCTCAACATTTGCACGGGAGAGGGCTGTGTTTGAGAGAGGTCTTTACATGCTCTACCTACAAAAGACCAGCGTGTCAAAAGGCACCACTCTCAATCTGATCAGTGTCTGATTAATTCCAGTGAATCCACGCACCTGTCCTGCGGAGCTGTCACCCTTACCTGTCTGAATGTCCCACCCAGATGTCACTATGGCTGTGATAACTGCTCCATCATCCCTGCCTCTGCCGAGCTGCTCTTTGTGCATCCTTGGTGCAAGCTGCAGTTCAGAGCTGGTTTCTCTGTCTGGGTCTCCTGGATGGTTGGGCTTTCATTGTTGTCAGTGCGAGGTGTGGGAAGGTGAGTCACCCAGTTAAACCCTTGAGCCTGGGCAACTTAAACAGCCTTGCTTCTATTTTTTCTAGTTTTCTGTTTGCTTTGTTTCCATTTTCAGATATCCAGTTTTAGATGTAGTAGTCTAATTTGGTGACAGTGGCATTACATCCACATGGAAATGCCTTTCTATTAGCACGCTGTCACCCAGGGTGTGACAATAAGCACTGGTTTTGTGTTGCATATGGTATAAAGTGAGCCTCAGATCAGAGAGTTAAGGGATTTTCTTTTTAAATAACTGTCTTTCTGAGATGTTAGGTAGTCTTCTGGCCTTTACTTGTGGATTGGCCGACAGATCCTTGTAGAGTTGTTTCTGAAAAATCTGCTGATACTTACCCAAGTCAATCTTCAATGACAATGTGATTTATGATATCTGGGGGAGGGAAAGACTGGATGCTGATAACAGCAGTGAACTGTTTTTTTCATGTCCGTGTATGTTTTAGTTGTGTATTTCCCCACCATCTTATCCTCATGTATCTCAAAAGCCAAAAACCCGGTAATGGCGGAATGGGTGCAAAAAGGACAAAGATCTAAGATGTGGAGCAGCTTGGGAATGATACAATAATGGGAGATACAGGACTTGTCTGGAAAATTGTGAGTAACAGAGCAAGCGAGACAAGGATAACCCCTCTCTTTCACAGACTATAAGAACTCCTTGCAGGATGGTGGCATTTACAAATGAAAACAAGAAGCAATAAAATTTAAACAAGCAAAAGAAAGTCCTTTTCAACAACATTGTAAAATTCCCTTACTCTGTGCTATGTAATGTGTGAGATGCAAAACTTTATATGGGTTCAGAAGGTGATTGAAGACCTTCATGAAAACCCAAATCTGCTGAAGACTTTCAGACCCAAAGGTGTAATCTTTGAGTTAACTTATCATGAAGCTAAAATCTAGAAAGATACAAGGGAGTTATGACCAAATATTTTCAGTTCTTTCAAGCTTTTTTCACTTTTTTTGTCCAATTCCTGTGAGCAGCACTATTGCATGGCTTATGAAATGGTGTTGACTTTTTGATGTAAAAAATGAAAATTTTACTATCTCGAAATTAAATAGATGAAAATAATCCTAATTTTGCTGTCTTTATAAAAATCAATAGTTCTGGACATTCCTATAAATAAACTGAGTAGTGGTTAATGGCACTAGGGAGAATATAAGTACTGAGGTTGGAAAACCACTGTTTCATGTGGTGTCTTTTTTTTTATTTGCTAATGTTTTTTCATCTGTTCATGCTTTTGTTTATACACCTTGATTTTCCAAACAATTGGTCTGTTATTACAGTGGATTGAACTGATCCATAGTGTGTAGTTATGATCAATGCATGCTCTACAGGGAAAATTAAAGTAAAAATTAAAGTTTCTAATGATCTTGCTGATATTTTTGTTTTCTACACAGGTAAATTATTAGACTTTTTAATTTCTGAATTCATTTGCGTTAAAAGCATGGGTAATATTTTAAGTTTATAATGCTTTTCACCTAACACCAAAGCAAAAACAATTATTCTTTTCCTACTTGATATTGCAATCAATCTTAAAGTAAGAAATTGTTTCTGTGCTACCAGGATTTTGTTGCTTTTTTTGTGTGTGTGGTTTGTGTTTTTTGTTTTTTTTTTTTTTTTGCTAGGCTATTGTTTAATGCAAAGTGTGTCACTGTATTATATCACAGTGCATATTTCAATGATCAGCATGGCATGGTTATAGGTTATAGCACTGCTGATTTTATTGTAGTGCTGTGAAATGAATAAGTAAGGGCTGACAAGTGGCAGTGAAATCAATATGCACTGGTTTAAGGTAGTGCTCGTTATTGCTGGACACAATAGACCAGAAATCGCTGTTAGTACTGGGAGACTATTTCAAACGCTGCCAAGGTCAAAACCAACACACTACTTGGTATTTTAGCTGCCTTGTACGGGTGAGAAAACCCAGTGCAGTGCAACCACACTCGTGTATGGCAGATCATCTCAAATTCTCACCTGAGGAAACACTTGCGGGCACGTAAAGCTCCTGGGGGAGCACTGTTAAGAGCTGCTCCACTCCCAGTGTTGTCCTGACTGGGGGTCCAGATGAGCTCCGCGGAGTGCAAGGTTGTGTTAGTAAGGCTGAGACATTTCTTCCCTTTCTCCCCCCCCTTTTGGAGGCTGGGCACATTGACCTCTTCATGGTTCAGCTCTCTGAGTAGGTAATCGCAAATGTGTGTGACTTGAGGGTCCTCCTTGGACCCTTGGCTGCCTCTCTCCTCAGGAGAAGGCCAGAGACATTAGATGTGAGCTGACTCTTGTGGGCAGGCCAAGGCAAGGCCCAGCAGGGTTAACAGCTCAAGAGAGTGGTTTCTGTGCTAGAAAGGGAGAATAGTTGTGTGAAACCCTTAGAGTATTAAATAAATGCAGGAGTCTGCTTCAGCCTGGTCTGGCATGTGGTTCTGCATAGCAATAGGACGGACACTGTCCTGCTTACTGAGGCCAAGCTTACTTGCTCTGGCCTGCTTCAAGAAGTACAAAAATCCGTTACATGCATAGCTTGATGAAATATTAAATGATTCATTAGTTAATGTCTTAATTGGTATTTGGAAGTAAATTACAGAGGCACTATGTTTAATACAGGATAATTTTTGAGCAGCTTTGAGAAAGAAAGTGTAATTTTACTTGAACAAGCATTGTAATTTTCATAGTTTGGACAATAAACAGAGCATTGAGTACAACAGCAGAAAAAGCCTAGAATAGTTAAAATTACATCAGGTTCAACTTCAGGCAGCAAATGATGCAACCTGATATACAAACCCAAAGCACTATGTCAAATAATAAATAAAATAGAACAAAACAGCTTACAATCACAAGGAGATTATGTTCATAATGCCATAAGAATGGATAAAAGTACTATTTTCTGCACTTGTACACTTTGAATGAAGATATACTTAAAGCAGTCCATGCATAAAAATTTCATGATAATTCACTCATAATATAAATACTAAATTCATATGCAATATGACCTAAAATTAATCAATTCTTCTTGGCAAACATTGTAATGGGAACACACAGCACAGATCCTGCAATCTAGCTTCCAACAGTATTCTTTATTACTTTCTATTATCTATGAATTATTTGCAAGATGGTTGAAACATGATTGAATGCAGGAAACCGTTTTATTTTGTATAGGTCAATGTTCCTGGAAATACTTTATCTTGGAGCAAAAATGTTAAGAATAGCATGAAACACATCATGTTGCTTGAAGCTAAATGCTAGAGATACACAGATCATCTAATTGCTTCCCCTTTACAGTAATGCTCTGCTTCGTGTCAAGGGGTTACTTTTTAGGCACTAGGGAGCAACAGCTCTTCACTTGTTCTGTTATCCGTATTTTCTGCTCTTTCTGACTTTTCTACACAGCAGTTATCACAGAACAAGTGGAACCAATCCTGGGGTATTCCACGGCTGTTGGTTCACTAATGGCAAATGTCCCAGACATGCCAGCCATATTCTTGTTGTTGTTATTTCAGGATCATCACGGTTCTTAAAAAAAACAAAACAAAACAAAACAAGAAGCCCTCCCCAACCCCATCCCTTAGAATGGAAAAAAAAAGGTAAAACAACCAAATTATTTAAGTAATGGCTTGTATTTTTCAGCCATGTGTTTAATGTCTTTTATCCCTGACAACAGTGCGAAGCTCCTGCAGATGTTATTAGAAGCTATTTAGCTGATATGTGCCTAAGGGTCTGTATGTAAAATTGTGACTGTAGCAGTGTGGTGGAAAAGTGACCATTGTAAAGCAATAATCTCAAAATTTTTTGCAAGGGAGATATGCTGAAGGTGCTTCAGCTCTTCTAAATTGATATGAAAGCTGACTGAAGCATAAAAATGGCATTTTGAATAAGAAATATTGCCACTTTTGGTTCCTGCGGTGTTGCCTGTGATGAGCTGGGTCTGTGATCCTCGTTGGGCTAAGCTTAGAATAGTTTGATAGAGCTGTGGTGAACATTGTTTTTTGAGACTTCGCCTGCCTGTCTCTCAGGAATTTGAGAGACACCCCCAAATACCTCCCTCAAATATGTCAGATATCAGAATTAGAGTCAAGTCTTGTCTGAGTCCCTGTGTTATCCCATGTGCCCTACCTGCTTTTGTTTTTCCTCCGTTGCCCAGACTGCTGGGCCACCAGCTTAGAGATGATTTAGGCGACCTCCTCTGAGAATTCTGCCCACTGAACGAAACAATTGTCAATGCTGCCTAGTTTATCTTACGAGTATAAAATTTCACTGCACATTTAGTGGCCCTCTGAGCATTAAATAATGTGCAGTCAAGCAGCTTGTCAGGCCATATCATTACTGTATTCGTAACATGCCCTGCAAAGTGAGTGCTGTGCCATCACAGAGCTGCTCAAGGAAACAGTTAATAGGGTCATGGCCTCATTCATCTGACAGGGAGAGTAAAATTGATGGGTAGGGCATTGACCTATCATGGAGGTTAAAAAATAAGTTGAAAAATCTGCCCATTGAAGGTGTGTTAGACCGCTAGGTAAGCCACAGCAATGGATAATAGATTTGTAATTACATTGAAGTATTTCACCAGAAGGTCTATATTACTTTAAACTGTTTTCCTGTTGCCTGTGCGACACACATCTTGACAAAATATTCAGTCTAGAGTACTGTGTGGACAACTTGACGTATTGTCTTCAAACTCTCACTACTTTGGTACATTGATGCTGGCAGTGTACAATTTGGTTTCTAGATTTTCATGCCAAATAGCAGATCTCTCTGATTCATGGCTGTCAGAAACACGCACTAGAAACCGCTTTGAGAAGTTGTATTTGGAAGTGTGAGATGACAGCGTGTTGGTTATTTTTAAGCACTATATCGGTTTATACATAGTGGAAGTGATTAAGAATACTTTCGCTTCTTCTTGTCTTCTTACTTCTGCTTCTCTTGGTTCTTCCAAAGTTTTGTCAGTGGTTGTCACTCAATCAGATCTTCCGAGCTTTCACTTTGTTATTCTTGCTATTCAGTGCTGTAACCTCCAACTTGTACATAATATGCTTGGGCTTTTTTCCTAGTTTACATCCAGAGTTGCAGATGGAAAGATGGTTGTACAGAATATTGGCTTATACTAGTATTTGCCAACTATAATTGCACACATGAATTAAGAGGTTTGACTACACATATAACCGTAACAAAATTGTAGATGAAGTGGATATACTTAACTTTGAGTCTTAATAGAGCTCATTTCACACTTCCCATTTTCATTTCACATGGGATAAACTTAATTTATTTGCCTACACACTCATCTACTCAAACTTATTGGCATTGCTACTTTTGTAATCCTAAATCTCAGTTGATTATGTTAGTGATACAGATTTTTGAGAATGTCTATTTCAAAATACACTCCTGGTTTTAAAAAGTATTTAGAAATAAGTGGGACTGATATTTTAAAATGAATTAGGATGTTCACCTACTCATGTTCCTGAGTCAGAAATACAGCAAATTAAGATGAACTAACCTGATAGGTACCTATGCTTGTTGAAATTAAATGTAGCTTCTTAGGACTCAGTTTCTCAAAAAGCTAAGACCCTCCTTACAAGTTAACTGTGTGTTACAATGTATTAATTTCTAATTAATGGGACTACATTTCGGGTCTCCCTGATTCAGAGTCAATTTAAACATGCAGTCACTTGGCTTACTGAAGTTAATGTGCCATAGTGGAGGTCCCACTTCAGCACATCACAAGCTCTTTGTGGACTACGTTCCCATCCTTATGTGATGTTTTCCATTTCTTTTTGTTGGCTAAATGACTTTTCCACCCAAATGATCCTGATTAATCTAAAAATACTGCCTCACATGTGAATTAATTAACACTTTAATTCTAAAGTAATCCAAGGTAACTTAAGTAAATTTATAATTGCTTTTGAGTCATATTAAAAACTCATTACCCCCATGACCTATGCTCTTAATTCTTGTTACCAAGAGAGATGGGATGTTTTCCTAATAACTACGGACAGCAAATCACATTTAGACTCTGTACCGCTAACTGTTGGGTGAGGATGTGGATGCTGAAAAGGGATTTGTTCTTATTTACAGGCACGCTAGTGGGAGGATTTTTGCACTAAACTTCCTTATCCTTAAGAACTTCAGGGTAAATATACGTTATTTATGCATATATTACATATCTATATATGTAACATAAATATTACATATTTGTAAGTGTACATTTGAGAAATACCTGTTAGAGTAAACTATATTCAAATGCAGCTCCAACGTATTTTTTCTAAGTTTACGTCTTGATGTAACTTGTACTATTTGACCAATTCCATTTTGTACAGACAGATTACATTTCCAAAAAGCTTTTTACAGACAGCAGTTGCCAGAACCACCATTATATAGCTGAAATGTTACTAAAGTAAAGTAAGCAGGGAAGTAAGCAGTACCATGTGAGATTTTAAATTAAAAATCTGTTAGCATTGTGTTGTATTTATATCAAAGCTTCAAAGTCTCCCTCATTATCAAGGCTTGCTTCTGATGTTTTTTGTTCTACCTTCTCTCTTTGAAATAAAGGTATTTTGAAGTATAAAACAGGTAAAGTATCTTTTGTAACAGATTCATGAGGAAGAAGCTGAGAGCAAGGGAGTCTATAAGGTACATGAAATGCGGCAGAGAAGCATTTGAAAGAATTAAATGAAAAATGATAAGGGAATTGTGTCAAATTACAGGCACAAACAAATTCTTCTGCGTTGCTTACTTATCAGAAACCAACATCGGGTACCATGTTTAAAAATACAGTTTCAACATTTGTACAGATTATGTTGAAACACAAGTCATTCCTTCAAGACTTCTGAATGTAGAGCCATAAACTCATGCCTGATAAAGACCTGTACAGACACAAAACCTCCCTTCTGCTTCATATAAGAGTTTTGGACTTATGGAGCATCTTTCATTGAATAAACAGTTTAAATAGATGGTAGTCTTCCATTAATTCTCATTAAGAGCTATTATAACATTTTAGTGTAGAAATCAAGATCCCTTCTTTGTCATTGCACTATGCTTTTATTAATATATCATCCTTGATTAAAATCTTTTGTTGGTGCAGTTATCTTGAAGCACACAGAGATCCTACAGCTCTGCTGAGCACCACATGAGGGGGAGCTCTGAGTTGATTTCGTAACTCACGACCTCTCAAACTGGGGACACGTACACTTTGCCCTTTCAGTTATTCCCAGCTCCATCTTTGCTTTAGCTTGCTCTTTAGGAAAAAGAGAGAATGTGTTACACTTTATTCTGACATTTTTATTATCTCCTTTCTACTTGATCTGAGAAGAAAACATCTCTAACTGAATTCACTAACAACTGTGAGACATTAGCCTGGCTTGCTCATAAATTTGGAACAGATCATTCATTGTATAACTACGTAATACTCAGTAGAGTAGCTGAAAGAAAATACATTTGAGGCAGTATTCTACTAAAACATTGTTTCAGAATCCACTTAGTCCTTGAGCCTTGTGAGATCAAGCAAATTGGTAGAGCTAGGTCTAAGAGCTGTGTGTAGTTTCTGGTACAAAGGGAAGAGTATAATGGGAACTATTAATTTAGCGATAAAACAGGTGCTAATTACAATAAGTTTAAAGGCATGCTACCACTTTTACATTCATATACGAGTTAGTATTTGGCTTCATGAATGTGCTACCTTAGTTTGAGGGCAGCAACAGTTTGTTGTTGGATAGCAAAGGGTCACAGTACAATAATATCTCTTACTGAATGGATGAGAGTGTAAGAACATCCCATACATGAAATTAGGTTCAACCGTGGACTTGGCATGGTCCAAAAGTTGACTGTAAAATGAGCACTAACATTAATTATACCGTTGATATAACAAACATTATGCTCTGAAGGTTATTCTTGAAACTAGTGTCATCTCTGAAGCAGGGTAATTGTCACTTCAGGTCCATCAGGACATAAATGAAAGAATACAAACTCGCTGGTATGGCATGTAGGAGTGTTCTTCATTAACTTTGCTCCCCCTGGTCATTTTTAACAGCTCGATCTGAATTTCAGTGCTGGTCCTAGAATCTTAATGACACAGGGCACGTAGAAAAATGAAGTGGAAGATTGTCATTCTCTTCAGAGCTCTGTTGAGCCTAAGCCTTTATTCCACCTCTGCTAGTGCTGCAGCTTAAAGAGAAATGTTTTCTTAATGGCAGCTGCTTAAGCTTTGACACCTGTGGAGGCAACTGGAAGTTGCTGTGCCTGTTGAGGTGGTTGTGCTCCTGTTTCACTAGTGCAGATGCATTTTCGCAAAGGAAGCATAGGGGGAGACTTCATGACTAGAATCAATGTTATATTCCCAAATGGACAGATGGAATGGGAGCATGATGAGTTGTGTCCTCTCATTTTGATTTGTATTAAAACATCTTGTAACCTGCTGGACAGTAATTCAGGAATTAAAAGTGTCTTTAAAATAATCCAATGTCACATTGGCAGAAAGCTTTCAGGAAAAAATCCTTTTCTAAGATCCATCCAGCATGGAGCACACGTAAACTAGCAAGTCCTGTATTCAGAGCTGTGATGACGTCTTTAATTACACCATCAATTATGCTAATTTTAATGCATACTTGAGAATGTGATAAAAATAAACCAAAGGAGATTATTTGTTAGCTGCACTTTCATGGCTGAAATCGGGCTGAACACTTCAAATGAGGCTGGATGAAACACTGCATAATGTGCCATAAGGAACAATTCTACACAGGCAGCAAGTAGAGCAGGGTGAGAACTAATAATTCTTCCATCATAGTTCTATTTTATGACTCTGTGGCAAGACAAAGTAGCTCAGATTTTATTTTTTTTCATTATCTTCTCTTTGGCGGGGAGGGGGGTGGTGGTGCTACTGCTGAGCCCCTGAGCTGGGGCCAGGACAAAACTGAGTGCTTTCTAAAGAAAAATCTCTTTGTAATGAAAGATCTCGTTGTATTTGGGATTACATAAAATTACATACTTTGTGCTGACAATAAGTTATTTTAATGATATCAGAACAAACTGAGGTCCATCTCTCATACTGAGTCTCTTTGTTATCAAAATCTGGTTGTCCGGATCTAGTTTACTAATGCTCTAAATTGTGCCTGTATTTCAATAGTTGCATTTCTTCTGCATTTCTTTTCGAGTATATCGTATTTCATTTAGTAATGGTAAAGTCACTGAAATAATGTTTCCTTAGATGTTTACTGAAAACATTTCTGTCTGTCCGACTTGCAAGTATAGAAACTGGAATTTCACATATTGCTCTGCAAAAGGGAAGAACTGCAACAACAGTAATTTTCTCCTTCAGAGAAACCACATTTTTCACTCAGACCTCAGTGAACAGCTCACAGTCTTAACACAGACACTGTATTTGTGTTGATTCTGACTATAGTATCCACAGTTTACCTCTCAGGAACTCAGAAATGAATTCTTCTACAGTATATCTACACAATACAGCCTACTGAAATATGCTATATGTCCCACAGGCATTTTCGTAGTAGGCCTCCCCAATTTTTTTAAATGAGCATATATATGAGACCTCCTATCTAGGAGAGCTGTAATATCCTTTTTTGGAAATAAATTATCTAATACTCAGTTTTCCCAAGGCATAAATGAAGTAATGGGTATTAATTGGCAAAGGGGCTAAGCAAACAAGCAGGAATTGTTTAATGCTGTAGAACAGTTCTTCCTTATGTTTAACAAGTTTTGCTTCAATGAAATTATTTTCATTAAGATACTGTGGCAGCCCCCATAAAACTTACAATGCTAATATGAATATTGGGGATTTTTGCTGGAAAGTAAAATGTGGGAAAACAAGATCTGTGGTTCCGGCCACCTGGACGATAAAGGAAGATCAGTACTAACATGACCATCCAGATGGTTAAGACATAATACTACCATAATAATATATAAAAGGCCTTGGACAGATTACTTTGAAGTATCTTTCTCATAATTGTAAAAAGTTATAGCCCAGACTCGTGAGAATGGTATCTCGGGCTGGATAACCGCCCCCAAGTGTCTGGGATGTGTGAATGTCCTTGGGCCTGGTCTGTGAATGAGTGGAAAAACAAATGAGACAAACATCACATGAGTTTAGTGTGTTTTTAATAACAATCAGTGGAAGAACACCTTGTGTAAACATCTTAGTCCATGCTTGTATCTGTAAATCCTATAAAATGGTAAATGGTGAATAAAGAAGCCAGCCTAGGCCTAAGTCAGTTCTCTGCTAGGCCAGGCTCTGTGCTTCTTCATGAACAAGACCTCTGCCTCTGTGTGAATTTCTGTCTGTGTCCGGGTATGCGTCGTCTCTAATCGCCGCAATTTTGGGGACACAGTTGAGTACAACAATATACTTGGTTGTTTTATGCTCTGCAGAAGCCATAGCAGAAAGTATCTCTACCCCTTTTCTGGGAAAGAGCCTCACAGATGAGTAAGACACTGACTGTTTTAATACAAGCTTGCAAATAAATTCCATCTGCCTTTTTCTTTTTTTTTCCCCCACAAGAATAAGAACAAATGCAGAATTTAATACTGAGTTTTTACTAATGCAATCTATTTATAGTTCTTACAAGACTTGCATGTGTACAGATGCATGTTTCATTCATGGAATGTGGAATTTTTGTGTAATATACACACTTTCCTCATGTATATCCACAAAAGGGACAGTATCTACAAAACAGATATACATGAGAATATCAGGGGTTTTAAGACAGCTTTAAATTCTGTATGATTAAAGGTATGTGTGGTCATGATAGAAAGTCTGACTAAACTGCACCATGAAGACAGCTATAAATTTACTGAGGGTCAAGCAATCCAAATCCTTTGCATTATTTTTCTCCTTTCTAATGTCTGAATTCCATGACGTAGCATCTCAGCAAAAGCCAGCTTTACATTCCCTTGAAAGTTAGTCATAAGTGGTACTTGTGACTATAGGGGATCTGTTTCACTGTCTCATGTGGTGTCAATGGTCACCACATTTGCCAACTGCTTCCTTTTGGGAGCAAGGCACCTGCTTGGAGAGGGCAGCACTTAGTAGCTCAGGTCCTTCAAAAACCAGCCCATTGCAAGCTGCTCCATGGGTGAAGTCTGTGCTGTGTCTTCACTCCAGTTCTCTGTTCTGGGCTCCTTTCTGCAGAAATCTGGTGAGCCGTAGAGGAAAAAGCATTGGCTGTGTGCATATTCTGGATCTGTCAGCAGTTCATCATGTGAAGCTACCTAAACATACAGCTAGAGTTCTAGTAGAATAGAAATCATCTGTATGAGTGCATATTGTTGTAGCTACATAGTTTTACAGTGGGGGAAAAAAATCTTTCTACAGGGAGAAATTTATAAATTGTCCTCCCACCTACAACAAAAGCTTTTGTATTTGAAAGTTCAGGGTTAAATGTGAAGTTCTCATAATCCATAAAATGAAGCTTATCCTAATTACTGTTAGAAGGAAACCTTCCATCAAAATGTCATTAGCAGAGCTTCAGCTATGTAGAAAAGCATCTAATCTACACAAGTTTACTTCTACCCAATATCCAGTATTGCTTGCTTTTAAGTAATCCCACAAAGTCTTTCTTAAAACTAGACATTGTAAAGATTTCTATGGTATCTATTTCTACTGGCTTCTGGGAGAATGAATTTCTGTATCTAATGAATTCCACAGAAACTTCTTTATTAATTCTGTATGTCTAAGGATTTAACTGTGGGGTTTACTTCTGCTGTTGACCAAAAGGTGAAATGGTGGTGTACTTGTCACAGAGTGTGTTATAAGCAATGTAATTCTCATATTCACAAAAAACAACCTGCTACTCCCATTTAGAAATTCCAGGTGCATAGTATCAGAATGTTCTTCTGAAGCTTTAATAGCCTGAAGCACCGTACAAAATGAAATTGCTGGTGCCAAAGTAGAACTAGAGTAAACAATTTTAGCATCTGGACTCATAAGTAACGATGAAGAGCAGAGGGCTGTCTACCTGTAGATTGTTGTCCCCCAGATGGTTCACTGCTCCTTACTTGAAGTGCATATCAAACAACCCAGTGTCTCACTGCCTTAGTCTGCTGCTTAATGTTTCCAGGTATCTTTATGCTTCAAGCACACAAATGCACATGTAGATTAAAACTGCACAGCCTTGGGCAAGATACAGAGATGTATCAAGTAATGGTACACTAGAACAGTGACTGCTAAAATCCTCATGTTCTGTGCTGCTGTTTTACTTATTCCCCATGCCTGAAAAAAGCAACCAAAGCACATAAACTCTGAATTAAAGAATATCTGTCAAATATTTGAGTATAAAGATGGCAGCTGGTATTCCACACAGCAATGGCATAAGCTGCTAAGCAGAAAAAGTGTGAGTATGTGCTGCTGACTGGGGGTGGGAGGGCAAGGAAAGAGTGCAAGGAACTTGAACGACACAAAGTTCTGACCAGGAAGAATGAGATGACCCTGGACAAGGGGAATCTACTGAGACAATTGTTTGAAATAGAATGTGAGACTGAAAAGTTGATTCTTGTTTTTGCAACCATACTGGTTTTGGGTCTTTTTTTCAGCAATCATTACCCTACGATGATTCCCCAGTAAATCAATAAAATTATAAACGCCATCAAAACCTTTGACTATCACTTCTGATTCGTAGGTTTCTATTAGAATTCTCTGCAATTACCCTCTTTACCAGCTTCAAAGCGGTCATGAAGGAAATTACCATGGCAAATAACGATGCTACGAATGTGTCGCTGCATTAATGTGTTCTTCTCTCTAAGCTTTTGAAGAGTCTTTCTCATTGAAGGAGTCTATTGGGTCAGAGAGAAGATGGCTTGGAAACAAATCTATTTCTGACTCTGCTCTGGGAGTAGAGCTAATAGGAGGTGGTAATACCAGGCTTTGTTTGTCCTGCTGTGTAAAATAAAGTGGTTCTGCTTTGCATGTGACTGTAAATACTAGCTGGTGGATATACACTGAGAATAGTCATTACTTCAAGATTATAAAGAGTTGCTGAATCTTTTCTGATCAAAAACAAATCCAAAACCACGGAATGAATCAGGACTTTTCAGCCTACTTGTATTTTATTTAGGTTTATCCACTGAGATTTAACTTAATTCTGGAGGAAAAAAAAATATTTGTAACTTAGTTTAGATTTAGTGACAGAGTCAACTTGTTCTTGGAGTTCATTGGACATGTGACTTTATTCTTTGGTTGCAGTTAGGAGGTGCGAGAGGGCTCACCAAGCTATCTTTTTAATCTGAAGTAAACCCTACATTTCACAGGTAACTACAATTTCTTTACGTGTGTCCAGGAAAAGGACCTAATGGCAGATCTTTAGGCAAGAAGCATGACCTACCTGGGCACATGGCCTTCAGCATGTGGCAAAGGCAAGTGAAGGAAATAGAGTTAAAAGACAAGGCAATTTCAGTAGAGGATGTAGAAAAATAAAAAACAATTGGGTCAGCTGATATGGAAGTCAGGTAGTTCTAGATATCAAACAAACGAGGGAGAGAAAGCACCAAAGCCCAGGAGGTAATGCAGCAGGTCTGTCAAAGTCTCTGGGTAATAAGATCTTCTGAGAGATGGGCAAAGAAAAAAATGGGGGGGGGGGGGGGGGCAGAAGAAAGGGAGTGGAAAATCAGATCAGCAACAGGTCAAGGGACAGATTAAGCAATCTGAACATCCATAAATCCATGGGTTCAGATGGGATGCACCCGCGGGTGCTGAGGGAGCTGGCTGAGGTCATTGCTGGACCTCTCTCCATCATCTTTGCTAAGTTGTGGGAGAGGTGCCTGAGGACTGGAGGAAAGCAAATGTCACTCCAGCCTTCAAAAAGGACAAGAAGGAGGACCTGGGTAACTATAGACTGGTCAGCCTCACCTCCATCCCTGGGAAGGTAATTGAACAACTTATCTTTGGTGCCATCTCAAGGCATACAAAAGTTAAGAAGTTCATTAGGGGTAGTCAACATGGCTTCACCAAGGGGAAGTCATGCTTAACCAACCTCATAGCCTTTTATGAGGACATAACGAGGTGGATAGATGATGGCAAAGAAGTGGATGCGGCCTATCTAGATTTCAGAAAAGCACTGGACACAGTCTCCTACAGCATCCTTACAGCTAAACTGAGGGAGTGCGGTCTGGATGGTTGGGTAGTGAGGTGGACTCTGAACTGGCTGACGGAAAGAAGCCAGAGAGTCGTGGTCAATGGCGCAGAGTCCAGTTGGAGGCCTCAGGGGTCAGTACTGGGGCCTATATTATTCAATATATTCATCAATGACTTGGATGAGGGAATAGAGTGTATTATCAGCAAGTTTGCTGATGACACCAAGCTGGGAGGAGTGGCTGACACTGCAAGGCTGTGCTGCCATCTAGAGACCTGGACAGGCTGGAGAGTTGGGCAGGGAAAAAAATTAATACAATATAACAAGGGCAAGTGTAGAGTCTTGCATCTGGTCAGGAACAACCCCAGGTTCCAGTATAAGTGTAGGGGAACAGGAACAGGCTACCCAAGGAGGTTGTGGAGTCGTCTCCTCTGCAGACATTCAAACCTGCCTGGACACCTTCCTGTGTAACCTCATCTGGGTGTTCCTGCTCCGGCGGGGAGGCTGGACTGGATGAGCTTTCCAGGTTCCTTCCAACCCCTGACATTCTGTGATTCTATGGGGAACCCTTTCTTAAAACTTGAGAGGTTTGTCATCAGAGTGTATTTAGGACCATGAGGGCAGACTCTATCCCAAGACAAAATATGTAGAATGTGAACCTGAAAAATGGAAAGACCCTAAGGTGAGGCAGGAGATATCCACTGATGGCTCACACTGTCTTTTGGAATAAGGGACCTCTTGAAACTCACTGCTATGAAAGGATGGTGACTTCACCAAGATGGGAAAGGTGGAGGCTCAAATAATTTTTAATTAAGTCTTCTGAATCTCTTTTAAGAAGGCAAGAGTTATTAAAAATGATTGGTAGTAAAAGGATCTTGTGCTATGAGAAATGCTTTTTATTTAAAAGTTTTATACCTAGAAAGAAATTAATTTCATGAGGACATGGAAAGAATAAGTTAGGCAGAGACTAAACTCCCTAGTTGATCCAGCTGGACCTCAGTGTAATGCTGGGGGTGGCTCGGTTTAGCCTCTGAATGATGATTACACTCAATATCCAAATTATATCTCTTGAAAAGAGAGCTGCAGCCTCTCAATCAAGGGCAGACACTGTCTCCGCTGCGGTCCCTTTGAAGCACATGGGGTTTCTCCGACAAGCAGGTTCAGATAGGCACGGGGTGGGGGGTGGTGGTCGTCTCAGAGAGGCAACACCTAAGTGTAAGTTTTACACAAAGGTCCCTGCTACGTCCCTGAGAGGCTCGTACTGAAACCAGGACGTACTCCCACAGCTGAGCCGGCTGTGGGTCATCATAGAACAGAATTACAATTAAAAATGTCAGGGCATTAAATCCAAAACTTATAGAAATCTATATCCGCATGGAAATGGAGTAAACTAGTTATAATATATTTTGACTGTATAAGTGTCCATGGGTTGGGGTTTTTTACCAGTTTTAAAGACATAATTCTTCTGAAAATACTCTTAAGGACATGGAGACACTTATCCACATAATTTGCATGTCAGAATGAGACTTCTCTTAAGAAAATAAGTTACAGAGCCATGGTTTGCGTTTATGTACTTCAAACTTCATGTGTATTTGAAAACTTCTTGCTTACAAAACAATAGTCTTTGAATCGGAAGCAGACAATCTTTGAAAGGTCTGTGTATCCACAGTGTTTGATAAGATGAATTCAGGCCTTTGCTCAACGTCATCTTGGCAGTTACCCACATCCTTAAGTCCATATTTGACTCTAAGGCTCTGCACTATTTAGAAACAAGCAAAGATTCTGAATTTCTGTGGTACAAAACCAGTTTGCTTTAGTTTCTCTGTGCAAGCCAAAATACTTGCAGAATGCTTTAAAGCTTGTCTCTGCTGCAAAGTTGCATGTAAGACTGAAACTGTCAAGGTGGGAGTTGCTGAGTACCAGAGAGATGAATTTGCAGGGACCGTGGTTCTTTTTCTTTTTTTTTCTTTGTGTTGTGTTTTTTTTTTTTCCCAAACCTACCTTGAAATGCAATATTTAATGGAAAAACATGAACTGAATCTTCCGTGATTCTTTCTAAAATAACAATATTTGTCTCATTGTAAACCTATTCATGCTTAAAATTATGGAAGTGCTTTTTGAGTCTCATTTTTCCAAAAGTGCTGTTGTGAAACGATCACGTATGTGCCAAACCCTCTTCTGCAAGAATCTATGTAGCCCATATATGTGTGTGTGTATTTATATATACCTGTTTATATACCGAGCCGAGCCGTGACGCCGGGAAATGTCGAGGTGCGGGCCGGGAAGCCCACACGGGTTCTTTAACATTGCTCGGAACGAGATTAAGAAGCAAACGAGGTCAAATGCCGCTTAACTCGGGAGCTTCACTGAACATTGGTAAAGAAGACAGGGAGAAAAAGAGTAGGAAAGCAGGAAACTTGGCAAGAAGCAGGGGCAGGTTTGCAAAAGAGAGTTTACACCGTGGATCCAGGATCCAATCGGCTGCCCTGGCGGGGCAGTGCGTCCCGGGGCGGCACCGCGTCCGTCACTCACAGGTGCCCCCTCGGGTCTCTGGCGGTCGCACAGGGGCTGCCGGCTCGGACGGTCTGTTGCTCTGCGGGGCTCGTGTAGCTGCACAGGCTCCCCGGCCGCGGGTCCCGGGCGGCAGCGCACACGCTCTGGCGGGGCAGGGGACTCCTACTGGCCGAAGCCGCGCGGGTCCCCGCGGGGCGTGCTTCCCGCGGCTCAGAGCTGGGCAGGCTTTGCGGAGGGACGTCAGCGTTCCCGGCAGAGACAGGAGCAAGGAGAACTTGAAATATGGCTGCTGAAAAAGCCTGACCGCAGCAACGAGGACTCCAACTTCGAGCCTCCAGTTATTAACCGATACAACAGAAGAGTTTGTGCTGCAGCTTTAAATCCATACGTAGAGAAATAACAATACAGATTCTTTCAAGGCCCTGTATTTGGAACGAGCACATTTTAATTCCTTGAGAGAGGATCGAATGGAGGGCAAGTCTGGTGCCAGCAGCTGTGGAAATTCCAGCTCCAATAGCCTATATTAAAGTTACTGCAGTTAAAAAGCTCTTAGTTGGATGTTGGGATCGAGCTGGCCATCTGCTGGGAGGCGAGCCACCCCATGGCCCAGCCCCTGCCTCTTGATACCCCCTCGATGCTCTTAGCTGACTGTCCTGTGGGGTCCAATGCGTTCACTTTGAGAAAATTAGAGCAGGCCGGCCACTGGCATACTGCGGCTAGGAATGATGGAACAGGACCAGGAGGCAGCTGGCAAAGGCCACAGGGTGGACAGCTTCGACGGGGAGCCCATGCAGACCAAGTCCAAGAGCAAAGAGGAGCCTGACCCTGGTGATGAGGACTCTGACTTTGAGCCTCCAGCTATTAACTGATACAACAGAAAAGTATCAGTTTGTGCTGACGCTTTCAACCCAGATGAAGAGGAAGAAGATACAGAACAAAGGGTAGTTCATCCAAAAACTGATGAACAGCGATGCAGACTGCAGAAAGTGTGTAAAGATATTCTGCTCTTCAGAATCCTAGATCAGGAGCAGCGGTCTCAGGTCCTTGATGCCATGTTTGAGAGGAAGGTGAAATCTCAGGAGCATGTGATTGACCAAGGTGATGGATGCTATGTTTGAGAGGAAGGTGAAATCTCAGGAGCATGTGATTGACCAAGGTGATGATGGAGACAACTTCTATGTCATTGAGCGGGGATTGTATGATATTGTTGTAGCAAAAGACAACCACTCATGCTGTGTGGGCTGCTGTGGTAATCACAGCAGTTTTGGGGAACTGGATGTACAATAACTTGCAGAAAGGTAATGACCAGCTTAAGCTGTAGATTCCTCTTCAGAAGCAAGAGTTGGAGAGAAACCCGTGCAGCTCTGAGGCCTGGTCTCCTGTGCGTTTGTTCTGGAAGTGAGTTCTTCAACTACACGAGAGAAATAAAACACGGCTTGACTTTGAATGACTTTGGTTAACTATGGGAATGATCTGTCAAATGCCAACGGCAGCATCTTCAGGCGAATACTGAAGCCTCTTAGCAGGTTCCAGCCTCATGTAAGTCTCGGTGCTCTTCACAGCTCCTGCAGAGCACTGGGATTACCAGGACAAATGGCTCCCTCTGGCCATACCAACCCCTGCCTCACCAGTTACTTGAGCTACTGCGCTACTGGCTTATTTTAGTGCCTTCTGCTTGCCAGACTTTGCTGTCATCCAGCCAGTTTACAGCCTGCCATTCAGGTTTCAGCTAGACAGGTGCTGTCTGTCTCTGTTGTCATGCCAAGTGTTGTTTCTAGGAATTGTCCTAGAGACTGGACGTGGCAGCGCTTCCTCTGGGATACCCTGACCTCACCCAGGACTCTTTCTGCCTAGGAGCAGTACTGAAGGCTGCTTCTAAAATACCCTGTGCTGTCATAGCAGGTCTTGTGCTAATATGCGGGAAGAATTTAACCTCTTCCCATTAGACCTGGGTGCTAACATGTGTTTGATTCTGCTTTCACCCATGTTGTATTCATGCCCAAGTCTGGATTCTGTCAAATCCTAGCAAAACAAGTGGGACCAATTCCTGTTGACACATGATGTGCACAGTATGCTGCAGATTATAATCTTTCATTAACTACCATACATCACTGCAGTTTTCCTTCCTGTTTCTCTTTTATTTGTTTTTAAGAAATTAGATCCTACACAAGTTGTGTCCAGTACTAGTGCCCACACTTATTTGAGAGACACAGCCACATGTTGGTCAACTAATTGTCTTATTACTGAAACAGACTGATGTAATATTATTTCAAAAATGCCTGTGTTGCCTGGAAAGTATTGCTTTCTAGGAGGAATACAAATCTGAGACTTATATTCATTTTTCAAACCAAGAATTCAGTGGCAATTAGACCAAAATATTTTTTTTACTTGAAATACTATCTGGTTTTGTATATTTGCATCATTTTTGTTCCAATAAATTCTGTTGTTTTCCCTGGTCAGAAAGCTTTCTCATTCTCCGCTGTGAAACTGCAGTCCTTGCTCTAGCTTGTCTCCCTTGAACACCAGGTGCTAGGATTTGAGGGGTGGTAAATTTTACAGCAATTATTGGTTCTTTAGTTCATGTGTCACTGCTGTGGTGTAAATGCAAACCTCATTCATCATGACAGTGGCATTTGGTCTTCTGCCCCACTTCTTTGTTTATGGGCTTTGAAAATATATAGACTACTGAGTTGAAAAGAAATGAAAAAGTTATATATAGCAGTTGATACATGTAATCCTGCTGGCTGAAGAATGGGAGTTGTGTAAGAGCACAAGATCAAACCCTGCACCATAGGTGTGGGATTGAATTGAACTCCTCAGCTGTTCCAGCCCTCTGTGTTGCAATGAGAGCAAGCAGGGAAAGGTCAGAGAGGCTGTTCAAAAGGCATCATTCAGACTTCATCAAGTTGTGATTTCAGAGTTGTAATATTTTTTTTTTTTTTTTCCGAACATACATAAAATTATGCGAAGTATATGTCCTTGCCATTTTTCCATTGGAAACTATTCTGACTCTTTATGAACAAGCTGTACACTTTGTTATATGTATCTATGCAATGATCTATACCATTTTGCTAGGCCAAATTAGTCTTAAATTAGACTGAGGAAAGATGCCTCTTGAGTTGCAATGGCTGTAAGCCCTCACAGGACAGGCCTGTACAGGAGCTCAGCTCTCCCCTCTGCTCTCACTGTCGCTTCACTCAGATCCATGGAACCTCACTGCTGGGGAAGGAAACATATTGCGCAGCTTGTTCACCTGCCATCGACCTTCCAGGGCTCAGTGAACAAAAGATGCTCTAGATAAAGGTGGCTGTCACACATCCTTTTCACAATATGAACAGCTTCAAAATGAAATGAAAGAAATAGGCAGATATTCAGGACTATTTTTGAGGTTAAAACCATCCTGTTTTTCTTTCACCATATTTAAAACTGTTAAATTATGAGGCTGTGTCCTCCTGTTGATATGGCCCTAGGACGTGGCAGGAGGAATAGGAGCAGCAGGATAAAGCAAAGTATTAAGGGATCATGGAAGCTGACTCTTTGCTTGAAAAAACTCCAGGGATTCAGTCCAGAGACTACAGCAGAAGTGTTTAGCCTTGCAGATGACAAGGTTCTTATTTTTCTGCTTGTGTTGTCATCTGTTTTTGTAGAGTTCTTTTGCTTCTTTAAGTGCTTTTATACCCCAAACGGAATCTTCAGGGCCACTTTTTAATAGCTGAATAGCTAATTCTTTGCAAGCAATTAAGTATTTGCAAGTGTTCTTTCAATAACAACGTATGCCTGCTAGTCCTCTTAATGGGGGAAAAGATGTCAGGAAGGAAATGCTTTTACATTTCTGTAATTATGATGGTTCACATTTTTAAATGACACATTTTAAAGCCAAGTTGGTTGATGCACACATACAAAAGACCCTTTCCAACTGATGCGGAAGGATTTTTATTCACAGTCTGTTTTCCAAGACTTTGGTGAATTTCTGGTTATTTTATTTTATTTTATTTTATTTTATTTTATTTTATTTTATTTATTTTATTTTTCCTCCCAATTAGTGCCTTACTAAATCTATGGTTCTCATTACTGTAGGTGGCACTTAGAACTTTCAGAAAAATGCAAACTGTTTTGGAACGTATTAAGATATGAAATTGAAATGTGAAATATCTACATAACTTAAATCCTGCCTAAGACCCACAAAGCTTTTTAGAAAGCACGAGCTGGTATGGTGAGGTTTTGGAGGGAGCAGGGTGGGTGGGGAAGAGTCGATTTGTTGTGTCCCTACTGCTTTTTCATATTATAAGTTAACAAAGATCACAGGTATCATAGCAAATCCCATACAGGAAATTAGTACAGCGTTTCTGATGTAGACAATCTTTTTGCATTCAGGTCAATAGAAGATCTGCTAACACTTAGGTTAAGAGTAGATTAAAAGGAATTTTGGACCCAGTTGTGATGTGCATGTTTTTAAACAGAGAAAATTCCCACTGCTTTCAGTGGAAGGATTGTTTGCCTAAGGATGAAATTGCTGGGGCTTTGTTATCCAGGAGGAATGCCATGGGAGCAGTACTAAAATGTTTTCAAGCCAGATGGAAGCATCAACTAAAAAAAAAATCTCAGAGGATTAGCAATTTTTGATTTTCAAAAATACTTGAAAATAGTTGCTTAAGTTCCTAATTGTAATTCTTTAAGATTGCATTTTAAAAATCAAATAAAAACTCCACAAATATCTGTGAAGGGGGCCATCAGTGAAATTCCTCCAAGAAGAGATCCAGCCAGGATCACTTGCTACATGTTCTTCCCCATGGCTCTGTTCAGAGCACTAGCTTCATTTAACCACTTTTAATCCTTTCTCAGCTCGATTCTGAACATGTCCAGAGACTAAGCAGGAACAGAAATGAATGCCTATGTGTCACACTGTCAGATAAAATGGGGCATCTATATCAGGATAATTTATAGAGGACACAAGAAAGCCACTCTACAAAATGGTGATAGTAAAGTAGGCTCCTTTTTTCATTATGATACACATCCCCATACACCTATTTTTATATTGTGCTGTGTGTCATCTTTGGGCTTGACTTCTAAACTCTGTTTTCTGCTAATCGGTCTTGTAGATCTTCTATGGAACTGGCTTAGGCTGTCTTCCATTCTGTTCTTCATATTCATACTTAGGCTGACACTCTGCGATTCATCTAAAGCTAAAAATGAAACTATTCTGTAGGAATTTAAGTAGTGATTCTAGGACAAAAAAGAACACCCAAACTCAAAACCCTCTTACTATTTTCAGCTTACAGGATCACCTGAAAGTGCACAGCCAGGAGTAAAAATGTCGCAGAAAACATAACCAGAACCAGCTGTAATCACTTAACAGAAAAGTTTTGATCATGTGAACCATCATGACCCAATCCAGTTTTCAGAATGTCAGCTAAGTACCTCAGCTTTAATCTTGTGAGGCAACAATTACGGTCTCTAAATCTGTTACTCACTTGACCTGATGAAGGTAAATTCTTTACTTAGTCCAATTCATATTTAAAGACTTTTTCTATTGGAGGTCTATCAATTTAATAGGACGAATTGTTCAGTTAGTTACTAGTAAAGGATTAACAAATTTAGTTGCTGTTTTTCCAAAGGAAATTGGATATATTCATCAAGAAATTAAGACAACTGCTAGATTTACTTTATAAGATAATTGAAAATAACTTTTTGAAGTGTTAGCAAATATGGACCATTATGTAAGATGAATGTATTCCAATTCCAAGGTATGGAGAAAGACCTGAAAATACAGAAATCAGAAGCTGTGTCAGGTTCTGCTGAACCATGAATTGAAGAACTTGCGTAGTGGTTTATAAAATATAACACACCAGCACTCTGCTTTCTCGTTAGCTACTGTTTTTGAAATTACTTAGCATGCATAAAGTACTTCATAAAAGGGTATTTCTGAATAATCTCCACAATGTTATTTTATCATCTCAACCATCATAGTCCAGTTTTGCAGTTTTACTTTTGAAATTAGTATTTTTATAACTAACTCTTCCTGTTGCAGTTTTATAATACCATATATCTTCTTTGACTGAACCTTGTGATCGGATATAGTCTGAATGGATTGTCTGCACAGTGAGAAGAGCAATTTGATAGAGCAATTGTGTCAGTATGTGTCGCTTTTCTCAACCTTAATTCAAATCTAGACTGTTTTTAAATCCCTAAATACTATATGCTGATCATCTGAGTGAGCTGTGGTCATTAATGAAGGATTATTATCTGCAGTAATGTATTATTTTAATGCTTCTCTGTTGCCCGCTGAAGATAACAATCTTCATAGTTTTACTTTCCACTCCCATTGCTGAAATATTTGCTAACAAAACCAACCTTTTTTTTAAAAAATTCAAATACAAAGCTTCCTGACTTCTTCAGTGCTGCAATTTTCAGTTCTTTGTAAGGTCTAAGTTATTGACATAGAGGCACTTCTAGTAGATACAGGACATTGTCATTTACAGAAGGTTTAAATGTCCACAAAAATATTTCACAAAGGAGTCAAAACTAACACAAAATAAACTTTAATGATTCAATCTGCTTCAGAGCTCTGAAAAAAATAATCTTTAATGTGGCTCTTGGAAGTACTTTTCCTGTTACACAGAGTTATTCGCTGCAAGAACATCATGTTCTGTAGTTTATTCTTCGTTGGAGACAATCCAAATGGGAAAGAACGTCGGGACCAGAGTGAGTGCTCTACCAAAAGCCTAAATTAGTTTTCTCCTTGATATGAAATATTTGGCTTAGAAAGTATCAGTTTTTAGTAAGGTAGCAGTTTCTGAAGGCCAGAAATAAGGAAGAAATGTTGCAACAATATTTTATAAAGATTAAAGGTAGACAGCCCTGATAAAAGCAAGAATGCCAGACTGGCAGTAGCATTAAACAAAAAAATGGAAGAACTCAGACTTGATTAAATAAATAACTCAACAGTAGCAACATAAACAAGCTTATAATTTTGGTCTTATAGAAGTCTGCTGGTTTTATGACACTAATTTTACTGTTTAAATTAATAGCATAGGTATAGTATATGTAGAACCATACAAGATGTTTAATTTCATACTGTAAAGCATTTTGTCTAAGACATAAGAATTATACAAACTAATTATAGTAACTGTTGAACTGATGAGAAAACATGGGTATCAGTAGAGGTACGTGATTAATGAGGCCTCACAAGTGTGTATTTTCAGCCCTTTGTGATTTGACATTTTAGTATTTGCAGCCTGGAATAAAAACAGAAAACCTTATCTGCTTCTGTTTACATATTACGGAGAATTCAAAGAAATGGTAAATAAGGAAAGAAGGGAGGACATTAATACCAGTTAAATGATAATAATGGATTCTTTGGTGTTGTGACTTCTTGTAATTATTTTCTTTCAGTACATACATGCTGCTCTATAGAACATTCCACCTTAAGTTATACAAAGAAAACATAAAGGAAAATACCAACCATCACAGCAGAATGGTGTGAAAGTTGAAATAGTGGTTTTGTTGTATGTTTGTTTTTCTGGTATTTAACTTTCTTAGATTCTGCCATATAGTTTTTATCTGATACTATAAAAATAATATTTTCCCTTACTTCTGCAGAGACATTATGCAGAAATATTGCTTACATTCCTTGTATAACAGTTGTATTGTCCTTTGAAAGTTTTATTCTTCATTTGAGAAAGCTCTGATTTAAAGGAAATCATCTGCTGGATCAAGTAATACAAGAAAGATAAGCTCGGGCAATGTTAGAAGAAAAACTCTTTTTGGTAAATAGAACAACTTGGCCTGGATTAGTCTATTATAGCAAAATACTTGTGTACTTTATGCAGGGTATGTAATCAGGGCATAAATGGAAAAACTGTTTTTGTTAGCTTTGTGTTCTTTGCAGTTGAAATAGATGGTCACTTGATTTCTGGTAGATAGAGATGTCAAAAATAGTCTATTGGTTGGGTTATGTCATCTGCTTTGGGGCAAACCAGCTAACCGCTTTGTTATGTTAAACCTTCAGAAGATTTTCCCAATGTATCGGGCTCAGGAAGTCACATTGCCCATGGAGTTACTTGCACACACAGAATCTGGAGCATGTCATTTGGATATCTTCATCACCCGGTCTGTTCCTGCAGCTAAACATCCAGCGCTCCAGTCATGGCTGGTACTGAGCCAACAAATATTCCAATTAGTTAAAAAAATAAGCACCACCAAGGCAGATCATTGCTTGAGTTTGCTCTCGATTTTCTCTGCTCAGGAAAATGACCACTTATGAACACATTTTCTTTGTGGTAACCTTACAGTTATTTGAATTTTTCAGATTTCAAATTCCTGTTATAATGTTGAGGGGGTGGGGAAAGAAAAGCTGTAGGCCAGATAGAACAAAATCGATTTCACAGAATGGAAAAAAAGCTCCTTATCTTTACCCTGGTGGAATAGCAAAGAGAAATATTTTAAAAAAAAAAAAATTCTTTTTTTTTTTTTTTGGTCTTCCTAACAGCATCTACAATATGGGCTTTCAATTCAGTCAAGAATCTCGACACTTTCCCCATTCTTCTCTGTTGACTGCATGTTCTTTTTGCTTTTATTTGCAGAACTATAAATGTATGAAGTGAAAGGATTTTCTGGGTCAAGTCACAGTCTCCTATTATTTCAGACAGCAGCATCATATATCTTTCCTTCTAAAATTAGCTAGGCGTCTTTCTCTTGCTCACCTCTCCTTTGGAGGGCTTCTAAAAACTCTTGAATGTGCGACTTGGAAAGTGCCTCTTCTTTTCTTAGATAAATTTTTTTGGTACCTATTTGTTTTTGTGCCAAGATTGTCCTTTAGCACAAATGTGTCCTCTTCTGTTCTGGTCTTTATTCCAGGTAAGAGTGCTCTAGGAGAGTAGTCTGTCCCATCTCCACTAATTTTACAAACTAAAAGAGGTTATCTACATATTCTGGGACAGGTACTTCCAGTCCTAATCCATGTTTTAAGCAATCCTCTAACCATGGTCATGTGTGACCATTTTTGCCTAGACGAATAACTGAAATTGTCCACAGCTACCCCAGTAAACTAGTCCACTACAACCAATAAGAGAAGAGGCAATGGGTTCAAACTGGAACACAATGGGTTCTACTTGAATATGAGAAGAAACTTCTTCCCAGTGAGGGTGCCAGAGCCTGGCTCAGGCTTCCCAAGGAGGTTGTGGAATCTCCTTCTCTGCAGACATTCAAACCCACCTGGACACCTTCCTGTGTAACCTCATCTGGGTGTTCCTGCTCTGGCGGGGGGATTAGACTGGATGAGCTTTTGAGGTCCTTTCCAACCCCTGATATTCTGTGATTAGCTGTCCCTCTGGATAGCTATGACAGTTCTGTTGTACTTCTGAAGATCTGAGGTCAAGCTGTTACTTAGAGGATATTGTTGCACTCTCCTGACATTCTTCCTAACTGTGCTTCCTCCATGATGCAAACGCCCAGCTGCTAACAGCTCTATGATATTTCCACCTTGACCACTATGTGCAGTGCCATCTTTGTCTTATTTTTTATATGGTGTGTTTTGTACGTATGCTAAAATACATGTTATTTTGCAGACGGTACTTTTTCCCCCATGATATCTCATTCTTGAGCTTAATCTTTAATTGAACTTCAGTCGAAGTGGATCAAAAGCATTCATTATTATTATACATTCTCTGTTAGGGTATAACTAGTCATGTCCTCATGAACTATGGTGCTTTCTCTTATGAGGTGGTTTGTTCTGTCAGTTAAGATAACAGACTGGAATACTGAGGAATATGCAAATCTGTGAGCTTAATTTAATTGTGTGGCCTGCCTCAGCAAACCTGTTTCCCTTTGGATGCGCATACTGATTGTACAGTTAAAACAGAGACAGCCCAAACAGGTGCGCAGAAAGGCATCAACACCCCATCAGCTCACAAGGCGAGTCCAACCGATGGTGATCATCCACCCAGGAGGTCAGTTGTGGTGTCTACCCAGCAGAAAGCCATGTCCCCTGCAACCGAGATACAGCTCCCACAAACACCTGCTGCCGGCTGTGCCTGAGCCTGTCCCTGGTCCCCGGGGACAGGGGTGAGAGAGCTGTGTGAGGGGTGACCAGGTGGGTGACCTGCTCAGCCTGGTGGCAGATCTGTGAGAGGAAGAGAAAGTTAGGGAGCATCAGGGATTCTGAGAAAGAGGCTGGTGGGACCATGCGCTGCCCTCCCTGAGGCAGAAACAGCCACCAGGAAAAAGCCAAGACCAAGGGGACCCTGTATCCTCGCACTGACAGACTGAAGGCAGGAGCTTAAAGGAAAGGAGTGAATGGAGACAAGTCCACACTCCGGGCAGCAGGTGAACACCCTCCTTGCCCAACTAAAGGTTACCAGTTTCTTGAATTTAACTTGCTTAGTTAACATGCATGACAACAGTCAGCCCAAGTTGTGAAATTGCCATGTTTTTTTCAGGAGATGGCTGATCATGTGATAAATAAAGTGGCTTTTACACTTGGATTCTGCTGTGGGCTGGACTGGACACTTGTGCAGCATACGATAGCCTTAATATTAAAAAAAAAAATACTACCTATCCCCTCCTTCTCCCTCACCGCACCTCCCCCCCCCCCCAAAAAAAAAGAAATAAATAAAAATCTAGTGGCTAACTAATTAACCTCAAATTAACCTCATAAATGTGTTGTCAAAGAGAAGTTCCAGGAAAGATAGCTGATGCTGAGGGTCAATATGCATGTAGACATTTGTTATGGGGTTACCCGTGAGACAGCAGAGTCTCCTGGGCGACTTTGCCCGTGGTAAGTTTAGCACTTTACATAAATATGCCTTTTGCAGAAGGAAATGTATTTGATTATGCTTGATATCGTCACCCAGTCCTTGCTATTAAATTGCTGAATTGTTTTTTGGTGTTATCTGTGGTTTTTTGGCACTTTGTGCACTTTGCTGCTACATCCCTCAGTGCTACCTGTTTTTTTACAAGCCTTAGTATAAAGACTGAAATGCCATTCTTCTACTGTTTGAAATACTGTCAAAGGATGAAGTACTCCAGAAATCAATGCAGACATTTTTGTTCTTTAAAACTACTCCTCTTTTCCTTTCAGGCAAAGTTCATGTATTTGTAGGGTAAAATTTTTTTAAGAGTTGTGATGAAATTATAGGTCGTCATTAGTGTTCAACTAATTTTTTTCCCCCACCTTCTGGTATTGTTTCCTTTTCTGTCTTTCCTTTTGTACTGTGTATGTACATTTGCATGCAACGTATACCACAAACTCCTAAATACTGAGTTATATTAAGCATTATCATCTAGTTATCCAACTACAGGATTGCAAGGAGATCCAGGAGCCCCGCAGTTCTGTTGACAGATTGATGTGGATTTTCTCTGCTGTCTCATACATGTCAATTAAGTTCTCCAGCATCTATCAGAGGCAAAAAGATACTTCATGACCTAAGAAAACTAAGACAATAAGTTATTATTGACAAAATTTATCCCATATTAATTACTATAGCGAGAGAACCTGTGTGTCTGTAGGTCTACTTTAACAGGCGTAGCAAACAGTGGAACACACTGGTTAACACTTTCTGAGCTACATAACTTGCCAAGTTAGATGACTCTGATTTTTACCTGCTTATTATTTTCAAATATATTAACTGTTTGTTCTGAGAGTTTTTCCCCCATATTTAATATCTGCTTTTGTTTAATGGGGAGATTTTCTGTTTTCTACAGGGTTTTTTTGTTGTTCTTTGGTGTTGTGGTGTTGGTGTTGTTTTCATTTGTTGTGGTTTCTTTTTGTGTGTGATTGTTTGGTTTGGGTTTTGTTTTGTTTTCTTTTTTAATAAGGTGGGGAAGAGTACAGTGTGAACTATATTAAAAGAACATAATGAAAGATGTAGTAGTGAGAAATTAGGAAATTAAAGAATACTAGTTGTTGGTACATCTGGAATTTGCAGTTTAAAATGTGCACAGTTGTACCCTTTGCTTTAAAGCATATTTGTCCATAGCAGTACGATGGAGCTAACCACACATCCAGAGCCCTCAGGGGGAACTTCAAGAGCGTTCTTTGAAGTGAATGTGTCAAAACACACCAGAAGGCCCCTGTTCTTTGAAGGTGTATTTTACTACAACATAAACATGGTTAGAGGTAGCTTTTTAAAGAGAGAAAAAAAATCATCTTCTGATCTTCTGCACAGAACAGACCAAGTAAGACTTTAAAATAAACCTCTCTTGCCCATCGCAATATCCGTTATAGGCAAATTATTTCAAGGAAGTCGGAAGGACTGTACAATTCTTGCTCATCAAACTGAATGCTAGTCAGGTATCGGTGAGTCCTCTATGGCTCAGGAGAGCTAAGAATCATTAAATACACCCTAAAATAGCCTGTGTGTATCACATCTTTACATTCGTACACATTTAATATCAAGTTTTGCTAGGACTAGGAGTGACTGCTTGTGTCAAGCAGGTGGAAATCTCCTTTTGAAGGCATAAAACATCCATTTGTAGCAACACAGAGCCACTAGATATCAACTTCACAGTGTCTGCATAATGTATATATTATGCAAAATTGGCTTCAGGCAAGTGTGATTTCTTTTATTTTTTTTTTAGAAGGAATTCCATCTATTGACAAGAATTAAACACATCTCTGACAAAGCAATTTCTTTTTTAAGAGTATGTTAATGATGCTCTGTGACTTGGAAGATTAGAATGAGTCACCAGGGAGATAGATCAGCAGTTACGCAATGGAATTAGAGTAGGTGCTGAACTATTTATATCATGATATGCAGTTCAGTACATGGATTTATGTCTTTTTCACATATGAGGGGTGTGTGTGTCCTAGAAAATATTGAGGTGATACTAATAATATGATTTTTTCTCTCCCTGAAACGGTTGCACTTGCACTGTTGAATCATTTCAGTGAACAAGCCACCACAGTGCAGTTGTACATGTATTTTTATGGAATGATCCTACAGACAGCTGAAGGGTTTCTTTCACGACTACTTTTTAATATGAAAGAAATGTCTTTAAACTGAGAGAAGTTAGATGTGAAACCATTTTTTTGTGCATAACCTTCAGTTTTTATTAGTCTTTTTTTTTTTTTTTTGCTGCGTTTACAAGCTAAACCAGCTGTGAAAGGTGCAAGCATACAGTTTGTATTCAGCAAAGATCTCTCATTTTGTGCTTACTGCAGGGCAAATGGCTCTGCCAGTTGGGGCTACAATTTATCAAGCTGGCAGAGTGACAATTTTCATTGCTCTTGAAAATTTATCATGGATGGTCATTTTTGAAGGGTTGATTCTTTTGTTTAAGCTGGCTTTTTACATTTAGACTTATCAAAATGGCAATTATTAAGGGCATTAACCCATGAGGCAAAGATCAGTTTTGTCCCTGGAACCTTGAGTATGTCTTCTTGACAAAGAGATTTATCTGCTGCTGTGGCTTCCAGGGTTCGTGGGTTTAAAAAACAGATGCAATATAACAAAATGCTGTCTCCCTAAAGAAAGTCATTTTCATCCCAGCTGTTTTACCAGAAAAGAAGGGTAAAGAGGGGAGAAAAAAGTAAAATATTAAATAGTAATGGTCACAATTATTTTCATGTTCTTTGTTCTGACTTCCTCTCTCATCCTCAGAGGCTTAGAGACCGACTCACTTTGAGAGGGTTAGTAACACATCTATAACCACAGCTCATCAATAAGGCTCTTTCTTTCACGTTGTATTGTAGACAATAATTCCTCAGTACCAGCAATGGATGGATTTAGACACAGTTCTGTGAAGTATTAAGTGGCCTCTTGGAGACAGTGAGCTTCCTCAGCTTCCATTGATCTGAATGGAAGGAGAAAGCATTGTGTGCCCTGCAGGCTCAGGACCACTGTGAGGCTTCACTGGTGGAGCAGACTGTCTACAATCTGGTGTCAGAAGTACCACTGATGTGATATAATTTGTTGAAAGTACTAATTGTCACTATATATGTATCTGAATTTGCATTTCACCATGTCAGGTGGAAAAGCTCTATCTACATGAGTTAAAGGCAGTTTGTTGTGCAGTAAAAATGAGGTATGTACACATACATTTCCACCATTAGAAAGAAAAATTGCGTAGATGTGTCTTAACTCAGAGCAGAAATTATCCCATCTCCTCAATTCACTTAAAATTCTGTGCTCTCTTTGCTTTATGAAAAGATTACATTTTAATGTAGAGTCAATACTGCCTCCTGCAATACTTTTTCACTGAAGCTGGTGGGATATTTCCTTAGGGAGTTACTAATACATGCAGCTGCAAGAAGTGGCTTTGCAAGGGCCAGCAGGCCCGGAGAATCCAGCCCCCTCCGCCACCACCTCGGAACTATGGGGAGTCTTCATTTCCCCAAATAACTTTTTTGACACCATCTCGATTGTTTTGTTTTGTTTTGAATTCCTCTTCCAAAACTCCTAAACATCTCTAAATAGGATGTAAATCGTAGAGTCTAACAGCGAACAGCTGAGGAACAAATGTACGAACAGGCCACGATGGCGGCTCCCTGCCCAGGGGCAGCTCCAGACAACAGCTGCCTGCCGTTTTCCTCATAGTTTGTGGGTTTGTTTTTTTTCTTTTTCTCTTTCTCCCTTCCTTCTTCACGTTCCCTTTCCAAAGCATCTTCCATTACGATTTTTATAAACACCGCCACCTCCCACTGACTGAAAGCCCCTGTCCTCGGAAACGACCCTCCAGGATGGCTCCTGTGGGAGGGCGGCTCTGAGAGCGCCCGAGCCTGAAATGAAGGGGACAAAACCCGCCCGGAGACGGCGCGGGGGCAACGGCCGCTGGCGCGGTGCTCTCAAAAATGGGGCAGAAACGGCGTCCCCGGGGGGCGGGCGGGAGAAGCCGGAACCCCGGCCGGGGTGCGGGCGCTGCGGGCGGGTCTGGCGGGAAGGGCCGGGGCGAGGGGCGGCGGAGGGCGGAGCTGCGGGACGGGTCTGCGTGCACGCGCACGAGGGGCAGGGGGGAAAAGGAGACAGAAGCTGACAGGAAAAGGGCGGGTTTAGGCCAAATAAGCACGAAATAATTCTGGGAAGTAAGAATGCCTAAACACACCATAGGATTGAAGGCAGTATTTATGTCATGTTACTACCCAGCAAAAGCAAATATTAAAGAAATTTAAATAGGGCATAAAGCCTATCTGTCTCTGGGAAGTAAATTTTGAAATAATTTAAGGAAAGGCTTTATTTTTTTTCTTAAAGGAGAAAGAATTATTTATAAGTTATTAAAAATGCTAATGTAAGTTGTCTGTTAAAGCACAATTTAACATTTCTCCACCCAGCCCCTTCCCAGCAGCCAGCACAGTGTGTCCTTCTGTCCTGATGTGGCAGCTGCTCCCAGCTTTTGCTAAAGCACCGTCAACAGGGACAAGTTTTAAGAAAATTTAATGGTGGCAATAAGCTATTCTCACTGCCAAATATGGGAAACTTTGAAAAGTTCATCCAATGTTACATGGGAAGTCCCGCTGCACCACTGGCAGCAGGAGATGATGTGCAGGGTGCAGCCAGCGGGCGCCCATCCCTCACCCAGTGCACAGCCACCCGGGCACCCATCCCTCACCCAGAGCACAGCCACCCGGGCACCCATCCCTCACCCAGTGCACAGCCACCCGGGCGCCCATCCCTCACCCGGTGCACAGCCACCCGGGCGCCCATCCCTCACCCAGAGCACAGCCACCCGGGCGCCCATCCCTCACCCAGAGCACAGCCACCCGGGCGCCCATCCCTCACCCAGAGCACAGCCACCCGGGCGCCCATCCCTCACCCAGAGCACAGCCACCCGGGCGCCCATCCCTCACCCAGAGCACAGCCACCCGGGCGCCCATCCCTCACCCAGTGCACAGCCACCCGGGCGCCCATCCCTCACCCGGCGCACAGCCACCCGGGCGCCCATCCCTCACCCGGAGCACAGCCACCCGGGCGCCCATCCCTCACCCAGAGCACAGCCACCCGGGCGCCCATCCCTCACCCAGAGCACAGCCACCCGGGCGCCCATCCCTCACCCAGCGCACAGCCACCCGGGCGCCCATCCCTCACCCAGAGCACAGCCACCCGGGCACCCATCCCTCACCCAGCGCACAGCCACCCGGGCGCCCATCCCTCACCCAGAGCACAGCCACCCGGGCACCCATCCCTCACCCAGTGCACAGCCACCCGGGCACCCATCCCTCACCCGGTGCACAGCCACCCGGGCGCCCATCCCTCACCCAGAGCACAGCCACCCGGGCACCCATCCCTCACCCGGAGCACAACCACCCGGGCGCCCATCCCTCACCCAGAGCACAACCACCCGGGCGCCCATCCCTCACCCAGCGCACAGCCACCTGGGCGCCCATCCCTCACCCGGCGCACAGCCACCTGGGCGCCCATCCCTCACTCTGAGCACGGCCACTGGGCGCCCATCCCTCACCCAGAGCACAGCCACCCGGGCGCCCATCCCTCAACCAGAGCACGGCCACTGGGCGCCCATCTTTCACCGGGAGCACAGGCGCCCTTCACACCGCACACATCCTGAGGACTCACAATAGTTGCCACTTGCTATGAAATAGTTGCATGTTGCTGCCATGGGGCTTGGTTTTCTCCAAGCAGTGTGAAGGCAGCAGGTTAGAACTCCCCAAGGTAGTCTACTGAGGGGATTAAATCGGACTAAGAGGATCTTCATGCTGCTGCGGCTATTTTAGCTAAGTGTAGCTAGTTTGAAAGCCTGATAACTCTTCAGTGTGTGACAGGGGTATTGCAGGTTTCTTCCCCATAGCGAGTCTGCAGTCTAAACCGATACATGTAGAAAGTTGTTCATAAGAAAGGGGATGAAATTTGTGTCCTGTGACTTTGGTTTATTTCCATTTGATTAGATGGATATTTGCTGTTCTGTCCTTCCGTAGGCAGTGTGTCTGAGGTGATGGAGGCGGAAGAGGAAAGGAGTGCTTATTGAACCTCTCTGTTATTCACAGTAGTGATTTTTAATGATTATTTGAAAATATCGACATTATAATCGCAATCTTCTGTGTTGTAACAGGAGAGTAGTTCTTTGTATGCAATCATACTTGCATAAGAAATATCATGTGGACAGATTTTGCCTTGATTTTGATAATACATTATCATTATCATTTCAATTTTGACAGAAAAATATATAAGGAAATCAGTTTACTTTACAGGGCTACCACTTCTGAAACCTTTGTACTTGATTCCCTTTCCTCTCAGAGTAACAAATATTTGAAAAGATTATACTGAAAATAACTTCCATAAAATTGGTACTAAGAATAGAATCAAGCTCATTATCTTGGTAGGAGGAGGAATTAATATTTGGCTAGTATTTGGCTCCTTTACTGTTTAACATGGAGAGTTATAGAGCTTGACACTTTTTGTAGTGATGTAAGAACCTTTGGTTAATCTTACCTGTATAAATCTTATGTTTTGTGTAAGGCAGCAGCCTTGAAATAATTACAGAAGTACTCGTGTTATCACACTTTGCTGGCCCTTAGAAAAGGCATCGGATGGGTGGCAGGGGCAGGTTATCTGGCACAACAGAACAGATGCTAGTGTTAAGTGCTGTTCCCAAAGGAGCTGATAAAGCTTTAGTGTAATAAGAGGGCAAACACACTTGATTTTTCAGAAAATCTTGTCATCTTAAAAAAGCACATCATGTTTTCCTCTTTAGATTATGAAAATTACTGTTTAATAGGTGTCTAAAAATACCTCATTTATAATGTGTTTTCACCCCATAAGAATGTAAACCCTGTGAATAAAAACTTTATGTTTCCAGAATCTTGCATGTAACCAAATTAATCACAAGTTTGAAACACACTAATATTCATCAGAAATTAGGAGGGTTACAGCACAGTATGTTTTTACATCCCCTGCATCAAGTATTTAATCTATTTGAAAGAAATGCTCATATTCCCTCAATCCCTAGAGAAGCCCACGTGTTAGCAAACAAGGAATCACAGAAAATAAACATCCAAGGAACAAAACTGGACTTCTCCTTGTGGGATCTGTAGACAGACTTATTATTTGGACCAGTTTGCAGGTCTCTCCAGACCTTCTAATACTGCATTCTCACTCCTCAGCCAAACAGAAATTGGCCTCTCTTAGCTCACTAATGACTTTGCTTGGTTTACTTATAAAGTGTCTTCTCTCTGCTTATCTTTTCTCCTCCACTTTTCTATAAATAATAGGATGTTTTCTGACATAAAAGTTGGTTGGACACAATAGTGTTCATGCAACACACTGTATTCCAGGAACACACTAGCTGCTAATTGCAGTGTCATGTTTCAGTCTTTCATCAACATCTTTCTTAATTTTATTGTTAATCAATAGTTTATATGGATTTTCTGGTACTTGGTGCTTTTTCTATCAGAGGGTCACATTTGGAATGTCTGTTGTGTTTTTCCTCCTTTCTTCCATTGCCATATGTACCCTACATGATCAGTGAGCTCTACAGCAGTTCATGGGGCTCACAATTCATATGAATAAAGGTAACAGAGTTCTACCTTTAAATGTCAGATCATAAAGCAAAACACTGGTAATTAATAGAGCTGAGGCTTGCAAGAAAAGTGAGTTTGTAACAACCAAAGGGAATTAATTTATCGGATATGTCTAACCTTGCATTTCTGAGAATGTCATCTGAGAATTATGCTCATCTAAACTAGAATTTGAACAAAAGTTAACAATCAATCAAATTAAGTGGCACAGATTCAAAGAGAAGATCTTTTCCTTTGCAAAAGATACGACAGAGTTGCCCTTGGTTGTCTCTGAAAAGCTTTCAACATTCATAATGATAAGGACTTGTTAGGAACTCAGAATCTAAATACCTGAACTCCTGTGTAATATTTGGCCCTCTTCTCTAAAATCTATTGAATTAAAGTACCAAAAAGTGAAGACTTGGGAATAGTTTGTGTTCACTATCTATTTCTGTGGCTTAGGTTTGTCTTTACTAAAACCTATCGTGAACACAATAGTCTTAGACCTCATGGACTTAGAAGGAAACAAAGTTCTGTGATTTTTTTCATTAGTAGCAGTGTAATTAATATTGAAGCAAGTCTTGACGCTATGAATAGTGTTTGCACCCTGTTTAATGTTTTGGGATTTAGAGATAATACCTATTTTCTGTCCCCTATATATTTCTATATTTCTAGAGTCAGTGATAGATGTTGTCTGTTTTGATGAAATAATATTATAAATTTTTTCATTGTGGTGTGGTTCCTTTTTTTTTTTTTTTTTTTTTTTTTTTTTTTAAGCATTTTCTTCATATTAATTTTGATTATGGGTTCTCATATAGCTATAAAGTCTAATATTTACAAGGAATGCTTTTTCATACACAGGATGGCAAATGTCAGATTGACTTAAGGATTGTTCTTTACTAAATTTCCTTTGGGCTCTCCTTTAAGTGAGATAGATGTGAGTTGTTTCAAGTGGTATTAGATCTTCATAAATCATATTCCACCTTTTTTCCTTGTCAAAAGCAACATGCTCCCACTTGTCAGTAGGAAATTCCTACTTTTGAGTTAGACTTCACCCTTGTGAGAGAGCAAGCGCACTTCTAACTAGAAAGAAGTGCTGGTATGGCTGCAGTGAACACTCAGAGATTTAGAATAGACTTAACTATTTGTGTAAAGTATATAACCCGTATTTACATCTCTTTAAATCATCACCACAATAATATTTGCTAATACCTTTGTTTTATCATGGAATAACTCCAGGTATTTTGTCTAGCTAGCTAGTCATCCTTGAATGTATGTTAAACGTACATTGTCCCTAAGCCATCCACAGCTGCTGGTTTGAAAACCTATTTGTCATCTTTTCATTCAATCTTAAAATCTTGCTGAATTTGAAAAGTCTAGAGTTTCTTTCACCATCTAGAAACACATAGTATGACACATTGCTTTCCAAGTAGATGAACATATTCATTGTAGACAGCAAGTACTGATCAGAAGTGATGCTATATAGTATATTAGGTGCTGGAGGACAAGACATCAGCATGATTTTCCTCTTATTGATTCTACAGGTGAAAGAAGGCACTGTATACATCGCTTTGGGGCTTGATTTCCAAGGGTCACTTCACAATCCTTCTTGTGGGAGTGGATGGGACAACAGTATGTGAAAAGATGCTTGAGAGAATCTCAGTCGTTTTGAGGAGATCTGTAAATTTGGAGAAGACCCCAGGGGATGACTAGATTATACCAATGGCCCTGGGGCATTTGAGTGTCAAAGGAGCAAAGGAATGTTAGAAATATTTCATGTCAGTGTTTGCACATCTGTTTTTGCTTGTTAGCATGCAGATAGTGATGCCTTCCTATTTCAGAGGGGTTTTTAAGGAGGTTAAGACTTCTCTGATCACAAAATATATTAATAGATATTAAGATGTTAGGTGAAATTCAGGCACCTGGGATGTCAATATTGGGCAATTATTTTTTATTTTTTCAGTGTGGCCTTGATTTCACTTGCTTTATTAAAAACAAAACAGTTTCAGAAGTAAGAGTATGATGAGAGCTAAGGCATTATGCCTATATATAAAACAATCCTATATTTTCCAAATGATAAATATGTAGCTTTGTATCACACACTGATTTACAGGTACTTCAACTGTAGCCTGATCACCCCAGTAAATTTCGCAGAAAAATGGATAGAAATGTTTATATTAATTATTTGTGAATAAAAAACATATAGCTTTCTTCCTTTGAATGTAAATCTTGTTTATGTTTTTCCCCTTGAGACTGCAAAGAATAGCAGGTTGAGTAAAGTGGAAAAGATGACTCTTTTTTTGTAGAAAATTCTTTAGTAGTTATTAATTGCAAAATCACGAGGGGCATTAGTGCCTAACTATTTAAACTAAATAACGTTATGGAAATTGCAAGGTTCATTTGACAACTGATTTTCAGTCTTTCAGAAGTGCAATAAATAACTTTACATGTAGTGTTTTTGATGAGCAGGAGAGTTCTAAGTACAGCTCTTTCATGGAAGTTTATGGGCATGCAGTTTTACCTATGGGCATAGAGTTTTAATGAATACATCAATTAACTCTGGATAGCTACAGTGATTTTTTTTTTTAAAACATGTACAAATGGTCAAAAAATGAAATGCCAATTTCATAAATTAAAATGAAGATGCTCTGTAGACTTATCCAGCACTCATTAAGTTTAGGATAATTTCTCTGTAGTCTTTGGAGAGCATTCAGGATGATCGCTATTTCTCAAATGACCATTTTGATTAGCAAAGAAATAAAATTAAGTTCAGTGTTTAGACACTTATTGCTAGGGGATTTCAGCTACTAATGTCTGTGACTGGGCTCAAAAAAAAAAAGGGTTTTAAAAAGATTGTGTGATGTTTTTCTCACCTAGTTGATATCCTTAAGGGCTAAATCTAAAATAGTGTTTATCTGAAAAGTGGAGACTGGAATTATAAACCTCAACAGCACCACTTAGTTGCCATTCAACATCCTTTTCGCTTAAGATCTTCCCATATAGACTTGTCTCTGAGCAAATTATCTTATTATACAAGTTACATAAATGCTGTTTTCTGTCTACCCTTAATACTAACAGCAATCTTTTAAAAGAAAAGTGCCAATCTGTCCAGCTCTTCAAAAGAGAGGGTATGGACTCTGTTGCAGCTATTGCCAAGCAGACAGAGGTGTTCTAATGCAGCTCTTGGTAAAATATCTAATAGGTCAAATTTAATATTTATTCCTGTATTGAGGAAAATTAGCTCTGCTAAGAGGAAGGTCTCATCTCTGAAGCTTTGTCTCCATTTGAAGGGTCGCTGCTTTCTTGTGGTACATAGGATGCCTGTGCACCTAACAGGGATGCAGACTCATCCTAGAGGGCAGGAAACCTGAAGATTTGGTGTCTCAGTGCTAGAAGTCTTTAATTAGATCTGGCTCTAGAATTATTATATGTATTAAACTTGGTAAGCTTCTTAAATAAAGATGTAAAGGTATTTCTGTTCAGCTTTAATCAAATGACCTCTTAGAGAGGTTCCGTAATGAAGGACCTGAAACCTGAGTCTGCTTTGTAATGTATTATTCCAATTTTGCTTGTTAACAGAGATATCTTTATTTAACTTTTCTCCTTGACTAGTCACATTTACCATGAAAAATCTTGGTCATTATCTAGCAGGCCAGCCCCAAGGCCAAATAAATAGCATGGTTCAATTTGGCTTGTAACTGCATTCACTTAGAATTTAATATACTTGGACAAATATCTAATCTGAAAAGCAACGTGGTGCTTTGTATTTGTTTAGAAACCAAAGCGAAAAAAATAATAGCCAGTCACCTAATGGTTTTCTTAGCTCTGATGGAGAAAGGAGGACTAAGATTATATCCCCACTTACAGTCAATTGTAGTAATAAATCCTGCTTGATTGCTGTGCCATTGTGTCTAATAGTGGGCTAGTTTTGTGTGACCATCACAGCAGATGTATTTCCTTCACTTAGTTATAAAAATAAGATAATACAGGTCAGTTCATGAGGAACTGTTTTGTATGGAATGAACATAGGCCTGCTTGTGGGAATAATCAGAAAAGGCTTTACAAAACTGGAATAATTCATGACAAGAAGGTGATAGAGTAGTTCCTTCATTTTAATTAGTAGGTAGAAGCCATATAGCAACAAGATGTAATTTCTTTACTTTTGACTTGGCTGTGGCGTTTTTTCTTTCCTTTCCCCAGACCTTTCCATTGAATACTGTGTATCATTTTATATGTTCTTATCCCTCCCATACTGCCATCAGGTGCAAAATCCCTCAGTGTATTGCACAGAAAAACTTTAATATTTCTTAAACAAATTTGAATTTTGTTCTTGAGGCGTTTGTGCTGTATTCCAGGGAGCAGAGCAGTAACTTCTCAGTTTTACTCCAAGTATTGTCTGGCATTAGCAATTTACCAGATATAAATATATGGGGTTTTGTTGGATCAGTAATGTATGTGTGTATATATATACATATATATATATATATAAATATTTTAGGAGTTAAGTTGAGTTGGCTCCAATTTACTTGATTAACATAACAGCTGTCGAGGGTTAAGATTGCGGGGTAACAATAAAACCCTGGCAGATGTATTCTTAACCCCCTCTCCCCCCCCACTTCCCCCTTTTTGCCCCTCCCTCTCCCCCCTTGCACTCAGGAGAGGCGATTGGGAGGAAAAAAGAAGGACAGAGAGAAGAGAGTTGGAAAAAATTAAAGATGTTTTACTAATGCTACTAATAAGAATAGAGAAAATAATACAAAATATACAAAACCAATCTTGAAAGTCTCAGCAACTGCAGAGCCAGCACCCAAAGTCCTGGATTAGACTCCACAGCCAACCAGAGCTGGGTTCAGTCTCTCCCTAGGCCTCAGTTCGCAGGGACGACTAGCAAGGTCCTCTCCTAATGTCGGCCATAAGCAGAAGAAAAAAGGAAAAAGGGACGAGATCCTCGTGATCTCCCATTTTATATGAAGTATGCACGTGAATGGAATGTTATACACAGTTGGTCAGTTGTTCCTCGTCGCCCCTCTCGCGAGATGTCCATCCATGCTTATCAATAAGTTTGCATTCCATTGCTAGGTTTTACCAAAACATGTGTCTGGTTCTCCAGGAAAATGCAGTTAATATGAAGGCTTTGGCTGACAGGAAAAATTCACTGAAAGAGAAACTTGTTTTTAACAAAACCAGGACATTCCACCCCTTATAATATGCCATTCACTGAATACTTAAACCTTATCAATACAATCTATCAATACAATCTAATTAATCACTACTGCTATATATATATACATATATGTACATATATACACAGGAGTAATTAATCTTAATCAGTGGACCATCCTTTGAAAAGTTCACTAAGTTCATTTTGTCACAACAGTCTCCCAGAGCAGGAAAAATGGTACAAGTGCATTTCATGACCACTGTTTGTGGGTTAAAGACATCAACTTTGAGGAAGTTGTCAGGCGCCACTCGAAGAAGCCAGCTCTTGTTTCATCATCACTGTCTTGATCTGAAAGACACTTATTAAATACTGTTAGTACGACAATTCACATCATGCAGTTCAGTATTGCATATTTTCACCTAAGCTCAAATCCCCTTGAGGTACACACCAAACTTCTCCATCCTTAAGCATCACCCACCAGGTGCTGCCAGGTCCCTGGGCAAAAACAATCCCACGAATGGGCTTGCCTTTGCCTGAGGCTGGAGTAACCCAGACTGCCTTTCCTAACATGTTTTTCATGTGTACTACAGGGACTTTATCTCCTTCTACAGTCTGTAGAATTTCTGATTGGGCAGGCCCGGCTCGATTGGTTGATCCCCTGGTGTTGACCAACCAAGTGGCTTTTGCTAAATGTGACTCCCAGTTTTTAAAGGTTCCACCACCAAGTGCCTTTAGTGTAGTTTTTAGCAAACCATTGTACCTTTCAATTTTCCCAGAGGCTGGTGCATGATATGGAATATGATATACCCACTCAATACCATGTTCTTTGGCCCAATTGTCTATAATACTGTTTTTGAAATGAGTACCATTGTCTGATTCAATTCTTTCTGGCGTACCGTGTCGCCAAAGGACTTGCTTTTCAAGGCCCAAGATAGTATTTTGGCCTGTAGCATGAGGTACGGCATATGTTTCCAACCATCCTGTGGTTGCTTCCACCATTGTAAGTACATAACGCTTACCTTGATGTGTTTGTGGAAGTGTAATATAATCAATCTGCCAAGCTTCTCCATACTTATACTTTAACCATCGCCCCCCATACCATACAGGCTTTAACCATTTTGCTTGTTTGATTTCGGCACAAGTATCACATTCATGAATAACCTGTGAAATAGTGTCCATAGTTAAATCCACCCCTCGATCGCGAGCCCATTTATATGTTGCATCTCTACCTTGATGCCCTGAAGCATCATGGGCCCACCGAGCTAGGAAAAGTTCACCTTTATGTTGCCAGTCCAAGTCCACCTCAGCTACTTTAATCTTAGCAGCTTGATCTGCTTGTTGGTTGTTTAGATGTTCCTCGGTGGCTCGACTTTTAGGCACATGAGCATCTACATGACGAACTTTCACAGGCAGGCTCTCTAGCCGAGCAGCAATGTCTTGCCACAGTGTGGCAGCCCAAAGGGGTTTACCAGGACACAGCTTAAAATTCATGACAAGGTGAAAACAGGTTTGGCAAACCAAAGAGTTCCTGTTGAGTTACTTAGTCTCGTGTCTGGGTGTGTTTTTCTTTCAGAATATCAGTGCTGTTACGTGGACACATAACCTATGATTAAAGATTTGCTTTCTGTTCGTGCATCAGAGCCAGGACAGGACCCTTCTGCTAAATCTTGCTGGAGTAACAGCCCCAGTTCACCTGGGATGTTGTTAACTCTCTGTACCCACCACTTCTTGGTGGTGCTTCCCTAATAAAGATGGCAAAACAAATTGTGTGCCTTGTATGTCATCGTAGGCCTGAGGTTCTAGAGCAAAATCAGTTATTTCTGGACTTTAAGCAAATATACAAGTCTATGACGTGGAACTTGCTGAGTGCTGGACAAGCAGCATGTTCAGCAACCCTGCAGAGATTTCATGGGAGACTGCTGCTTAAGCCCCCCAAAATACCAGTTACATGAACTATCAGCAAAGGAAATAATACCACTTGATATGATCAGCTGATAGTAAGAAGCTACTGAACTTTTTAGTTTGGCTATAAAAAAGTAGGAAATAAATGAAAATGCAGTAGAAAATTTTTAGATTGAAATTACAGTTTCTTTTGAGAAAGTGGCTATTTTGTAATGCAATGCAAAAGAAAATAAATTATGTGTTAGAAATTATTCAGTGCCGTTTCCCCATTCAAGTTTGTGGACCCAAAGCTTGTTTTTAGTAAAATAAGTCATTTTTTGTTCTGCTGTTTTCTTGGAAGAAAAATCAGCCTTGGTGATCCACAGCTCTGTTCTAACCGTGTCTTGACATGTCACAAGGTAATGCTGAATCAGTCAGGAGTTTGAGGCTGTTGTAGCTGGATATTTTCCTTATAATGAGCTCCCTTGGAAGACTGAAAGGCTTTTCAACTTAGACTGTTTTAAGAGAGATGATACAAAATGATCAGCTCAGAATGTTTCAGGTTTGAGTTCCGTGAACCTGGTGACTTTCTGAGTTGTGGGAAGCTTTGGTCTTTGGAAAGGTATTTCCATCACTTTTAAGTCTTGAATGGTCCTAGCAGGCTTCCTGGCCCTGCTGTGACTGTCTCCTTTCATTTCTCTGCAAACCCGGTGTGGAAGACCATGGACTGATCTCACCCAGGACACTCTCCATGTCTTCCCAGGGCTCTGCCCTGACCCAGTTGTGTTTAAAGAGATGTGATATGCAAACTGAGAGCACACAAAATCAATTAGGGTCCATATTTTCAATTATGCGATAATTTGACTTTTAGTGTATTGCCAATAAAATTGATGCTTTCTTTATACTACTTGGAGTTAAAAACAAACATTTCAGATAGAAGTGATATCAGCTTGTCAGAACGTATGTGATATTTTGATACTTCTCAGCATGCCAAGTTTCAGAAGGGGTCTTTGGACAGATCAAATTCCTTCCTTCTCAAATACATTTTGAAAAAAGAGAATTACTGCCTTTAGATCTTTTTCCTAAGTTGCTCCCTATTCTTTCTGTCTTCCTAACGAATTTTAACCTCTTTCAAGGTGTTCGTCTCATTTAGTCTCCCCTAGGATGCTGAAACATTTAGGTGAGGAAGCACCTAAATCACTAGCTATTGCAAGCCTGCCCAATCTAATTTAATTTTTGTTCTGTTTAATTTATTAATTCCTGAGATGGAAACCATAATACAAAGAACCAGCTAGGGCTGCAGTTAAGTAATAGAGAACCAGAAGTGAAAGAAAAACAGTATGAGCTATTCTTTTATTGCGAGGAGACAAATCATTTCATCTATTTTCTGACATAAAAGACAAGAAAAGAAAAAGAGTCTAACAAATAACACAAAGAGGAGAAAGAGCTGAATGGAGTGAAAATTTTCCAAATGTCAGAGGAAATTAAATAGTGAACTTTAAAGGAAGCAGCATCTATTTTGCTCAGTAGAGTCTTCTCAAAGCTGTCATGTTGGGGAAAATGGAAAAGCTCAGAATGCATTTTAAACCTGTTTCTGTTAAAGTTTGGATTTCTTAAACCAATTGGCAGCAGGTGTCTTCTTCTCTCAATATTCATTATTCATGTAGCCTCACAATGCATTTCAGTTTATAAATGAAGAGGTGTACAAGCTCTTCTCCACTGCATTAAATAGATAAAATATATTACTGCCTTTGAGCTTGTAATGCCATAGCTATAGCTTGAAAGTTATTTGCCTGCTATGGCTGATAGATGTACGAGTTGCAAATGAGTTTTATTTTGATGAATATACACATGAAAAGAGTTCTTTTTTATGTCTTCATATTTTACTGGATTGTAATATACTTTCTTATATCATTTTGAAATAGTAGGTCCTTTCTTCAAATCTCAAACAAATCAGGCAAACAGAGATATGTTTCATTTTCTCTCAACATCATTTTCCACTTAAAGTAATGTGTATGGGCCTGATCCTGTTAGTTACTGAGAGATTGAAATCATGCTAGGCTGGATCTTGAGGTCCTTAATCTTTGTTCAAGCCTGGTCCCACTGCCTTCAGTGCAAACACATGCCAGGCCTGAAGTAAAACTGAACTCCCAACTCTGTTTCACTGAAAGCAGTACAAAGTTTTTGTCATTCATCTCAGTGGGAGCTGAGGCAGGAATAAATTGTAACCTTAGAATTTTGCCCATTAACATCAGTGGGCTTGGAAGGTACAACAGCTTGCGATATCTGTTATTAAAAAATAAAGCCAAAACCAGTAACTCATTTCTCAGTGTGAAGTGCTGCATTTTAAAGGGGCAAACTCCTCCTGGACCTGAGCTGCTGTGACTCACAGGCTGAGAGATCCCTGTGTGAGTAAGGATAGCTCAAAAGATGAAAGGTTGAAGGATTAAATTCCTAAACTATTGCTAGAGGAGTTTTATTTATATACTTTTGCCTCCATTTTGTAACAGTCTGATAATGAATACTAATAGAGGAAAAAAGTGGATGCCGACTTCTAGATATGTTCAATTCTTGACAATTGCTGCCTTTGAGCAAGAGGACACGGAGCCTCGTCCTGAGCCCCAAGGTTTGCGCAGTGAGGTTTCTGTAACTTTCTCCATCAGATACATTGTGAGAGCTGCTGCAGTTGTGCTGAGTTCTGGTCGGGTCCTATTTAGCCTTTTCTCCTACTAATTTGCATGGGAATTTGGTAACATAAGGAACAGGCTTCTTGTATAAGGCCAAAGACTTCAGTGAGAATAATAGATTAAAAGTGAGCTGGAGCAAACTGCGCCATCAGAACAAGCACAAGAAGTTATTGTGCTGTTTTTTGATGAGTTTATGCTAATCTAAGTTTGTGCTGGATATTTTTCTCTAGCCACGAGTCTCCCTACATGAACAATCGTGAGGTTACATGTTGAATCAGGATGGCTCTCTGAGCCATATGGAGCCTGACCCTACCATAAATGTGATTAATTTTCATCCACTTTTCATACACAGACTTTTTCCTCTCATTGGACAAATACTTGTATTGCTGAAAGAGAAGTGCTAGATACATGGTACATTTTTCTGCTTCTTGAAAATGAACAAACATAGATAAAGCTTCTAGTCTGTCAGTTGAATTTTACAGACACGTAAATACAGTTCTTCAGTTCTACTGAATATCCATGGCACAGCTCAGTGGGTACAGTCCGTGGGCTGCTTTGTTTCAAACTGTGATACTGAACAGTACTGAACAGATAAAGATGCAGCGAACCTTTGAACATGCAATGATTTTGCTTTTGCGTATACCACCCTTTGCCCTGTGGGTTTATTCCCATGGGTGAAATTGCCCGTGTTCAAGTGGTTGCAAGATGTGAGTCTTTAAATGCGACAGGTTTCTATAAGACAATGCAGTTCCGATTAATGACTACTTAGAGATTTTTTTCTGGTTCTTCTAAAGTTATCTATTAGGCAAGGTTAGGCTTGCCTATTATTTTAGTAAAAAATATTAATTCTAAAATGCTAAAAGACTCTTGAAAGTGGCTGGAACAGAAATATACATATCGTAAGAAGTAATAAAATAATAATACAAAATACTGTTGTTAAACAATTGTTTATTTTAAGCCCAGTAAATTAGGGGGTTTTCAGTTTTGTTTTTGAGATGGCTGAAATGACACCACTGCTAGCTGAGGTCACTATGGTGTGTGGAGTTTGGTTTTAACACGTCCTTTACATGGTGTGATTGCACCATTTTGACCAGAGTAATACTTGTTCTTTTCCCTCTCAGAACAAGTTATATGGTTTCCCTGAATTAGAACTGGAAGTGACACTGTCATCTCACAAGTTCACTGTATTCAGTAAAATAGGTGGTGTTATTCTGTGTGTAAGATTAAGATTTCAGTCAGAAGAGTTGCAAGGCTGTGTTTGGTAAAGTGTGATACAGAGTGCATTTTATTGTAAAATTCTGCCTATAATAACTTTCATGAATATCTTTTGTAAACATTAATGACTTTTTAAGATGCATCTTCCAAACAGTTTTACAAAAATATTAGAAATATTTTGGCCTATTTTTTATTACCAAACCCACATTTATAAGTGGTTTTTTTTGCTATGTATCAAATGACAAGTTTTCTAATTTGTAAAAAACACAAGCAATTGTTATCAAATCACATGATTTAGTCAGCAGTGCTTTCATTCAGCATTGTTACATTCCATATTTGTGCATGGAATCCAACCTTGAGGAAAATATTGAACAGAAATGTGCAGGTGCTGATGGTGAATTTCTATTATTCAGAGTTATCTATAAGGACTTGACTCTCTTAACAGCAGCGTGAGTGAAATCTGGTGAGCTGGAGTACAAGTGGCGTCTTTAATTTTATGAATCTTTTGCATCTCAAAAAGAGGCCAAGGGTGGAACTGGTAAAGGTGCTAATTTATTAATGGTGATGAAGGGGAAGTTAAAGCACAAATAGATATAAATGTGGTGTTCCCTGGCAGTGCCATTTCAGATCTCTGTATTTTCTGTTTGTATGTTGTTGTTTGTGTGTGTGTGTATTTTTTTTTTAATGAACCTTTTAAAATAAAACTGTTGGTTTATGTTGATATATGGCCTTTCTAGCAGCGTTTAAAAATATGGGGGTTTACTATTTGCAGACAGTTTCTATAAATGGAAGAACTAAAGCAACAAAGTAAACTGCTAAGCCTCATTCATAACACTGTGAAGAAAAAATAATTAGCTCTTGGTTAGAAGACAGAAAAAGATTAATTAGTTTGTGAAGTCATGATTTTGGAGAACAAATTACCATGGAGAGTGCGTTTGCAACCATTCAGTTCAGGAAGACACAGCTTATATATTGTGCCTTTGAAACCCAGTAAATAAATGTGTCTCTTTAGGTATCTCAAAACATGCAGAGAGCTCAATGACCCATAGTCAGCACAGATATCGCCTGTCTGCTCTGAAGTGATTCTGCTCTCCAAGGCACAATGCGAGTCTAGTTAAGAGCTTGTGTTTGCGTCAGGATTGTGTAAGGGCACGTGCGGAGAGTGAAGAGCTTTGTTGGAGTTCATGGCTCCTGTAGCACAGACTTTTGCAATGAATCTCTTGATCAGGGTGAGAAATTTCTACTGCTATATCAAAGCAAACAAAAAAAGTACATATCCTTCACCAGAAAAAATAGAAATTGTCTGGTGTAACTTATTTCAGACTAAACGAATATTAAAATCGGAGTTAGATTTTTATGCAAGATCTTATGAAATACTGTTTTTCAGCAATAAAATATACATGAACTAAAGCACTGAAGGAGTAAAGAATGATTGTAAGATGTAGGATTTTAGTTAGGCCATGGTATCCTGACCAGCTGAGCTAATGTTATAATGTAGCTAACCCGGGCCACAGGCTGAGCTGGGTTTATTGAACTCTAGAGGGCTGAGGTTTTTTTTCAGTCAGCTTGCTTCCTTTTTGACTCATTTGAAAAAAATGAGCTCTTTAGCTTGGCCTTATTTAAAGGAAAAACACGTATATTTTATTTTTAATTCTTTTTTAAAACCTTTTTTTTGGGGGGAGTGGGGGAAGGGAGGAAAGGAGGCTTTTCCTTTCTACCTCCAAATACAGAGCTCCTTTGATACCCACCTCTAAATTTAATTTTTCAAAATAATATTGATTTTGTCTGTTTGCCAGGTTTCTTGCCAGTTATCACTTCAGATACTGATGTCCCTTGGTAAAGAACATGCAGTAATGCCAGAAACAGGCAGAGGCAAAGGCACTGACAAAGGCATCCTGAAACAAGGAGTTCCTTTGATAGGACAAGCTAAATACCTGAAACAAAAACCTAAGTTCTCTTTCGTTTTAACAAGTCCCTTGATAAACAGTGGGGAACCTTAAAATTGAAATCTCCAAATGTCAGCTTGTCTAGAATAGCATCCTGAACACTTAATCACTTTAAAAGATAAAATAGTCCCAGCAGGACAAGTTAAAGCAAGCTCTCCATCACCAGGGGTTGGCCCTCTAAGAAGTAAAGAGCTAACTTAAGATAGATATACATTATGCAGTATGTTTGCTAATTTAACCCATTAATAGCAGTGTGTGACAATTGTCTGTCAGTGAAGGAGGGGTAATCCCGATAACTGAGTTTGGATTCTCCAGCTGTAGGTGTTGCATTTCTTTGAATATGGAGGTTCTTCCTTCCTGATAAAGGTGGCGACAGTGTGCCCTGTTCAGAGGAAGAGACTGACAGGGCTATAATAGTATAAAGACTGGTAGTACAGGGGTTAAAGGCAGTAAAATATTACATTGGTAGTTCCCGTGATGAAGAAAGACACATGAAAACATCAAATTTTTTGAAAACTTTTTTTATGACCATTCTCAAAGAAATGAATAAACCCAAAGAGAAGAGGAACAAAAATTGTAGGGTTTTGTTTGGTTTTTTTGTTTGTTTGTTTGGGGTTTTTTTGTACTGTACACAGGTCAGTCTTTTGAGTAGAATGTGTCACAAAGCAACATAAAGGTCCTTCCTGGCCCTTCTTTGGTTTTCCTGCACCACTGCAGCACCAGACATGGGGCTGGCCCAGCTAGAGCCAGACTAGGAAACAGGCACTTTTTTGTCACTCATCACTTCCACAGCCCAAACAGAAGCAGGGCTTGCTCAGCTCTACGTGTATCTTTTCACGTATGTGTGGTGAAAGTCCTGTTTTCAAATGGATTTGTTCTTTTAAGTACCTTAACTTTAAAGAAGGCTCATTTTCCCACTTATAGGTGTCACCTTGGCTGATTAGACTTGCAGTCTTAAGTCACTTGACGTATTTTGTAGTAGTGTATGTAAATTTTGCAATATTGATGTATACTTTAGCAGGAAATTATTGAAAGCAAGTTTGCAGACATATTTTTATGCTAAGCTCCCCCCAATATGTACTGCCAGGGATTTATAGAAATTATTTTCATGGAAATCTACCTTTGTGGCCCAAAGGAATTGATCCTAGGGATGAGAATTGCCACCAAAATCCAGGAAATTAGTCCCTTTGTGGATTTTGTGATGATCCCACATCTGTAGAGAAATCTGGATGAGACAATTGCATAATACTAAATAGTTGCTGTATTTGGTAAGAGCAGTCAGAAGGTAATGACTTTCTTTGAAGTATCCAGCTTGAAGGAAGCTTTGATACTTAATGTGTCGTGTCATTTATTAAGGTGATAAAGCTGATGTTAGTAATTGGCTAAGTCCTGTTTGAAGTTCTATGCTGATTTAAGGTATCTGCCCACAGTTAAATGGATATGCTGCTTTCCTCTTTCACTGTACGTGATCTTAAATACAAAACGATCAGTCTGGGTATGTCTGAAACTTCTTTCATATAGCTGTATAGGTGACTGAATGTGTTCTACTCTTGTACAGCATCACATCCTATGCTGACTGTTTTCTTTACTGCAGTAAGGATTAATAATATAAAATCCCGCATGTATTTAGTATATTGAAGTTGACTTAATACTTATCTTCACTTTGGGGTCATTTTCATTTCCAATAGGGAAGTAGTCACCAATCTAGTAAATATCTAAAGATGTGATTAAATGCATTTGTGGGTTTTTCAGATGGCTTTAGTGGGGCTGCTTTTATTTTATAGCTCTGTAAGCAAATCTTTGCAGACTGAATTAATGAAAGTTACCTCTGTTGTACAGAGTCCTCAGTGATTTCATATTCTGTGTGTGTGTGTGTGCATGTTTAAACTGTTTCCAGACACCTTGAATTTTACATAGCAAATCTTCTATGAGAAACACATATCACTAAACTCCATGAAATTAAAATATAGGCACACAGGTGTGCTAATGTAATATGTGTGTGGGTTTTTTTTTTTCCTGATTATTGTTGTTTAGCTTCAGTGTCATTAGTCAAGCACAGCTGGTATCTTGAGCTAGATGTGAAAATGAACCTCTCTGCCATTTATATTGGAAAATAAAGAGAATGGGAAGGGAGAAATATATGCCTAAGCATATATATTGCTAGCGATAAAAAAGACAAAATGCTTCAATGATTTTCTGCATTTGAAGATCTTCCCATGTTTGAGTATTTTCAGGTGATTTTAAGGCAGTGATCAGATGGGTAAATACTTAGCAAAGACCAGCAGCAAAATGAATCCTCTTTCCTAGTAAGATAATTAAAAGAAAAGAAGCAACTAGTGTGAGAGTGCGTCTGTCTAATCTAGTTCTCCAGAGTTAACCAGTCACACACCTTGGGCACATGCAGAGAAAAAAGTGTAATTAGCACCTGATGCTTGAGAAACAGCTTGGAAATAGGAAGCAGCGGAAACACTGAAGTAGAAAGTTCAGTTTATGCATGAAGAAGCACTTGTGTTCAGGATGGTAGTTTAACAATCCACATTTGGTTGTGCTTAAGGCACAGTGTATTGCCTAAATTTACTAGACATCTTTGGTTTGACCTGGAAGATCCTGAGGTCCTGTCTTGTGTGTGCACCAACACCAGACCCAGAGCAATTTAGTCTTTGAATCCCTTTGGGGACGTCGTGTCATCTGAGAGAAACACATGATGGAGTCAGAAATTCCAGTTCCCTTTCCCAGGACTGTTATGGGTTGTACATCAGTGAATTAGAAGAGGAGGGGCCACAACCTGGGATGGCCTTTTCCTACCTCGTCCTGGGGGAGTCTTTTTTTTTGTTCCCTTTTGGCACTATGAGCCTGGTATTCCTTTGGATTCAGTGTTGCAACCTCAATAGGTTTTGTAAGTCAACATTATCTGGTTACCTGCAGCTCCAGAAAATCTCACCGTTTGGATGTTCTTGGGAAGGTAAGAGATAAGGATTTGAATCCCTTTGGGCTGTGAAAAGGGATTTGAATTACAGTCCCTAACTTCTTTTGCAAATACTCTAATCATTGGGCTATGGCAGAAGAAGTGCCACCACTATAATTCGTTGCAGTCTCTAGGTAGGAGCCTAAGTTCTGGAGATGGGTGAGCACGTGTGCTTTAGTGTAGCTCAAGGATGCTCTGTTCTCTTCATACAGAGTTTTCCATTTCTCACCCTTGTGTTTCTAATCCTGGGATCAATAAACGAACTTCTATATATTACAACATGTGTTGTACTGGAGGCTACGGCTTTTTTCTTCTTAATTTTTTGACACTAGCCTTTTTCAATAGTTGGTACAAGGGTCTTGTAGTAGAGAGTAGAGGCCAAAGACACTGGTCTTTTCCAAAGAAATTTTGACCAAAGTATGTATAAACTCATTAGAGGACTGAAATTTGAAATCAGGAGAACAAGCTTGACAGAAGGGCTGTGTTGTTAGAAAGGGTTTGATTTTTGTGAGACAAAGCAGAAGTTTTAAGTAAGGGAAGATTCTCAGAGCAAACTGAAAGCTGTGGGGATCATTATCATCTCACTGGGGCTTCATGAAGATGACAATTACAGTAAGACATCTGTTAAAAACGTGCACCAGAGACCCTTGTAAGCAAGGAACAGAAGTTTCTGCGCTAGGAAGGGGAGGAGCGACACTGACTAAAATAAATAGAAGGATAGATATGCATGAGAAAACCCTGTGAGAAATTATTTTTGAGCTGTTAATTCTTATTTTATAAGTTCTAGATATTCTGGTATAAGTTAACTATGTAAAAAAGGCAAGTAAGGTCACTTTGTAGGCAGCTTGAGTTTAACTCCGATTCCTACAGAAAGAAATAATTGACATGCAGACTAGTATAAAGTTGTCTAACGTGCAGGTCAGATCAGAGTGGCTTGTTGAAGTGTGGATATGCAAGCAAGGAAGGTGGAACATCATTTCAAATCTAGACTGTGGGGAAGGAAAGACACCACAAATGAGTATTGGTGCCAGATGTAAAGGACGTGAGCCACCGTACAAAGAAAACAGGGTGGGAATCACTTGCCTATTCTGTGGTGGGCCCAGCTGGCCTCCAGCTCCTTCTCCAGAAGGGCACAGACCCCAGCCAGTCTGGCTCTTGCTTTTAGGGTATGCGGGTTGGGAACTTTGCATCTGGCTCCTCTTATCTCAGTGCGTGGCAAAGCAGCAGCCAGAACTTACCGCATGTTTTTGTCAGTGCTCACCCACAGACAGAGTCAGAATTCTTTGTCTGTCAGTGTCTGCAGCAAACAGACTGGGAAATTAATTTTCTGCTGTGTGCCATCTTAAGGAAGTTTCCATAATAATGTATTTATATTTCAGTTTTGGTAATTTTGTCTAAGGAATCCCTTTGCTGAATTGTATTTGCCTCCTTTTGAAACTGCACTTGGCCTGTAGTATAAAATATTAAACAACTATTCTCATACGAGTAAAGAAAAATGGCAGAGAAGCTCCAGAGATTGGACTAGGTTAAGTCACATTTTTGTTATTTGCACTGACTTCCTTGCACTCCTCCTTAGTATTTTATATCTTATGTATGTAGTTTAATCATTTTTGCTTTGTTGTTATTTTTAACAGAAAGACAGAATGGAGAAAGTAGCCATATATTTTTGTTTGTTTGTTTAATCTGGCAAAGATGTTTTATTTGTGTTATTTGATAAGTATACATTAAGTCAGAACTACAATCATATTATATTAATTTTCCTGTTTAACAGCAGTTTGTTTGTTTTATTTTTCCCCCCACAAAGCAAAAGCCTTGATACAGTGTCTTCTGTATAATTGCTTCAAAATATTAATGAAGTTTTGTATCACTGTTATTTTGCAACTTCATAACTGATTTGGAGCATCTGTGTGTTTCTCCCTCTGCTTTGTAGTAAAAACAATGGTATGTTAGCACTGAAAGTTTGAGGGCTTCTATAGGAAATTTAAAATTAAATTATTAATATGAAATTGCTGTTCTCTAATATATCAGATTTATTCCTCTTCCTTTTCCCTTGGGAGGCAGGTTGAACGGGTTCTCTTTCATGACAGGATTTTGCAGGTGAGCTTGATGGCCTCTCCATCACTTTACATTCTGTGTAAATCTTTAAACACCGTTGTACAAACAATGTTTCAACAAACAATTCAGTCATTCTTGAATCACTCATAATGTCCCATCTGCTTGATTTGCCCTTCGAGTCTTCTGGCTTTGACTTTAAAAGGGAGAGAAGATAGATACTTCAATGGAAATTTTTGAATCCCTGGAGTCTGAAAATGTTTTCTTTGATTGGCATTCCCGTATAACTTCTGTAGGGAATACACACTGACCATGGAGACCTGGCCTCTTTAACACTGTGCCGATCAACTCAATGTTTACTCTCCCTCTGCCACTTCTAACAACTTTACTATTTTATTGCCTACTCCATTTCACTGACAACATATTATTCTTCAATTAGCTTAGCTTTAACTCTTTCCAGGTGTCAGATCTTCTCTCATCTTTTCCTTTGTGACACCTGCATACCAGAAAACCTTAGAGACTTTTAACCGGGGTTTTGTTGTTCAGCAACGACTGCAGTATGAGAGAGCTGTTTTCTTAGACCTCAACAAGAACATTCCATTCCAGGAGGGCTGCATTTTGCAGCCATAGTCTTGTTAGACAGGAAAAGGTGTTACTGCATTTTTTTAATGAGGAAATGACATTTCAGCGTGCTTAGTTTAATTGCCTATTGGTTCAATAGCAGTGGAATGATCCCTTCTTGCACTTGCCATCAGCAAATCCATGAAGTTGCTAATTAAGAGATTTACAGGTCCCTACCTGTAACATCTTTAATTAGACTGAGTGTAGTTGGAAAAATACAGATAAGCTCTCAGGCACAGAAGTAGTTCTTTAGGTCTGAAACAGAAGTAGGAAACTTCAAAGCAGAATTCAAGTTGGAAGCAACTGCTCTGACTTAATTAAAGGATGACCTACAACACACTTTTGAGAAATGTCTGGAAACTCAAATTCATTACTTAGTAAGTACCAAAAACTATGGACTCAGTGGAGATACTGTTTTTCTGGTCCATTATAACCTGCAAGGCCTGTTCCACCCCTGACTCCTCCATTAATGTCACAGTATTCCAAAACTTATAAATGACATGTAGCTCTTTCCCCTGGAAGGCAACCACCTCTCCCCTCTCCTCTTTACGGACTCTCCTTGACTCCCCAGCTACACATTCCTCTTCTCCTGGATAGTCTAATACATACCTAATGAAATCCCAAGCAATTGCTCTTAATGTCTCAATTACAGTTCACTTTACAATTTTCTCCTTCTGTTTCAGATCTGAAAAAGAACTTGTGTGCCAGAAATTTTGTCTACTTTTTCCAAATCTGCTGATCTAACAATAAAAGTATCACCTCAATCTAAAAATCTAGATTTGACTGTGTTTTTGGACCATATATCTATAATCACCTTCCACTCTTACTCCCTGCTTCCCGCAAAAACAGGAAAAATATAAGAAAATTAAGAAAATATAAGGTCAATCTTGTCAGTATTCTTTATATGATTTTGTGCTCCTTCTTTATTTAGTAAAGTGCTTCTTGGTCTTAAGCATTACTGTGCACATTAAATGTTCCTGTACTTTAGTGTAGCATGAACAATCAAAGCACATTTCAAGGGTAAAATAAAGGTTTCAGTTTTATGGTATTACTGCATAAATCTATATACCTGTAAATGACAGACTCAGTATATTGAGGTCTTCTCCTTGTTTGTGATATTCAGTTTCTTTCTGTCATGAAGTGATGGAAAAAAGAGGCAGAATCATAATCATATTCATTACGATGAGACATCTGACAGCCTTGTGCATCCACAAGTAGCTTTCAAAACCCTGAGAAATCATTTCTCATTTCTTTGCATGAACTGTTTTGGTCTAGTGTACAGAGCTGCTGATTTGTGTGACTGAGCATAGCGAAAGCCCAGACTGCAGAAAAGGACATAGCAGAGGAAAAGCCATCCCAACTTCATCTTACATATAAGAGCGCACTGATCTGAAATCACATTAATCAAATCAAACTCTTATTTCTCATAGGAATGTGATGTGAAGGTACCTGTTATGTTCCAAACATGAAACTTCTGCAGATTAAAAACAAAATAACAACAAAACACAAACCCAAAACAAAATAAATCAAAGCAAAAAACCCAGCCAAACCAAAACAAAAAAACTCAGACACAAAAAATGACAACAAGCCAAGCCTTTGTAAGGGCTGTAAGGAATCTAAGGCATTTTATTTTAATGGGTTTTTTTATACCTAAAAACACTCACTTAAAGTAAAAGAGTTTTCTTAAATTGTTTACTAGCAACTGCTGGAAAACAATACTGTGAATTTAGAGTGTGATTTTTCGAGAGTGTTATTAACTAACTTTCAAAGAACAGGTCCATTAACCTATTTAGAGACTCTAATACATTCATCCCAAGTGCACTTGGTTCCATTTTTCAGTATCAGTCACGTAAATGATCCAATACCTACACTTACTGTGAATAAAATTTACCATCAAATATTGAGGCATTATGGACCAGGCTACAATTTATTCTTGTAAAAGAACCTGATGTTTTTTATAGATTACTTAGTTCTGGCTCATGAGTCCTCTATCAAGATCATTCTTGCATAGTCTAAGTGAATCAACTCAACTTGATGCCATTTTGGGAAACAGGTACCTGGAGCAGTCCATCTAGCTGTCAGCTGATGTGTTAAGTCTCTCCTTGTTTGGTGTGGGTTTTGTTGTGTTTTTTTTTTTTAATTTTTCTTTTTAATTTTTAACCACTAACTTTTGGTAAGACAATAGTAAGGAAAAAAGTATATTACCAAATACTTGAAACATAATGTATGTGCTTAGGTTATTATTTTCAGACAGTTTACATGCCTACAACAGAGCAAGGTTTTTGGCTGATGATTTCTGTAGATTATTTGTGCAATGAAAATAAGTTAAATTCATGGGCAGTCACCACAAAGGTGTGTAAAGTTGAAATAAATAATGAATTAAAAAATAAAAGTGGCGGATCTTTAAAACCTCTGATATAACATACATAAAGTCCAGCAGTCTGCTTGTCTCTCATCTTCTCCCCAGCTCCCCAAATGGTATTTTCTGACAGAACATTCTTACCAAGGTAAAAAATTCTTTTAATAATGAATGTCTCCTTACTTTCAAAAACCTAGTGGAATATTGCCCTGTAATTCTTTGTCAAAAGTAATAACTGTCTAGGAATCAGAAGCAGAGAAGAAAATAGCTTGTGGTGCTGTGAACATTTTGATGCTTGCTCAATTCTCTAATCGTGATTCAGTGCCTAAGGTCCACCATAAAAATGCATTCTTTGACCAATTTCTAAAGGGGAAAAATCGATTGGTTTAAGGTTTTTATGAAATTCATTTGCTTAACCAAAGCCTAAACATAGTGATAAATCAAACATAGCTATTTAGCTTCTGGATATTTTTTGAACAATTCTGTATTAAAGGATGATTGCCAGGTACAGAAAATAGAAAGCAGAGTGCTTTTTCTATGCAAGTAATAAGTTGTAGCCCATTCTTTTAAAAGATGGTATAAATAATTTCTAAAATGCTGGTTTAAAGCTAATGTATTAGTACTGAGACAAGGGTATTGTTGAAATAAGTGTACAGCATTTTGTACTTGTATTTTTTAAATGGAATTAGGCTGTCAGTTTGGGGCTACTGATTAGATGCTGGATGAGCTATATGCTTTTTTTTCTCTTCCCAAAGTTTTTCCTAACCCAAAGTTTCTGTCAAGATGAGCAACTGAGCTGACCTGTCCTTTAATTCATGATGCTTTTTAATAAAATTATCAGGATAAATATCTCACAGATTTGGGAAGGTTACCTTTTAGTTTCTGTAGAACAGAATGAGCCAATGGATATTCTTAGGGAATTCAGTATAAAATCTTTTATTTGTCTGCATTTTTGCATGTACTTTTTGTACTATGTTGTTTGTGAAATTCAGAGTCCTGACTTCTGTAATATTTTGTATTTCAGTTTGCACGTATCATCTAAATATGTGTTAAAATGCCTTCAGAAGCAGTAACATGCTCTCCTCCATCACATCGGTCACATGCGTGTTTAGTGTTAAGAGGAGATATATGACAAGGACTGTGAATGTTTCGCTGGAGAACATTTAATACCATGTTTTGTTTTAGTATTATTTGTGGAGTTGATGAGATACTTTTTTTTTTTTCCTGCTATGAAAGAAAGTAAGATTTTTTTATTTTTATCACTGCTTCCCAAATCACAGAACTTTCTGATCATAGCGTTATGTGTTCGGTTCTTTGACTGGTTGGCTGGGGTTTTTTATATATGATGGACAGAGGTTTGGAAGTATCAACATGCTAAGTTCTGAATACAGGTTTCTGGGTGGAGCAGAAAGACCCTATTAATATCCTAAATTATGAACCCCAAAGCTAATTAGTTTTGCTTTTATTAGACATCAGAAACTTCACATAGAGCTTTGGAAACAAGGCTTCATTAGTTCTGCTGCTCACACATCTAGTTTTTTTACCTCTGGTAACAAGGAAAGGAACATTCTTCAGGATCGAAAACACACTCTATAATTTGCAGATAAAACAGGCAGGAAATTATTTGAACTGATGATGCGAAATGAATGATGTTTTTTGTCTCTATATTGGAGCACAGTTATACTGGAAGTAATTCAGTCAATTTTGAAATTGGTAGGGAAATGATATTGGTTTGGGTGTCTTTATATTAGTAGGCTAAGTAAATAATTGGAGCACAGAAATAATAAAGAGTCTGGAGTTCAGAGGTAAATTTTTTTGTGTCATTTAATATTAATGGGAAATCTATTCCAACAAATTTAATCTAGAGGTCACTCACATCAGAGAGTTATATAGAAAACCAATCCAGATTTAGCCCTGCCTATCCTGAATTATAAAGGTGTCATTTATATAGTACATGATCTAGAATGTTTGGAATTCCACTGACAACTCTGTCCTTTTTTGAATAACCACCTATTTATGAAGAAGTTTGAAAAATATCTCACTAGTTAATGATGTCCAGTGTATCAACTTAATCTGAATTTAGTTTTCTTCTCTTGCAGCATTTCTCCTCTAGCCTAAGGCTCCCTTCATAGCCCCAGTTTCTCTTGTCAGTCACCATAATGCGAGTAGCCTTTTCTGAGCCTTGAGCTTTTCAGGTTGAACCTACTTAAGATGCTTTTGGAGGCTTATAAATACATCTCAGATAACGCAGAACAAACCTTGCTCAATCTTTTCCACTTGTAAGGAGGGATTAAATCTCATTTTATTTGTTCAAAAAATATCAAATTGTTCAGAAGAGTACAGTTAAGTACTTGTCAGCACACAATATGTTTGATCCTATTCCACCCAAGTCCCGTTGAGTTGTTGACTGGGCAAAAGGGATGTGAAATACTTAGAGAAGCATGAGGATACATTAAATTTGCAGAGGCCAGATAAAATTTTCACACAAGGTGCAAAGGATTGTGTGAAGAACCCGAAGCAGACTGACAAATTTGAGATGAAGAAGAAATGGAATTTATTTAAGGATACTTGAAAGCTTATCAGTGAATGATTTTTGAACCTCAAGGTGTAAAAAATTACTGGTGGATTTAGGTTGAAGTGAAATCCAAATATTAATTCGAAAGACTTGCTACAATTCCCATTGAAACTGCTTATCTACTGGTTATTTTATGGTTTCTCACTGAAGACACATTGTTGTACCAAATAAAACACAGTTTATGTTATGAGGGACATTGTCTTGTTGAGCTTTGCGCAGCACCTGGCACACTGAGCTACCCTCTCTGGTGAGTTGGGTAGGGTTTTTTTGGTTGTTTTCAGGTTTGGTGGGGTTTTTTTTATATAGTCCTGCTTTTCTGTTCTTTTCAGCATGCTTATTGCTGCAATCAAGTTTTTTTAATGCTTGGTATTTCTTGCTTTCATTGTTACAGTGACACTGAGATAGATACAACTTTATGCATGTGTGTGTTTGAATAGACTGATTTATCTGCCTACATTTGGATTCTATATACTGAGCATTATATAATGTTTCTACTTCATTTTTCCTTTGGATTGTGAGACTAGCACTTTGGAAAAGTTTCTTAGTATAATTTCACAGCTTTGTGTCAGGATGGGCTTTATGACTATTTATGGCTTACAACTTTAGCACAAAAATAGAAGTAGACCTTCACGTCTTCATGTCTCAAATGTCACTTCAATCAAATTATTCCTTGGTCAGAAATATTGTCATGCCTATTATTTTTCTGTCTTCCTTGTAGGAAATATTAAGATAATATTTTAATCTGTAAGAAGCATTTTTTGCACTAATTCATTACTTGGAGGAGATGTAAGCATTTTCAGAACGTGAAAAAAAGTATCTTTTACTCCCAAGACAGTAGTACATACTTCAGCAAATGTGAATGTCTGGCCATTCAGATATTCTGTAAGATATATATTATCCACATTGCTCCTCTGGCAGAGTGAAAAATGTCTAATGTAGGCTTTTCAAGGTCTGAAAACAGTTTGGAATTTGCTTTCCTGTGAAAGTGTCTTTGAAGAGTGCATTTAATAAAACAGTGAAATACTTGATTCCTCCTGAAAGCTTTTCTACTTTTTCTTACCAGTGAAAATGAAACTTTAAAGTTATAACTTGTATTTTACATTTGTAACCAGGCAATCTGACCAAAAAAAAAAAAAAAAAAAAAAAAAAGATCTGAGCTAGTTTTAAGGATTCTTTCTAGGCTCCTTTTGAACTTGTATTTGGGGAATACAGGCAGAGGAGCTTTTCATTCTCAGGTCTTCTGATTTCACCTGGACTTTTCATGAGTGGTTAATACAGTAACCACAGGCAGCTTGTTGGAATTGGTCTTGGATAATAGTTTTTAGTGTGTGCTTGAGTATTTAATTTTGTTTTGATTGATGGTTACTTTATTTGCCTAGGCAAAATAATTTGGGGGTTGTGGTTTTTGTGACTCTTATAGTTAAATGGAATTCCTATAGAGAGGAAAGAGAGGGAACTCTTTGTGCTTCATCATAGATAAATATCCATTAGTTATTTGCAGGGAAATGTCGATCCAACATTTTGTTAGGGAAACATAGGCTCTAGAAAGATGTATTTTGTGGATTGAACTCTTCTGTTTTACAGTGCTCAGATTTATAGAAATTGTCATAATAATTTTCTGTTATTTTAGTAGTATTTGACCTATGCTCAGCCATTAGTTCTATGTCTACTTCCTTCTCGTAATTGTTCTCTGGTAACATTTTAGGACTGATATTAATAAGATTAATCACCTGCAGTTAATATAGGATTAATTTTGTGTACTTATTTACCTTAATCTCTCTCTATTTTTTGTATTATCCCCATTCATAGGGTTTTCCCCCCCTCACCTTGCACATACTTTTTTTCCAATTTACCAAGTGATTCTTGTTCCCATGTCTGAGTATAGAGATGAAGCATAATTAAAGGATGTAAACTGCACAATTTTAGAAGTTTTTTGTAGTATTTGCTTCTCCTAATCCCGTAATCCTACCCCATATTTGCAAATATAGGGTTTTATGTAATATCATCAAATAGTGCTTGAATGTTTATTAGTGTATTTTAAAACATAATGGAATTTCATTATACTTAATGATGTAAATAATGTCTTATCCACATTTTTGCTCTCTGAAAGGTTCGCCTTGCATCCCTTATGCCTCTGAACAGACATGTGGAATATTAGTAGCTCATAGAATGCACAATAGGGCCCATGGTGAGGTGAGTGGCCCTGAGATGAAATTATGGCTCTATTGAAAATCAGTAGAAGTTACATCATTATATTCACTGGGTTCAGAATTTCACCGAATGTGCTGCAGGAGTTTGTTCTTAAAGAAAACTTTGAGTCAAAACAAACATTTTCAGCTTCTTTGGGTTTGTTTCCTAAGGCAGGATTTTATGGATGTTTTGCTCATTCCTGAACATTCTTAAGTCAGGAAATCCAAACTCATGTGTTTGCTACTGGGAAGAGACTTTCCTGAGTTTTCTCACATTTTGTCACATTCACAGTTTCTTAAAACTCCTGCATGTCTGTTATTATAGACGGCACCTGCAATGTCATTATCATTTTGCACCTGGCTATATCTGTGTCAGGAACGCTGGGACCTGCAGTTGCCACACGTGTGCATCATAGATAGCATTGATGGAAATTATGGTCTAGGCAGGGCTTGAGTCTGAAAATATTTGAAACAAGAGTGCTGATGGAATCACAAGTCATTTCATTGGATATAAAATGCTGCATCTGATTTTTAACACTATCTAAATGCTCACAGTTTTGATTATCTCTATTGGAAACATCCTGCGAATGTGCTTTTTTAGTGAGGTTGGATGCAGTTGTCTGTTTCTGATCTTGCATTAGCCTCAAGCATGTTGCATAGCAGTAAGTTTCTTATTTGAGGGTATAAAAAATGTATGCAATTATTATTTTGCTCAATAATTGAGAATTGCCCATATATATATATATATATACGTATATATATATATATATATATATATATACACTTCCCCCCCCCGCCCCATTCCTAACCTCATTCATTGTAACACTGAGTGAAAATCAAACCTTCTTGTCTAGTCTTGCTAGAGGAAAGGAGAAAAAGTTAAACTCGCAAATGGCAGAACTGGCGTGAGGTGCAGAGTTCCCATAAGAGTGGCACTACTCATGTTGATAACGTATATACTGATGGGTTGATGCTTATATATATTTGTGTGTGTGTATAATGTATGTTTATATTGGAGAAATGTCTTGTTCGATAATATTTCAGAGGTATTTTTGAGCTAAAAGAAAAAGATCCCTGATTTTCAGGCCTCTGACACCTGTCTAAATCAAACATGTTTAGAAGTTCACCGTGTGAATCTGCTTCTTGAATTTGTTCTGCACCAGCTGCCTGAGCAGATACACTCGTCTCTATCGTCCCTGGTGCTTCTGAATTCCCCAAATGAGAAGAAATCTTCCCGAGCCTTTGCTCCATCTCATCTCCCCAGGGCTCCTGTGCCGTGGGAAGGGAAGCACAAAGTCTGGTAGGTACAATGTGCTGTCAGGTGTAGCAGCAAAGAAACAACCAGAAAGGATTTTCAATCAAGTTTCAGATCTGTTACTGCTAACTACAAGAAGTTACAAGAGTTGCAAATTAGTGTGGGGTTTTGGACAACTACATACCTGTTTCTTTAAATCTATAGGTTACTTAAAAATATTTGAAAGGAAATAATGATGCTTTTATCTCATGACCAAACATGAAAAGGGTTTAAATTCTAAGAGGAAAATTCACCTCCCCTGGAAAAAAAAAAAAAAAAAAAAAGACAAAAAAGAAGAAAAAAAGATAATTCTGTATAATCTATAGAGTACTCTTGAAGATGTAATCTTACTGAAATGGAAAGTTTATTCAATAGGTGTTTTCATAGCCCCTTACAGTCATTCAGAGGCAGAAGGTCATATAAGAACTGTGGTGATGTTTGGTACCCATGGAAAATGGCCGAGATTTCAACTGATCAAACTGGAAAGTGCAGTCATGAAATGGAGGGGTGGCAGCGGAGAGGAACTTGCAACGCCAACAGACGTTTCCAAAGATTAGCCTTGGAATTGAGGATATTTTCTTCTGGCTAGATATTTTTGGAACAGCCACTGCTTATGCTGCAGTTAAACTAGGATTACTTCTTCTGTACTACCAAGAAATTATGGTTTTGTGGAAATTAGTGGGAAAGTTTCTATGTATCCAAATCAAGACAAGATATTGCCCATTGTATTTAAAGAAAATTACATTTAAATTATCTAATGCCTTCAGTTATACATTATATTGCATAACTGCCAGTTTCTTATAATTGATCGATTGATAGTTTTCTAGAGCAAATGTCCTGTGAAATGCCATTTTGTGTGGAGGTGGTTAAAGGAGGTCAAATTGCGTCACTTAGTCTTGTTTTCTTCTTTTATTTCAGTGACGAGTACATATCAACAGACTTGATTGCGATTACTTCAAAAGCTAGAGGCTACTTATTTTGCCAAAGATTTTCCATATAAACATGACATTAATAATGTGTATTTTAATTAAGCTGCAGACAGCTTTTTAGTAGGCTATTTGCTGAAGGTGACAAGAAGAAAACAATAATGGTTGAGCTGACAGAAACAGAATAACAGAATTTGTGAGAGGAATGAAGTGTTTTCCACTGTGTTTTATTTAATACAAATAATAACATGTGAAGAGCATTGCAGACTTTGATAATAGCAATGTGTCAGTGAAGCATGTGGAGTAAGTCTTTCAAAACCAGAACCTGGTTCTTAATTCTTTTGGTCGCCAAAGATAATGAGTGGCAGATCCCAGATCCTTCCCAGAAAAGATTTCTTTTTGTGCATGAAGTGAGTCTTCAGTCCTGCTTCTAAATACGAGACTAGTGATTTTCTTGTCTTCTTGTGGAGCAACGTGTACAGTCATAAGTAGTCTTGATGTAACAATTAATTTGATATCCTTATTCTATCTAGCTCGTGATTACAATAAACTATATTAGTCCTTGCTGGTCCGCTGCTAGTATACTGCCCTTTCTAACACAGAAGGATGGTTGGGGTGATTACACTGTGATTTTTATTTTCTCTCCAGTAAAACATGCAATTTTTGTAAGGTTGTAGATCTCTCTGCTCTCTTTGTGACAGGCTGTAGTTGTGAGTTCTGGCCTTCCATGTAATTTCTAAGTTGATTATCTGTGTTGGGGATGTTTTAATGAGACATTGGGACCTTTCTGATTTAAGAATCTATTAGGAGATGGCCGGTGTGCCGTTCACCTCTCCAGGGATGGGCAATAGTTCAAGCACACAATGTGAAGCTTTAATGAATGTTTCCAGAACTAATCACTCTTCACTTTTGGGTAGATAGAGGGAAAAAAAAACAACCACCTTGTCCTGCCATGGTTTGAAGCTCCTTTACAGAAGCATTTCTCCTTCAAATCATGGTCTACTCATTCTAGTCAAGTTCCTTGAGTTTAATTAGCCTCGGTTGAAAAATTAACAGAAAACAAAAGAAACAAAAGAAAAATCCTCTGCATTTGTATTTTTAAAGCTCTTTTAAACTTGCTTTAGGATTTAGACCTCACAAATGTGTAATGCTGTGAGAGCCCAACCACAGTCTGCCTTATTTGGGGTGATTACAAGGCTCTCCTCTCCTCTTCTCTTCCTCTCTTTGTTTTCTTTTCTTTTCTTTCTCTTTTTTCTTCTCTTTCTCTTTTTTTTTCCCCTCCAATTTTTTTCCCTTAAAAAAAAAAAAAAAGTAAATATATATATATATGGCAGATAGAGTGTCATATGAAGGAGTACGGGGAGGTTATCTACGTTTCCTATGGACTTGAAAATCAATTAGGTAAGAATGGTCGAGGACTTGTATGTCTGCTTTTTTTTATATAGCATTACATTCTGTTTAAGTACTCATTTAAGTAATAAAGAATAAATTAGTTTGTAATTAAATATGTGGAAAAGTTTGAAGAACTTCTATGTGTTTGTTAAGGTTCTTCTGTCTTTCGGTGGGGATTATGTATGCAATTCTATACATTACAAAAGTTAAAGAAAGCATAATAGGTCAAACACATTAATTAAAGAAATACCCTATATTTTTTTTCCTTTGGTGAGGTAATTAATGTAATGAATTGACACTGGCAATTTTTCCATACTGTATCCTAGTGAAATTGATAATGCTTTATAGTGGCTAAAAGGTATTCTCAAATACTCTAGTATTGAAAGTCTAAATAATAAAATAGTGAAAGTGAAACTTCTACATTTAAAAAAAAAATCAAACATAAAGGTTAATTTGTTTCTTTCAGAAGATAATATTATCTGTCCTTCAAGATATCTGATTGGATATAATTGCCCATCATATAAATTTCTTGACAAATAGTGCCCTGAGGCAGTGTGACACTAATAATTGTTCAATTACAGTCTTTTAGCTTTTCAAATGGCCAGAGTCATTATTATGCACCTTGTTAATAGAAATAAAGGCATAGTATAAATGCATAGGAAAATTATTATTCTTTTGAAGATGAATTCATCTTTAATGTCTTTTGTAATTACCTGTAATATTTTTTAACAATGGTGATTTAATTCCCTTTAATAATAAATGCACTCTAATCTGATTATTTACTGGGAAAATGAGGGAATATAATATTGAAATTCAAATTTCAAATAATATGTTAACAATATATTTACCTTTTGAAAAATTATGTTCTTTCTACTTATATAACTTTGGTGTATTTTAGATGTCTCTAACAGATCAAATTATTATCTGAGCCAATGTAATCATCAAATAATTAAGTATTCTACTACTGATCTTCTGGACCTTGATTACAGTCATGTAATTTAAAGGTCTTGAAAATAGCCTGAAATTGATGATCCAATAACTCCTATGCATTAGGAAAATTCTTGGAAGATACAGGTTGTCATTTCACCTTTAACAATTATTTACCATGCTGTTTCTCTTCTAGTATAACATAAAGGTGTGAGGGGGAAGAGAGCGAGAACTCCCTTTGAAAAAGGTTATTAGGAAGGTGCACCTCAGGTAGAAGGGTAGACGGGTTTAAGGGTTTTGACCGTTTTAGAGAAATATTATCAGTCAGTAACAGGATGGCTTCGTATCGATGTGTGCGCTGCGGTGAGAGAGATTTGGTAGCATATCGGGTTAGTAAAAGTTCAACTTCATGAGGCACGGCAACAATCAATTTGTGACCCAGAACAAGCATCGGTTAGTTCTGGCATCCAGACAATTGGCTCTGGAGCTTTGTCCTTTGTAGTTTCAGTAAGTGGTCTAGCTAGTTCGCTAAACCCTAAAATCCATGGTCGACAGAACCCAGCTTGGCCTAGGAAAGCTCTCATCTGTTTCTTAGTAACAGGTGGTGTAATTTGAAGAACAGTATTGATTCTGTCGGGATCAATCTTTCGAACTCCTCCTGCTAAAACAAAACCCAAGTATTTTACCTCTGGTTCACAGAATTGTAATTTGGCTAATGAGGCACGATGACCCTTATGATACAGTCGAATGCAAAGGTGCTCTGTGTCAATTGCACAGGCCTCTCGAGTTCGGCTAGCAACAAGTAAATCATCAACGTATTGAATCAGTGCAGACTTGTTTGGCAACTCAATATCTTGGAGATCATATTTGAGAATTTGCGAAAACAAGGTAGGAGAAGCAGTGAAGCCTTGAGGGAGCCGAGTCCAAGTCAATTGGCAACCTTCCCAGGTGAAGGCAGACAAAGGTTGGCTTTCTTCTGCTACAGGTATGCTAAAGAAAGCTCCTGTCAGATCTAAAACAGTGTACCAGTGTGCCCAAGATGGAATCTCGGTTAAAATTAAACTTGGATCTGGTACAACTGGGTGTGGGGCTTCAACATAATCATTGATAGCCCGTAAATCTTGTACAAATCGGTACTCAGGATCTCCATCCTCATCCAGTCGATTTTTACTAACTGGAAGAACTGGGGTGTTAAATGGACTCATAACGGGTTTTAGAATCCCTTCATCGAGAAAGGTTTGAATTTGTTTTCGCAAACTCGGTAGTGCAACAGCTGGTATTGGATACTGCTTAATAGCAGGAGGGGGGCCTCCTTTAGTTTTAATAACAACAGGTAGTGCAGATTTTAAAAGACCAATATCTTTAGTTGTACGGCTCCAAAGTCCAGAAGGGACATTCCGCAATTCCCACGGAATGGCCACTTCTTTCTTCGGAGTATGATCTAAAGTAAAAACACTGCCAACAAAAATTAATTTAGCTTTATCTTTACCATAGGTTAATTGAGTGCCAAATTCTTGTAAAAGATCTCGTCCCAGCAAAGAAGTCGGTGCCCCCGGAGCAACAATAAAGCGAGCCCATGTAACTTTATCGCCTAAAGTAACAGGGAGCGGTTTAGAGAGAGCATGGTTAAGCACAGAGCCTGTAACACCCTTGATAGCAATCATTTCCTGCGATTTTTGTGGCACATCAAAATTAAGCAAAGAGAGAGTAGCTCCAGTATCTACTAAGAAAGAAACAGATCTTCCATTAACATCAGCTAAAACATGGCCTGTAGTTGAAATGTCTAAAGCCATTATACGATTATACAATGCTTACTGAGAGTAGCTACGACATACGGGGGTGGAGCAGAAGGAGCTCCAAATGGATTACCAGCAGCAGCAGGTGCAGGTGGAGTAGCTCCCGGTTGATACTGGGGTCGCAACGGGCATTCACGTTGCATATGTCCTAAATTACCACACCAAAAACAGGTTAATTGTGTTGCGTCATTCGTAGGGCTGGTAACAGCAGGGTTTGTAACTGGGAAAGAACCCCCCATGGGTGGAAAGGAACTTCCCATCCTAATTCCCCTGCCAAGAAGTCCCCGACCGTGAGGAAAACGAGCTTGGAATGCCCCACGGACCCCTCGGGGATACCCACGCCCTCGGTTTGCAGAAACTCCTTGAGCTATGGCTACAGCTAGTAAGTTCATATCTTCCTGTCTTTCTCTTCAATACCGGCGGCGTCCGACCTCACGTTCTTTCTCCTGCCGAAGGCGCTCAGCCTCCTTTTCTAATTGTAGCTTACGTTGTTGCTCTTCTGTACGGCCGTTATACACAAAATTAGCAACAGAGAGAACTTTCTGCAAATTCTCTGCTTGCCAGCCAGGCATATGTTTTTGAAAATGCTTTCGAATGTCAGGGGCTGACTGATTGACAAAAATGCTAATAGCCAATGGTTCCTGGAAATTATCCTCTGTCATGCCCCCATATTGTATTAAAGCTTTTCTTAAGCGGTGCCAAAAGTCTCCTGGGTGTTCATCAGGAGCCTGTTGGCACTCTGTAACTTTTGACCAATTAGTCACTTTTTCATCACACTTTCGAATTGCTTCAATCAGATTATCAATTGCAACTAAATAGGTAGCTTTTTGGTCCTCCTCATGTAAGTTCCAATTTGGATCTTGTTCTGGCCAGGGAGTACGTCCCTGTGTCTGTTCAGCCAATTCTTTATCTTTAGCCAGGATCTTTTGTTTTTCCTCATGTGTAAACAATTCGGACAAAAGTGTTTGCATATCATTCCAGCTGGGAGAGTAATCTCGGGCAATAGTTCAAATTATTTTAGAGCACCGCTCCGCGTCATCGCGGAGTCGCGGCATTTTATCATGCCAGAGTAAAAGATCACCTGGCTTCCAGGGGTAATGTGTAGTCACCCCGAGAAGCGGAGGCTGGTTGCCAGCATTACTACGACCAGCTCTGGGATTTGCAATATAGGATAAAGTCACAGGGAAAATACCTGCAGGTGAATCAGTTTTGTCACTTATTTCATCATCCAGATAAGCAAGTAATTGGTGTTTATTCATGCTCTTTTGGAGTTGCTTTCGTTTTCGTATATCAGCATAGTCAAACCACAAATACAAATAGTCCATTTGTTGGGGCTGGCGGTCCTCCAGGATTTTACAGAGAGACTGCAATTTAGTTTCTTCAAAGGAGCCATAAATCGGCCACCGATCATCAGGGAAAGCCCCAGCCACTCTGCTTATAAAAGGCCAATCATCTTGGCAGAGGGCAATTAATCTTTTTATGTGCAACCCTGTGGTTCCTGACAATCTTCCCCAATTTGAAATAATTTCAGCCAAAGGCATATTTTTAGGAACTGAGGGTCCAGCCCCCATCCTTGTAAATATATTTAGAGACTTGAACTCTAAAATACTTAAGAGACTTGAACTCTAAAATATAAAGAAAAGAAACAAATCGGGAGAACAGGGGAGACTCGAACTCACCTGTCCCTGGCCAGGTCCCGTTGTTTCAGTTTCTGCTGCAGAGTCCCATCTGGGTCGCCAACTGAAAAAGGTCATTAGGAAGGCGCTGGAGAGAAACTCGAACTCTCGTGGGTTGCTCTGAGCAGTATTTATTGTAGAAGATGCGCAGGAACAGCAGGGTTGGATCACCTCCTCAGAGAGTGACAATCATACAGCCATACAGCTAGTCATTATATAGGGTTCTAACAGGTATTATGCAACTAAGCAAAATTTATCACTGTCTATCACTGTCAATGTCTTCAGGTTCCTTCCGTCCCAGTGGTCTGCAGGTTTCACTTCTTTCTTCATGTTCCACTTGGCAAGTACCGAACGAAAAGTCCTTGGGTTGCAGGGCTAGCTTTGAAGTTCTACCTGTCTCATTTGTTATCCATAGTTCATCAGTCTAGTACAGAAATCAGCAAACCTAAGAATAGCATTTATCAATGTCTAAGGGTACAAAGCAGGCATAAGGTAACCACGCTTGTGGTTCTAGGCAAGGGCTATACAGGGGACAAGCTGAGGCTTGCAGCTTTAGCAGCACAGCTTATAACACTGATACAGGCCTAAAATCCAAATTTCCTATTTTCCTACAACACTCTTGCTCTAAGGAAATTGCGTAGAGAAGCCAGGATGCTCATTGTTATCCAAATTACCAACCACAGCCAAATGGTAACTAAAATATTTTTCTCCTTGCAAATACCAGTCAGCTTCATTGTCATTCATCCTACTTCATTCTCTTAATTATAATGTGTTACTGTGTTTAGTTCACCATAAATATATATAATATCTATTGTCAAATGAAGGAAAATGCCCTATGCCTGGACTTTGGAATCTGATGATTTAATCTGTCAATACATACTGCTTGTCCTGCTGTGCATGCCTTCTGAGTTTTCCCATATACTTTCTTAGCACCTAGTCCCAAGGCAGGGTTTTGAATATGAAAATACTGGAGTCACAGTGTTCTGTTTGACATCGTCACTACTGAAACAAATTTATGTGAGAGAAAATTGAGGAATTGTTCCCTGAGTATTAAAAGAAAAAGAAATAGTATGGTTGATTTCTGAATGATCTGACATGAACAATCGGCAACAAGGTCAGATAAATTTCATTGTACAATTAAGCCTAGATTACTATTTTTCTTGTGATAATATTTGCATTTTTGTATATTTCTTAGTTTAATGTATCTATGACTTTTGAATTGCTACAGTTCTTCACTGTTTCAGTAAATTTTGGAAGATTTTGAGGCCTTTCAAGTGAACCTCTCTGATTCCCTTGGGAAAGGTTGAGGGCTCAGGCTGGGAACATCAGAGTACAGAAAATTAAATTCTTCACCCTAGGTCAACATCCATGGCGTATTTTACAATATACAAAAAACCAAGGATGATAAGATTACATCTATGCATATTTGTATACCTGAGTTTCGTTTGGGAATTCTCTGTTTTATTCTATTTCTCACTCTTCAATCAAAATTCCTGTGACAATCATGCATCTTTAACATAGGCGTACATGTAGGAACTAGAATTTATTAAATACTTCCTTTGAAAGCTAGACACTTGGATATTTTGTTCTCTATGGATCTCACTGAAAATTCAAAAAATAGATTCAATCTGCTGCAAGACTTACTAAAGCTTAGTTGTGTGTAAACCTGAATGAAACTCTTTTTTTAAATTAGATCTGAATAAGATTTGAGCCTAATACAGAGAATTTGTTCATGTAGACAGTCTCTAAAATAAAAGGTTGACATGAACGTTTGAAAAACAAAATACAATAATACACTGGTTAGGTTGCAGACGTGGTGGCTATTGTTGTGGTGGTCAATCTAAGTCTAGGAGAATACCTTCTTTCCAAGGTCAGAATGCATTAGAAGTTAAAGAACAATATTGGGTGATAACTAGCAACTGAGGCTGTGTGTATATTTCTTAATGAACTGGTCTAGAAGGGTTCCAAAAGAGCACAGCAGTAAAGCCAGTTGGCTGGCATCAGTGACATAGGACCTCATACCTCCTTCCAAAACCAGCAATCATACAGGCAGGTTAAGGGTTAAGAGTGTCTGCTCACAGCTGGAAATGCAGCACTGGGAACTCTGTGTCATATTAGAGCTTGCTTAAACAGATTTGAGGTCTGCTTTGAAACAGGGTGATATTTCTGTGTAATTTACAAACCTTTTCAAAATCAATACAGCCATCTCAACTTCATCTAACTTTCAAATTTTTGTATTTTTGACATATTTTGAAAATTATCTGCTAACTCTTTTGTAATAATTCGCATTGATTGCAGGCACTTGATCAGAGTCAAAGCAATAAAAAGCAGACTTCAGTGCTACTGCAGTCAGCATATACAGTAGTTATAGCTTAATCTGGTCTTTTTGCTTTTAAGACACATTTTACTTTTGGAATTAGAATTTTTCAGAGCTTTCTTGAACTTTGAGAACTCAAGGAGCTCCACACTAGCAAAATTACCTGAGTTGCTAAAAAAAAGATGTTAGATGCATCTGTATTTATTTCATGGTACCGTGCAAAAGCATTTGTACAATTATGCTCGTCTTTTTTACTTTTGAAAGCAGGACTTGATTCCAATTTTCCCTAATGTAAGATGTGTTTAAAGAGAAGGTAGTTTTTGGTTTTGCACCCTGGATATAATGCACGTTTTATTGCCAATTATTTGTCTATATTGTTTGATAAGAACAAAGGTTGAATCAATACCTTGTCCAGAGCCTTCAAATGTGACCGTGCTTGCAGAGCCCAAGGATTAGGCTGAGGCCAGCCCCTCTACAGGGGCACGGGAAAATGAGGATATTTGGCTGCTGCTGTTCCTTGGCTCTTACCCATTACCCCAGCTTTGCCTGGAAATGTGTGTGCACATGAGCTTCATCAGTGACAACAGGAGCGTTCATTTAGTCAGTCAATATCAAAGATTACTCTTAGGTTCTTATGTTACCTGTCTCAAATTTCTTACTGGTACTACCTCAAGCCTACGCCTCACCCATTTCTGTTTCCTCTCTAGCCCAATTGATATTTACAACAATTTTCATGTAAATACCTGATTATGAATATGATTGCATTTCAGGAAAGGGCTCAATTAATCTTTCTATTTTATTTTTCCCTGTGTACATCAACACAAAGGTCAATAACCAGGAATACGCACAGACCATGGCAGTTCCGCGGTAGAACTCAAATGATCGCATCCTTTTTCCTTTGCAGATCCTAGTGGGAGTTGTGCTGATCACAGCATGGCTGACTTTTGGTCCTTTGCTCAGTAAAATCTGCAGTGAACTGAAGCTGCCTGATTATTGGAATGCTTCGTCTTTGACATATATTTTGTTATGAGAAATTTGTACATCCGTGTGCGTCTGCTGTGTCTGAGAATGACTACATCGTGGCATTCGTGTTCCTCAGGAGATCTAAGCCTCAATGCCCACACAGAAAACGTTGCCACTACAAAAGACATGTTGTCCTTTCATGCCACCTCATCCTCTTTGTCAGTCATTCGTGCCCTGAGAATATTTTTATACATTGTAGTGTTGGAACTGACATCGTAGTATAATTGCTATAAAGCAATTTTTACGTTACAGAAATAACTGTACCTTGTGAGTTTTTTGTGTCAGGAGGTCTAGGATCACAATTTAAAATGGTATCTACATTCTGCCGTCATTAGGATACTGCATGCAGATATATTTTTAAAGCTGGGAGATCGTTAGTTATTGTGAAGAAAGAAACAGGACTGAAATGTTAGATACTTACTCTGCAATTAACACAGATTAAAAAGAACAAAAGAAGGTAAATATAGCTGGTCTCTTGTGAGCTGCTGACTTAAAAAAAACAATGGAAAGCATTAGTAGTTAGTCGCTAGTTGAAGAGTTGTAAAAATATTAAAAGAAACCAAACAAGTTTAGGCAGACTGAGAAACGTATGAATGGCATTGAAGAATAGTATCATATGGCATTTAGCTGTTCCTTTAGCCAAATTTTGCAGCCTACCAATGCCTCTGCAAACATCACAGTTCTGTGTTTGCTGGAACTGAAATTTTATTGGTTAGAAAATTGTCTCTAAACAATGCAATTACTTTCATTTTAAACATGTCATTTAATATACACTAAGAATGATCAGCATTTGAAATGTACATTCTGTGGTTATCATGTTTAAATCATATATTAAGTATCAACATTCAAAATCACTTAAAAATATTGTGTTCTGCTGCAAATTTCCCAGTTGTCCTCAGGATCTGCCTGAAGGGAACTTTGCAGGACATTCTAAGTAAGCTGATATAACAGACAGCGTTACTTTTGTTGAGAAGAGCTTCAGAGAAACACTGCTGGGTCATCACATCCACGTTCTGCAGTAGCAGTGTAGTATTAATGCCAACAGACCTTGGAGAACAGACACTCTCATTACTTTGAATGAGATGGGGGCTTAAAACAGTTCAGTCCCTCGAAGATAGAAGAGCAGTTAGTGCTGGTTGGGGTAACTATATCTATGGATGCCCTAGAGTGCCATCATCTTCTTTTTCTCTTTCCTGCTCATTCAATCTCAGTTAATCTCCCATATGAGGAGGTTGCATATGTACACGTGCAACCAAGGAAGCTTTGGGAATCCCTTCAGGCTTGGACATCTCACTGTTGCTTGTTCTGGCAAGAAGCAACTTGCAGTTAGTCCTCTGTGCTGGAGACTCCCCAAAGCCTGCTGCATTAAGGACTCAATTAATGGCTCTTTGCACCTTTTTCACAAAAAATAGAGGGGCAAGTCCCTCAATTACGAAGTTCAGAGCTTGAATAAAAGTGAATCTGATAAACAACCCTCAGTAAATATGGACATGCAATGCAGCAGAGCAGTGGTTTATTTGATCTTTTGCTACTGCACTATGTGACTGCTTTGTACTATTGAGTCTATTCTTTGTGATATTTAAAGAATATATCCACACAGATGTCGCTTATCTTACTGTCCTTCCTACAACGCATTCTAAAACATGCAGAGAATTTTGTTCCAAAAAAATTGAAAAAATTTGTGATACAGTGATATCCTCTTGTTTGAACAGATAGTGGTCCGTCTTTCTGAAACATGTTGCTCATTGAAGTCTCAGCACTTGGTTCCTTCTGTCCTGCACAGTGGTGTTTTATAGTGCTAATTAAATCATCCTAGAATGCTCCCTTTAATTCTGATATGCCGTTGACTTGCTCTGTGCCATACATCACGTTTTTAGATGGTTTTCTTCACAAAGAATGTCTGTTACACCTGCACTTCCTGCAGTACTCTTGTAACATTCATTGTATAACAGAATGTGCGTCATTGTTTTTCAAGACTGCAGAGAAACCTGGGCTTGCTTCATACTGCTCCTTGTTGTCTTGTACAGGACTATTGTGTGTGTAAGCAGAGTTTACCCTTAGATTGTAATAGCCAGTGTGACATATACAGCATTAGGACTTATATAATGCTGGGTTCCACATGGCAGCTTTACACACACAGTATATACTTTTTAAAGGCAGAGTGCAGCATATGTAGACAGATAAAGAATTGGATTTTAAAATACTATGCACAGGGTACTTGAGAATGGACACACTCAGTATGTTTAAGTGCAGAAAGAATTAAGTGTGTTCTTGTAGGAGTCACTTCTTAACTCTATTTCCAACCTATTTAAATGGCTCAGGTAATGGAGTCCAAACATGAAGCAGCAAATCTGCTGATTATTCCAAATTTGAGGGAGTAATGAATGCAAAGTTTACCAAAGGTGAGATGCAAAAGAACTGTGAATTGCTTTTTAATTAGCCTTGCGAGTTTTCAAAATACTACCATTGGTTAAAGAGGAATAATATACTGTGTGAAAATCATACACAGGTACTCCAAGAAGTGCAAAAGAAGTCTGGAAGGGTTTTGCACAATAATGCATAAGTCAGCTAGCAAGTGTTTTGAGTACACAGTTTTGCAGAACTGAACTATTAGTGGGTCTTTGTTCTGTGTAATGAATTTAAAGAGAGAACTTCAGGCTTTGAACTGAGTTACAGAGAGCACATGAACATTTAAAATATCTTTTGTATCACGTTAAAAATAAAGCAAAGGAAAATATAAGTGAATAATGGCTAAATATCTGCTACCTGTTGACTGCAAAGCCAAAAAATAAGTTAAATTTTTTGTGATCGGGTTGAAACTTGGAAGAGGAATGTGAAAAATTTTGTTATAACATTGGACGTTTTCACAGTAAAAACAACCTAGATAAGTTCATGCTCCATGAGCTGAATGAAACAAATATTAGAACAAAGCAGTTTCATATGCTCACCAGTCCTTTGGCTTTTGAAGAATAAGATTAAAAGGCTTTTGATTTTTAGAAAAGACCTTTCAAATCAGCTCTCTTGAATGTATATTTTCATCCTTTAATATCTTCTGATTTCATTATCACTTTTCTGGTAATATATACTTAGGTAACCTTATTCTGTTAGTATATTCACATTACATGGATATTAATAGCAGCATAAAGCCATATGCATCATTAGGAAAAATTCATCTTGGAAGCATTTGAAAAAAAGAACTTTAACAAAGAGTAACTCCATAAATGTCTTATCAAATCATTTGACGTTCAAATATCCCCATTACCATATACAAACACTTCAAGCTTACAAATTAATGCTCTATACTATTAATTACTTTAAATATGCCATTAGAAAACACATGCTATCATTTTACTAGAAGCTGAACCATTCCACCTTTATATACACTCAAGTCTGTTATAGAAATGAAAGAGTTTTTTAGCATATCAGGATTTATATACACATTCACAAACACCATAGATTAATTCTAAAACCTATAAAAATACTGATACAGAGAACTGGCTGAAGAGCTCAGGTTTTTTTCCTGAGTGACACAAAGTCGTCAAGGTTATGAGAATTGATATATAGTAGGATGATTGGATCGTTCGTAGCTCCAGGATGTGCAAAATCTCTTTGCTATGATGTTAAGATTAAGGTTAGGGACGAGTTGAAGATTAGGGTTGGAGACTATAGGATGACAACAGATAAATTTGTTTCTAGATCTTGTAGGATTTAATGTGATGGAGATAGTTTAGGTGGGAATGAAAGGCTTATGGTGAGGATGAGTAAGAAATGGAAAATTTATTTTTAGGATACGTTTAGAGTTAATGACGAAATAAGCGCTGGTATCTGAGAAGGTAGTGTTCAAGCAGCTTAGTTTATTCCTGGATTTCAGAAGACTTACAAATATAGAAGCGTGCAATAAATTGAGATCCTTAATCTCTGTTTCTCAAATCACCTTTAATTCCAGATGTAACCACAGTCTAGTGGATATACGTCTGCTTGAAGCTAAGCACAACCTGGGTGGCCCACTGGCACCAGTATTCATTCTAGTTCTGTTGCCTTTTGAGACACAGCAATAAATGTTTGTCCTCTGTAGTGAATTCAAACCTATTTCAAACTAGCCGTAAGCGTTGCTCTGCCTTCTGAGAAATAACAAGAATGTATTTTTTTACTGCTGCCACACAGTCCATGTTAGTCCCGCAGCCTTGCAAGATCAAATAATAAATCAAGATCTTCTGCTGTTTCTTTCCTGAGTCCTAGATCAGAGCCTATTCCCAAAAATACTTTGTGAAATCCTTTGAAAGGGAAGATCAGGTAATCCCTGTTCTGACCTACAACTTGCAACAGAAATAAGATGAAATCCAGTGATGCTACTGATGGAAAACTTATGGTTCATGGTTGTGTAAAGACTCCTAAGGTTAAATAAAACTTAGGATTCCTTAGATTCATTTTAGGATTAATGTAGGATTAATGCTTTCAGTGTATGCCAACTGGTCTTACAGCAGTTTGTGTTAGAGGTGAATAGACCTTTGTCACCTGGTGATGTGGAGGAAAGGCTTGTTTTCTATCTGCAGTGACACTAGCGCTTGGGATGGAAAAAGTGAAGGCCCAGGGTGATGGTGACAGACCTTGGGGCTAAGATAAAAGTTGGTGCTGATGTCACTAGTGGTTCTTGATTAGTTCCGGTGACCAAAAGGGTTCTCTGGGGTTAGGGCTTTGAATTACAGGGCAGAAGTTTTATCACTCCATCCTGCAAGGTCCACAAACCTGGAATAAAGCCTTGTGGCTGGAATCCATTGCTTTGGTGCAAGCCTAGCATTGGGATTTGGAGCAAGGAACCAGATGTTTAAGCCCAGTGTAAGCTCCAGGTGTGCATCTAATGGTGTGGTCAAGGAATGCAGGGCCTGACCAGAAAGTTTTAGAGGTAGAACGAGGACCTGATGCTGTTTGCTTATTGTTTTGCAGGGTGCCTTGAGTTGATTTAGGTGTTAGGCTAGTGTCAGGGCTGTAAGATGTTGCAGATGCTGATTCTATTTTGCTTATGAAAATAAGAAAAAAAATTGTTTCAGATTCTGGCAGTTTTGCTGGGGTGAAATGCCAGCAGGCAAAAAGAATTTATTGGTAGTTTCTGAGCAGGCTAGGTTTAGATTTAGAGTAAATCTCAGGTAAACTCATGGCTCAGAAAGGCTTATTGGTTTTCAGTGTGGGAGAATGTTGTTAACAGTGAAGAGTTGTGGTAAATTCTGGGTAAGTTTGGTTTTATGGGCTTGCCTGGTGGAGATGGATTTTGTATTGTTAGGGTCAAAGACGAAAGCTTATTTTCAAGTCACACAAGTCTTATGCAGCTGAGAAAAAGGGTAAGTGGCTTGGTTTTAGATCAATTAGAAGTTCCTGGCTTCATTTAGAATGTGACCAGTTCTTGGGTTAGAATTTGGGACTTCAGGGACAGGAAAACTAAGTATGGTGTTATCTGCATGCAAATTCCCCCAGACTGGGGTGAGATGCTGGGAGATTATGTTGTATATAGATAAAAGGGCCATCACCTTAGCTGATAGAAAAGACACCCTAAGATAACTAAGATATTTTTAGAAACCTTTTGACCTGCCTTTACTATTTTTAGCAATGGAAATAGAAGAGGCAATCTTTTTCTTTCTTTCTTTCTTTTAAAGTTCGGATCCCAGCATAACTACTCTGTGTGATAATTTGACACCCTTCGGCTTTGGAACTTAAAAATCTTCCCATCACTGTTAATTGTTTAGAGGCTGGGTTTGTTCTTCTAAACTTTACATAATTATAGCCAGTTTCAGTTTTCTGGCAAGTATTGCTGCAGAAAATGCTGCCACTCAGTCATAATGCTAAAGAGAAATTTTAGAGTTAGCCAAAATATTTCATAGCAGAAACTTTATGAAGAAGTATTCTTGTTTTGCAGTAAAATGGGTAATTTCAAGATGTATATTACCACAATCCATATTAGTAATTTTAATTAATATTTAAGGTATTGTGTAAACATGCCTTTTTTTAATAAGTGCATTCAATTAGATCTTTTACTCCAGATAAGGTTTATTTATTTTATGTTTACATTTATATTATTAAGATTTCATCTCCCACCCAACCAACATACTCTTATAACACCCTTTTTTATTGCTTGGGGAATATATTTTACTACTTTATAGAAATACTTTGAAAAATGTGACTACTTTAAAAGAAAACATAATGATAAAATATTTATCATGTTTTGTATTGATAAACACATACTTTGTGATCACTGAAAGAAAACAGCGCAATGAAGAAAATGTTGGTGTTTCTGTTGTCCTAGTACAAAGCTCTCTGGAGTAACTACGTAGTTCTTATTTATAGGGGTCTGTAACAACCATCACAGAATTACAGAATGGTTTGGGATCTGTCTGGAGATCATCCAGTCCAACCCACGTGCTAAAGCAGGTTCACCAGAGCAAACAGCACAGGAATGCGTCTAGGAGGGTTTTTAATATCTCTAGAGAAGGACACCTCACAATAATAATAACACGTAGTAGTAATAGTAATAATAATAATAATGATAATATAAGCCTATGCATAACAGTAATAATGATAATATAAACCTAGTTGTATACTTTAGCAGTATATTTAATCACAAGCTTACATCTCAGCTGAAAACCGTGGAGAATCCTGTACCTGCTTAGCGGCGTGTATTTAAAAGATGTTTTAAATCAGAGCCTTTATGGATTGTTCTGAAGGTATTGAAAGTACATCGGCGGTAACTACAAGGTAATGTAAGAGGCTGAAAATCAAATACTAAGTAGTGGAAGATTTTCCCTGGAGTTGTAAAGCTCAGCATTTCTGACAAATCAGTCTGTGATTTAGGAGCTAAGTGTTAGTGTGGTCTGCAGGTCATGGTACAAGTGCAGCAAGAATAAATAACACAAGCAAGAATACACAAGGAAGCATGAACTGTATGTAATTGGCTAATAACTGCTGGTATATTCAGCTGTAAATCATGCTCAGCTGAGGAAGACTGACTGTAAAAGATATCAAACAGATGTAAAGTCATTTTTAAAATTCCAGAGAAGCAGCATTAATCCCAAAACAGTGTAGTGAGGATTCCTGTATGACTACTTTGCATATAGCTCATCAAGTGAAAGCCATATCTTCTCATAAAATAATAGTTTGTTCAGCGTCATCTGTGATTTTTCTTTCAGCTATGTCCAACAAGCTATTACTAAATACATTTAACTTGTAATGATTTGTGCAAGGGAGTGGGAATGATTTTTCAATCAGTTGAGGAAAAAAGTTTTTGAAAACCTTAGCATATTGAAATGAGAAAAGCTTTTTTTTTTTTTTTATCCAGCACTTGTTGTCAACAGATGCAGATGTTACATGATTGCGCTGCCTACACCATTCTGCTGAAAGCAACAGCCAAAGATTTTCCATATAAAACAAAAGCAGCTTCTTTTGCCCATTTATGCAAATGGTAAAAGGAGGATTCTGGGACATATTTGGCTTTAGAAGTTAAAAATGCTGATTTTCAACCGAGCATTTTCTTGATTTTTATATCAACATGCTTTTGCATTTACTATGCAATTTATAGATGAGGAAACTGAGATGCAGGAAAGTTGAATAATGTCTGTACAAGAGTTAGAAATGCAGCCTGGTAGTTTTCTTGCAGCAAATGCTGCATGATAACATCTCTCATGTGACGGCAGGCACTATCTTAAAAATTATGGTACTACCGTTTCTCAGCTCCATTTGTCAATGTTTGATCTTGGATATATACCATTTACAAGTAGCTTTTTCATAAATGAAAGGAAAGGTCCTGTTCTTTAGAGTCTCACCTTTCATAGCTGAAGCCATTAAATTATTCAGTTTGTATATGGTGTGACTGAGCAGTTGAAGTACTAGACTGAAGTTCAGGATGCTGAGCTCTCTTTCTTGCTCACCTAAAGGTCAGCAGATTAGCCTTTGGTCACCGTCTTCTCCACTTTGGGTTTCACATTTTCAGTTTGAACTCCTTTTCTTTTCTTCTTTTTTCTTTTTAATAAAGCACCTTCCATCCTTCTGTTCTTCCGTCCTTCCTTCTCTCTTGCTCGCTCTTGCTGTCTCACTGTCCACTACAAAAGCCGGGATTTGTAATTGTACAAATAATTCTACAAATTACTAAAAGTGTAGCATTTCGTGCTTTCAGGATAAAAAAAACCTCGGAAACACTTATCATGCTTATGAGATGAATGACAGTGAAGTGTTTGCTTTTGATAGCTATTCATTCACTTGATTTAGATTTCCATTGTTTCTCACTTCTTTTGCATGTCTAGGTACCCACAAATGTAGTAATACTTTTTATTCCTTTTTCTGTACTGACTTATTTAACCAGTGTAGCTTAAACTGTCAGATAATGACTAAGCCATAAAGACCTGTGCAATGTGTCATGCCATGTTTATTTTTTTAATGGTAGGTTGTTCATCTTGCCAGGTGTTTTTGTTTGTTTGTTTTTGTTGCTATCTGTAAATCATACTTAGATGACCCATAGCTTTAATTACTGCAGCTTATTATATTTTGGACAGCAACAGTATTATCTGAAAAATAAGAGTACAAATATAGAACAATTTATCTTCAAAGTAACACTGCTGTTGAAATATCACTCAACAGCTACATTCACTATATTGTCCAGCGCTGAATATAATGCACTTGGACAAATGCTAGTAAAAAACAAAACTAAAACCAACCAACCAACCAAAAAACCCCTAACAAACAAAACCAAACAAAAATCAACAACCCCACCCACCCAAATAATAGGAGACAAGGCATGAAACAGTTGCCCACCAGGCAACATTCATAATATCTTTCCTGAGAGGAACATAGTTTGTAAAAGGCACTCCCACAAGATAAGAATGGCCTGTTGTCTTCTTATAAGCAAGGTGAGCTACAAAACAGATTTTTCTGCAGCTGTGTCGTCTTGTTCTGCTGGTTATCGGTAACCCCCTGCCAGGTGTTCTGTAGAAGAGGCTCAAGTGTGACCCCCAACACGTTGCACCCAAAAATCACCATGTGTGACCGCTAGCCCATTGCCCCCAGCCATCACCAATCAGCCGCTCGTTCCCTGTCTGTGCAGACTCCAGTTCTTGAGGGGAAGGTCACTCAAGAGCCTCTGAGCCAGCAGAGCAAAACAGGGCTGAGAAGTGAGGCTGTGCCAGGGTCTGTCATCTCTTCTACCTCATGAAGGGGAGGCCGGTAAGCAAGCTCCACAAAATGGTAGAGGTAATTTACTGTAAAATGAAGTAATATCAGGAAAATCTGGTGTCTTGAAATTAAGGAGAATTTATAACCTCTGGTTTAGCCTTATCTAAATTCTTTTATTTCTGTAAGGTTTTGCTAAGTGGTGTTTCTTGGCTGACTAATTAGCTTTGTATATAATGTTTGAAGAAATTAGCACCTGGAGGAGTAACTTGTTATTTAGAAAAAAAAAATACTGACTATGCAAGTTTTGGGCCACACAGTTGGAAGGAGGAATGAGGAGCAAATTGTGGAACGCCTCCTGTTTTCTTCAGCTGATTTGTCTGTGCATACATCTGCAGTGGTAGGTGCATGTTTGAGGCATGTTCAGATTCACCTTTTGGTAAAGTTAACAAACATAACTCACTGCTTAGCAGAACATAGATAGTCAACTCCAAAAAATAAATGGAAAAAAAAAATTATTTAAGTCCCTCAATTAAAAAAGATGTAGAGCATAATGATACGGCAACAGTTATGAAAGTCCTTCTTAAGTCATGCTTTTGACGTGTTAGTATGGATTTCTAACATAGAAAAGGAAATGTAGTTCCCCCTTTGCGTTAAATGTCATTTACATAATTGATAGTCATTGTGGGGGTGGGGAGAGAGCACAGAATAAAATAGCCTTTAGGAACATCTTTTTGTAATATGTGCTCAAGACTGCCTTGCTTTTCATTCTAAGATTCAGAACATGTATTGGAGCTGTGACACTTGCATTGCAACACAGCTGAAGAATCTGCTGAAGGATGCTTTTCAGCAGCGCAAGGTAGTGCTGAGCAATGGTGTGTGCAAAGCAACCAGTGAATGTCAGTCATCACCCCCTGCAATCTCTCATTGGTTTGACTGAAAGGAGCTGGTTTTTGTTGAATCTACTTATGAGTTTAAAACTGACAGATTTTTAGACTTCAGGAGCTTTTCTTGATCCTGTTATAATCTGGATAAAATTTAGGATTCTTTAAGGGTCTGTCACTCATAGCGATGGACTCCACACTTCTCCAGCTGCAGTGCCCATTCATCTGCCACAAACGCCGCCACTGAGGGATCCTAACAGCCCAGAACCAGCCCTGCCAGCTCACCAAAGTCAGATCCACCTGCTGCAAGTCCTATTTTTATAGTCAGAAATGTGAGCATATCTTTAACTCCAGCAAAGACTGGCAGCGCATTCACAGTTAACATCCCTCACAGGGGTTTTTGTTTGTTTGGTGGTTTTGTTTTGGTTCTGCTGTTTTTTGTTTGTTTGTGTGTTTCTTTTAAGGTTCAACTCCTAGATTGTAATCTGGCACCTACAGTTTTATCTGTGAAATCAGTTACAGATAAGTGACAGCACTTAGCCATACAAATGCATGATGCACTGTTGCAATCAGGTGATTAGGACCTAAATGAAGTAAATGTCCTTACAGTTAATTGACTTCTTGATTGATCATAGTCAGCACTGAGAGGAAACTTTATAAAAATTTCAATGTGGTATCAGCCTAGTGATAGAACTTCAGATTTCAAAGAAAGTAGTAAGAATAAATAAGTGGCCTGACGAGTGAAGGAGGATAAGCAAGAACACAAGTTTCTGTTTCTATTTTCTGTGGGCTTTTTGGTGGTAACAGATAATATACACTGTGGTTTTAGTGAAAACCAGTGGTATTTAAAAGGAAAACTTATAATATAAAATGTCAGCACAGTCTTTGCATACTTTCCCTGCAAAATTCAGTGGAGTATGAAAAGACATATTGCATCCTTTCCTGTAGGAAGCTGGTCTTCCTTCTGTGGTTCAGATTCATCCTTAACCATCTCTGAGGATCTCACAAGAGTGTTGTGGCAGAGTCCAGACAGATGTGCTGTACGTCTCAAACTACTTTTCAATTTTCAAGCCATGCTGAATTTGCAGACGCCCCATGCATCTTATCACACATTCATCCCACCAACATGAAAAGCTATTTTCTAGTGCTAACAGGCTGGATTTAGTATTGCACTGGAATCATCAGTTAGGAATAAAATTCCTATCTGTGTTGCTTTTGCTGAAAAACAAGGAAAAATGTTTCTATGGCTCTTCTTCCTCATCAGCTTTCCTAACCATTCCAGGCACTTAGACATGACAGTGTTTTGACTCGATTTATGCAAAATGATTTTTTTTCATGCATTCTTCATTGCATGTATTGATCGTGTGTGGGGTTTTTTTATTATTTTTTTTTCTCCTGTATTCTGGGGGCCTCCTGTTAATGTTCTAATATCACAGTGCCTAACCAGCTCAAGTAGCACTCCTAAAATTTATGAAGACAACAGGCTTCTATCTTCTCTCTGGTTTTATCTGCCACTGTAACACATATTAACACACAGATGCTGGTCATTAGCATTCTTCTCTGTTAGGCAGAAGAAAATAAAAGAATCGCTGAGTGATGTGAACCTGGTAAGGGACTAACAGATTGCAGATCTCTCAAATCTTCTGGAACAAAGCTGAGCTTCTGCATTGTAGTCCTGGGGAAGACAAAGCAGGTACGAAAGATAATTGAGTTGATCTATTCTTAAAGCAGAGTGAATGAAATAGTTTGTTGACATGCCTGTAGTTTTCAGGTGGCTGAGCATGCAATGAGCTGGCTTTGCTCAGGGTTCCAATTTTGGCCACTTCGTACATTTGTGATTCATGCGTTAAGACTTTCAGGGTTCCCAGCAACCAGTGGCGACGTTTCAGTATCAGTTCTTTAAATGAAATATATTCTTATGCTTTGTGATAAAGAAATAGATGAAGGATTTCAAGTTCGATGGTTAAGCTGTCCAAGTCAATATGGTCAGTATATCTTCAGTATTTCCTTTGTCGGTTCTATGTTTTTGACTTTTGGTTAGAAACTCTCCATATAGTATTAAAGTCTCACACAGGGTAAGCTGTTGCATTTGTTCTCATTGATTTTAGATAGAATAAGTGGATGTGATCTACTTGATTCATAATTTGTCTATGTAGACACTAAATTATCTTTTCTCTGGTTTGTGGCTCCACATCTTCTCCCTATTTTGTTCTTGTTAGAATACCTATTTTGCTCCTGTTAGACCATGTATTATACTCTCTGTTTCAGCGTACTGGAATAATCCGATTACATCCTAGACTTGGAATATTTTCCACAGTATTAAAACCCTGGAGTTATTGGAAATGTAAAAGGCTTCAGTAATTTCTATATAGATTTTTAATGATTGTTACTAATCGCTAAAGGACTCCATTTGTAAACATGTTTTGTTTTCCTGGGTAGGTAATACAAATGCACACAGAAGACAAACAGCATTTTGAAAAAAGGAAATCCAGAGCATATGGGGTCAGTAGTTATTTCTGCCCTATACATTGAACTGAGTACCAGTCGTGTATTCTGTAATTGTAAAATAGGAAAACATGCCGTACAAATAACATATTTCAAATTAACATGGAATCCTATATTCCATTGCATCTTGTTTCCAAATAGTATTATATAAATAATATATAAATAGTGTATTGGTATTCACCTTGTTTCTTCCTATGGCAGGCTTCTTTTTTTATGAGAGTGTTAAAGTTGTGTTAATAGTCTGACTGTAGCGCATCTCTGCACCTGACTTCCAGTTGATTTTTGATGTATTACATAAAAAATCAGACTTAGCATATTTATGAAACAGGGTTGTAGGGCTGTTTGTTTTATCTGTATGTCTATGTATATGCACACACAACTCCCTCCTCCTCCCCACTCCATACTAGCTGCTTAGAACTAAATTCTCATCGCTTTTATGTCACAAAGAGATTGAAAAGTTTGGTAGATGATGGATAACTCCCCTCATCCCTGCTATATGGACAACATGTATAGTTAACATTGTTTTGCAAAAGCGTTTTCCCAGGAAGGTACCTTGCTGGAATAATAAACAGTTTCAGGAATGAATGCAATGTATAGAGTCTGAAAGCTGAACTGCGCCCTAACAGTTTAGGAAATCTGGGATACATATTTGCGTTATCCTTTATTTGTTATCCTTTATTTTGTTATCCTTTTGTAAGGAGGAGCAATTTCTTTTGTTTTCTCTTCCTGAAGAGGTGGAGGGTGCCTGCAGATGAGCTTGGGGTGGTAGTCAGGGCTTGACTGAAGAACAGCAGAGCTGGCAGCCCCAGGGAAGCCTTTTGTAGCTTAGAGGACTAACATTGATTATGCACTGATCTGAAGCTGACTTCAAGTTTTTGCTGCACTGTCCTACGGCCTGCAGAGCGGAAGCTTGATCTTTCCATGTCTCAATTTTAATGTGTTTTTCTTAGGGCTTAAAAATTCTCTCAGCTGTAGGGATATTTTTATTCTGTTGGAAGTGCTTCATTTATTTTATTGGAACCCTGGTGTACAACCCCACTGAATCTGGTAGATTCTGAGTCTTTTAACTGGGCTTGGGAAAAGTGTTCTTAGAAGAACCAAAGTGAAAAAATCCATGAAAAATATTGTGTTGTGGAAAGAAAGACATGATGGGATATAACCACCCCAAATGACAGTGTGGAAGGTGACACTGAAGGATGTAATTGCCTTCTTCAGTTCTTAGCAAGCAGCCAACTTAACCAGCTGCTCTGGGAGATGCAACCTGAGCAAACTGGGAGCAGAAGGTGGAAAGGGATGAGACATATAGGTTGGAATAAGCGATGGAGAAACAGCCATGCTGGAAAGCAGCAGTAGAAAGGAACAATTTGTCTTAGGAAAAGCAGTGGTCTTGAAGGAAATCCCTCACCTGTATAGCCAGCAAGGCTCATGAGTGCTGGAAGAACCATGAAGCCTGGCAAAGAACACAGACAATGCTGATATATCCCTGTAGCAAGGCTTTTTATGTTGAGAGGAGAAAGTTTGAAAATATACAATAGCAAAACGATAAATGAATGTCAAATATAAGCCCCAATGTTTATGTTAAAATCAAATGCTGGTTTGATGATTTCATGAGTCTGCTGTTTTTCTTTTGTCTTTAATCCAATATAACATGCTTTGGTAGTGTACAAAAGAAAAGGGAGGGAAGATCTCCACTTAAGGATGGATGATTCAGTTCTTAAGGAAGAGAACTTGAATACAGTCAGAAGGAAACCATATCCTTATACTTGCTAATACATCATGAAGCTTTTTTTTTCCCCCAAGTAATTGTCTGGCAAGTATATTTTACTTTAATATGGCTATTAAACTCTAAATGCTTTCCACAATCAACTGATCGTTGAATATTCAGAAAACATTACACTAAATCTAAATTACATGTTTACTCAGGCACAGCACGGCTTGATTCATCAATGTTTCATAGGTATGTATATGTTTTTGTTATTTTAAAAGAGCTCTGGAAGTACCTAGAGGACTCTCTTCTGCCAACAAGGAATTAGACAGCATTAGACTGGATCTTTCCATATAGATTTTGTTGGAAAAAGCTTCATTTAAAGACAGCAAGTCTCCTTGATTTGCCTTGTTCTATGAAGCATGTGCATGATAACAGAGGATCCAAACACCGTTCAGCAGGGAAACCGCCCCCAGTGCAGTGCGAGTTGCACTTCAGCACTGCAGGGGCTGCCGCGAGGTGTCTGCAAAGCCCTTGTGTGCAGTGCAGCATCTCGCTGCTTGGCCAGACAGACACAACTGGATGCGCTTTTCTACAGTCTTTAGAAGCCATTTTGCTTCATTTAATGAGAACCTTCTACCTATACTGCCAAATGTCTGGTGTTTCACTTGATCGTTAGTGGGATTTATCCCTATTTGCAAAGCTCTGGGTATGGAGAGACCGCAGCAAATTCAAAGGCAGGACCCAAGCATTTCCCTGCACTCCAATCTGCCACCTTGTGTATTAGCTACACAGAGTGCATGCAAAATGTTTTGTGTATTTCACTGGAGCTATGAGGTAAATACCCTGTTTAACCAGAGTCCTGTCAATCTTTCCATCATTATGTCGGTTTGGCTCTTAAAATAAAAAAGGCTGGAGAGGTTGCTGGTGCGGAGTAAAACAACCAAAACATATATAACAGTTTTTCAGGCTTAGCTCTTTACTTTGGACACCTGATTTATTAGGAAGATTTTGAAAGAATTGTAGCTTCATACAGATTTACCATTTGTATGTTTTGTGTGTGTAGTGTATTGTTGTTTTTTATTTTTCCTGCTAGCATCTTCCTCAAAGTGTCTGGCTATTCTGTTGATGTCCTGTGAGCAGTTCTGCAGAGGAATGTGATAAAACACAGTTCTACGTGTATCAGAAATATATGCTGCTTTAATATTGTTGAGTGTATGTGCCTCAGTATTCCTAAATTATAATTTGCTTGGGTAAATAACTTCAGTAAACAACATCAGCCATTACCAACAGAACATTGCAGTTTATTCTTTTAGTCAACACTTTCTTTTGATTTTTCTGGCTTCTACAATAGCAAATCTGTTGCTGCCAACGAGCGTTTCCTGGTTTTTACTGGAAAAAATGCATAGCTCTTAATGCTTTGTTAACACAAACTGCTTTCATATGTTTCCTTTCTACTTCGCAAGAACATGACACTTACCCCTTGATATTTCCCAGCTTATTTATATATATTTTAATGCATATTGATCTTTTGCTAAGGAAAGTAACAGTAAATATTTGGTTTCTGTGGCCATATGCAAAAATGTATTGATACTCTATATGATACAAGACAGCAAATGTTTATAATTGCTGAAAACCTGTGGTCCATAGCCAGAGTGGGATCAGCTGAGCATTTTGGTCCATGAAGTACATGGATCAATTCTGCAAAAACTCTATTGAAGCAGTGGTGTTGAAAGCCTAGAGATGATTTCTCATGTCCCCATTTCAGGGTGAGAACCAGTTTATTTTTCATTCCTTTTCTATGTGAAGGGAGAACTTCTAATTTATGGATTAAAAAAAAAAAAAAAAAAAAGAAAATACAGCTAACTAGGTCAATTAAAAATACTTCATATAGGTTTTCCAAGTAATTTCTCTGCTGCTGGACTCCAACAAGAGCTCTTTACAGATGCATGTAACCTTGCCCCTTTCCTGCTGACTTTTTAAGTTGTGGAAGATGTTTAAAATTATCATCTCTCTTCTGCTGCTGTGCCTGAAGATTGTATTGTCTTTGATTGTAGCCAGGACTGGACAGTGATTGAATGTCATCTAGCACTTATTAATATGAATGTTGTCGTTTGTCATCCCAGTCATCACTGTCACTTTGCCATTCCAGTTTGTGCCATATTGGCTTATGGTGTTACTGCCTTTCTGTCCTTCATCACATGTGTGGATTCACGAATTATATGATTACACACCTGAAGACTAGTCCCAAGCAAAAAGATCCATGTCTAAAAATTACATTCACTCTATGTACACCTTATTGGAAGTGGTGCATGCTTTTTAGGGAAGAAGAGTTTCTATTTTATCTTACAGCATGGAGTATGCTGTATTTCTGTTTCCCTTTATATTCCTTCCATAAGAGCATAAAAGCTACATAACGCCATTGCATTGGCAAGAAAAAGGCCTTGGTCTTCCTATTGGGTTATTTTGATGTAGTCAGGAGAATATGGTCTTTCTGAAACATCATATTTAAATTTTTACTCCTATTTTCAGAAAGGTAAAAGGTGATACTAATAACCAGAATCCTCTCATGCTCCTGTTATCTAGAAGGAAGGTAAATTGGGTTCACAAAAAATCGGGATTAATTCCACAGCTGAAATAAACTGGAATATCTGTTTGAATAATAGAGAAGGCTGGAAACAAAATAAAACACTACTGAGAAAGGAAGTGTTAAAAAAAATGATAGCTATCTACTATTGTCGGGTTTTTACAGAGTTTGCCGTACCAGTGGCCATTGGTTTTAGAAAGGAGGCACCTGACATTGTTTGAAATAGTTGAATTTTTTAAATCAGAACTTAGTTCATAGTTGCCAGAATTTCATTGGTTTTAGTATATGCCAGCTGAATACTAGATATGTATTTAGCAAGGAGTAACAGCAGCATATTATAGACCCTTATATGCTGCCTGCACAGTGACACCTGGCTCTGTACACAATATCCACGTGCTGTGCCTTGTCCTGGGCTTGGACTGCCCTGGCAGTGACGGAGCCAAGTCTGTCTGCTTGGTCTGTTCTCCAGCTTGCCCAGACCTTGCAAAGATAACCAAACCCATCAGCGTATGGTGCAGGGAAATCAAATTGCTGAGGTGTTAGTTAAAGGGAAGAAATCATTTTTTTATTAATTAGGTAGAATGCAGAAAGAGCTTTCCAGGGAATATCCACTGAATTCTTCAGGAATTTCAGAAAGCAGATTTGTGCTCAGAGAATGACCCAGTCTATAGCTGGAAGCACTAGGTTCTAATGAAGAAGCGCAAAAACCATGTCTAGTGAAGAAACAACAGGGCACGGAAATTGAGGCAGAGACAGTGTTGATGTACATGAGCTCAGAAGAAAATGTCGCGACTCGGAGCACTATGATAATGCACTTTTCTCAAGGAATGGGAAATCCAGAAAAATGGTCTTGTAAAATGTGGTATTAACATTACAGGTATGAAGCATACCAGAAAAGGGAATATGAAGCTGAAAAATATGCTCACCTGTACATAAATGAAAAGCTGTATGAATGTTATGCATATCTTAATCTTTTTAGACCATATGGGGTTCGTATATTTTGGGTTTCAGGAGGTTTTTGTCATCATCATCACTTGTGGGTTTAGTGAATGTCTCTCTTGGGGAATAACGGCTTGAAGAAATTCTGATGGCAAGGGAATCTGCTGTAATGTTAATTTTCATTTTCTTCCCTGAACTATCTTATAATATGCAGTAAGCCACAGTCGTTCTGCTGAGGGAAAATGCTATCTGCATTTTCTTTCCCATTTTCCTTTCCTTTTTTACTTGATATGAAAAAATTACTAGAATGCTTTCCAGATTTCTGTCATGTAGGACAGTAAACTGTCTTGCTTTAGCATCTTCAAAGCCATCTTCCCATAACTTAATTAAAAACAGCTTTATTGCTAAGTCAGCTTTATTGTTGTGTTTTTGTAATTCGCTACTTTGTTTACTAAATAATGCAATAAAGCAGTGGAATTGCATTGCAATATCCAATAAATAATCAGGTAAATTCTAAAATAAAGCGGTAAAAATTGTCAATAGAAAAAGAATTAAATTCTAGTACTAGCATATTCATTTAAATATTTGAAGTTTGTTATCCTTTGAAATTAAACATCTGAATAGTACGACTAAAGTTTTGGGGAAGATAAATTCATGTTTTTGACTGTAGGTATGCATATCAATACAGAGAAAATGGAAAATAAGAAGTTTAAAAAATAATCTGCTCTGATTTACTCCCCATTGAAGAAATGGGAAAAAAAACACATCTGTCTTCTTCAGTATTGCCTTTGATTTCCTTGGCAACTCGGGATGATTTTTTGTTGTTGTTTTGAAACTAACTCTGAGCGGTGAGGGAAATCCACAGTGTGACATTTCTCTTATTAAGAATGTATTTTTAAAAATCACATGGTATTTTAAAAAATCCTATGTTCAGCTATGTTCACTGTCAGTGTCCTTGCTACATCGAGGCTTTGATGAGAGTTTGCAGCGTAACAGCCAGCAGCGAATCCATGCAACCTGAACCAAGGAGGGGATTTCATAATGCTCAGCAGGCTCATGTTTGGAAGAGTTCTCTCTTTTTTTTTAGGCATTATTTCTCTGAGTTCTTGTGAAAGAAATCCTCATATTGTGGGCCTATTGCAATTTATTCTAAACATTTAGTCCCTGGTCAGATGTAAACCTATATATAATAAATCTACTGACTTTTTTGCCTGTGGTATTCATGCAAATATTTGTAGAATTGTAGTGTTTCTTCACTGAAGGTGAGATTACTGGTAGTTTTAACTTGAATCTATCTGTTGTCAATGTGTCTTGCAGAGGACATTGTTGTGGGCCAGGTTCATGTGGGTTTATGCAGCCATAGCGATGTACCAGGATAGGTGGCCAAGATGATTATAGTAAAGCCACCATTAGTGAAATCACAGATGTTGTAATCACATGTAGTTTTAACACATCTAACAGTGTGTAGGTGAATATACCTCCTGAGAAGGCATAAGACAATTACAGATCACGTGCACGAGAAAACTAAGGCGAAAAATGCACTGCCAGATCTCTCTTGGGTATATGCAGGGTCAGTTTGGGATTTTGCACCACATTTCCAGAATGAGGGTTACTGGGAAGCAAAGTGTCGGTACCCCACTGTAGTGAGGTCCAGCAGGTTCTATTGGCTCAGTCTGCTGATGGGTCTTGTTTGGACTAAGTTTAACTAGAGAAATGACAAGAAGTGGCAGCAGCTCAGCTACAGCTTCAGGAAAGGCAATCCTGAGAACAGCAAAGAGGGCAAAAAGCTAAACTCAAAGAACTAAGAATTTTTCCTTTCTCTCTATCTTTTTTTTTTTTTTTTTTTTTTTTTTTACGTAAGATTTCACTAGAAAAGAGTGGGGATAATAATCCAAAATGTCTACATAAGCCTCTCTACAAATCCCTAAAAGAGAAATCTTGAGAATTTCCCTTCTTAAAACACCAAAACCATTACATTTAGCAAAATTGGGGGTTTATAGTTAAAACTGCATTACTTGTGCTGAATTACGTGTCTTGCCTCTGTTTCTTTTAAGCACATAATGGCACAACATGGCTAGATTGCACAGAATGATACTTTAGGTGTTTCATGACGGTAGTTTTTTCACCTTAGTTCTGCAGTTAATCTCTTCAGGGCTGGGGTTTAAAAAAAAACACTCCATTTCCTGGATGTTTTTATACCGTGTTCAAGTGCTTGGCAATTTGTGTTTGGTTATTATTTTTATTATTTATTTTTAAGCCTTTTGTAGACCTAGTTAAATCTTCCCGCATCGCTGGCATTTGTTTGTTTGTGTTTGTGTTTTCTTGTTGCTCTTTTGGGTGGTTTTTTCCACTTTCCACAAAATTTATATTTTCATACATATGCAATTTTTAAAACAGAAATAAACATATGTGTGTATTTTTTCAGCTTTCTCAACCAGATTATCAGGCAGCCTGTAATGCTTATTAAAAAGCACTAAGTCCTGAAGTATATAACACGTGCTTAAATGTACTTCAGTTGGCTCTTGTTTCAGAAAGTAGACGTGAATACATCTATTAGATGGCATCAGCATGCATGAATACTTTTACTGAGGAAAAGAAACGTAGAAAGCTGCAGAGCTTTAAATTAACTCTCTCTCTTGGACAGGGAAGCAAACACATTGCTGAAATGCATTAGACAACTTTCTTTTCTTTCCTCTGGGAGATGTGTCAAACCTAAGAAATAGCAATTTAGAAATCCCAACTGTATTAAACTTGGCTTGGGAAGTAAACTTGATTGTTTTAATTTTCAGAGAAGCACAAGGAGAGGAAGTATTGCTTATTCTTATTATATGAATTTTATATTCTTGTATGAAAATCTCACTGCGGTTTTGGCTTAGGCTTTAATTCAGGTTAGCCTAAGCATAAGATCTATATTATTCAAGAGATATGATGAGGTTTTTTGTTCTGTTTTCAGTAGTGCATAAGAATTTTTGTAGATGCTCAGGTTTTAGAGAACAGTGTTAGCTTTTCTCATGCATCTAAGCATTCTGTGTTAAAAGATGTGAATCTGTGTTTGGGGTTGTTATTAATACATGTGTGCCCATTAGGATACTGTTTTAATGAGGATGCGTAGTGTGAGAGATTCCTCAGAGCCTGGCCATCAGACATCAATACTGTTTTACCTCCATCCTGGTTCTTTGCAATCTTACTTCCATCTATATCTACAAATGGAGTTGTCCTATCAGAAAGTTTGGTGTTTATGTTGCACATTCATTCAGCTATAATTACAGAGTAGTTGTTTTTTTGTGTGGAAAATATGTATTTTGGCTTGTAAAGGATTTTATAAAGGCAAACAGAACATAGATTATATTGTGCATAGTTATTTAATAGTAGCTGTTCCTAGATCCCTACATGGATGGGTTTCTGTACAACTACTATTTCTTACAATCTAGAAAAATATTTTAAAAGCATTTTATGCCTTTCAATTGAACATATAATTGTCAATATGCAGAGTTTGTTGTTACACATATTTATTTTTGAACAGGAAAGCTGTATTTCTGTTGGAATTCAAATTTAAAAAACTGGAGTAGAATGATACATTTTAAGTTACATGGATGTCTGACTCATTATAGGGAATGCCTGTTAAAAAAGGAAAACAATCGTTATTACAGATGAATAGGCACTGTTTCTTACTGGCCTTCTTATCTTAAAAATTACCTATATTGTAACTGGTTATTCCTATGAGTAATCTGTTGAATTCAGTAAAGGGTTCAACATTCTGGTTTTTATGATTTTTCACAGTTACTGAAATGATGTGTAGTATTTTACAGTTACATGAAGCAAATGATACAGGATTGCATAATCCACTTTATTTCTCTCTTTGCTTTCTGTCACTTCTGTTCAACCTAATGATTCATTATCTGAGGTGCTTATACACAATACCCATCTGGATTGGTGCATATGTGTGTACGTAAATATTATTTTGCGATATTTCTGAAAAGAGTTCCTGGAGTCTGGGGACTGTTGTTTGTGCAATATAAGAAGGGCAAACCAACACTTGTGTCCTTCAGGAGAACTGACACAATGACTCTGGCCTTTAATATACCTTTATCAGTTTGGAGTTATGTTAATGTGAAGATGCATCAGCATTTCAGTGATACTGGGATGGCATCTTTTATTGTGTTCGTGACTGGTGACTTTTCAGGGGTAAATCTCTTTGAAGCGTTCCATTAAACACTGCGCAAACCTCTCTTGTTGGTGTAACGTTACATTTTGACGTATATGAGAATGACAGAGTTTGCACAAACTATGTTCTAAGTGTGTAAGATGGAATTTCAAATGAGTTTTTGCTGGTGCCATCAATGGTTTTCTAGCTTGGCTATTCATGAAAAGTATTGAAATTAAAGATAGATACGTACCCACCAGTGCATGAGAATAATATATTCAAAATAGCAAGTTTTTTTCTGAAGCTGTTAATCAGCTCTATATACCTTCCAATTATGCTTATAATTTCTGTTAAAGCATTTTCCTATATTTATATATTTTTAATTTCAGAGCTGATGCAATATTTAGAATACAATTATGTTCTGGTTTGCTGTGCTCTTCTTGCCAATTTCTTGTATTTTGAAGTTTCTTGCTGATTGCTTCTCATTTTCCATTACTGATGGCCCCTTCAGACAGGCAGACTACAAGCTAATTAGCAAAGCTTTGTTCATGAATGCTTGTTACCTCCAAAAACTCTGCAGGAAGGAAACTGATGAACAATAGTACACAATCTGCAGTTCCAGAGGCTATAATGTTAACAGTAATGTACTGCAACGTTTAAGCTAAAATCCACCACTTTAGATATTATTAATTCATGCTCAGTGATGGGGAAGTTTATAGTCCAAAGGATCTCTGAAGAGGATTATACACTGCAGCTTTGTGAGGGTGAAAATCTGGCGTGCAAGTATGGTGTCAGTGTCTAAACTACCTTTTAAAATTCCTCTGAAATGTTGTGTTTAGGCCCTCAAACTTGGCTGTTTTTCAGTCACTGCATGGCAAGCTCCAAGCCTTTTTTTGTTTTATTTTGTCCTGCATTGTTCATCATTTGATTCTGAGTGTGCCCGGCTGCTGCTTAAGCAAACTGTGCCTGGTGGTGGTGAAAGGCTGCACTGTCCCTGGGCAGGGTTGGAAGCGGCGATGCGTCGATGGTTACCGTGTGGGACAGATAAACTATGGAAACAGGAGCAGCTTGGCTTTCTGAAGGTGGCTGACCAACAAAAACTGGTACCCCTGGGATGTAAGAAACTATGTGACATGACGAGCTACTGGGCATCACTGTGTGCTTCCGATCAAGGCAGTAGGGATAGGCATTTGTCTTCCTTTACCTTCTGTTACACTCACGGGCATCGTCTTTTTGCTCTTTGAAGCATCATAGTCCTAGTTCAGTTAAACTAGCTCTGCTGACCTTACTTCTTTAGGGGTAGTTTTCAACACTACAGTTGCTTATTGCATAGGATCTGGGATTTGTGCTCCTGCATTAGGAGAGAATCTCTTTTTCTTTCTGGATAATTTTTAAGTTTTTCGTATTAAATGATCAATAAACTACTTTAATTACTATTCCTCATCTGCAGAGGAAAGCATAGACAGCACCAGTGAAGGCGTGAATATCATTCTGGCAGACATTGCATAGTAGATCTTCTCTTAATTCAGGGCATGTCCCATGGGTCTGCTCATGCTGTTGCCATGTAAGGGAATGCATGAAATATAACATGAATCTACTAAAAGTAATTATGTAATTAAGTAATTTCTAATTACAAAATAAAGATTTCTCTGTGTGTAAATCAAATCTTCCCTTGTGTTACCCAGGTGAGGGTTTTGGAAAAGGTTCTAGAATATTACTTGCTATACAGTAGATGTTGTTCCTGTTGCCTCAAAGCAAGACAATCAGAATATTGCCTGAGAGCTGGTTTCTGAAAAGATGTATGTTAATCCTTTTGAAGTGAATGTTTCTTCAAGGAAGTTTCTGCAAAGATTGCCCATAAATTTCATGGTGCTTTAAGCAATAAGTAGAATACGTATTTCCTTGAATGGAAGTGTGACATATTGGTTCCATTAAAATACAAGTGTGTGTTTTGTTAGCTCGTCATGTCATAGCTTAAATTTCTCCATTACTAAGCAATGCAATGTGTTTTACACTTGGAAATACTTCCTAGCATAGATTAAAATTTGAGCATGTTATGTGACATCTTTTTCAGAAATCTTTTTTGTCAAAGTGCAAATTACAGAAATGAGTTAAGATTGCTATAACTGCCACTAGTTTCAATGTGTGTATGTTGCTAACATTGTAAAATAAGAGAGACTTTCCTATACATAAGACCATGCATGTGGAAAGCAAGTATAAAAGTTGAAGAAAAATAAACTAGCAAATTTTAAGCGAATATTAAAAAAAGTTGGAGCTGCCTGTGTTAAATATAGATATTTATGCATTGAATTCAAGAATCACATTAATCCAGCTTGGGAGGAGAAATACTATCACACCAGCTGAATTCCCAATGAGAACAAACTGTTTTACTATGCATTTTTAGTAAACTAAAAATTTCTTGCAGTGAAGTTATTAGGTGTGAAGAAAGAAGAGATATGAATACACTTGAGAAAATCACAAGCAGATAATGAAAAAAATTGAAAAAAGTATTATGCATAGTTATTAAGGTATGTGAATAGAGTACTTTGTGATTTTTCTAGCTTGTTATTGTATATCCTAAAATATATACAGCTGGAAATTCAACTGCAACTGAGGCGATATGAGCTAAAGCAACTATGAGAATTTTCAAAGCTGACCACAAAATGCCGCACCTTATCTTGTTCACACAGCTTTTTCCTAACTCTAAAGTTTAGCAAGGTCTAGCAAAAAGAATCACCTGATGGAAATGCAGGCTGTTGTAAAGAATGAACAACAAACTCTATGGAAGTGTACATGACTCCATTGGAAAGTCTCTAAAGGCTCCTTTGTCAAGGCTACTTTATAGTCGTTATAGTTTGTTAAAAGGCTTTTAGAGCCATCATGGTCGATTGGATCGTGGTGTGGGTGTTGTAAATGTGCAGTAAGTCAACATTAAAGTTCTTATGAAATTTTAATGCCAAAAAATTAAAAGCACAAGTGCTGTAATCAGTTCATAAAACAAAATATTTGAGTCGCCGACCCCGTACTGCCAAGTGGTGATCAATGAGCGCAGTATTGCTCCTGCCTCTCTCCCCTGTAGATGTGTGTAATCGTAACTATTCCTCTGTACGCAGAGTCCAGTGCTTTGTGTTCACGGCGTATTTCTGTATTACAGATGAACGTAATATCCAATCCAAAGTTTTCTATTGATAAGCACAGTGTTTTGTGTGAAACCAGCGAGGAAATGGTCAGCTGTGTGGTACCTGGGTAGCCCAGCAGTGATGGTACCGGTGAGCTGTCCTGACAGTTTTTATTGAGTTTGTGCTCAGTCCTCTGTTTCCTGGCATATTTTCAAGTATTATTATATTTTGCAGTTTTATGACCAGAAGTGAATTAATTAAATATAGGGTGTGTTGTAGGAAAATAGGAAATTTGGATTTTAGGCCTGTATCAGTGTTATAAGCTGTGCTGCTAAGGCTGCAAGTCTCAGCTTGTCCCCTGTGTAGCCCTTGCCCAGAACCACAAGCGTGGTTACCTTATGCTTGCTTTGTACCCTTAGACATTGATAAATGCTATTCTTAGGTTTGCTGATTTCTGTACTAGACTGATGAACTATGGATGACAAATGAGACAGGTAGAACTTCAAAGCTAGCCCTGCAACCCAAGGACTTTTTGCTCGGTACTTGCCAAGTGGAACATGAAGAAAGAAGTGAAACCTGCAGACCACTGGGACGGAAGGAACCTGAAGACATTGACAGTGATAGACAGTGATAAATTTTGCTTAGTTGCATAATACCTGTTAGAACCCTATATAATGACTAGCTGTATGGCTGTATGATTGTCACTCTCTGAGGAGGTGATCCAACCCTGCTGTTCCTGCGAATCTTCTACAATAAATACTGCTCAGAGCAACCCACGAGAGTTCGAGTCTCTCTCCAGCGCCTTCCTAATGACCTTTTTCAGTTGGCAACCCAGATGGGACTCTGCAGCAGAAACTGAAACAACGGGACCTGGCCAGGGACAGGTGAGTTCGAGTCTCCCCTGTTCTCCCGATTTGTTTCTTTTCTTTATATTTTAGAGTTCAAGTCTCTTAAGTATTTTAGAGTTCAAGTCTCTAAATATATTTACAAGGATGGGGGCTGGACCCTCAGTTCCTAAAAATACGCCTTTGGCTGAAATTATTTCAAATTGGGGAAGATTGTCAGGAACCACAGGGTTGCACATAAAAAGATTAATTGCCCTCTGCCAAGATGATTGGCCTTTTATAAGCAGAGTGGCTGGGGCTTTCCCTGATGATCGGTGGCTGATTTATGGCTCCTTTGAAGAAACTAAATTGCAGTCTCTCTGTAAAATCCTGGAGGACCGCCAGCCCCAACAAATGGACTATTTGTATTTGTGGTTTGACTATGCTGATATACGAAAACGAAAGCAACTCCAAAAGAGCATGAATAAACACCAATTACTTGCTTATCTGGATGATGAAATAAGTGACAAAACTGATTCACCTGCAGGTATTTTCCCTGTGACTTTATCCTATATTGCAAATCCCAGAGCTGGTCGTAGTAATGCTGGCAACCAGCCTCCGCTTCTCGGGGTGACTACACATTACCCCTGGAAGCCAGGTGATCTTTTACTCTGGCATGATAAAATGCCGCGATTCCGCGATGACGCGGAGCGGTGCTCTAAAATAATTTGAACTATTGCCCGAGATTACTCTCCCAGCTGGAATGATATGCAAACACTTTTGTCCGAATTGTTTACACATGAGGAAAAACAAAAGATCCTGGCTAAAGATAAAGAATTGGCTGAACAGACACAGAGACGTACTCCCTGGCCAGAACAAGATCCAAATTGGAACTTACATGAGGAGGACCAAAAAGCTACCTATTTAGTTGCAATTGATAATCTGATTGAAGCAATTCGAAAGTGTGATGAAAAAGTGACTAATTGGTCAAAAGTTACAGAGTGCCAACAGGCTCCTGATGAACACCCAGGAGACTTTTGGCACCGCTTAAGAAAAGCTTTAATACAATATGGGGGCATGACAGAGGATAATTTCCAGGAACCATTGGCTATTAGCATTTTTGTCAATCAGTCAGCCCCTGACATTCGAAAGCATTTTCAAAAACATATGCCTGGCTGGCAAGCAGAGAATTTGCAGAAAGTTCTCTCTGTTGCTAATTTTGTGTATAACGGCCGTACAGAAGAGCAACAACGTAAGCTACAATTAGAAAAGGAGGCTGAGCGCCTTCGGCAGGAGAAAGAACGTGAGGTCGGACGCCGCCGGTATTGAAGAGAAAGACAGGAAGATATGAACTTACTAGCTGTAGCCATAGCTCAAGGAGTTTCTGCAAACCGAGGGCGTGGGTATCCCCGAGGGGTCCGTGGGGCATTCCAAGCTCGTTTTCCTCACGGTCGGGGACTTCTTGGCAGGGGAATTAGGATGGGAAGTTCCTTTCCACCCATGGGGGGTTCTTTCCCAGTTACAAACCCTGCTGTTACCAGCCCTACGAATGACGCAACACAATTAACCTGTTTTTGGTGTGGTAATTTAGGACATATGCAACGTGAATGCCCGTTGCGACCCCAGTATCAACCGGGAGCTACTCCACCTGCACCTGCTGCTGCTGGTAATCCATTTGGAGCTCCTTCTGCTCCACCCCCGTATGTCGTAGCTACTCTCAGTAAGCATTGTATAATCGTATAATGGCTTTAGACATTTCAACTACAGGCCATGTTTTAGCTGATGTTAATGGAAGATCTGTTTCTTTCTTAGTAGATACTGGAGCTACTCTCTCTTTGCTTAATTTTGATGTGCCACAAAAATCGCAGGAAATGATTGCTATCAAGGGTGTTACAGGCTCTGTGCTTAACCATGCTCTCTCTAAACCGCTCCCTGTTACTTTAGGCGATAAAGTTACATGGGCTCGCTTTATTGTTGCTCCGGGGGCACCGACTTCTTTGCTGGGACGAGATCTTTTACAAGAATTTGGCACTCAATTAACCTATGGTAAAGATAAAGCTAAATTAATTTTTGTTGGCAGTGTTTTTACTTTAGATCATACTCCGAAGAAAGAAGTGGCCATTCCGTGGGAATTGCGGAATGTCCCTTCTGGACTTTGGAGCCGTACAACTAAAGATATTGGTCTTTTAAAATCTGCACTACCTGTTGTTATTAAAACTAAAGGAGGCCCCCCTCCTGCTATTAAGCAGTATCCAATACCAGCTGTTGCACTACCGAGTTTGCGAAAACAAATTCAAACCTTTCTCGATGAAGGGATTCTAAAACCCGTTATGAGTCCATTTAACACCCCAGTTCTTCCAGTTAGTAAAAATCGACTGGATGAGGATGGAGATCCTGAGTACCGATTTGTACAAGATTTACGGGCTATCAATGATTATGTTGAAGCCCCACACCCAGTTGTACCAGATCCAAGTTTAATTTTAACCGAGATTCCATCTTGGGCACACTGGTACACTGTTTTAGATCTGACAGGAGCTTTCTTTAGCATACCTGTAGCAGAAGAAAGCCAACCTTTGTCTGCCTTCACCTGGGAAGGTTGCCAATTGACTTGGACTCGGCTCCCTCAAGGCTTCACTGCTTCTCCTACCTTGTTTTCGCAAATTCTCAAATATGATCTCCAAGATATTGAGTTGCCAAACAAGTCTGCACTGATTCAATACGTTGATGATTTACTTGTTGCTAGCCGAACTCGAGAGGCCTGTGCAATTGACACAGAGCACCTTTGCATTCGACTGTATCATAAGGGTCATCGTGCCTCATTAGCCAAATTACAATTCTGTGAACCAGAGGTAAAATACTTGGGTTTTGTTTAGCAGGAGGAGTTCGAAAGATTGATCCTGACAGAATCAATACTATTCTTCAAATTACACCACCTGTTACTAAGAAACAGATGAGAGCTTTCCTAGGCCAAGCTGGGTTCTGTCGACCATGGATTTTAGGGTTTAGCGAACTAGCTAGACCACTTATTGAAACTACAAAGGACAAAGCTCCAGAGCCAATTGTCTGGACGCCAGAACTAACCGATGCTTTTGCATCTTTAAAACAAGCCTTAGTCACAGCCCCAGCTTTGGACCTGCCGAATTACTCTAAACCTTTCACTTTGTATGCTACCGAGAACGGTGGTATTGCAAAGGGGGTCCTAGTACAACCTCATGGACCCTATGAAAGACCTGTGGGTTATTACTCAGTCGCTCTTGACTCAGTTATCAAAGGCTCACCACATTGCCTTAGATCAGTAGCAGCAGCTGCAGAGTTAGTGGAAAAAGTTCGCCCACTTGTTCTGGGTCACAAATTGATTGTTGCTGTGCCTCATGAAGTTGAACTTTTACTAACCCGATATGCTACCAAGTCTCTCTCACCGCAGCGCACACATCGATACGAAGCCATCCTGTTACTGACTGATAATATTTCTCTAAAACGGTCAAAACCCTTAAACCTGTCTACCCTTCTACCTGAGGTGCACCTTTCCAACGACCCACATGATTGTGTACAATTTGTCACCACTTACTCTAAAACCAGAGGAGATTTGCAAGATATACCCCTCGCCCACCCTGACCTTAACCTGTTTACAGATGGATCAAGTTATTATCTACATGGTAAGCGTTTTACTGGTTTTGCTGTTGCCACTGAAAATCGCGTACTTCTTGCTGAACCTCTCTCTCCAGCGCTTGGAGCACAAGCCGCAGAACTAATTGCCTTGACTCGTGCTGCGACCTTTGCTAAGGGTCTCTGAGTTAACATCTATACAGACTCTAAGTACGCTTTTGGCATTTGTCATTCTGTTGGCGCACTTTGGAAAGAACGCAGTTTTTTAACCTCCGCCGGCCGTACTATAGCTCATGGACAATTAATTCATGATTTGCTGCTTGCTATCCAGGAACCACGAGAAATTGCTGTTATTTACATTCCTGCTCATACTAAACGCCTCGATTCTTTTGCTCATGGCAACACCTTGGCCGACTCCGCGGCGAGAGCAGCGGCAGTCCACGATGTCTCTCCTGCTACGACTGTGGTTGCTGCTCTCCTTCCTTTTCCCGTTGGTCCTGCCCTTTATGATGAACTGGATGAAGAAGAGCTCAACAAATGGAAACGCTGGGAAGCAACGCAACAGGACGGCATTTGAAAACTAGGTGATAAACCCTTATTGCCTATGAGGTATGTGCTTCCTCTAACTCGCTGGATTCACGATCGTACTCATGGGGGCCCTGAAGCTGTAGCCTCTAAAATCAAACAGTTGTGGGCAGCGCCTGGAGTTTACAGTGCTGCAAAACGCCTGACTGACTCTTGTACTCTTTGCAAGAAATATGGGGTCACAAAGGTCACAACAGTCCCTGGCAAGCGGCCGCCTGCTTACTTTCCTTTCCAAAAATTGCAAATTGATTTCACAGAACTCCCCCCTTCTATGGGGTATAAGTACATTCTTGTTATTGTCGATCAACTTTCGCACTGGGTGGAAGCCTTTCCGACTCGCAAGAACGATTCGAAAGTTGTGGTTAAGACCCTGCTTCGCAATATCATTCCGAGGTATGGCATCCCTGAAATTATTGATTCTGATAGGGAACCGCACTTTACTGCTGCTGTTCTAATGCAAGTTTATGTTGCTTTGGATATACAGGCTGCTTTTCACACGCCCCACCATCCACAATCTTCTGGACAGGTGGAGCGGATGAATTGCACTATTAAAGATCGTTTAGCAAAAGTCACTACAGACACAGGCCTCAAATGGCCTGAGGCATTACCGCTTGTTTTATGGGATCTTTGTACAACTCCTCATGCTACTACTAAACTCAGCCCTGCTGAAGTTTTGTTCGGGCGAGTTTTGGCAGTACCGTTCACCTTTATGTCTACCAAAACTGCCCTCCTGGAAGGGGACGAGGTAGTAACACAGTACTTGCTCTATCTGCAAAACAGTTTTGCTCGAATCAGAAATTATATGCATTGGTATCAAGAGGTGACACCAGAAATTCAGGTACATTCTTACCAAGTAGGAGATCAAGTTCTTGTTAAAGATTTTAAACGGAAAAACAAGTTGGAACCACGATGGGAAGGACCTTATCGTGTTTTGTTAACTTCTTTTTATGCAGTGAAAGTTGAAGGGAAGGACTCCTGGATTCACCACTCTCATGTTAGAAGAGCCTGATTCCCTTATAACCAAATGACCAGAGTAATTACCATTGTAATCCCTATTGCTCTTTTTGTATTTTTCTCTCCTGTGTCTTGTGTAGAGTCTCATTACTATCAGTTTATTTTCACTTACTTTTGTGCATTTGCTCACGAAAACGTAACCTTAACCACTCCGTGGTATCAACAAACCGAGTCTCATATTGAATTGATTAGTCCACCAAATTACGATGAACAGGGCAAACCCACGAAATGCCCGATTTGCCAGCCACAGACAGGCTGGCGTCACTTGCAGAAGCCTGACTATGTACTTTCCTGGTATAACCCCAGCACAAGTAGAGCAGATTTTGAGCTTTACATCCGCCCTCAGTTTTACTATACTGTGGACCCCTACACACCTGACCCTGTTCAGACGACTAAACGACACTTTTTCCTTCAGAATCACATTCGTGTTGCTGAATCAACGAGTGAATTTGGCGTCTGGTGTATGGGTTACAATTACGGGAACTATTCTGACAGGCCGCGTTGTAGATTCTTCTCCCTTCAATTGACTCAAGAACCGACTATAATTACAATTGATCACATTATAGGTGCGAGTAGATGGACTAGGAGAAGTTACAAATTCAAATCCCAACTAACGACTCGACAATTGTTTAAGAATTGGCTCTGGCAACAAAAGGTTCCGTATTTACCATCAAAATTACCGAGGCTAAAATGGTCCACTTCAACCTATGAGTTAGGACATTACAAGCATTGGTCTGATAATTCCCATGTCTCACTTATGCGAAGTTTTGTGAGTCACCTGAATATTTCTGATTGATGGATATGTTCAGCTATACCCAGACCTGTTTATCATGGGGTAAATTTAATTGGCATACCTATTCTCATGAATTCCACTTTAGGATATTTATGGAACAAAACATTGCATGTAGATAATATTACTAACCACATGGTGACTCTTTCGCACACTCGCATACAAAATGGTTCGTATATTGAGTGCATTGCCAGATGCGAACAATTGACTTGCAGTCCTTCAAACGTCAGTTACTATGTAGGAAATTGGACATTGCCCTGTGATAATGTAACTCAGATTGAAGAAAGTGATTCAAGTGGATATAGCGTTGCGAATGTTTCTGGAGTCTTTTGGTTATGTGGAGAACGAGCTTACAAGTCTCTCCCTGTAAAATGGGCCGGGAAATGTACTCTGGGGATAGTTACCCCAGACATTGAACTTGTGCCAGTAACAACTGATGAATCCTTGTGGCACCGTTCTTTCTTTACCAGAACCAGACGATCAATTCCAAATCCACTCATTGAAAGACCTACAGGCTTTCATGCCTTTGCACGATGGTTTATCCCTGGATTAGGTGTTGGTGAATTAGAAAAAGCTATCCTAGAAAAATTAGCTAATGCTACTGCACATGGATTGCTGTTAGTGCAAAATGAATTGCGTAACCTATCTCAGATTGTTTTGCAGAATCGAATGGCTTTAGACATCCTGCTAGCTTCACAAGGAGGTGTTTGTACCATGCTGAACTCTAGCTGCTGTATGTATATTGATCAGAGTAAGCAATTAATTACTGAAGTGAATCTGGGAAGTTAGTCATGTTATGCAGCAAATTCAACGAGATGATGCTAACTGGGATGTCGCAGACCTATGGCAATGGATGACTTCCTGGTTTCCTGATCTCGGAACATTAGTGAAGAAGATTTTGATGATTGTCATTGTCATTGTAATTGTCATTGTGATCATTTTTGTCTTGATTCAATGTATGTCAATGTTCTGTAATTGTTGCTGTAATCTCTTGAATCAACAGAAGCTTTATTATCGTTATCAGTAAACTGGGAAATTTTAAAGAGAAAATGGGGGACTGTTGTAGGAAAATAGGAAATTTGGATTTTAGGCCTGTATCAGTGTTATAAGCTGTTCTGCTAAGGCTGCAAGTCTCAGCTTGTCCCCTGTGTAGCCCTTGCCCAGAACCACAAGTGTGGTTACCTTATGCTTGCTTTGTACCCTTAGACATTGATAAATGCTATTCTTAGGTTTGCTGATTTCTGTACTAGACTGATGAACTATGGATAACAAATGAGACAGGTAGAACTTCAAAGCTAGCCCTGCAACCCAAGGACTTTTTGCTCGGTACTTGCCAAGTGGAACATGAAGAAAGAAGTGAAACCTGCAGACCACTGGGATGGAAGGAACCTGAAGACATTGACAGTGATAGACAGTGATAAATTTTGCTTAGTTGCATAATACCTGTTAGAACCCTATATAATGACTAGCTGTATGGCTGTATGATTGTCACTCTCTGAGGAGGTGATCCAACCCTGCTGTTCCTGCGCATCTTCTACAATAAATACTGCTCAGAGTAACCCACGAGAGTTCGAGTTTCTCTCCAGCGCCTTCCTAATAACCTTTTTCAGGGTGATATATGTTTATTCTAAAGAATGTTGGTTTCTGAGTTTTCTGCAAAAGTTACATATAAAGTATGGACCTTGAATCAGATATTTTAACTTGCCCTTCAGTTCTGTTCCTGTTTGTGTGTGTGTGTGTTTGTTTTTTCCTCTTAAGCTTCTCACAATCAACTTTTCTCTTTTTTTCCAACTCCTTGGAGTTATTATCTCTTTTTTTCCAGCCTACTGCAAACTCCTTTTTTTTAACTCTTCCCAGTTTATTTCCATCTCTGTCAATTCTGCATCAAATCAGAGAGCATTTTAAACTCGATTCTTTCAGCTGATCATTCGTTTGCTCCAGCATAGTATGTCAGAGTTTGGCACCATGTTGACAAGCTCAAAATCTTTTGCAGTAGAAAATAACAGTATAAGTCAAAACTGAAGTTGGTGGAATATGTGGCTACTGCTTACAACGTGCCATCTTTGCATAATGCTGAAATGATGTAGAAGGTTTAAAGATGATACATATGTTTGCTTAGTGTACAGACAGATCACAAAGCAAATGTCAAGACGCCCTCAGGACTATAACAGAAAAGAAATTTTACGCCCTCTTGTAAAACATAGAGGGGCAACAGATTTAAAGTTTGAACAGTTCATAAACTATATTGCTTGCATGCACAACACAATTAGCTAAACAAAATGCAAAAGTGATTTAGAAATACAATGAGGTATCTTCAAAATGGAATCAGGCATACAGACATAGGTGGAAAAAAAAAATGGTGTAGAAAAACTGCTTCCTAGAAGTAATTTTTATGTTGCTGAGAAGAATTATTAGGAAACTTTGAAATAATTTGAAAAAAATGAGGATTACTACAATTCATATCATCTTGCAGTAACAGAGATGTATAACCTTGTTAGCTTCACAAAAGGAAATTACTGTATTCCTGAAGTCATCTGCAATGGAGGCTTTTCATGGTGTAAAGTAAAAAATAATGACTAGATAAGCTTTAGCAGGAATGAAGATTGTACGTTACAAATAATGACACTTTGTTCCAGGGAACTTATTACAACAACAACCAAAAACCCCAAGAGCAAAGAAACAATCTCAAACAAACCAAAAACAACAAAAACCCCACACCTGAAAACCAAACCAACCACCCACCCCTGCCCACCCCCAAACAAAACAAAAACCCTAAAAAGTCCCAACAATGGTGTATGTAGCACATTTCTTTTTTTTTTTTTTTTTTTTTTCCAAAACCACAGCTTTCCTGGTGCAGTAAGGTAAAGAGTTACATGACCAGAGGCACTGTCATAAGAGGGCACTTGCTGTATGTAGAAATCCTCATTGCATCCACTCACTATGACATGACACAAATACTAAAATCCTCTCAGTCATATTTCAAGTAGAGACCAACTGATAATCCCTGTGCTTTTCATAAAGTTCAAGCTTAACAGTAAGATCACTGGTAATTCATTTTCAGTTGTCCATCTTTTGAAAATAACATCTTAAAGGTTTAATAAGATAGCTGAAATATGAATAAGAAATAACTGTTCAGTAATGTGGCATCCTTGAATGCTTTGGGAAGCAAATATTTGTATTTGCAAGAAATAATAATTCAGCTATGATTCTCAACAGGGTGTCATAAGATTTTCAGCCAGAAGAGTTTGGGAGTACATTGTTTCAGGCTATTTATTCGAGAAGTGAGAACAGATGAAATTTTCCAGTGGGACTGAAAAAGTCGCATAATGATACCGTAAGACGGCTTAGCAGTTGGAAATAACACTTTTGAACCACTGGAAGTTAAGTTCTCATGGGTTTAATATTTTCCATAGCCTCATAAATCCAATAGATACATAATCTCTTTATTAAGTCAGAAATTCTATTTGTTTTTGGAAGCTATTAACAATTCTGCCCTGAAATAAATGAGTTCCTCATGGTAAACAAATTTGCACATAGGAGATACTATATTTAGAGGATCCTCTATGGGCAAACGATCAAATATTAAGTCTCTCCATGAAATTCAGTAAAAAAAGAAACAGATACTACTTCAGAAGTTGTACAAATGCTTGTATTAGTATTAATCGTATGTGTTAATTGTGTGGGTCCTTGGGATTCCAGACCTTTGTACAGGTGTTGTGCCTGCAGGGGATGCTGAACAGAAACCTGTGGGGGCATGGGAACCTGGGAAACCGTTCAGACAATATTTCTTGTGTTTTCAAGCTCTAGTTTATAGGAAAGTCTTGCTTCTCTTCTCTGGGTTTGCTTTGGTGAAACGACTTTTTAAGAAGTAAAAACCAAGCATAGCATTGTAATCCCCATTGCAGGTTTCTCTGTGTTTAGTTGAAAATGTAGGCAGGTTTTCCCCAAGGAGGTGCCAGAGAAACACAGCTTATAGAACTGCATATTGCAAAGCTCATCTGCCGAAGGAAAGACTTCTGCAGAGATGATAGCTGCTGAGATATAAGAAATAGAGTAAGGATCAAGAGGTAATAAAGGACAGACACTTGGGAGCAAAGACAGAAATTGGGAGAACAAAGGCAGTAGAGTGTGAGAGAGGGGAAGCATTGCGGGATTCAAGAGATATCATAAAGGAAAGTTACAGGTATAAGGGGATTTGGCCAAAAAAAAAAACCCAAACTCATAAGAAGTTTCCCATGACTGGAAAGAGGTGGGTTTTTTGTTGTGTGTTTGGTGTGGTGAGTTTTGTTTGTTTGTTTTCTTTATATATATATATATATATATATATATATTATTTTTTTTTAAGTCGTTTTCCTATGCAGCTTTGTTACCATGTCTCAACTCAAAAGTAACTGTCTTTCCATGGCCTTTTACATTTCATGTGAAGTGATTTTGACATGTATGATGTTAGTAGTTATTTGAAAGAGCTTGGACTTCGTGTGTCAGTATTGTCATAAGGTATTAAGGGTTCATTAAAACATGGTGAATTTGACCTATTGATTAATGTGGAGAAGGTTCCATAGTTTCCTTCAGTAACTTCGAAATCATTCTGTAGCTCAAGTCATGCCTGACATGCCTGCAGTGTTTGTGGGGCTGTGGGTGGCTATGGGTTTGCTGATTTTTCTCCCATGCCTGAGGTGAATGCAGGTAGTCTGGGGCTTAGGAGCTCTTTCAAAGTCTTCCCTTCAGAGAGGCCAAGAGCTTGCTTGGAAACATTTGCTCTGTATAGTAAATAAGACGCTTCTCACATTGTTAAATGTTTAGCAGGTGTTTAGAGATGGAAAATGATCAGAAATGATGTACTTCTATGACATTGTGTATGCCTATTTCCTTAATCCAGGTGATTACAATCAAAGCTATCTTTATATTTTGCATTTGATCAAGTAGAACACTTTATATCAAATGTAAATGTGTTTTTCCCCTTTCTTGTGTGAGGAAAAACTGAAACATCGCAGGTTTGGTTTTCTCAAAACTAAATATCGTGGTGTTCATAGTGGATGCCAAACAAACAACAAAAAAGAGCAGTTGTGGATGTAGCTTTAGTTAATTGCAAGTTTTGTAATGAAACCTACAGGCATTGAGATTTGGCAAATGAGACCAGATTCAACTGGATTCCACCTAGTGAAAAGTTCTTGATTTGCAGGCTGGAAACTGGTGGTTAACCTGTAATTGAGCAAACTTTATGGCAGCCTTTGGTTATCACATTACAAATTTCAGTGGTCCCGGTTTCTGACTGTAGGATGAACCATCTTTTGCCATCTGACCACACTGTGTTGTGCTGAGTCTCGCTACATCCCAGTGGGTCCTTGAACACAGCGAGCCCCTGAACACTCTCCTGTATGCTATATGGCAGCTCACGTACTTTTGCCTGCAGTTCATCTTTCCAACCCCTGCATACTGTGTGCCTCATTACCTGGGCTTACGTAGCTAAGAAGTCTTTTAGTTGATGAATTTCACTCACACCAGAGTACAAATGGAAATCCTAACAAAGGGAAAACTAATCTGAAAAATGCATTTTTAGGGCCTTCATCTGGTAAATTGAAATGGAGCATAGTGTTTAGTCATGGCTCATAAAGACAAAGTCTCACTAGAGGGTTGTTTGTCTTCAGCAAATACAGCAGGCGTGTAAAAACGCTAAAGCAGCTACCCAAGCTTGAAGCGAGAAGAGGTTTCTCTACAGCTTCAAAGCACTGGGCGCTTTTTCAGATTCCTAAAAATCTTGAGTAGAGCAGCAAATGGCCTTTTAAATGAACACCGAATTTTATCTTGAAGTTTCAAATAGTATCCAAGATGTTGTCCTGATCTTCTGAATTTAAGTAACAAAGCTCCCATCCAACTCAAGTAAATTCAGTATGTGACCGTAACTGGTGTTTAATCAGACTCCATGATATGGAAAAATTATGCAGTTGCTTTTAGTTTTACTGTAAAGTGGCTTAAAACTTTTCTCTTTTTTTTTTTTTTTTGTATTATATTGAGATACCCATCGTATCTAGCAACATAGATCTTAATTGAGTGTGGCCCATGAAGGAAATTAAACTTTGTTACCTAAGGTTGTTTTCTGTAGGAAACATTATACAACTGAAAGTTTTTAAGGAGCCATAAACTTCAGAAGTGTCCGGCTTGTGCAGCATCCATTAAAATAAATGGCTACATGGAGGAACTCACACAAGTGAACAAAAAATCCCATCTGTGTCACTTAACTAGATTAGGTCTTACCAAAGGTTACACAAATGAAAATAATTATCTGTATTATACATTGATAATATTTCTTTTAAGTGTAGTTTTTTTACTACTTGGTTTCAAAACAGAGCAGATGTTATAAAAGTTAATAGCTCACTGTTCCACTTTAAGGAGCGAGACTTTCTCAGTTATTGTAATCTTTAAGTTGCATGAACTACTCACATGTATAACAACTTACAACAGTGATCCTGCTTTTAAAGCTAATATCATATTTAAAACATGGTATCTAGGGGTTTTTATCATTCAATTGAATTTACACCTTTCATAATTCCTTATCTGAAACATGTCCCTTTCTTTTAGGCAAGTGTAACACTAAACAGCTGCATCAATGTTGGTTGTGAATTCCACCCCCGTATTTCAAGATATATGTGTCCCATCATGAAAAGAAATGGAGGAAAAAGAATTCAACACTGGTGTCTAGACTGATTGTATATTTTTAACAATGTTTTTGAAATGTATAGCATCACATGTTGCCATATAGCAGCAGTCAGGTATCCTGTAAATCACAACATTAATGTTGTACTATTTTTTCTTGTGAGAGTAGAGGATTTTGCTTATGTGAAGCTCTTCAATATGTTACAGGTAGGACAGGTGGTTGCTTAAGTACCATTTTAGTGGCATGTCAAATCACATCATGACTGAGATCTGTTAGATTGAGTTTTGAGTTTCTTTAATCCAGAAACTGAAGAGGAAAAACATTAATGCTATCTGATCAAGCTTGTTTCTAAACAAGCTTGATTTTAAGTTTAGTTTCTACTTGTTCAAATTTTATTATTCTACTTTTGGTTCTTATTCTTAAAACTAGTCTGGTCTGACTTCACTGGCAGCATCTATTCCTTCATGAGACATAAATTGTGGTTTCTTTTGTGAAAGGCTTCCTGTATGAGTGTTACTGTCACACAACAAAGATATTTTGCTCTATTGGAATTCAAGGAACATTGTTCCGTCAAAGGGACTTGGCACCCAGAAGTACCTGATCCTTAATTAACATGGCGTTGTTTCACTGAATCCTTGGTTACATATTAATGAGTTAATTGAACTATATGTAAGCTAGGTAGCTTTGTGAAACAGAAGGTACATTGTCTAGAAAATCACCACATTTTAAAACATTTATTCTAAGCTATCCACATTAGGTTAGTTATTATTCATGGGCATAATGATATCTAAAATGCAATTAAAAGTCACATAAATTATTAATTTTCTGCAAGAAATCTTACTTTATCAGGGCATTGATTTAGATAATACTGATTTGAGATTTGTTTTCCTAACCCTGCATTTCTGGATGTAGCTAGGGTAACATTTATATCTGACCCTGTGCAGATGTCTCAGGTGCCCCAGGGCACGTCTAACAACGATAGGCAAGAGTCCTCCCTATTGGGATAAAAAGAAGGCAGAGATGGGGGTAACAGAATATAAGCACCTTATTTCCTTCAGAGTGTTTTAGTAGATGTGCTCTTAAGAAAGACTGGGACAGCCTCTCTTCAAGGTGATTGCCAGCCTGATGTCCCATCACAGCAAGGCCAAGCTGCTCATTCAGGTCAATGCCACTATCACTATGCAACATTGGGATGGGAAGGAAAACACCTGATGTTACTGTTTGTTCTGGCAAAAATATTATTTGCACTAAGATGGAACTTAATAAGTTGTAAAAGGACCTCCATGCTTTACCATTTACATTTTTCAGATGATCATGAATAATGGTAGCAAATATTTGGAAATCCTTAGATTTATAAGTCATGTCCTCCCTAGAACAGCCCTACCTTGACATTTTTCCAGCATTCCCTATTTTTCTGAATTACCTATCTGACTTTTGCAGAGTCTGTGTAGCTCAGATCTCTCAGTTTATCTCACTGAAAAGATGTTGGACAAGGCATAATATATTATAGCTTTAGAAAAGGTTTGTAACGTTAGTTGATAATGTAGCCCACTGAGTCAATTTCTCATAGTCATTGAAAATCAAGACTTTGCAAGTTGTAGGTTATATCTAGCTTGTAATAAGAGTTAGGATGATGATTGGATACAATTATTTAACAGTCTTTCCATTTCATGGTCAGGCATCAGATCTAGAAAAACTTATACTTTTGTCTGTAATGGGAACTTGGGGTTGGGTGGGATGTGGAGAAAGAAGACAAGAAAGCTGTAATAGACATCTGTGGGTTTCATGAAAGCCAGTCTGCTATCCCAAAATGGGCATTAATTCAGCCAATGACAATACCTGGTTGACTGTTTGTTTGTTTGTCTTTTTTCCATTTTTGTTTTGAAAAGTGTAAGAGTTTTCTTTAATGTTGCAAGTCTCCCTCTGCCTCCTGTTCATCATACATTCAGAAGCCCATGTAATAATAAATATAACATAGTACAGCCAGGGAACATCCATGAAAATAGTTTGTCCCTAAAGTAAAACTAGGCTGTGTGGTGCAAATCAATAAAGTCAATCTATTATTAAGCTATTTGGGCACTGTTAGCTGCAAATTGGTGACAGGTTGGATAACTGAGTTGAATGTGTAAATTCCATTGGTATTTAAACTTAGTGTTTGTAAAACTCTAACACGCTACAGGAGTCAGTATCTCCTCAAGTACTAGTACTTGCTCTCCTAGAGGTATCGAATCAAAAGCACTAGCAGTGCCATGAAAATATTTTTAACCATTGGTGCTATAGACCTTTCTGATGCCCAGTGCAATTCACAGCCACAGGTTGGTGTTTAAACTGATGAGTTATGGGCAGCTCGGCAGCCTGGGCCCTGTGCATAGCATCACCTTGCACAGGCATCACCTGCTGAACCATTGAACTAGATAAGAACCGTGTGTGAAACATCCACAGCAGATTTTCAGTTGGAGTAAATCATCTGGGTACTCATACTCCCAAGCTTTAAGTTGCAAAGTGCAATTACGAAATGGAAAAGACTTGGAATATATAGACATGGAGACCAAATGTAATGTAAAAGCTGATAGGGGAATTAGTCTCTTTTATGCAGCTGTAGAAAATTCTGCATGAGATTAATCCATATTTTGCTTTTAAACGTGTAAGGGGTCTACTTGAATAGTTTGAACACGCCATAGTTAACACCAAAGGCATTTAAACCATGTTCTGTGTCATATATTTAAAGGACTATCTGTGATCTAACCATAGTGGTTGCACAGCAACCGATTTCTTGCATTTTCAAAAGACCTCATGAAAGTATTTATGTTCAGCTGGATTTTTGGGCCTTTTTTTTTTTTTTTTTCTTTTTTTTTTAGGCTGGATAGGAAATAACAGAAAGAATTTAGCTAATTTTTCAGAATTTGTGTGGATTTAAGGAATCAAGTCTGTTAGTATTACGTATATATCTGATTATCACAGATGTATTTATAAATAAAGGGGAGAAATGGAAAGAGGGAAAAAAAGCTGGCTATCAAGACATTTGGATTTTATAAAATCTAAAAAAAAATTCCATATTTAGTATATTTTAGGAAAAGCAAGTATTTTTTAAAAATGGAAATTCTATGAGATGGAATTGCTATTAGGGTGTTTTTCTTGAGGATATCGTCTTTTTCTGCTCTCCTATATTAATTTATATTTTTAAAAGGGAGGAACTAAAATATGCATAGAGATAATGGTGGATTCCATTCCTGGAGTGAGTAAGCAGCTTATAGGAGGGCAGCTGAAACCTGCATCTTCCTTCAGCTGCAATAGCAAGTCTGCCTCACTTATTTCTGTGCTGCAGAACTGCGCCATTGTAATGACTTTCCCAGCATCCTGCTGCTGAAACTTTCCACCTTCCATGCAAGTGGGAGGAGGGAGAAAAGGAAAAGGGAGGGAATGATTTGGGGTCACTGGGAATGACCTTTCTTCTGTTATAAATGCTGCAAATGACCCATTACCCTAATTCTGTAATTGCAGAAAGTTGACATGAGCTCCTTGGCCACATCACAGAGTCACCTCTAATATTACCAGTTTCCATGTAGCTATTTACGTAGCACTGTAGAGGGCACAAGTGCAGTTTTAAGGGTGACATTTGGAGAATGGATGGCTCATATAATGAGAAATGACAGCTGACCACAGAGGTGAAAGAAGAAGGCCCAAACACAGGAAAAATTGATAGAAATGGGTACATCTCCACATCACTGAGCAATCACTGAGGAAAGAAGTAAACTGCTCTGTGTTCAGTCATTTAATGCTCTGACTATATATATATGTATATATTTATATGTTTATATTTTTGCACCCCCACCCCACTCTTATTTTAAGAGTCTCTGGCAGGTGCTGACTTGTCTTCATTAAAGACAAGTACTCAACAGCTTAAGATTACCAGTTTGATCACCATTTCTATGTCACAATGTAAACACAGTCAGGAGACATCTACGCCACTATGTTGGCAGTTGAAGGGGTTTTATGTCTGCCCTGTCCTCCCTGTTTTGCCGGTAGCATTTGTACTCTCATTTGCCTTCTCCCCTGAGAGGATTTCATGGTTGGAAGTAGCACCTGTGGCCACTCTCTGCTCCGACAGCTGCAAGACTCAGATGCCAATCTCTTGAATGTATTTTTTCTGTTGCTGTCATCTGGGTTAGCAGATAGCTTCCAGGCAGACATCTCAGCTATGTCAATGTTCATTGCTTGTAGTTGGGCATCAAGGTGTCATTGGGCTGGTTAGCTTTCACAATTTCATTTATAGTATACACATTAGTGGCAAGGAATTTGCTTTCTAATACGTGCCTTTATAAGGATTAAGTTCTGGTCTATTATTTAACATGTTTAAAGCTCTCTTTAGATCACCATCTGCTCCAGACAGGGTTGATAGCATCTTTTGTACTTTGCATGTGGTCAAGAACACTCTAGGTCTGTAGGAAATTAGGCATGCTCACAGAAATGTCTCATCAGCATGGAACCATAGAATCATTTTGGTTGGAAGAGACCTCTAAGATCATAGAGTTCAACTGATAATGTAACGCTATCAAGTGCAGTCTTGCTTGACTGTTGTTGAAAGTGTTTGAAATCTAATCCAGTGTATGGAAACAGATGTCACCTGGAACAAAGCGCAGCCGGCTCACTAACACATCACCAGAAGGGAGACTGTAAGTTGCAGTCTGGTGTCTTCCTTCTGTTTCTCCAAGAATTGTTGTAGATTAATGTTTGGTAGCATGTATATGTGCATATATATGTGTGTATATGTAGCAGCCTCTGAGTGAAATCTGGTGACATACCTTTGGGTGAAGGAGTAGGGTGCCATAGGGTGAACTAGACTAAAGAACTCTGTTTACTTGATATCACCCTGTCTTACCTGTAAGATACATCGTCTTGATTACAGATTAGCTTCCCAAGTGAAAGGTGTTTCCGTACTCAATAACTTGTTTCAAACTTCCATCAGTGGCTGAGCAAAGGGTGCCAAAGTAAACTATGAGTTTGCTCAGGACCCTGGAAGAGAACGTGACTCAATTACATTTGTCTGAAGGTGATTTTTCTTCATTCCTTTGTAGCTTTGCTATTGCTTTTAAAATTCTAGAGAAGTAGCTTAAAAATGTGGCTAACATAGGCTGATTCCTGAATGATGCTGGATAAGATGATGTACCCAATAAATTCTTGATTCATGGCCTTACCACTGTCTAATGTGTTCATACCTGGCACTGTTTTGTGTAGCCTTGTGACTGTTCTGGACAGGAAAAAGCTCTTGAAGGTGGCAAGGATTCCTGTGTCCTAGAAATGGTGTTTGAGAGTCACTTGAACCATATATTCAAACAGACTTAAAAACTCTGCTTCTCCAAGGTTAGCTGAAAAATTGGGAAGTCGAATTTGAATTAGGAATTACAATTAAAGTTTGATCAATAAAGTTAGAAATGTCACGAATTTCTTCCTTACCACAAGTCCAGTGAGTAGTATCCTGTAATTCCATTTCCGTTCTGCAGAGTATAATTTGGAGAAGTGGCAAATGCAGCTTTTCTGCATAAGACACAAAGCCACTTGTAGTAAGTGATATTTCCACCTGTAGGATTATACTCTGCATTCTGCTCAGCTCTTTAATGCTAAAGTTTGCATAAAGAATTCTCTATTTCAATATTCAAATCATTTTCCTTCTGAAGACAATTAATTTATACATACTCTCTTGTAAAGAGCTCTAGGCTTCAGAAAATTTTTTTGTGGAAAATGGACACAAAAATTAATTTGACTCACACAATTTACTGAGGCAACATCATGGAAATAGTCTCCTTTCTGCTGCAAGCAAAATGTGTTGGGGGGAGAGATGACCTTCCAAGATGATAAGGCTGAAATGAAGCAAAAATGCATTCACCTCCTATTTCACATTGAGGGCTGATTTTTATCGGAACACTTGGATGCATTTAGAAATGGAGTTTAAGGACAGGAATGGACCTTCAGATGTACCTGTATGACTCTAAACATTACCAGTTCTTTTCTTCTGCTTGTCAGATATGAACCTTTAAGGTAAAACCTCAGAGTGATCAAGATACTTAAATACCTTTGTGTGCATAGTCTGGAATAGAAGTTTCCATGTGTGTAAATGTGAAAACTTAAAAGTGAATGCTTTAATATAAATGATTAATTTTTGTACATATTTCAGTCATATTTTTTTTGTACATATTTCATTTTATTTCCACAGTAAGCAAACTCAAAAGCTTTTTTTACCTGTTGCTTATATACAATCAAGTTCCTACTGAACCACAAAAAAGGCTTAAAGACCTGCAGACAGTAATTTGTATACAGGGCAAAAATCTTGTTGTCTGTTTTGCTGTAAACAGAGTGAAGATTTGTTTAACTCAGACAATCATCTCTCCCTCCCTGCAAATAGCGCTGCCATATGAGCTTATGGGTTTGCTGGCAGGAGCCTCTACCCCTGCAGCTGGGCCATTAGCTAAAACTAATACAGGATTGAGCACTTGGCAGAGAACATGCTGTAGGGTAGGTTACCAGGATCAATACGTTGGCTTTGAACATGTCGTGCATTTTTCTGTGTGTGTGTGTGTGTGTTTGCTGCATGTGTGACTTTGTCTTCCTCCAGCCCCTGCAGGGCATATTTCCTCTACCCTGCTGTGTGACCACTATATTGCTTTGGTAGGTCACAATTTTGTGAACTGTTGAAGCAACTGGAGAAGAAAAAGTAAAAAATGACTATATTTCCCCAGAATAACATGGGATGTAATTCCTGCTGCTTGTAACGGATTTAATTAAAAGGAGTTTATTTACCTGGCAGTGCTGCACTCTGTTTGCCATGCACCAGGTAGTATCAAACCCAGACGTGCTTTGCTGGGTCTTATTACTTTTGAAAATCAATCAATAATTTTTTGAAAACCAAATCAATACATAACATTGTGTAATACTTGGGATTCTAATGTCAGCTGCCACCTACAAAAAAGCTACTATCCTCCTCTCAACCCTCACTACTGTAAAGTTGCATTTAGTATAGCCATTTGATTCTGTGTGATTTCTTTTACTACAAAGATTTCTTTTACTACTGATCAGGTGGATGTTAGCCATACAAAATGTTTGGAAACTCCAGTTTCTTGTGTTGCTGGTACAAAAGACTTTAACATGCCTTGTGTAATTTCAGCAGAGAAGTGAAGAGCCACTGATTCATCTTGTTGCTCAGGACGCAACTCTGCCAGTTCAAGTTGAGTGCTTTACGTTGGAAACAGCCGTGTGGCAGCTCATATACAGCCAGCTTGTCTGAGGGTTTGGCTGGGACAATTCTCCAACTGCCCAGGAAAAAAAAAAATACATAGTAGGAAGTTAAGAGGATAAATAATGACCCTTATGTGCTTGTTACTACTTGCAATTTTTGCGCTTTAGTTTCAGTTTTTAGCCTGTGTTACAGACGGGAGACTGAGGCTGCTCAAGGCTGGAGGTTTTCCTGGCCCCTGTGCTGCACCCTGGGCACACTCAGAGCATCACCCCATCAGTCACCAAGGGAACTAACCTGGTCCTGAGCCAGTGCCAAAAGAATCAAGACAGCCACAGGAAGAGCAGGTGTTGGTTCTTTGGAATCATGTCTCCATTTCCCTGAGGTTGAGCAGAAAGTTTTCTGACATTGCACACACACTCTTTAATTTATTTACAGGTCTCTAAAGAAAAACAATGGATTGTTTATACAGGTTAAAGTTCTGATAATTTGGGGACGAGCAATTAATTTTGTCCAAGTGAATGCCTTTCATTTAACATCTTTAAATATCCATCTTAGTATCTTAATGCTGGTGAAAATTCTTTAAGTCCCGCTTGATTTTTCTGCCTTCATGGAAAAGGAGGATTATCTGTCTGCTAATGATGACAGACCCATTCATGACACACCAAGAAACTTCTGCCTCTTTTTATGCTCATGCTTCATGGTAAGGCTTGAAGGACTGTAGTTAGTTAGTTATGTGTACTTTAATGATTTTACTGGATCTCCAACTTAGGCAAAGTTCTTAATTAATTTGGAAGAAAAAATAAGTTATTTGGCAGGTACAGTAATAATCACTAAAATATATATTTATCAGTTATTTTTATTCTGTAAGTATTTGAAATACCTCCATCTTCTGAACAAGATAGGTGGTAAGTGGTAAACAATCATCTTCAACCATTGTATGTGAAAATCTGGACTGACACATCTAAAGATATTAGATATCTTAGATATTTCCATGCTGTTCATTTCTGTACAATGGTAATACATGAGGCCATGGGCAACTCACTTTAGATATGTTTATCTGATAAAACTGGATGGACATCCGAACCTTCCATTATTTATACAACTTAATATCAAGCCCAGACAAAAATTCCACACATCCCTTGAAGATGCCATTTCATCTTGTGTCAAGGTGTGACTAATAATCCATCTGACCTTCCAAACCGACATAGATTTCTATATAATATGCTCCCAAACCTCATGATTAAGCCAAACAATGGAAGACTTGTGTTTATTTTACAAGCAATGCTTAGTCTGTATTATACAATCACTTAAATCTTAAATGAATTAATCTATACATTTATAAAATTGAATCTTCATAAAGTGGGTTACTTGATGTTCTGTAATAACACTATCACTGAGAAGCTGTTCTAGCACTCCTTCAGTGTTCACCTGTGGAGGAGGATAAGGCTTTAATATAAAGTTAATGATGTCAGTAACTTGTGCTAAATAAGCAACATGACTTTATTCCATGTAGAGAGTGGAATATGTTATAGATAACACCATGAAAAAGGACTTCTCAGTGAGTTCATACAACATATGTAGGTGTAGCTGCAAGATACTGTTTCTTTATCACTTTATCATATTATGACAATTTAATTTCCTACTGAGTATGAATAATTTTACTGTGGAATAGTTTATCACCAATATCAATTCAGATATTGGATGGTCTCTCAAATCAGCTGGCTGTATTACTTAAATCCCACAGATTTCCACTTCCATAAGTTAAAGTACTCTCATTAATATCATTCTTTTTCAATAAGTGCCATGTTCCTTACTTTGAAAAGTAAATTAGTTCTCAGTCAAAATGACTGAGTCTTTATTGCTAATTGGACTCAGAAAATTTAAAAAATACGGTAGTTCTACAAGTTAACTCTATGCAATCAAGACGCAGATGATCATGATATGAATCTAAAGTTTCCATTTCCTTAAAAAAAAAAAGCCTCTTCCAAAATCTGGAATGCAGAGATGGAAAAAAAAATCAGAAACTTGTGTTTCACTTATCATTATGGCTATATCATAGTATCCATTGCTTTGAGAATTTTGGCCCTACTTTTCCTTATGGAACATTATGAAGATTAATTTTTTTGTGAATAACTTCAATATCACAGTGATGAGTGCTCTAGAAGCAGCGATGGCAAAACTAATTATTACATTTTCAGGTCACAATTTGAATTTTGTACATTAAATATGAGAGCACACTATAAAATTTTGAATATCAACTTATTAACCTGCCTAGTGCCTGTGTTTGTTGAACCGCAAAGCTTCATCCATAAAAAAAATGAGGGCAGGGTTAATGCCAGTATAGGAACTCTTATTTGTGTCTCTTTTACCTGCAGTCAGTTCTTAGTGTCAGACCACCAGGTGAAAATGCCAATTAATGCCAGTGAGGGCAACGTAACAGAGAAAGGTCGGATACACTTTCGAATTGTCATGAGGATTTACATGTAGAATGGAAACTCCTGTTAACAATGCAATAAATTCTTCTTACTATGCAAAATCCTGGCATAAGCAGCTATTTTCAAACTGTGTGAAATCCTTCTCTAATATTAAATGTGTTAATATGAGAGAAGTATGTTTCCTTCCTTGGAAATCTATGTGAGTAATCTCAGTGCCATACGTAGTTCTAACCTGTTGATCACCTGAATGCATGATGGTTTTGGCTCCATTTTGAACTTCGTACAAAAAGAGATTCTGTGGAGGAGGAATGTTAATGGACTTAGTTGGAGCTCCTTCAAGCAGCTCTTCACTTTGACCTTTAAAATCACAACTCAGAGATGATGAGTGGCCAAGGCTTAGAGCAGTTTGACTGACCTGTGCACAGTCTGCATGTTAATAAGCCAATATGTTCAAATTGCCTGAGCATTTCCTTTTAGGCTGTTTACAAAGGTAAGGAAATGCTATGGCATCTGAGTTTATTCTTGTTTGTGCTTTCCTCCCAAGGTTAGCTTTTTGCTATTGCTTTGAAGATACTGGTCTTACCATGTTAGAATTGAATTGCCTGTTATCCTGCTATTCCTACAAACCTCTTGTATTGGGGTGTGCATTGGGTAACCAAAGGCATTTGAGTGTTAAATATTTGAAATTCGGCTTATTTCTCATTATATATTCCATTACTTTTCTGTTGTCCCTAACATGACTTTGATGCAAAATTTGTGATGTTTTTGTTCAAGACTTTCAGTATCCAAGTTGTTTATTATGATGTTGTAAAAACAGGGGAGCTGAAGCGAGAAAAGCTACCACAAACAATAGAACAGCTATTGCCTGGAGCCTAAAATCAAGAACCTGAATGTTCAATTATTTGCTGAAAGGAATGAGTTATAATTTGTGGACTGATTCTAAACTATGATGGACTTTTTTGGTCCCTTTAAAAAGTACCATTGAACCAATGAGGGAGAACATTATCAGCCTTTTTTAGCAAACCATAGCATTTAAATGTCACATCTGATTTTTCACAGGGTATGGATAATTTTTTTTTTTTTTTTTTTTTAATCTTGCAATGGGTGGTGAGGAGAAATAACTCTCAATCTTTACTGAGGTACATTCACCCATTGCTCAAAATGTTTGACTTCTATTGCTATTTTTTGGACTTTCACAACCAACAGTTGTTTATGCTGTGAAGCTGTCTTAATTGATCAGTATACAGATGCATGACCAAATTTTTCCTTTATTTCCGTTCATTATAGAAGTAAAATTTTTCAGTAAAGGGAACAGATTGCATAAGTTATAGTTTGATAGATCATTAAGTTCTCAACGTTAGGATAAAAATCCTAAAGCCATTAAGTGCAATTATACGGTTTTGTTTTGAAGAAAATAAAATAAATAACTAAAAACAGATAACCCTTTTACAGATTTTAGTTATAGGTTATGCACAGCAGTTCAAAGCAAGACTCCTAAAAATGATATACGTTTGCTAGGATATTAAAAACTGTGTACAGAATGCGAAGCTCAATCAGTCTTCAAGATCAAATGCATCCTTATTTTGTGAGACTGTAGCCTTTGTTTTCTCTTCCTAGAATTGGAAGACAGATAAATGTTCTAAGTACAGTTCATGAGGTAAGGAAAAACCCCCATATTTTTGTAAACAGGAACTTCAATTTTACCAGAAATTATTATTAAAAACTTATGAATTCATTATAATTAGTACCATAGGTGAACAGAAATGCAGCTTTGTTTTCTTTTCCTCTATTTTTTAACATTTTTCAGACTTCTATGACACATTGCTTACACTTCAGACTAGCTGTAAGACTGAGGATAAATCATTTTGAACAGAAACAGAAACCCTGTTATTATAATGTATGGAATACAATCTGTGTTCCACCTCTCACTGAAGTCTTCCTGTATGTCCTAGGAGATTGCATTGCTCAATGTACAGAACTCCGAACCATCATGTGAGGTTGAGTTTATGTACAGTTTGCTCTGCCATTTATTCCTCTCATCTGCAGAGCAGATTACTAATCTTCCTTTCATTTGTAAAGGACTTTCGAACCTACTGATGACATTGCAATTATCAATATGCATATTATTATTATTTGTTTCTCATTTTAAATACTTCTTGCCACCAGAATGAAAATCTGTCCTCTAAAATTAACACGTTTGTTTCTAGAAATGACTTTTTAAAGCAAAAGCTAAGGAGAATTGCCGAAGATAGACAGACTGCCTTGTTAATATTGCATACCCAGTATTAGTCCTACTGAGACAGGATTTTGAAATTGCTGCCTTTGGGGTTCTGGAACTACAATGCTTTATGAACATGAGGGATGTTCTGCCTACCGGCATCCTATCTATAGAGCTCATAAAAATATTCCTAAGAGTTTAGATTAATGCCCCACCTAGGTCAGTATCCCAGCTCAGGCATGGGTTAGACAGGAATGAGCATGAGGAGGGGGCACTTTGTGGTCTGTCTGATGGACGCTCTCCTGGCCTCGGGGGAGAGGGGGCTGCATAAATCAGGGATGACCTTTTTGGTTTTTAATGGCCTGTCAGATTTTTCTTTTTTGAGTATTTCCCAAAGTTTGTGAATTCACGTGTATTTTTAGTATTTGCAATATCATGTGTCAGGGAGTTTCACAGTTCATCTGCATTAAGTGAAGAAGTTCCTGCCTGGTTTTCAGTTTTGAATATTCACCTACTAACTTGTATTTGAAGCTTTCTTGTTATTGTAGTGGAAGAGGCAGCTAACTGGTTTTCTTTCACCTTCTCCATGCCCATCATGATTTTTAGCTGGCTCTCAGATGATGCTTTTCTAGACTGGGAGTCCTAGCCTGTGAATATCTTCCTTCTGTTGTAGTTATTTGGTTACTTTAATGATTTTTGCCAACCTTTTTTCAAAACAGAATTCTACTACACACTTTTTCTCAGATGAAAGGATTAAAGTTCCACATAACAATGATGATGTGGGTACAACACTGACTTTACCCACTATCATTAAGTTTTCTGATGTTTTCTTGTGTTTAATAGTAATTTGTAAGCTACTGAACTGATATGTTCATAAGGCTGTTATTTTTACCTAAGATCTCTTTTGATTTTGGTAGTAGCTCATTCAGGATCAATAACTGGGTGCATAAAGTGGAACTTTTTTTTTTTGCCAAGTTCATTACTTTACATTTGTCTGGTTTGAACATCATTTGCCATTTTATCCACAATCACTCAGTGCTACAGAGTCTTTCTGCAACTCCATTTTGCAGTCAACCTTTGTTTTTCTTCCTCTGAAAAACTTATCAGCAGTAGCAAACTTAATCTCCTCTCTGTTCTATTTTCCTGATTATTCCTGAAGATGTTGAGCAGCTGAGGCCCCAGCCATGATCCCTGTGGGATTCCAATGGTATCTTCTCTTCACTCAGAAAATTGACCACTTTTTGCAGCTCTTTGTTTCCATTCTTTAGTTAGTTATCCCTGTGAGGACCTCCCCTCTTATCTTATGTCAGCTAAATTTAAGATCCTCTGGTGACGGGACGTAGTTGAATACTTTAGGGAAATCAGAGCTGGCTGTGTTAGCCACCTCTCCCCTCTCCTCACTCTGTTTGCTTTCCATGATTTTTGTTAGAAAATTCTAGCTGTTTGTGGGGAAGACTGATAAAAAAAAGACCTGTTGCTTCAGTTTTGAAGTATAGTCACTGCTTGATAAAGCGGTCTGACCAACAGCCTATTTAACTGCAGGTTTGCTTAGTTTGTTTTCAAAAAAGTTATTTATGATGTTTTGATTCAAGAGACATGCTACGTGTGACTTTTTTCAGTAAGTACCTTCTAATGATAGACTGTATATAGGACTTGTGTGGAATAATGAGAAATAGAGATGAGAGACTTTTCTGAATTCAACCACGTTTGACTCTTGTAGCACTTAAGCACTGGTGCCACCGCCGCTGTATACAGTAGAATGATGTCAATTTGCACTGTTTGGAAACTGAGCAAAACTTGCATTCTGGGTTTTAGCAGGTAATCTCAACCTGTTGCCATATTCTGAAGAAAAATTTGACCTGTACTATTTGCAGAATAGATTAAACACTAATACTTTGAAGATAAGGGGATTAGGAATGATGTGATGTTTTATAAATAGCAGTTTAACCACATAAATTTGCCACTTCAGTGTACTAAGAAAAATGTATTTACACTCATTTTAAAATGTTTTCAAGAAAAGGCTGTAGTTTGTAGAGCAACACAATTTGTCACTTAGTTTTCTGGTAAACTGTGAAGTAGTAGAAGTTTCTGTGCTTCACTTTCTAATATTGGAAATACCTTTCACAAGAAAGTCCTATTTTCAGAAACTCTGATTATGCCCTGCAATAACATGGAAACTTACTGATAAGATGCCTAACAAACATAAAGACCCCTCTTCTCCTTGTATTTGCTTTAAGGATAAAGGACTAAAAGCCTGATACTTTGAAAAAAATATATGCAATTTGCTGCTGCATACTTACATTGAATAATCTGTGTTGGTAGTTTGGTAACACTCAATTAGAAGAAAATACAGCAATGTCTGGCTGTGCTATGTTTGTGTAGATCTTGTATTAATAGTAAGAGATAACACAGATGTGTATTATTGCAATCTGAAATGGGAATGTTTTGAGACTACATGTGATTTGCAGTATTGCTCAGGGCTCTTTCTACCTTGTTTTAACACTGCTTTATTGAATCAAATCTAATGCCACTTTTCAGCTTTGATCATGATAAGTTATATATTACAGTTTCTCAAACTTTCAAATGTACCTTGTGTTCTGCATAGAGACTGGAATAGTAATTAAATCAGCTCTTTATTGTTTTCTAATCTAAAAATCTCTGTCATATGCACTAGGAATTTAGAAAAAGTAAACCCTAAAATAAATATGATTTTTTTTAATTGTGTGAAGAAACAAAAATGCTTCTTAAAAGACTATGTGAAATTACTATGTTCTTCACATAAAAATTTTATTGTCTGAAGATACATAAAAGCTTTGTAAACAATAAAGCATAATGTACTCTAAGAGTTTTCTACTTCAATTACATTTGTACGTAGTTCCCATAATGGATTGTTAATAGAAGAAACAGACTCAAATTCAAGAGAAAACTAAATATTTTATATAGAAATATATGTGCAAAGTTTATCATGAAGTTTTAATGAACGACTTTTATCTATTTCTAATCATCCTTACTGTTGCAGAAAAAGCTGACTCAAGTCTTCCCAAGGGGTAGCATAGAAAAAAAAAGCAATATAGGAAACTTGACTTCTCAGCCCTTATGCTGGTGGACAAAAGAGCTTGAATGTGGGAATTATTGGTCCTGTTAAAAACATAAGCTATGGCATTAAAGTCATGCTTCTGGTACACATTCATGTCTACTTACTTGGGTAATCAGAAGTTTCCAACTGGAACTATTGAATAAAAGATCTTGAACTGGAACTTATTACTGGATTGGCAGCCTTGAGATCACCCACTTACTGAATTGATCTTAATTTATCTATAGATTGATTTTTCCCTCCTGTCTTCAATGTCTTGATCTGTTCAAAAATCATACTTCACTTTTGTTATTCATGCCAAGTCTGAAACACAAGCGATAAATCTTTTGCACCAGGATGAGCTAGAAAGGTATGAAACTATAAGGTAAAGGTGGTAATTGCTGAGCACCAATGGTGGCAGCAACGTGTGAGGACAAAAAAGTATCACATTAGTAAATCTCTTCTTGAAAGCATAGTTTTTGTTTGGCTGTCTCTCTAGTGGCTGCTGCTTGCACTGCCAGGCATCACTGGAGTTCAGTACATGCTAATTACTAGAGCCTTTCACAGTGTTTGCAGGTGGGTTGTCACCCACATCCTTCTTGTTACAAATTGCCTGCTTCGGAGTTTGGGCATATCTAATCAAGTTGTAATAGCACCATTTGGACTGTGATGTGGAAGTGTCCCCTGTTTACAAGACAGGATGTCTCGCTGTCTGTGAAGCACTAACACTGGCATAATGGCAGTTGTAATGAGTACAAATAATAGACCAACACAGTGTCTGGCTAGTTTTTATATATATATTTTTTTTAAATCTCTGAATATAATTGAAAATTAGGCTTATATCTAGTTATTGTTTTTTATATTTCTAAACGCTCCTTTTCATTGCTCTGACCCTCATGTTGCAACTTGGAGTAGCTAAGCATGTGTTTGAAGGCAGGAGTGTATTGGGTCAGTAGCTTGACATAGCTGCTGATAGGCTGGAAGAGGTAACAAGCTAAAGTTTACAAAACTCTGAAGGTAGTAGATAAGCTGAATACAGTGGAAGAACTATTCACCAGATCCCTCAGCACGAGGTATGTGAATTTGCTGCCACTGAAGATTGTGAATGCAGATAGTATCAGCAGGTCCAGGAAGAGTTTGAACAAATTCATGAACAACAGGTCTATAAAAGCATGCTGCTTTTTTTTTTTCTTCTTTTCTTTAATAGGGTTATACAAGGTGAGTGGACTACAGAAAGTGGCCAAGCCACTGTGCTGCCTGTAAATAGCTTCACCCATTGAATGTGTCAGAGACAGTATAGGGGGCCAGATGGACAACTGGTCTGATCCAGTGCATGTTTTTATAGTATTATTATGCAGGATGGCAGCACTGTCATCGTACATCATTTGTAAGAGTCTTATCAAGCAGATAAAATCACAGTATCACAATATCACAGTATGTTCGGGATTGGAAGTGACCTCAAAAGATCATCTAGTTCAATCCCCCTGCTGGAGCAGGAACGCCTAGGTGAGATCGCACAGGAACATGTCCAGGCGGGTTTTGAATGTCTCCAGAGAAGGAGACTCCACAACCTCCCTGGGCAGCCTGTTCCAGTGTCTGTCACCCTCACTGAGAAGAAGTTTTTTCTCAAATTTAAGTGGAACCTCTTGTGTTCCAGCTTGATCCCATTACCCCTTGTCCTATCATTGTTTGCCACAGAGAAGAGCCTGGCTCCATCCTCATGGCACTAACCCTTTATATATTTATAAACATTAATAAGGTCTCCCCTTAGTCTCCTCTTCTCCAAACTAAAGAGACCCAGCTCCCTCAGCCTTTCTTCATAAGAGAGATGCTCCACTCCCTTAATCATCTTCGTTGCTCTGCGCTGGACCCTCTCCAGCAGTTTCCTGTCCTTCTTGAACTGAGGGGCCCAGAACTGGACACAATATTCCAGATGTGGTCTCACCAGGGCGGAGTAGAGGGGAAGGAGGACCTCTCTCGATCTACTAACCACCCCCCTTGTAATACACCCCAGGATGCCATTGGCCTTCCTGGCCACAAGGGCCCAGTGCTGGCTCATGGTCATCCTGTTGTCCACCAGCAGAATTTAAAGAATAGGAGAAATGAACAGTAAGAGTGATAGTCACCACAAGAGAGAACAGACTTTCAGCATAGATATTTGTAGTTTTCAAATTCACAACTCTCTTTCTGCCAAGAGACCAAACCTGAAACATGCAAATGTCCAGTCTCCCTGCCAGATAAACTGTGTTGTGTGTGTTCATCAAAGACATCACTTACAGTAGTGCTTTGAAGCTTGAGTAGTTTAGCACTTCTGCTGCCTTATTCTAGGGAGTGTCTTTCATTCATATAAAAGATTTTATTGAGAAGAACCAGTTTCCTTATTTTTTATTTATTTTTTTTAAATCTCTGTGGCATGTAGCATTAGTAAAGCTTTTGTATGCAGAAAGATTTACCAGTATTATAAAGAGCTAATGTATGCATTTGTATGAATCAGATGTTATGGCAGCTATAGATACAACATGTTATTGAGCGGTAAAGGAAACATCTCTTGTCTGGCCCTAGAGTTGACAGAGGGATGAGTCTGACTGTCCTGACACCACAGATCTACTGTGTTACATTAGTTTGCCTTTTTTGACACTGTCATGTTATTTCATATTTCTTGAAGGTGATACAAACTCAATTGAAGTTTAGATGCATGTGCTGTTTTGGATATGTTTGTCTTTCTTAGATTGATCACTTGTATTTTCAGGCAATTTACATTATTTGCTGTACCAAACATGAAAATAAGCCTTTAGGTTTTTTTTATAGTGTGAAGGATCTAAATTCTAATGACAGAACCCGTTGTGACCATATTTGAACACTGCTTTAGAAGCTCAAAGTGATTCTGAAACCTCAGTGCATTTCTTCTTTAAATGTGCCTACGATATAAACTCTGTATTTCCAGACTCCACATGGATAAAGCAATAAAATAACAAGCTAACCAAACTTGTCTATTGCTCTCCTTGGGAAGGATTTGAATTCACAGACGTATTTGTAGTACAGTCCAAAGCTAGAGGTCGAGCTGAATATTTCTTTAGTGCACATTAGTGCAGCCTTACTTAGAGTAGTAAAATAGTATTTAGCCAGTGAAGTATCTGTAATGTAGGAGCTCCTCTTCAGACATGGCTGCAGAAACCAGGTCTCCTTTGTGCAGCCATAAAACTCCAGAAAATACGTAACTGAGTAAGAAGAGAGTAATAGCCCAACAGGCATTGAAGACCGTGGAGTAATAAGACCAGCTATAACCAGTAATTTTCTTCCATAAAACCACTTACAGAAACAGCATTTTCTAAAATACAAATAGCTTGTTTTCCAGTGTAGGTGATTATTAATTATTGCTAAATTAATTATCAAGAAATATTTTCAAATTATAACTCTGAGCAATCTACATTGAAGACTGTGTACTTGATGGTGCAGTGAATATCCATCAAATACAGAATAATTTGTGTTACAAAGCTGTGAGTTTTGAACTTTTTTAATTTTTTAAATCCAAAAGACTTTGTAAATGCAATTATAAGACTAGACCTAAGTGAATGTTACTTGAAAACGATTTAGTAAATAAAGTTTGAATTGCAACAATGTTTGTTAAGAATAGAAAGCAAAACCACCTTGTAAATAATTCTTATGAAACTGCATATTTATATTTGAGATATTATCATTTTAACCATTTCTACAAATGTGCCGGAAATTTAAGCTATGACAAAGGATACTGAAAATGCTTACCTCTTTCACAAAAAACAATGCAATTGCCTGTTTAAATCTGAAGGAAGATAACTCAGAATTTATATTCAAGTCAAGCCTCCACTGCATGTTGAAGATCTTATTTGAAGGAGAGTTAAAAAAAGGGATGTGCAGGTGATGTGAATCTTTCTTTAATCTATCAAACATTTAGGAGTTAACAAATTCTTTGTTGTCTCTAGAACTGTTTTATGTTCCCTTCCTAATTAATCTTTTTGTTTTCGAATTCTCTGTTGCTTCAAAAGAAGAGAATAATGCCAATGAGTAATGTTAAGGAGTTTTTTCTTTAGAAAACTCTTCATAGCTGATGGAGTACTTGTGTTTTTTTAATAGTGGAAACGATCAAAGAAATTGGATTTGAGGTGTTTAATTAAGTCTGTTCACAGACAAATGGTCTTGATGAGTGACAGTTTGGCATGGTGCAGTCCACCAGGAAAAACAGCAATTAGAATGAACCTGTGGACTCTGCATCACGATCTTTCCAAGTTCAAGCCACAGAACTAATTTAGAAAAGAATGAACATGATGTTGACAGAGAATCAATAATGAAAGCCAGCATAGGATATTTCACTAATGTGAAGTTGCTTTAACCCCACCTCACAATTCAACTTTTGTTTACAGTTTATGCAGTTTTAATTCTCCTCTGCTAGTGTTTTATGAATATGCACGTTATGAGATTTTTTCTTTTTCCTCTTTCATAAAAAAGTTGACCATAAAATTACTCGTGGTGGCTTTAAGAACTCTAGTGAAGTCAGTCAATTTAATATCTACGCTAAATATACTAAAGAAATTGGAGTCCCATTGGAATTGGTTGGAGATACTTTCTCTGACTTCATTTAGGAGAGAAATTATTAACATAATGCAAGGCAGTGTAACTTAAATGTTCACGTCTCTCGAACTAAAGCAAACATTTGCATTTGTATATCTACTGAGAGGAATTTAATTCACATCTGCCTAGTAAGCTCTGCTATTATGTCAGGTATCATTTCTATTTTGCACAAGCATGAGAGTAAGTACTTATGTTTTGATTTTGTTGAAACTGGAAAAGATTTAGGAAGGCCTGGAGAAAACTCATCCAGTCCGGCACTAACTGAACACTCTATACTTTTTTTCTTGTAAGGCATTGAAGTGAGTATGTTTGGTATAATGGATTGTCTGATCACAGACTGATATGCATAGTGTATCTAGCTTTACTTAGTAAATGAGTAAAATGACACTCATTCAATTGTAACAAAAATTATAAAATGTTAAAGGCAGGTATATTGGAATAAGCTAGTCCATATCTAGCTTAATTTCTTTATACACTGCCACCTACTTACTATCTAAGCAGTTTCACTTTTTGTTTCTCCGTATACTCATTTTATTATTTCTGTATGTTTATTCAAGGTGAATTGATGTTGGATTGAAATTCAGCATGTAATTTACATATATAAAAGTCCCTTTTTGAAGTGATATTATCTTTTTTTAAATGAAAGTGAAGACCTTAACCTGAAGAGAGACAAGTAAAAACCAGAGAAACAGGTAAAATTCAGAGATTTCAGCAAAATGGTGCTTATGTAGGCTAAACTTAGATGGGTGAATCTCAGAAGCACTTAAGTTTACAGCAGCAGGACATCCTCCCTTGGTAATATATTAATAATACTCTTCCATCCTACCCTCTTTCCATAAAAGTGGTCAGTCGCTCTCCTACTCTCCACTCCCTGCCCATTGCTCTGCCATCTGCCTTCCTTTTCCTTCCTCTCTCAAAATATGCCAGGTTGTCTGTTGCAGATTGTCCCCATAAACTGGGTAAGGAAGAAATCTAAAACTCAGCACTGGAATCAGGCAATTCTGACACCTAACCTTGTCATGCAGAGGAGGCCAAAGGTGTTATACCCTCACAGTTAAAATATGTATCTTTAAAAGTCATCCATTATCATACAAACAGGTGCTATGCTTCAGGCTGGGTAGCCATATAGTTGGGCTGCTAATCCTATGCTCATACATAATCCAAATGCAAAGTACATTTTATAGGGAAATTTTCATGGTCTTTTTTCTTGGTGTATATAGATTTTATTTTATTTTATTTTTTCCTTTTCTAGTGAAATATCTACTGTGATATCAATTTCAGAAACACATCAGTTTTGTACTGTGCTGGAAAAGGAGTGTCCTAATGGTTGAAATGTGCCAAAAATCTTCCAGTGTAAAAATGATTTGAGATATGGGTAATTGGATGTGAAGAATCATGCTCTTTCTTTACATATGGCCTTTACTGGAGAAAAAGACTAATTGGTTAAATGCCATACACTTAGTTCAAAAATGAATGCACAAGAACAGGAGATCACAATAGAAACCTCTTTTATTATAGTGGTGTTTAGTGGTGAAACCAAAGGATTCAGATCCCCATCAAGAGACAGCAGAATGGAAGCAGTGGTGCTTTTCCTTGAAATAGTTCTCTGAGAACACCTTTGGGTTCATCACAGTGCATCCTCTGCCAAGTTTTACTGAGTTATCAGAAGGAGGGGAAAAAAGGTGACACTTGCTCAAGAGAGGGCAAGCCTTTGGATTTAGGAGTCAAATTCAGAACTACTGAAAGGGTAAAGTGAAAATGTTTTCTCCCTGAAAACTGTGCTGTCAGCTAAGAGACAGCTGTAAAGACTATGGTTTCTGCTCGTGCTCTATGGGACAACGTATCATTAGGTTGTTTTTGTTCTTAGTGTGCCCCTCATTTGCTTCCAAGATGTCATTTCAAAGCAGTTTCTTCCAAGCTGAGACTCAAAAAGAGCACACACAGGATTTTGTGTACTGAGGCACACTGAGTGTGTTCTCATTAGGTGTTTACTAAATCTATGTGATACTAAAAGAAGTTTATTGGAATTAATGTGTGGCAGTTATTTCAATTAAACATTTCAGTAAAATTCAGTGTAAGCCTTAGATTAATTTGTTCATGATTGTGTAGTGCTTTAGAAAGACAAACTAAATAAGAAACACTATTATTTTACTATCTTCTAGATTCTGCAGTACCATGATTGCTTTCTTCTAATACTTCTCTTCAGTGCTAGAAGTGATTAAAAGTTAACATGCCAAACAGCTGAAATACTGATGTATATCAGTTATGTGCAGAATTGTTTGCATACCTTCATCAGATAAACAAAATTCTATGTATCATGCCTCATATTTATCTCTTAATAAGCTCATGAGTATTTAAAGCTTGACAAAGGCAGATGGAACAAACCCAAATATAGGAAAGTATGAAATACCTTTTTTAAAAAAAAAAAGTTCAAAATTTAAGTATCAGTTCAGAGCAGAAGGGGAAGAATTTATGTAATTATTTTTGTTTCAGTTTATGATGTTCCTGTGCTTAGGGATTTGTGCTACAGTAGAGGAGCAGGAGAACTCTTCCAGACACAGCATGACCATGTAATCTGTGTTTAAGACCTAATTAGGTTGTCATTTAATCACATATTTAATCACCATTGGCCACAGTAGCCCTCAAACAAATGTTTACATTTTGTTGTAAGTATGTATATTTTCTTGAACACAGAGCAGTGCCAAAGAAAAGAGACTTACGCAGGTGAGATGGTTCAGCTGAGGCTGCCAAGTTGGGACTGGTGCTCCAGTATTTCCCAGTCAGGCCTGGGCATTAGTTGCTGAGCTACGTGGCTTCTGCCCTTCTGTCTCTTTATTTGTAAAACTACTTGACTGGGAAGTCATGAGTCAGTCCAAATAATAGAGTTGTGACATTATACCTAATAATAAGCTTTTTCTAAATTTTCCTTTCAAGTAATACATGTTTTCAGCAGTGTTCTAGTTCCATAGAGTTTTATCAAAAGACACATCAGTTATATTGAGTTGGATCAATGAATTCCAAAACCAAGCAAGACTCTTTCGTCTTGTACAATATTTTTAGGCCAGTTTTGATCCACATTTATAGCTTCCTTGATTTCAGACTTGGGTGATTTTGTTTCCTCCTAATTTCTGTTACAAGGACTTCTTCCAACCTCTGTCACTTCCAGATTAATAGAACAAACAGCGTGCAAGTCATTGTGTTAAATCAGCTCATTAACAGTTTCACCAATTGTTTCCTTTCTTTCCTTTCCTTTTATTTTTTAAGTGTTTCTATCACTGTTTCCAGCTGTGTCCTATTTCTAAAGCTTCATTTGCTAGCACAAAACAGCTTGGAATAGTGAGATAGATTTTAGGAGATTAAAGATTGCACTGTAATACACTAGCTTTAATCCTAATGCCAGTAAACTCTTTATATGCTATCCTCCCCTCAGGATTACAAAGATTTATGTAACCATATTTTTTTCACATCCAAAGGAGCTTAAAGGAACAGACATAGATTGTTCTGGATGTTGAATAAAAGCAGTAAGCCCAGATAAAGTATTTTTGCTCCTCAGACAATATACTAGAATGTAGCATTTTCAGATTGAGTGGTCATAGGAGACATAGTTTAATGGGGTGAAGGGGGCAGAAGAGAGCAAGCACAATTATTTCTGAAAAATAATAGATTCACTTGTAAAGTGTAGTTACCCTAGAGTGAATTTATCTGCTTTTTTTGCCTTTAGTTTAAATGGCATAAGCACAACTAAGGATATCATCAAATTTGCTGTTTAAAATATATTCTTTTACTGGGAGTTAGCTTAGATAGGTTACTATGTCTTGCTTTGAGATCCCAAAATGATATAAGAAAGGAGTAGTACATAAAATATACCACAGTATACATGTCTCTGGTATTAAAAAAAAAAAATAAAAATCAAACCCCTAAATGTCATGTTTTCAAGTTACTCACAGTGCTGCTAGCAGTGTTGGCTGTTTCAAACATTGATCCTAGTCCCAGAAATATATGTTGAACAATTTTTAACATGGCTGAGAGACTCAGGAGTTGCTCTTTAGGTGTTTTGGCCAGCATCCAAAAAAATCAAGGAAAAAAAAGAAAAATCCAAACAATGACTCCATTCTCCCTTTTCTGTGTCTTGGCTAAAATCTGACATGTATGATGCATTTTATGTACTTTTGGGAAACATTTTCTTTGTTAATCTTTCCACCTAGTTTTATATACAAGCTAAGAAATACTGAATATTAGATCATTGTATATTCTCATACTGGTTATGACAGCATTCTTAATAATAACAGTTTTTACAGAACAAACTGAAACACTCTTATGGGAAAATCTATTAGTAATAACGTCTTTGCAATGGAGATGAAGGCTCCACTGAGAAGATGATACAAGCTGGTTCATCAACTTATGTGAATGAGCAGGGTTTATTTACTGGAGGAAATGCAACAATTTTCGTAGTCTAAAAATCAATCCCACAAATTTAAGAATGCAACAGGGTGCAATTCTGCAGAACACATAGAAAAGTCTGAAGTGTTCTTACATAGCTGCGTTTATAAGATGTGTATTTTTGCAAAGATTGTAAGAGGGAGGAGAACTCTTCTAAAAGATTTGCCTAATATCTGGCTTATCTTACTGAAACAACAATAAACTTTCTGTTCAACTTAGTGGGAGCAAAACTGTGTGTGTCTGACATGAAATGAGGAATGCAAAAAAGATGCAGCTAGCAAATGTATTTTAAGGCAAATGGAGGTAGAAATTGTGCAAGAATGTAACAAGTAAGAAGACAACTGAGCTACTGTAAGAAACTTGGAAAAGTGTGGAGTCTGGACACACATGTATTGGAAAATTTACAAGAGGAGGAGATGTTGACATATAAAATAATTTAGATACTACATCTCTGTTTCCAGTGCCCCTGCTTGAAAGGGTCCAGCAGGCTGGTGTCCGGGCTGGCGCTTAGGAACAGGATCCAGCCTGATTGAGATGACAGGGATGTGTGACCAGAAGAGATCTCTTTAAACGGTTTTAATGTGCATAAAACATAGCTTATACTACCAAACCCAAAGATGTATTCTGGGAGTTTTACTCTCTTGTATGATAGTATAGCTAAAAGAGCAAAAGAATGAATATCAGTTGCTGATTTCTCTTTGTGGATGTTGGGAAATCTCAGCCACTGAAGGCAAGTGCATTCTGATCTTCTACTAGGTATGAAAATAAGAGAAAACTTATTTCTAAAAAAAAAAAAACAAAATTACTTTTTAAAAAAAGCTTCCCATTTTTTTCTGATCTGAAACTTCACTTACAATGAATTTTCCTGTATTCATATTGTAGTGGTGTGCTTTTAATGTCTGTAATAACAGAACTAGAAAAAGCAACATTCAGGTATAAAATTCCCTTTCTGTCTAGCAGTTTTTAGTGTTGTGAATTTTTTGCCTCTCCTAGTTTTTACCATTAAATATCCAATGATTTAAATGCGTACTAGCTTAAGTGTGCCTCAGTTTTCAAAATCACATTATGTGCATTGTAATCAAAGTTATGTTACAGACAGCAATGTATCAGGAGCTGTCATATGTTTTTATGTCTTGCTAGTGGGGAAGCTCTTTAAATACATTATCAGAAGTATGAATATTCTAAATGCTGATGTTTTCTCGATGCGGATATTTAGCTTAAGCTTTTAAAATTTTACAGGACAAAACCATGTGAGTGGTGATTTGTTGTCTTCCATAATCTTTGATAGCAGGTGCGTGTAGCAGCATGTATTTCTAACTTTTCTACTGTTTTCAGAGTGAGTGAAAGACTTTACCTTTTATTTATCTGTACTATTTTGACACGGTTGACTTTCCTCCGTGTTTTGACACCATCTTGTCTGCAGAATGACGACTGTATTTTTTTCATTTTGTGAAGGAATTAAAAAACACTGGGGTCAAATGGGATCTTGGGAGATTATGAGCCTTCTTATTGGACTGAAAAACCATTCAGATGGGTCCTGGCCTACTAGAATGACATTTTTTCGCTACCTGAATGTCTACTAAGATTTTTTTTCATTAAAAAAATGTAATTATAGCATTAATTGACTTCTAGAGGAATAAAAAATAAAGCAACCCCACTCCCCAGATTTCCACTTGAAACCTCCAAAATCAAGTCAATGAGCTCTAACAGAGGAAAATATTTAAAAAAAAAAAAAAAAAAAAAGCTGGCTTACAATAGTACATGAAAACACATTAAAAAAATCTAAAAGAAGTAGAGAGACAGGAGAATGTTTGATTTCACTGCACTTCTTGAATTGCTTCAGCAAAGTGCTTATTCAGTGGACAGAATCACAGGGAAGAAAAAAAGATGAGACAAAAGCATCTCATGTACAAAGAGAAGTCTATTTATATCTGGTATCTCAACAATGACTTTCATATAGAGGAAAAGATAGAAAATGTGTCTTTTGCAACAAATGGTTATTTCAAAAAGTGGAATTTCATCACCTTTTCTGAGTTGCATAAAGCCTTTGACAGCTGTTCTGTAACTAAATACAGAGAAATATGAGATTCAGCACTTAGCATTTTATCAGCCATACAATAAAAAATAAAAGCATGAGTGGAAAAGATGTTTCCATCTTTGGTGATGTCTGACAGTTCAAAATATTTGAAAAGTAGTGTTCTTCTTTTCTCTGTTATTTTTCTGTTGAAAAATGCTATACTGCATGTTACTTCGGATTCTATAAATGTATTTAATATTGTAGGATATACATGGTCAAAGAACTATATTTACAGAAAAGGAAAAAAAAAAAAAAGTGATTTAAAAAGTATTTCGGTGTTCTCATGTCTTCCTTTTTTGGCTGTGCAAATCCTTTGTAAACCAGTATAATCTTCGGGCTGAGGAAGCATTACCAGGCTAGGTGACCACTGGTTTTTGTAACATAAAACAACACAGGAAATTACGTAATTCAATAGGCAATGTTATCAGAGAGAAATTAAAGGAGGCCATTGATTTATCTAAACTGTCACTGCTCTAGTCTTCAGATGTTCAAATCATAAGCAACATATGAATTTGTTTCTGATCTCATTAATGTCAATAATGTTTTTGTGTGTGTGTGGCGTTGGTCATTTTTCTGTGGGATTGTTGGTTGGTTGGTTGGTTGGTTGGCTGGTTGGTTGGTTGGTTGGTTTTTTTCCAGTGCAAGATTAGAGAGCTATTTATCTCTCCACAGTCTCTAGATTTACATAATTCTGAGTCGTGTTATCTCAGAGCAGATTACTATAAGCCAGTCCTAAACTTTTTTTGAGACACCCTATTTTAGACTATCAGTATTTTAGAGTGTTATTTTTGTTGCATTGTATATGAGAAGAGGAACTTGAAAATACCCATGAAACTTGTAACTGGTATAGAAAGAAAGTACAATCCCTGCAAGGAGTGAAGGGTGTTGTGGTAGCAGAACTTCTGGTCTGTCTTCAACACAGCAGATGTCAAGGACTGGAGTCTCACATGCTAATACTGGGCTTTTCTATGCATGTGGTATTTATAGTTCTGTAGTGCTTTTCATCCAACAATCTTAAAATGTTTTGAAGTTCTTATTTCATTAGACCTGTGACATTTGCATGAGAAAAAATGGGAAAACAACCCTCAAATCTAACTGTAGAAACTAAGATGAAAAACAACTAGTTGGGGAACCTACTGAGCAAGAACCAAATGGTAGCAGAGCCAAGATCACAACTTTTTTTGTTCACACTGTGTGAAGCACCAAGAGCTGTCTTTGCTGTGTTGTTCACTAAAATTTCAGAATCCAAGGTGTCAGAAGAGCTACAACAACATGCATGGCCAGTATGCAAAAAGAGCATTTAATTATCAATTTTAAATGACAAAAAGACAGTTTATCTCCAAAGCAGATTATCCACGACTGTGAAGTAATGTCCCCGCCATGCAGTAGACTTTACAGATACTAAATTATTCTGCTTGCATTGTAATATTTGGGGTTTTTTTGTCTGCTACTTGTTTTCCAGAAAAGAAGTTCAGTTTAATCTGCCTACTGTTGGTTTGATGAAGCTTTTCAGTTTTACTAACATTCAAGTGTATATATATCTAGAAATCTTTAGTTATGTATTCTGTATAGTCTGTAGAAATGAAGAATAGAAAGATATAAAACTCTATACAAATATAGAAGTGTTCATACTATGTTTATAATATCTCTATAAATATATAGAAATAGATAAATGTGTTTCCTGAGAGAGTTTGTGGTGAGAATGTGACAATGAAATTATGATGATCATAAACATAAACTACCCATATAATTTTCAAAAGTGAACAGAACAGTTTTATATTAAGCAATTTTGAACTTTAAAAGTTGAAGTGGAGTATTCTCTCTATGCAAATCTTAAAAAGCTGTCATATTCCCTTCTAAACAGAGATTTATCTCTAAGGAAAAATTCTGGACTAATGGAAGCCTTCTGCACTCACCGGGTTTCTGTGCTCCATTTTCAGAAGTCCTGTGTCTGCTCTAGGCTTGACATTGTGGGATGATGCTGTTGAGTCATAGACTCATATGGCAAATATGATCATAAAAGATATTGATGCTGGGTTTGAATGTGTGTGTTGATGAATTGGCTCAAAAATGATCGGCAGCTTGTTGCATCTGCTGATCCCTGGGGTTTGGGATTTTGTTTTGCTGTTCCTTGTTGAGGAGTAACAGAGCACCAGTACAGAGGGCATCGCATTCAGGAGAGCCGCAGGGAACTGGGAGAACTGGGAGTGTCTTCTGGGACACTTTAGTAAGCCAGAACATGTCGGGACCTTGGCAACGTGAAGGACCTGAAGGCCTTGAGGTTCTGAAAAACCCTTTGGGGGTCTGTGAGAGAGAGCATAGCTTCATCATAGGCTAATTCCACACTAGCCATGTATTCCACAGAAAAACAGGGTTTCATTACGTCTTCTCTGGATATTTTTTCTTTATGTTCTTGTGGGAAACTGCAGCGGGTCTGTGGAATCCTTGACAGAAAATATGAGAGTAGAGATCAGCCTTGAGATATTAAGATTTACCCTTGAGGAGGATGGGAGTAAAGGAGTATCCGGAGAGAGGAGAGATGTACCCATGAGAGAGAAGGGGATAGAAGAATAACATGGATGATAGCAAGTTTAACCAATGAGATGTTAGTGCTGTAACTTGTAACCAATAGTGAAAAGACACATGAACTGGCAGAATTGTATAAAAATGCACTTGTTGCAATAAATGGCATCTATTACTTTCATCTTGAAAGAATTTGGTCCATGTCGCTTGTCCGTCTCAACCGCGACATGTGGTGACCCCGACGTGATCCTACCTGAAGAGGATCTCGCATAACAAGGTGACAGCGAAAAGCTGTGAACAGCCGAAGAGCTGTGGAGACGGAGCCCAGTACAGCTGATAAGAACAGCCCAGGAGAGCTGCCGAAGATCCGGATCGATTGAAAAGACACCTTGCGAAGGAGGAGGTGAGCTACGGGAACATGGGGGGAAACTTATCTGAAGAAGAGGGTTCTATATTATCTACATGGAAGCTGCTTCTGAAGAAGCAGGGTGTTAGCCTTCCGGAACTGACTTTAAGAAAAATGTTACTATGGGGCAAAGCACAAGGTTTAGAGGTTAATCCTGTGACAGCATTTAGTGTGTCACAATGGATGGACTTGGGAGATAAATTGTTTGATAGTGCTACCCAAGGGTCCAAGGAAGCAACTGAACTGTTAATGACGTGGTGCTTATTATTAGATACTCTGAAAGAGTTAAAACAGCAACAGGCAGAGGCGGCCGAGGGGGATGGTCTTCTTGGCTCTTCTGGGCCAGATTCGGAGGAAAAAGCAAGATTAAGTACTACCCCGACCCCCCCTGTTACTAAAGATTCGTCAAAACCGCCCAAATCCATATTATCTGACACGGACAAGGATCCGCGGCACTTTCTTGGAAAGTTAAAAGGAATAAAGGAGGAGCGCACGTATATGTGGCCCCGAGATCAGAAAAAAACTATGAAAGAGTCGTATACATATGTGTGGCCCCGAGATCAGATAAAAGCTATGAAAGACTCACATGAAAAAACAGCGTTATGGTCTCGGGACGGGCCCTCAGAGAACCAGTCGGAGCACCAGTTGGAGCGGTGCGTTCGGCCAACCACTCCGCTGTCATCAATTACGGCTCAAACCTCTCCTCTATCATCAGCAACCGCGGTTCCGCCGTCTGCATCACCGCCATTGATCACAGTTCAACCCTCTGCCCCGCCGCTATCAGTCGCGGAAGAAAAAAAAAATGGACATTTTTTTTTTTCCTATCCCCCCTTGCCTGGAGATTTAGGTGGGGAGGACCCCCCGTGGTGAGCCAGACCGAGCCAAATAACGTAATTCCTACAGATTTGGGGCCCTCCAACCTGCCCCCGCCTCCCTCCCACACTGAATTCCTGAGGGTGAGGGTAGAGTTTCAGAGCGTAAACCGAACTTACCAAAAAGCTGGAATTTACCCCCAGTTTCGATTACAGTTAAACCACGGGACCCTGTGCGTTTCTGGAAGAGACACTATACAGGCACGATAACTTTCTGAAATCCTGAAGCAGTCAACAGACCTCACATATCAAGCTGTGATGGGGGTGCCTGGGACCAGCAGTGCGGCCAAATCATTTGCAACTGTTAATCGGGGTCCCAGTGAGAATTACATGCAATTTATTGACCATCTTCAAGAGGCTATCAATAAGCAGGTTGAAAACTTACAAGCTAAGGAAGCATTGGTGTTGAAATTAGCAGTAGAGAATGCTCATATTTACTATCTGCAAGTTTTACAGTACATATTATGCATTTCTGTGTATTGCCTCTCTGAAAATCAAGCAGCTTGTCAGGAATGTGAGTTAAATGTGCCGCAAAACTCTCTCCCTACTTTTCCCAGTCATGCTGCAAGCAGCACCCCTCCCTCCCTCCCCCTTCTCAAGGTTTTTACTTGTGAGATGGGATCAGGAATAATTGTTTTCAGTTGTGTTCCTAAAAATCAGTATTGGGAGGTGTTTTAAAACTTAGGAAAGCACTCAGAATTATAAGGAAGGAATATCTTGTTAAATATTGAAATCAGTGTTCGCTGCTGTTTACGTTAAATAATTGGTAAAAGTGTCTGGAGAATAGAATTTTGTTGCAATTAATGTTGGTTTTAGGGTGAGAAGAGCAGGACAAAATAAATCTCTCCAAGAGATCATTAGATCATTACAGACAGTTTTACAGCTGAAACGGTTTGAACGGTTTGAACGTCAACAAGCTGAGAGAGATTTAACTGATAACACACAGGTCACAGTAAACTTGCTAAAGTCTGCAAGATGCTTTCCTCATTAACCTGTTTTCTTTGTGGGTATCGGTTTACGCACGTTGTAATTTTGGTAGGTCTTTGTTATATGGTACGATAACTTCACAGTCTGTTGAATCATGAGAATTCATTAACTCAAAATGTGCGTTTTGTGATAATACAGAAGATCATGAGTAATTTAGTTCTTTACTACGTGAATGTGATGGTAAATTTTGTGTGTAGTAGCTGTTATTTTTTTTTTCTCTAGCATGCTAGCTTTATTCCAGCATTCAGACTTGCACAACTCTGTGACAGGCTGTGTCTCATCTCGGTGTGCTGGATTTGGTTTTTCCGTATGCACACCATGTAAAGAATCCTGGTTTTGGAATAACAGCTGTAGCGCACCAGACGAGACATTAAAACAAAAGAAAAAACAAAACAAAACAAAAAAGGCCTTGCCCAGTCCGGCTCGGTGGGTGCGGATGGGTTTCAGCGCGCAACTGACTTTTTTTGTCAGGGAGACCCAGAGGTACCTCCACCTGGCTGAGCAGTGAGCGGCCCAAAGGTGCAATGCAAAAATTGAGATATTGTCTTATATTGGTGTAACTGTGATCCATCTGCATATTTGAACTTGGTATGTGGTTTTCATATCTGAGCTCAGTATTTTAGTTTGCATATTCATATTTGGTACCAAAAGAATCTTGTTTGGGGAGATAATTACAAAATGGGAACCGGTTCCACTGCAAAAATTCCACCTTGCTCCCCCTTAGGATGCATCCTTACACATTAGAGTAATTGCTTATATTGTTAGAAAAGCATTTAAATTGTTAAAATGCTATGATAGCTGTGAATTTGGAAGAGGTTGTATTTAAAAGTTGCTAGAATATTAACTGATTTAGATTTAGGAAAATAGAATAATGGATTTATGTTTATTATAGTAGTTTATACTGTTTTTTGACATCTCTAAATTGTAACAGGTAAATGGAGCTAAGGAATGTAACTATTGCTGAGCTACTTGAAATTGCATATAAAGTGTATTATGGTTGGAATGAAATGGGAAAACAAAACAGCAAACTATTCCAGGCCTATGTGCAGCTCATTGTAATTGAGGAGTTTACCAGAGCCTCCCAGCCTCCCACTTTGTACCAGTATACCAGCTGCATGACCTTGACTATATCTGAACTGCAGGAAGAAGAGAACGAAAAAAATGGAGAAACCTGTTTTCCCGCTGCTAAGCGGAGAAAGGGGGGCTTTGCTCCCCCCGCTCTGTCCTTTTTTTTTCCCTGAAGTATTGTCATCCATTTTTGTTGTGGCACTGTGTTGTTTTTCGGCTTTGAATCAGGGGTTGTTGGTGTTGTTTATTTTTGCTTCTGTCTTGTTTCCTAGGTTTTGGCACATCTGGGGAAAAGAGCTCATAATTTTACCTCCTTGCTGAAGCCAGTCTTTTCACACTGGTCAGCTTTGGGGGGGTCACAGTGTTCAGTGCTTCTCTGGGTCAGACTGGTACTGATTTGGGTGTGGAGTGGAGCCACATTGGTTTGATGTGGAGTTCAACCTGATGTGTTTTCATACTGGGCTGGACGTCTTGCCATCTCAAATGGGGGCGAGAGGGAAGTTTTATTCCCCCCCGTGCCCCTCCCCCAAGCAATGTTACTGCTAGAGAGCTGTGATACTGCATGAAGGAGTCTGAGGGTGAAATTTAAAGGCATCACCAGTGGATCCATAGTTCTAATGAAACTGGAAAATTAAACAAAAAATGTTTTTAATAGACTTATTCTGTGATAATTAGTTGTAAGTGACTTCTTAGTAAATTCACCATGTTAGTTTTTGAGGTCATGAGAGAGAACGAAAGAAAGGTCGTTTTTTGAGACCAATGGAATGTCAAATTTGGAACAAAGTTTAAATACATGAATTCTTATAGTTGTTAGAAACTCCTATACCTCTCTTAGGTTAAGATTTGTTAAGTAAATTTAAGCTCAAATAACGTTTTCTGAGAATTCTGTTTAGTTGCATGGCCTACAAGAAGCTGCTTGGATGGTACAGATCTGCTTGCTGCAAGTGAGAAATCTCCAAGGAAATTTCAAATGCTGTATTTCCACTAGTATTAACAGCCAATGTTTTGATAAACCAAATACTACACTGATTGATCTGAAACAGGACTTCGATCTGGTAAGGGAAAACAATATCCAATAAATATGACAGCCAAAATGGAGTTGGAAACTTTGAGGAATAAATTTATGACAACCTTACAGGTTGACTGTATTTGACGGGACTTGCAGATTTGTCTATTTATGGCTACAACATAGAAACAACCTGTGGCTATTGTGGGACAGTATGATGAGATTGCTAGCAAACTGATATACTGATTGTTATATACCAATTGTCACTCTACTCAAGAAAATGCAGGGAATTAATTTAAGTTTCAATAGGCCATGATCCTTTTGTCATATATGTACCATTTGTGAAATTTAATTTTGATTTTTTTATTTGTAATCTATGTCTCTATAAATTGCACTAGCTGGTTTTCTTAACAGCACAGCTTTTGGCATGCATAAATGTAAAATGTAAATTGCTGCAGAACCTGCAAGTCTTTAACATCAGGTCATAGGCCATACTTGTATTTGGTCTGATCCTACATACTTGCAAAGTTTTTGTTGATGGTTTTGGGAAGTCTCATAAAGCTGTAGTGGTTTGGTGTGAAGATAACAATTGGCATCATTCTGAAAAAATTATTGAAGGTTCAACCCAATTAGCAGAACTTGGCACAGCTTTAAATTACTTAGAGCTTTTTAAGAAGGAACCTCTAAATTTGATTTGTGATTCTGAGTACATAATCAAGGTTCAATGCACATATCTGCTTCTGAACTGTGTTTTTTTGTTTTGGTTTTGTTCTTTTTTAAAACAAAAAGGGGGGAGAAGTAGGGAAAACACCACAAAACCAATTGTCAAAAGCACTGTATGTGATGAAATACTTTGCAAGTATGACCCAAAATTATGCTAAATCAGAAAGAACCTACATTAGTTATGGCCAAATCACTAGTCAATGGAAAAGGCCACATCAATTGATAACCTGGGGGAGAGGTTCTGCTTGTATCTTTACAGATCAAGGGCCGCAATGGTTGCTGGCGCGAAACGTGAAACCTGTGTTATCTTCCTGACAATGATTGTTGCAGCTGCTGTGTTTTGGATGCCCGCACAGACAAAGACTAACATGTGGAGTACTTTAGCCAACATGACTGACCAGGACTCCATATGCCTGGCTATGGCATCTCCGGAAAACCCGTTCCACACATGCTTGGTTGGCATCCCCCTTGATGACTACAGCAGCATCACACAATTGTTTCAAAATCATGGTCGATGCAGAGGCATTGCAACAAACTGTAATAATACTGACATGGCACTTTGGATTAACTGTCTCCCGGAAATAGACATTGAACCACAGGAACTGGAATTGCTGGCATCTGTGCCCATGGATTCTTGTATCCAGCTGGTTTGTGAAAAGTGCCAGGACAATATGCTAAAGCATGAATGCATAAGACTGCAAAATGTTAATGCTACCATTGGTGACTACAGAAATGAAACTCGATGGTGTAATGCCTCGCAGAAGAATCCAAGGGTTGTCATTGATAATGTGGAACAGCGACCCCAGAACCTCCTGTATGGTGTATTCTTGATCTGTGGAGATAGAGCCTGACCAGGAATTCCTTCTAATGCTGTTGGAGGACTGTGTATTTTGGGACTGTTAACTCTCTTAACGCCCAATGTATCTATGATAATAGATCACAGAAGAGCAAGATGAGAAAAACAGCTTTTGCATGTATATGAGTCAAAATGTGATGATAATGTAGATTGGGGATCAAGGTTAAGGGTTTTAGGATCTCTTGTATCTGGTATTGGCACAGCTAAAAGCTTTAAATATTTTAGAAAATTAGGATGCTGGCTAGTTAAGCAAACTAACAGAACTTAAAAGGCTTTAAGTGTACTTTCGTTAGATGTAGATTCTGTAAGACACGCCACATAGCAGAGTAGGGCCACGATAGTTTTTTGTTATTAGCTCAAGGACATGGGTATGAAGATTTTGATGGGATTTGTTAAATAAATTGCTTAGTGGTTGAGAGTTTTTAGGATGGTTGTTATCAGTAGTGAAAACAGGACTGATCATTTTGATGATTGTTGTGGTTGTGTTACTAATGTTGCCATGCATGATTTCTCTGCTGCAAAGGGCCCTGCAGCGGACAATGAGGGCAGCATTTTTAGCACAAATACAAAAAGGAGGAATTGTGGGAAACTGCAGCGGGTCTGTGGAATCCTTGACAGAAAATATGAGAGTAGAGATCAGCCTTGAGATATTAAGATTTACCCTTGAGGAGGATGGGAGTAAAGGAGTATCCGGAGAGAGGAGAGATGTACCCATGAGAGAGAAGGGGATAGAAGAATAACATGGATGATAGCAAGTTTAACCAATGAGATGTTAGTGCTGTAACTTGTAACCAATAGTGAAAAGACACATGAACTGGCAGAATTGTATAAAAATGCACTTGTTGCAATAAATGGCATCTATTACTTTCATCTTGAAAGAATTTGGTCCATGTCGCTTGTCCGTCTCAACCGCGACATGTTCTCTCTTGCATCTATACAAAAGTACCTCAGAGAAAATGTTCCATGTAATGATTCACTCTTTTATGCTTTAGTTATCTGAAATGTGAATGATATGTCTCCAAGTAGCAGATGGAGGTTTTCCTCTAAATTTTAAAAGTGCAATTCATAGGAAGCCTTATTAAACGGTTGTGCCATAGCATAGTTCAGTTATCTATTATCATCATAACATCACATGACAGGAAAGGTTTGGTTTCTTTATTTAATTGGAAATGAGGATAGAAGAGATTGCCACTAAAACATTATCCATCTGCTTATATTACTCTTTAAGAGATATTGTAAATCGTGCTTCACATACCATAAGATTTTATAATATAGCATGCAATTTGCTACATAAAAAGCATGAACACTTCCAAAATATTTTAATATAGCTTAATTTTTAATATATTTGTCTTCTAAGTATAGATCTTTTTTCCTTTTTTTTTTTTTTTTTTTCTTCAATTTAGAAAGCTCCTTCAAACAGAAACCTATTATATACACCTAGAATGTCACTCTGGGATGATTCCACTATTATATCTAGGCCAAGAAAGTTACATCGGCAAGTCCCTGAACATCCCTCTCTGTGCTGAATTTTTACTGTTCCTATGATATATAACAACATTTAAACTCTCGGATTCTTTATTAGGCATTGAACATACTCCAGTATCACTTAGACGATAGTGAGTTCTAGGATGAAGCACATGGAATGTTCTCCAGAAAGAGTTAAACCCTTTTTTTCAACAAATAGATCTTCCCTGGGCATGGTGCTAGACTGTGGGACAACTTGCCCCAAGAGCTGAGTGTCACTACAAAGCTTCCACTCCAGATGCAAGATGTGCTTCTTCAGTCTTGCTTTTCCTTAATGCAAACTCAATGTCTAATGTGTACAAATTAATTTCTATCTAAAACTAATAATCTAATCCAAATGTTTTGTCTTATGGGCAATAAAGATGCTATGAAGTTTGCCTGCCATAATTGTGGAGGAGGTTCAGGACCCGCGATTTGGTCTATTTTTAAGTATACATAATAATAATAATAATAAGAAGTGCAGTCTTTGCTACTCTTGAGTTTTAGGGATCTGTTAAAAAAACCCAAACAAAAATAGATGTTTATTCATCCTGGTTGGCAAACATGGGGGGTCGACCCTAAATAGTCAACAACACAGAGGTATTAGGGTGATGGCAAAAATTCACCTGTCCTGGATTTGTAGCTTCCAAAGTCAATACCACCAAATGCCTTTGAGTCTTTGTTTTAGAAAGAGAGAATTGTAAGGTTTGTTGGCAGTGTTGGAGGCAATACCATCAAACCATTCAGTTAGAACGAAAGCCACTGCAATAGCTCAGATGTATTAAATCTAATGGTGCAAGTTTGCCTGGTCTTTTTCACTGTATTGATGGCTGTTCTATAAACCTAGATTAATTTAAGGGTATGACTGTATTTGACCAGGAGGTGATAGTCACACCTGCTTCAGTGTGGAGGCATTTAATTACTTTCCCCCAAAATAAATGTTGTAAAATGAAAGATAACCCTTACACGCTACAGGTAGTATATGATGATAATTCCCTGTCTTCCCCCCCGCATTCATTTTATGGTAAGGAACTAGCATTTCTGCTCTTGAATTGTCCCATCAGTCCCATCAGAACAGCTTGAGGAAAGAGATTCATGTGAACTCAAAGTGCTGAAATTTTCAGAGGGAGCCTGTTGAAACAACTGTGGCGAAAGGAGCTTCAGTGATTTGATGATTCATCTTAATCCGTGGCCTAGTCTCGTGAATAAAATTGTCTTTGTCAATGATACATGTGGTTAATACAGATACATTATTCTCACCAGATACTGCATAATTAACCGTGTCTATTTATCTTCTCACACATATGCAAATCATTAGAAACAACTGCAAAAATCAAGTGAGAGCCAGTTTAGAAAAGAAAATAGAGAAATCAGTAAGAAAGCTCTTAAACTGGGTCCAAATACCTTTAATTATGAATTCTAGTTTTAAGACAACTTCTGTAGAAAACCCTGTGTTTGGTGTCATATGTGCACAAGCCAAAAACTTGTATCCTGACAAAAGGATAGCTGTTCGATCCATTAAGACTTTAAATATCTGGCAAGTGGGAGTGTGTGGGTGGCTTAGTTGGTTTGTTTTTTGTTTGTTTGATTGTTTTTTCTCTGGAAAAAAAAAATCATCCACCTTTCAAAATAACAGTCTTATGACTGTGCTAGAAGCTTGTTGACTTAGAAATTCTTTTCTTATAGATACGCATTCTCTGTAATTCAGTTAACAGCTGTTATTAACAGGCTTTGGGGTATGGATATTCTAATATCTCATGAGATGGCAAGACAGTTCCATCTGCTTCTGGGTGTCAAGATGAGTAGCGATGCTTATGTCTAAGCTCATTATCCTCCATAATAGAAATTCTTTACTATCCTAGTGTCATCTGAATGTTAGTACTAGTTTTACACATTATGCTGTACAGATATTGCTCATTATTAACTTATCAACTATGGTGGCAAAGCACTTTTTAATGTGATCACAGGTTATGTGTTTCACATGTGCAACAAGGCCAGATCTGTGGTACCGCTGTGTGGGGTTAACATAGCTCACACATAATGAGTTGATTCCTTTTCTATGTGCAACTAAGAGAAATGAATAGAGCAATTATCTTTTTATGGGCAATGATAATTAGTCCACCAAATATCTCTATCCTTATTCATATAAAGATCAGCCAAAACAGTTGTTCTAATCTTGAATAGTTCAAAGCTTCCATAAAATTGTTTAAAAGAATTAAGTTTTATTACCATAAAATTTGTTGTAAGCATAATATTGAGAATTCATAAAACTTAAACTGTAGTAATTAAACTAGAGCAATTGTTTCTAGAAGTTGACATGCATTGCAGGAGTAAGAAGTTAATTGATTGTGGTTTACTTATTTTCTTCTTAAACTTCTCTATTTTAGTTTTTTAGTATTTTAGTTTTGTTGCTAGTGTATTTTCCAAAGGTTTCACTACATTTGGAATGTGTCTAAACTGGCTGCAAGTATATACAGTCCAACTAGTTGATTAGAATACAAGACATTTCTAGGAGTTTAGTTTATCTATTGGGTACTTATGGACCTTGTCTGCCCTTATTCAGTTCAGGATGTTCAAGACGAGTTTCAAAGCTGATTCAAGAGAAATAATTTGCAACTTGCACTTTTCCTTCAACACCTTCTACTGACAAGCTTAGACATAGACTTATCCTCACTTGCTAATGCAGGGCTTGCTGATTTGTACAGATCCCTTTTGAATTAACAGAAACAGGAAGAAGAATAACTTAAAGTTTATTTTCATATTGCGTATTTCTGCTTCAAGTAAAGTACTTTCTTCCAGTATGTTGGCACATAAATTATACTAGCACAGTTGCCTTAGATTGAGACTGCCTGACATCTGACATTACATTCACTGGTGTGTAGCTCTCCAGCACCATCATACACCTCTGCATTTGTCCCTGTGCTTAATCAGAATGAATCAATCAGAACTATTTTGTCTGAAGCATAAGTCACCACAGCCATGACTTTAGCAGTTTCTATAGAGGTCACAATGAAGAGTGGAGGTCTGTCCATAATAAGCCTTGCCTGAGTTATTATTATAGCTATCTTAGTGTGCCATAATAAATGAGGGTATGTGGATGTGAAATAGCATACTTCATTGCAGTTTCATTTTGTTTTCCAACCCTTGGAACAAAGATTTCCTCATCCAAAATTGTGTGCCTGAAGCCGAAATTATTTCTGAGTGTTTATGTACAAATCCTGGTATAAGTTAGAGTGTCAGTAATGAAATTGCATAGTATTCTTAAGTCTTCTCTTCGTATTACAATATTGGTCAAATACCTGTCCATTCCTAAAAACACTTGTCATTCAATAAGACAGCAAATGTTGAAACCAGAGGCCGAAATTATTTCTGAGTGTTTATGCAGAAATCCTGGTATAGGTTAGAGTATCAGTAATGAAATTGCATAGTAGCCTTAAGTCTTCTCTCCGTATTGCAATATTGGTCAAATACCTGTCCATTCCTAAAAACACTTGTCATCTTCTGAAGGACAGAGGAAAGGATACAATTAACTTTAAAATGAAGTTCTGGGAATATTTCCACTTTTTCTTAAGCACAGAGAAAATGGCTTCCTGGGAAGTAAAGATAATTTTTAACACTAGTTCCACGAGGTTGCATTATGTACAATATTTCTAAAAATGCTCTAACAACATAATGATAAACACAGAAAAAATTATAATAGATTTTCGAGTCCAAAATGTCAGAGTATTACAGCTATAAAATTTGTCTGTAATTTGAGGAGTAGGCTGTATGTTGTACTGACAACCTTAATAAGCACTAAATTATCTCTAATTTAGATGAGAATAATGGAACTGAAATTATAATTTCAACAATTTTGTTTAGTTGTGAGGAATGAAGAAATGCAGCCTTTCAAACTATTGACTTGAGGAGGGAAAGAAAACTGGTTATGCAGCTTCAGACAAATGTGGTCACCTATGTGGTGATGATGCATGCATGTCACCTAAGATGTACATCGTATATTGTGTTTCTTCCAGCAAACTGTAACATTTCTCTCTATAAATACAGTAAAATAATTATGTACTGCTACTAATAATCTATGAAAGAACAGTTGGATATATTTTTTTCTTTACACCTTGAAGACTATGATAAAAAGAATATCATAATTATTTAAATTACTTTAAAGAAGTATAAGTAGTGAAAGAATTTTAAATCCAGTCTTCCTAGTTTGGAGCTGCAGATAATATGAGTGCAACTGATGTCATTTAATCATAAAAATACTGCATGTGAAATATAGACAGAATTAGATAGACCTATCTAGCTGAGATCAGAATCATAGAAGACAATTCAACATAAAATGCCTTCACATCTATTTGCACCTTTGAAACTGTCCCTTTTAGGGATTGGAGGAAAGCTGAAAATCAAGACTGAAAACCCTACAGGTTTCTTATTGCTGTGAAGAGATAGAATTATCTTACTTATAACTTATTTTTTCTAAGCTATGGCAAATGACTAAAAATCACGTCTTTCTGATATTTAGACAATTTGCCTGATATTTAAAGAATGGTTACTAGTATTTTCAGAGCAGTGCATAATTTTCTATATAGAAGCAATAATAATTAGTAACTGTCCCAATAGTTAACTGTGCTTGATAGAACTTTATCATTCATATTTACATAATAATTCAGCCTGTCTCCCATTTTTTGATAGACAACTTAGTTTTTCAAGCAGTGATGATGAAGTCCAGTTCAGTAGATTGGATTTCTGAAGTCCCAAAGCATTCATTTCTTTTAACATCTAATGCAAGTCTTTTAGGATTTTTTTAATTGAGTATTAAACATAAATTTTACCAGTGCATGCAGTTAGGATCCTTACTGCAAAATGAACCTTAAAAATTGCCTCACGATATGAAGTGTTAATATCAAAAGGCTCCTTTTATCAGCCCTTCAGTTAAAAGCAAAGCAAGAATAGATTTCTCTTACAGTGAAAAGTAATGAACAATTAACAAGCAAAAATCACAATTTCACAGGTAGTGGACCATCTAAATGCATTCAAACTTTAAGTAAAAGAAAGAATGCATTAAGTTTTAATCAAATTTCACAGCTGCTGAAATATATTCATGCCATATTTGATTGACAAGTCTAACACAAATAACCCAATCTGTAAAGAAAAGTGTTACATTTAAGGTCAGGCATGTCATTCTCATCTACCTGTGTTCAAAATGCATAGTCCTGAAGGGCTGTGTTTATTTCCAAAAGATTCTAATAATTTCCTTTATCAGCTTCATTTTTACCTCCTATCCATACCAAAGCTTCTTCACAGGACTAAAATGAGTCTGATGAACACTATTACTTTTTTAAGAACACAGTGATAATTCCTTACATTCTGTTTGTACGTTATTTTCTTGTCTTCATGTATTTAGAGATTCATTCAGCTTGCTTTGTGTAGGTACTGAATTTCAGCTAAGTGGAAATGTCTCTAAAAACTCATAGATTGTTTGGAAAGCTTTCACATTTTACTGTTGTGATTCTTTGATTGATTACAGTATTCCTTTCTGTAAGTTTTGTCAGTGAGTTGGCTTTCATGGAAGAGAGTGAGATATTGTACAAAGGATCATTGGAGAGGAAAGCAGAAACAATGGGAAGGTCTTGACTCAGTCCATCCAACAGCCGGCAGTTTGTTGAGTTTAAAAAACTAAAATATTTCTCTCAGAATTACTAGAAGGAAATTAAAAAGAACACTTGACTTCTGCAGGTGATAGCTAGATTAGAACAGTTAAAGATGATGACTTTTCTAGATATCTAGAAATATAACGATTTTTTAGGCATGGTCTGTTGCTAAGAAGGAAGGAATTTTGAAAATAAAGTACTGGTTCAGTGGGGGGGCATGATATGAGGAAGAAATGTCTGATAGAGGATTGTGGGAAGATGTAGATGTGTAAACTGCGGTGAAATTCCACCTTTGTCCAAGAGTGGGACGTGTAGTTAGGGTGAGAGGTGACAGTCTCTGAGTATCCCTTGGAAAATGCTCCAGCTCCAGAGTTTCAGTTTGCGAGTGACAAAAAGGGAACATGGCATAATAACCACAAGCCAGAACACAGAGCTCTTAATGTTAATTAATACTGTTTTCTAGTAACAGAAATTATTTTGGAAAAGGCTAAATTTGCCTAGAATTGAATTACAATATTTCTTAAATTACAGGACAGGATCGATAACTTACTATTCTTTGAATTTTTAAACTATCAATTTTTCATGAAATTGGTTTCTGAGTGACATCATTAATATGCCTGGTCTGTCCCAGGGTATGTCTGAAGCTCTATATTCTGTGCCATGAACAGTTTCTTCACTAATGATCTGGCATGAGTACTTGTTGAGCTGCTGCAGTCAGATATTGTGGTTTCTTTAATATTTATTTGGAATGTTCTCAGCCATGTCTGAAGGATTGGGTAGAAGGGCTGAATCTGATAGATGATAAAAGAAACAGGAGAGTAAGGACTTCTGCATAAGTCAGCTCTGTATGTAAAATTGATTAGTGTCCAGAATCAGAGTTCAAGAAAAAAAGCATTTGTGAGATGAAGGAAGAAGTAGCTAGTCGGATGCTAGAAAATGTTTAATATGGTTAATTTAAAAATTTAACTTTGTAAAGCTTTCATATAAGGTTACTTATATGTAGAGGTACTGCAATGCCGAGGAATTTTTCTGAAGTAGTTGTATGTATTTTCCTAATTATATTTTTGTGATAATTATGTGAAGGACTTCTGTAGCATAACGACAACTTTTGGTATGATTGAAGTCATTAATTACTGAAAAAAATTTAAGTCTAGTACCAGTGTGAGCGTGTTCACTTTGAAATCCATCTGATTGTACTAAACTTATATTCTGGTGGATGAAACCTTTGGGCTTGACAAAATATCATCCAGGTTAACTAATGATGCTTTCAGCAGTAAGGAATACTGCTTTTCATCAGATTGAGCTCTAAGTGTTTTGGGGTTTGTTTTTGTTTTGTTACATATATGAGCACATAACCAAGGCATAAAGTATCTTAAAAATCTTTGGTTCTCAGTATTGCAACTAACATAAACAAGCCCAGAAAGTTATGAAGTGGGTGCAGGAGTGCCTGTCTGGATCACATCACAAAACCAGGTCTTCTCTTTTACACGACCTTATTTAATAGATACTTGCAGCAGACAATGAGGCAACAGTAAAATATGATTTTAAAATATTTTAAAATGCTGTTGTCTTTCCACATCTTTTACTGCTGGTTTCAAGGCAGTTGTGTTGCCTGGTCAGTGGATGTGCTTCAAAACAAGAATTACAGGGCAGAGATAGTCATCTGGTTTTCAGTATGTTTTCCTTGATTTTATGACCTCTTCCCCTAGGCTTTTTGATTCCTTTAACAGTGTTTCTTACTATTTTTAAGTTGAGCTTTACAACAAATATTGCCAAAGTGAATGCACAAAATAGTGTCTCTGTGCATTGAACAAGAATTTTTAATTTCATACAACATTAGCAGCTTGCTGTAGTAAGTATTCAATCACTGCATAGCTTGAAGGCACTGAGGCAGAGAACAGGAATATACACTTTTTGAAAAATTAGACAAAATGCCCCATGCTGTGTCTGTACGTAATCATGAAGCTGAAGAATGGTCTCTTAATAGAAAATTATATTATTTGTTTATAATAGGGCAAATACTTTACTTCATTGTCAAAACCACGAGCCTCCATACAGATTAAATAACCAAGTGACTAAAAGAAAGTTACAATTGCATTATACATTGCTACCTGGTTGATTGTAATAATTCCCAGACTCAAGTATAAGTGAATTTTACCTGCGGTGTATGATGGCAGATAGGTTTGTTTATTTCCACCTGTTCTGAGTCAACACCTGTGTTTGTGGTTTGATAATACAATATTTAGTAAATGGCCAGCTTTCTCTGCTGATTTCAAGGTATTTGGGCTGAAAATCCCTTCCTTCTCAAAACAGTAATGGTGATTTATGTAGATTGATTTATTTAGTTATTGTATGAAGCTCTAAGTTTATTCCTCCAAAACAGAGAGACATGTAATGTTATAATTTAGCCCTATCTCAAAACAATTAAAACAATCTCCATTAAGCTTAGTCGGTGCCCATTAAAATTATTTCAGACATTTGCACTTTGCTAGATTCTTTCTTAATGAGCTTGGAAAAAAATGATAAATGATGAAATGGCAAATCCATTAAACTAGATCTGTTCACATACTACTCTTACTAATTCATTTTATGGTTTTACCTCTAAGCTACTCATGTCTTTCTCAGTAAATAACTTTAATTTTCAGAACTGCTTTGTGCACAAAGCAATATATACATTCATGAAAATGTAAAATAAAACAATCTAAGGATTGTATTCATCTGAAGGTTCTAGTTTTTCTAGAACACAGTAGATTATTAGAAATTTCATTGATATTTAGTGTGTTGTTAGCTCTCACTATAACGCTGGTTTTATACTAAGTCAAGACAAAATACAACATACATACATACAAAATACAACATCTACAACATCTTCTGTGGGCTTACAGAAATTGGAAACTGCATTAATGAATAAGTAGATCTAATTTTGCTTTTACTTCAGTACTTTGATAATATAAAGAAAAAATATCCCGGTCACTTAGACACAGATGCATGGCAATATATAATCAAAAGTTGAATTATAGAAGATCTTTAATGTCAGGCTTTTTTCTTTTGCTTCCCTGGTTGCGTTTCAAAGCAGCAGAGCAGTTCAGGTTTGGGTGGTGACTGAGATCTGAGCAGCGCACTCAGGCTGCAGCTGCGTGATGCCTGCGCTGGTCGGTTCATGGCACCAGCATGCAGGGAGCACACTGAAGAACAGATGGCTCCTGAATGCTCAGCCTTTTTGTGTGAATGTGGTAATGAGGATAGATTTGCAAAGCAGAGACTGGCCTTGGAAGCATGTGAATTCTTTATCCAGTCCTTCTTCTTTTTCAGAAGGGTGGCAGGATTGAAACTTTGGGCATACTAGAGCTGCAGATTACCAGAGAGCTAGAAGATTTGGGAATTTTAAAATCCTAGAGATGCTGATCCCTCTTGGCTCTTGTTTTAAAGGCCAAACAAATGGAGCACCTGCTAGTGCTTGTGCTTTTTGCCAGAACAGTAGAGAGAATGTCTGTGCCCATCTAGGCCTAAAAATCTCACTTCAGAGAATACAGCTCTTGAAGCCAGTCAGCAAAGCAGAATTCATTCATAACAGAAACTCATCTCTCAAAGATGTATAAAAAGAGGGTCTTAGAGGAGAAATGGAGATCTAATTGTGCCATCTGAAAGTGGCAGCCAACAAAATTTTTCAGCTCAGCTGAGCCATTGAGAGTGGCAGAGACAAAAGCTCTTTTGTAACTGCATTAGATCGATGCCAAAGAGAGAGACCTCAGGGTGAACCTCTGTGAATACCACTGGATAAAACATTCCTAAGCTCATTGTTCTGGTGTATAAACACATATATTTGCGTTATGTGAATACACTCGTGAGGCTACAACTGGAGCATTGTGTTCTGTGCTCCCCGGTTCGAGAGAGACATGGACTCTTCACAGTGATGCCCAGTGACAGGACAAGAGACAACTGGCATAAATTGAAATATGGGAAATTGCATTTAAACAAGCAAAAAAACCCAACTCTTTTTACTGTGATGGGGGTTGGACACTGGCACAGGTTGCCCAGGGAGGTTGTTGAGTCACCACCCTTGCCGATACTCAAAACTTGACGGGATACAGTCCTGGACAACCTTCTTTAGCTGACTAGATATGGAGTAGGTGATCTCCAGATGTCCCTGCAAGCCTCAACTCTTCTGTGATTCTTGGATAATATGGCCCTGTGGGCAGAAGTTTAACTTATATAAATTCAGGCCACAAGCATATTTTTAAGTGAAGGCAATTAATTGTTAAAGATTTGCCAAGGGTCTTGATGAATTCTACAGCTGTGAAGATATTACACCAAGAATTAAATGTTTTCCCAAAAAGTGAACATCAGTTCATACATAGCTATTAGACCTTTTTTATCCACGTCAAAACCTTTCAAGACTTCTCAGCTGAGTACGATTGCATGTTGTCACCTTAAGATTAAAATACATTTTTAGAAAGAATTATATTCCTGCTGCACTATTTGAAAATTAATTTTAAAATTATATAAATATTTTTACCTGCAGTTATTTAGGGTGTTCCTGCAAGTATGACACTGAAAAACATTTATCTGGTTATTTAAACTTTAATCTATATTTTAGCACATTTACATGTAGTGAAATCTTTCTTAGGTAATGGTCTTAAAGTAGTAAAGGCAGTAAAACCTGCAGAAAGTGATGTGTCATGAACTCCCAGAGTGAGACCAGTGTTTTAGTTAAAGTCATCAAAGCAAAGGTTTTTTACTAGGAGGCCCTGCTTCTCTGGGACACATCTGGCAAGTTCTTTGAAAGCCATCTTTGCCTGCAGATGTGTCCCCTCACCAAGATAAAACTTTTAGATTGTGGTCTTCTTTTTATTTAGCAAATATTAGGCTATACTTGACAAATATAATTGTTGAGTTGATGAATACTTCACAGATACATGAAGAAGGGTTGGGATTTGTGTTTTAATTGCATTTTAATTTTTATTTCTAATTCCTTTTTCTAAAATAAACCAGACAATTTAGAAAATACATGGTCTCCTGAGGTTTTGTTTGTTGTTTTTGCTTTGTTTGTTTAGTTTTATTTTGTTTTAACTGAGAACAAAGCAGCTGCTTCTCTGACCTTATCCCAGTGAAACTGTGTTCAAAGTTAAGTCAAAGGGACTTAATTCTCTCTAGAAGATAATTAATGTGCTCCTCTTCAGCAAAATCTGCTTTACTTTTTAACTCTTTTTCTCCTAATTCAGCTGCATATCTTTCAGTTTTCCATCATCCTAACATATAGGACTTGCTGTGCTCAACAGTTTCTTCTGATTTCCTTACCAGACAATTTTTGTTTTCCTGATTCAAAATTAATTTCTTATGTCTGGAGTTTGAGCGCAGTTTTAGGGGACTGTTTCTCCAGTGAACATCAAATTCATCCATTTCATTCTGTTTCTTGCTTTAATTTCTTCAGCATCTCTATTAAGCTGTATTTCCTGTCTTCCCCTGTGATTCTTTTTAGCAATTCAGCTTGCTGCCTTCTGTCATTATCCTAGAGTTTTCAGGACAGTGGCCTGCTGGCAAACTGCCTCCTCTAAGCTTTTATCATGTCATATTGCAGCATCTTTCTTATTCACAATGGGTAGTTCTGGTCCAAAGACAGAGGACTAGAAGAAATGGCAGTAGAATCAAGAATAGTGCTTTGAATTCTACACAAATGGGGCAAAGAAGCAATATGACACCTTCTGTAAGGTGACTCTAGCATATATTCTTTTGAAAACATCTTGTCATCAATAAGTAACCTCCTCTATAGTTTAAAGAGGAAAAAGTTGGTGACTGAAAGCAAAATTTAGGGGCAAAGACATCCTCAGAAAGTTATCTGAATGTGTCTTCATCTTTTTTTTTACTTAAAAGATGAGTAGTGTTGATAATCCATAAAGTGGTTGGAATGAAATATTTTACCTTTTAAATTTTAATCTCACAGATGCTCATTGCTGCCTTTCTCCACACTGATATTTTTGTGTGTGTTGAGCATGATTAAACAAAACACCAGCAACCAAATAGGAATATGGAAACCTCTGAGTAGGATCAGATGGAGTCTCGCTTTTCATTACTACTGACTTCTTGCTTTGCATTGTGGGGAGTCAGTGTCACCAAGGCACCGTCATTCCGCCCCTGTTTTAAGTAAAATGTATTCTAAATTCACAAATACCATGCTGTCTACCAAGAAACTCCCTTCTCCACCTGCTAATTAATCTGTAGCTTACAGATGTAGGTCTTAACTATTGCGTCAATGCTTTAAAACTTGAGTTCCTCATCCATATTTTTAAGCTTTTGCTGTTTTGTTTTCAAATTTGTCTAAACATTAACTTCAAGTATATAGCTAGCTGTCCAAGCAAGTGTTTTAACTGTATTGTTAGCTATGTGCTTTCTAATTCGTGCATGAAAAAATGTAATTTACTACTCCATAGCTCTCAGCTGACCTGGAATTAGTAGAGCCTGTATTGGCTTGTGTCTATTGAAACCAATATTGTCTTGTTTTCCTGACCCCCTTACACATAAAAAAGATTGACATGGCAGAGTAATAGAAAGTGTATTGCATTAGGGTTTAGTATTAAAGATAAACCACACAAATTAAACTGAAAGCATATGGCATTTCTTGCCTTCTGTGTCAGCTGATGAGCAATATATTTTGTATTATGATCCACTTTGGAGGCTTTAAACCATTAAAACGTTGCTGCTTTGTTTTGCATGCTTGAAAGTTGCCAGTTAAACCAACTGGAGTAGCCTAATTTAGCTGATTGTGTGACTGATGAGTCAGAGCTCTGGCTTTGAGTTTTCTAGGCTGGAAGTGAAAAAATCGGACAAAATGAATTGAATATAGCAGCTTGTATACCATAATAGTGTCTTAAAGATGGAACACTGAAGGTGGAACTGAAACATTATTTATGAGAAATAAAGGAAATAGAGAAAAGCAGTGAATAATTCTTATATTCAGGTAATGTATTCAAGACCTCATAAAAAATTAGCATTTCATTATAGTTACCTAATGGAATTCTTCAATATATTGTAGAATTTACTATGAAAATTCAGTTAAACTGTTAACTTCAGTGTATATCAAACAAGATAAGTTCAGGTAGCTTACTCCTCCATCCAATGACTCTACTTCAAGATCTGTGCTAATATTAAGTGCAAAGGCTTTTCTTAGTTGAAACAAAGGATTTGAAATATTCACAGTGATTGCACTTGAATGGATGAATTTGCTTGCTACAATGATATTAAGAAGGTAAAATAATTCAACAGGGGCAGAAAGAAATGTCACTCTTACATGTCACAATCTTACTGAGGAAATAATTACATATTCTTTCTTGAAACTTTCCTCTTGTACCCTTATCTAGGTATTATTATCTGTTATTTTGTAGATACCATCTTATCTGGCATAGTGATGATATGAAAAGCCTGACCTAGAGATAGCTAGAATGAAAATAAATTTTTCTATGGTTTTAATGAGTATGGGGAGAAAGATCTATAGCATGCATTTCCCATTGGTTTGTATTGCATTAAGGAAAACCAGAAGCTCCCAGAAACTTCTCTTAAGCATTCATGTATTGATTCTGCTTCCTAATGGAGTATTTGTTAATCAGATTCTTAAAGGACAAAGAAGTGTTAGCTCAAGCCACGCCTTTCTTTTGTTTGAATTTCTTGAGATTATTTTATCGCTCGTTATAAAATAAAATCAACATTCTCCAGGGCATTACGTATCTGTTTCCATGTATGTCTTTCCTATTTTGCATCAGCCCTTTTCTTCCAGAGATGCAGATCTATTTAGACAGGTCTGGCGTAGTGTGAGACAGTTTGTTCATGTTTATTTGAGACTTGAAAGAGGAGGAAAGGCAACAGCTCTTCGCATATTTTCTTTTAACTTTCCTGTGATTAAATATGTTGTGTCAGTGAGTGATAGCCTGATCGAAGGCCTAGCTCTTTGCTGTTGTGAAATGACTCTAGTGCTGTCTAGATGTAGGAGGGTGGCCTTGGCAAAGCAGAATGACTCATAAGCAAAGTTTTCTGGTAGTGGCAGAGCACGTTCTGGAGGGGATGAATAAGAATTAGCAAGACTTCTGGGAGTCCAGATGGATATGGATGTATGGTCCCTGGGCTGAAAGAGCCGTCAGTTGTGGTGTTCCTCTTTTTCAAGCTAATTAGAACAAAATATTTAATTATACTGATATTTATTGTGCTTATGACAATGCCAGAATTGTTTCACTATCTTTTGTTTTTGCTCAGTCATTTAAATAACTAGATCATATTTTTTCTGCTTCCAAATTCACTAAACTTACCTATGTAGAAAAACAGAGGTTTTGGTTTTTTTTTTACTAGATTTCTCTCCTCTTCATTCTACATTATTCCCAAAATAATTTAGTAAATGGCATAATATTGGTGATTCACAAAAGTGTTGTTAGATCTTAGAAGTTGCTGAGTGACAAGATTTTTGGTTAGTGAGTCTTGTGATCATAGAAAATCTTATTGAATTGATTGAAAATGTCGTCTCTGGAATATTGTGGGAAGTCAAAAAAAATGAAAATAGTTAAAAATACTGCCAAAGTAGAATAAGAGTTGTTCACCAATACGATCTTTTTTGTCTCAGTCAGCATCTTTCTGAATAAATCTTACATAGAAAGTTGAGTAGCAGAATAAATCGGTATATTAATGTTCAGTTTGCATGTCTATCTAAATTCAATCTCTTAATAAAACTCAGTTATTGATTATTACATTTCTAATTTGCCTCAAGGCTCTTCTACCTAATTATTGCAAAGAAACAAAACATAAAAGAATTTTCCTGCAGAGAATTGTTCAAAAATGAAAATAGAACACAAAGCTGAGTTGAATTTATGTTATCTACCTTTAAATCTATCAGAGAGCTTTAGTAAGTGGAAATTTTTATGAAAATTAAACTGTTTAGACAGCTATATTGAAAGTATTAAAAGGTAAAACTGTGTACTAAAAGTAATAGATGGTAAAAGCTAACATATATTTGGCTTATGAGACTGCCGAGTTCAGGCTATCTAAACACTCTTAGAAGTCAGAGCTGGAAATTCTAACTGAAGGGCTTTGCTTTTCATTCCAAACAACCACAAATTGGAAAAGGTTTGGGTTTGGGTTTGTCTCTGGTTTCTACTGCTCAAGTCTCTCTCTGGATGCTCAGTTAAGAACCACCTTATATTTTGGTGACGGTGCTTCATAAGTAAAAATAGTTATCTAGTGGAGGTTTTGCTAATCACAAGGCATTTTTTTCTGGAGACACTATAGAGATATTAGTATTCAAAGCAGTATTTCTTAGAAATAAGTATTGGAATGCTTACTGACTCATAGATATCATGCAACCAAATGTGATCCTCAGTATTTAATCATGCAGGGAGTTGCTTTCAGAGAATGCTTTAAAAAAAAAAAAAAAGACAGAGAAAGGATGGGTTGCACCAATCCGGTCAAACAGGTACTTGGCTTCCTGTGTTGTGAAACCGTTTGTGAAGGTGAACATTTTATTCACCTGAGAGTCTATGTACTTGCTTTCCTGCTTTGTGTATTAAAAAAAAAAAAAAAGACAGAGAGGTGCTCAGAATATTTAATTAGCCCAGTGATTAGGGTATTCAGATGGGACTGGTGAGAACTTTTTTTTATTTCAAATGAAGCTTCCACTGAACAGAAAAAAATCAAGTCTGCAATCTAGACTTACTAATATGTGAGTTCAGATTACTTCTCCAAAATAATAGAACAGTTCACGAGGGAGTCTGAGAAACTCACTCCCAGAATACCCAACCTGCTAACTCTGAGCCTGGGGAGACAGCGCAAAGTTTCAGGTCCCTACTGCAGATAGTCAGCCATCCAGTTATTCTTTCATAAAGAATTTTGGATTTAGGCTTCTCTGAGTTTGATTTAAATTATTAGACCTTAGCATCAAAGCATTCCTTTACCTACTTGTAGCATCCTGATTTTTGACTACTTAGGGGTTAGCTTAGGATATAGCTCTGAGCTCTAGCTTAGTGTGCTGCAAGCTAACGCAATGATCGCATGAAATGGGAGACTCAACTCTTTCATTGTGTAAGGGAAATGAGGTGTTACCTGGGCAAGGCTGATTTCCTCAAGAGAGTTTAATTAACAAAGGACTAGTGGTGGAGATATCTAGACCTGACCATTTATTTGTGGCCTGATAGATACCTGGTACAAAAAGGTATTATGCGATGATGACATTGTGCAACCTGCGAGTAGTTCAGGTAGCTTCTTAAGTTATATGACTTGATACACAAAACTAAAGAGATGCTGCTGATAATCAATTCCTCTCAAGTATATTTTTTCAGTTAGTAAAGTTACTGATTAATTGTGAAGTGTGTAACAAATACGAAAAAGTTAGTGGCTCATGGGAGGATATACAATATAGTGAAGAAGGGATCAAACCAGTGAATGTGAAACACCATGATACTTGTCTGGATCAAAAATGTGAGTGGCTTTTCTGGTTCAGGTGCTTTCCTACCTATCACTAGTGGAGTGGAGCACGAGTTAGTTGTGTGTCAGTGTAACTGGTGTGTCAGCAACGGCTGGGGAAGAGGAGGATGCTGGGAAGATAAACCAGTACCTGTTAAATAAGGATAGCATCAATTTCTGGGCAATGTGATCCCACACAGAAAAATTTAGTATCCTCTAGAATCTTAGGCAGGGAACTTAGACTTCAGTCTCCACTGTTGTCACCAATTAGCAAGCAACAATAAAGGGACTATGTGATGCTCTGGGACTCATTCTGATGGTGGTGAAGTACTAGTCTTCAATATTTAAGCATGTTTTCATTTCTGAGAAGAGGTTATCATGGCTAAAACATCACTATAGATTTTATTATGCTTCTGTCTAACCTGGTTTTATACTGTATATTCTGTAATGATAAGCATGATGAGAATTTAATGCAACAAGTCAATACAGCAAAGGATTTGCTTCCAGAACCAACTGAATCAGAAAACTTTGTGGCAAAAATATTTCCTGTTGCAGTGAGATACATCATTATTTATTTGACCTCTGACACTTCTAGTTATTTAAAATTTAATGTAAACTTCAGGAAATGTATTCACATATAGAAAATATAATGAGATCTAGTAAAAACTCTAAAACTCGAGACAACTTTTTAAGTATAGAGCATACCTCTTAAACCCTGGTGACCTCTAAAGCTTGGAGAAAAATTCTTAAGTTCCCATAATATGTTGGTCCCCCCCTCCTCTGTAATGAGCATAATTTAAACCTCCTCTTGGAAAAGTTCTGACCTTCAGCTTTTGTTGGCTGAGATTTCATTCTTATATTTTGTAGCATGTAACTCATGTCTCACCTCTAATCATTTTGTAAATTATTGCTAATATTAAAAATCTCTAACATCTGTTGTTACTTCTTTCTTTTTATAGTATAAGTCCTATGTAAATACGAAATGAGAGATAATATCTCATCCCTGAACATCACAACCAAAGCAGATGAAGGGGAAGGCACCTGTTCCACATTACTTACCTGTTCAACATCACTGTGTCCCGGCTTGTTCTCTATTTCACTGGACTCAGAATGGTCCAACCTTCTTCACACTGGGACTGACCTGGAGAAGCTCCGGACAGAGGGATGGAAGCCGGGATGTGCTGCTCTCCTGTACCCTCAGCAGCCAGATGGCCCTTAGATGAGTAGCCCTATCAGTTTTACAGCTGCTGCTGTGGCTTTGGGCAGGTCAGAAGGGAGGCAGCTCTGGCAGGGGCTGCTCTTACTATCACTCATGTCCTCTGCCAGCTGCAGTAGTGAAAAATAATTTTCTGGAAGATTTTAGGATGAAAGGAGTGCATTGTGGGCATGAGGGACTTTTTTTCACTGTGCTGAATTCTATTAAAGACCATGTAGTCACTCTTCTGTTGTGAACAAGGTCATATCCAAAAATTCCATCTCTTCAAATGTCTGGAAGCTGGGATATTTTTCTTCCATGCCTTTTTCACACACCTTTGTTAGCTTGGGTTTCAGACAGCTGCAAACCGGGTAACTGCTTTGGGGCTTATTCTGCAGCAGGGCTGAGCTGTAGTGCGGTTACTCGAATGTAATGGGATGTGTGTTGACAGGTGGATGTATGGGGAGGACATAGAAAGGGAAACATGGTTTTCCTCCAGTCTGTGTTCTCACTCTGAACTGAATCTGGATTTTTGGTTCTTCTCCAAAGGAGTCTAATTTATTTAATTGAAAATTCAAGGCAAAGATGACTGTGTGTAGAAGCAGAAGACATTAATTAGAAGAGGAAAATCATCCGTTCCAGGTAGTTTAAAATAATTGGAAAGATAGGTTTGTTTAGGAAACATTCTTCTAACAATTTTACGTCTAATAACTGTAAAATCAATCATTAGATGCAATAAAAGCTCTGGAAATGGTTTCAAAATAAATAATGAATAAAATGTGAATTAAAAAATAAACAATAAAAATTTTCAGGACATGTTAAAAATGTGTTATAGGTAATGATTAGTTTTACCTTACTTATATCAAGATACAAGTCATTCAAATTAGTGTGTATTTGAGTGGAAAATAATTACATTTTAAATTTCATTGGAGAGACCTGGCAAACAAAATGGTAATTGAAAGCAGTTATCATATAAACAAAAAGCACCAAAGCCTATACACTATGTTTTTTTTATTCCTGGAGTTGAAAGCAAGCTAGGCAGAGTAATGATTTAGATTTATACTAGATGAGCTGAAACAGGACTGAAAATTAAAAATATATGTGCCATAACTTCAATATAATACTCAGAAATCTCAATGCCACTGTCAAGGTGAATTCCTCAAGGTGTGATGCAGACCAGGCAGCTGTATTGTTTTGTGATCTCTTGAATAATTATTTTCCTACAACTTAAGTAATTATACTCTAGTACTGTCTGTATAATGCAGTCTTTTTTTCTGTAGTTCACTGGATTTTTATTTTTTTCTCACTTTCTCTCTTACCTTTCCCCAACATTTTCATTCTTTCAGTGTGTTTCCATTGTGTTTTCTTTATTTCCTTCAGGAGCAAACCTGTCATAAACAGTGCTATTGTATACATGCAGAAAGATACTAAGGAGCAGTCATCATAGAGGATTCCATACTCCTTTGTAATCCTCAAGTCTCTCTTTCTTTCAAGCACGTGAGACTTTTGCACATATAATGAAGGTCAAAACCTGAGTTCTTATTATTCTTTTACTGTTATTAGTTGCAGTCCTTCCATTTGTGCTATAAAGCTGCCTGGTGGTTTTATGTGAGATTAGGATATTAAGATGAGTTTTCTTTTATACACGTGTGTATATATTTGTAGATGCAGTTTCTATATTGACACAGTCACCATCTTGAAGAGTTCTGCTCCATGGAAAAAGCTAAAACAAAAATAGGTATCATTACCCTCATGTTATACATGGGCAACTCATACAAAAAGCTCTTGTACAAGGTTGTGTTAGAGCTAGGAGCAGAAGACCAATTCTTTCGAATCCCGTTCTAAACCAGCACACTCATGACTAACCTTCTCTCAGGCCCATGACTTACACCTTTTTGAAATTACTCGTCTATAGTTTCCAGAATTCAGTATTTTATCTTCATTTGGGGTGTCCACAAATGAATTTCTTAAGCCACTGTATGCAGGGCAAGTGGCAGCTCCCTTAGGAAGATAAGAAATGGGTTTATTACATTGAATAAAATGAGCAAAGATGAAGTGTAGAGCTAGATCTCCCCTTTTCTCATCGAGGATCCCTTTTTCTCCTTCTTGCCTCCAGCAGAAACAGAGTGTTGTTGTTGCATCATGTGAGAGCTGAAGAACACACTAGTGAAAATTCCAGTATATTGTGCTGTGGTAAGTTCAACTTTTACTCACTTATAATTATTTTTACCACTTAGAAATGAGAAGACATAGTGAATACATATGAAGAAACTGATACTTTTCCAGGTTCCACACTGAATAAGATTTTTCTTCTGAATTAATGATATAAAAATCTTTTTTATCTGTGTTCAACTACAAAGGTTGCTACTTTTTAATGCTTCATGCTATCTGGATATTTTCATGAACTGGTTCCAATTTCTTTGGAACTGGTATAAGCTTTTGCCTTGAGAACAGTGAAGGGTTTTATTCTTGTTAAGTCTGATGACTCCTATTGATTTGATGTGCTCTAGAAATCTCTTCAGAGGAAAATATTCTCCTTACAGAGGTAGATTAACTGTTTGACCTTTAAGCACTGCATGAAAATCAACTCTTTTAAATGCAAAAATGTCACTTGGTAATAAAAGGGACTTCTTAATTTGTTTGGGAGAAAGCTGAAGTTTTTCTCAGGATCATTGCTAGGGCTTCACTCTGTATTCTGCAGCTTGCCTTGCGGCAGATTGTTTCATTATCTAGCAGTATCATTAATCTTTTTTATTATCACCTTAAAAATAAACAAACAATGATTTTGTGTGTTTGACACAAGTAGTGCATTTTAATTTCGTAGGCTTGTATTATTGACTTAGGAAAACCCTGAGACGTTTCAACTTGAGATACTGACTTACAAATATGAAAACACTGTTCAGATGTGTGGAAATGGCATCTGTTGTGCATATCAAACAAAGTGTGTGATTTTTATGTCTTCCACATCGAGATTAACAGTAACTAGGAAAGCTGATATGAATTAACTTGATGAATAATAACTGGTCTTTCATTTTGTGCTCATGAAAAGATTTATGCCTTTCTGTAGGACTTACTGAAAGTAAGTCCCTTTAAGGAACCAAAGAAGTAATCCTGAGTCATATGGTGCAGTTAATTTCAGTAATAATAACTGAAAATTCAGTTGGTTTGGTGTTCTACCTCTGTGATTTATGTCTTTATTTTACAGCTTCTCAAAATTTTGTTTTCCTCCTTTGTGTCTAATAATGGCAATGATAATGATGGATTGATTCAGGCTTATTAGTAGGTTCTAGATGAAATTATCTTAATTCTGAAGTGTGGGGACGTGGACAGCTGATAATATGTTTGCATTTATTTTTTGCTACTATTATGATTTGAAAGTAATAGAGTATTTGTATGCTTATCATGGGAATATATCTGGTGATGTCTTCATTGAAATTATGACCACTGGAATAAAGTTTTGTTACATTGTTTGGCATTCAAAGCCAAGGAGACATTGCGGCCCTGGGAAACAAACAAACAAAACAAAGCAAACCAAAACCCAACATACAAATCTACATGCTACAGACATAGATATAATTGGTCAGCCTTTAGGGATTTGTAAAGTATAATAAACATGTAACTGAACAGAATTAGAGAGTAAAGTTGATTTAGAAAATTTTTAGGGGAAATCCAAATGGGCATACCTGTTATTCATTGACTCAGGTTTTCATTCGTTCTGTATTCTCTCTTTTTTCTCTTGGTGTACTTCGTATGTGATAAGCTGATATACGCAAATAAGAAGAAACAGTGATTTAAAATATACATGCACAAAAAACTAGTAACCAGAATTATTTAAGAAACAACAGGTACAGCAACATTTTGTAATGACTATTAATTTGGACATTTGCAACATTATCTTTTGTTTCACAGACTTGGCCTAGATTAATTGAGCACTAGTAGCATATTGATGAAATTAATACTACTGTAAATGATTATAACTTGAAGACTATTTATTAAGCAACTTTTTTCATAGCAGATAGGTTTTTTCTTTTTTTCCCTGAAAATGAAGTATTTACAGAACAATACATATGCGTAATAAATTTATTTATTTTAAACTGTCTTTCCTAATGTCTCTTCCTATTTTTAGCCCTACTCAATTACGATTACTAAAGAAAGGAGGTTCTGGAGACTAGATTTCTGTGAGAGCTCAGGGCGAAAATGTTGTGTTTTCTTGCTCTTCCTTGGATTTCATCCAAAGCCAATTCTGTTTAATCTGCCTGCTGCTGCTCTGGAAGTGACATCTGTTCAAATTTACACTCTTTATCATGGCTGACGTGTTGTTTGTGTGTCTGTTTACCCCAAGCCCTTGTTCTAACTGCCTCTTGCAGATAATTTGTGATTTTTTTTCTTCAGTCTATCACAGGTTGCTAGGCACTGAATTGCTGCATATGGAGCTTTGCTAGTAGTTTTTATTTCTTTTCCTCAGTTTTGCAATTATGTTTTGAAGAACAAATGAGAAGTCTAGATGCAACATGTGTATGAAGAAATATACTGAAGAAGGGTAGATAAGAAGTGAACGGGCGTGGGAGATATGACACACAGGAAATATGAATATATGATAAACGGATAAGGAATCTAGGAAAGTGTGGGCTCTGATATCTATGCATAGGCTTTGTAAAATAAATATTGCTTTGTAATTTTAGCTACAAAAGTAGTCTTAGGCCACACAACGAAATCCAGATGTGGGGTTCATATTCATTTATATGTAGATAATAGATCTTATACTGCAAGAATTCAAAAATAATGAATCTGATCTTAAAAGCTATGAGATGACCTTTGACTGTTATTAAAAAATATTCAGTCTAAATACTTGAATATTCCTGTACGTTCTGGCTGAATGCAGGTTTGCATTTTCAAATTTTCCCCAAAAATTTGCAATCATGAAATTACTGTCTGAAATCAGAATGAAATATGAGATTCTCCTTTGGTGACCCCAGGAAATTTAAGAGAAATTATATGTAACTTGCAAGGAAGATGAGAAAAACTACCACCTTCATGGACATGACGAGAAGAATCTCTGTGGAACAACACAATTTCAAAACCACTGTGCTATGTCCTAAAGGAAGTAAAACGCTCAAATGTACAAAAATAATATAAACTGAAAGCTGCGGTAATTTTGAATTATTGGGGAATGTAAAATTAAAAAGCAAAGTCAGCACAATTTTCATATATTCAGAGCTGAGATAGGTAACAAAAATATCTAGAAAGATGCAAATATATTCCTTTATTACTCTTTGGTGCTATAGAAAAGATCATGTAAACGTTTCCCACATCCTAAACCAGTAAACTCTCCAATTGGATTATTCTCTTCTGGCTTTTATTCTTATTTCTGTAATTATATAAGCATAACCAGGACAACTAAAAGCTGAAAAATTATTTAGTATTTTACATAGATGACGGATGAAAAACATCTAGTTGTAAATAATTTTTTAAAAGAAGAATATGTTATCTTTGCTGAAATCACCTCAAATAACTGTTTTTTCTTATGTTGTCCCACTGTAGAGTTTCAGTGAACTCAGCCTTAATTTAAAAATGGGATTCTGAATTATTTCTAAAAATTGGGCTATAGGCACTTGAACTCTTAGGGTAAGCCTGTTTGGGCAGTGAACCGGAGCAGCAGCCGCACAGTTACCGCAGGCGCACGGCGCGCACAGAGCTGTGCGGAGACACAAATTGCCCACACACGCATTCGCTTGCTCTTTTGAACAAATGTCGGTATTGATCCCATCCCGTGCTCCTGCGACGTGTGCCTGCTGGCTGCCTTGCTAACAAATTTGAGCTGACACACCTTTGAGCCAAATGCGCACAGCTGCATGATCCAGCTGTAGATTATGCCTTGCTTCTGCTGGATGACAAAAGACTAGTTGAAAGAGACAGTGAAAATATACTATGTAGATAGAAATTGTCTTCTTGTAATCACGTTCTCTTCCTTTCAAGTGCTGCACTCTTCCTTCTGCATACTTAAAACAGTGTTCATGTGATACTTGCACTTCTGTCACATAGGAAATGTTTCTTTTTTTTCTTAATCACGTCAGGGATTTCAAACTTTGTTTTATGATTTACATGGAAGATCTGTTGCTTGTCATTCTTGGATTCTTGTCTTCATTTCTGTGTAGTATTTGCTGCTTGTTAGTGTAAAATGAGAACATCTTTCAAGCTGTGTTGATGAAAATCATTATTAGTTGTAATTTCCATCTGCTTTTTCTGGTAATAAACTCTCCATTCTCATACCTGTTGCCAAGAAATTTCCTACATTCATCAGGCTGACCTCTTCCAAAATTCTTAAGAAACCACAAGAAGGATGTTGCTATAATGTGGAGGTGTTTCTTAAGGTTTTCTGAAACTTTTCCATGGGAGTTTCTCTAATGGAGAACACTGTGGAGAGCTTCAATTTCCAAAAGAAGTTAAATACAAGGAACACAAATGTGTTTCCATAGTTGTTGTAGAAGATTTCATGTCTAAAATGTCCAAATTCAGGCATGCACGACAGAATACTAAATGCCACATCCTAGAGATCAAAAAGCAATCAGGTGACATTGAAAATGGGTAGTCAAGCTACATAAAAACAAGAATAAAAATTCTGTTGGTCTATTATTTTCCCATTGGTGTAAGAGGTATTTTTGTTTGTTGTTATTACAAATCTATGACTGCTTTGCTAGTGGTAATATGTCACTCTACCTCAGAATCATTTAAGATAAGATCAGTATTTGCTTTTCTTCCTTCTTTTCATCTATCCACACATTGTAAATTTTTATCATATGCTCATGACAGTTCAATGCTATTCCTTGTGAGCTCCACCAAATTTGTCTTACCTGAGATATTTTAATTTTTCCCTTTTGCTATATATTTATTTTATCATATAGATGTTCCGTTATGTCTGTTGAGCACCCAGCAGAGGAAGGATGTAAAATCCTTACAAAAGCAGTATACAGGAGCTAATGAGTTGTTGATGGTTACTCAATCTGACTATTTGATGGATTTTACTATAGGAAAATGTACTCTTCCATAAGTGGGATTTGAAGAACATTATGAAAGCAGAGGTTGTGTTCATCCCCTATTGTTCTATTTACATTTTCAAAACACAAAAATAACAAAGTGATGCAATTCTGGTTATTATATCTGACTGGAAAATATTCGGCCTTGCTTTGGGCTATTTTGGTAGAAAGCAGTGAATAAGGTGCAGCTAAGCTTGCTGTTTGACTTCTGTTGGTATTTAGCTATGACTTAGATCTTATTTCATGGGGCATTTCATTCCCTAGATATGTGGAGAGGTAGGTACGTTCAGACTAAAAATTCAAAGCGATGCTGATAGCTTTGATCCCAGTAGCTGAGGAGGTATCTGTTACTAGAGATCCCTGCAAAGGTGTGATCACACCACAACTATTCTGTCTGCTTGCAGAAGCTGGATGGATTGTAAGCAGAGCAGCTCTTTGCTGGAGCCTGTTTTTAATAGCCCAAATGTGAAGGTTTTTGTACAGAATAACCCCTTGAAGAAAACACAAGTAACATGCAACTAACCATCAACAAAATGGTCAATGTGAAATGGAAATATTGAGACTAGATACACTTCTCTTTTCTTAACACATTTGTCTTTCTTTTATTTCCTCTACTGAATTTACTATTTACTATACAGTTTATCTAGAAACAATACTGAATGACCAGTTTTACTAAATAAGTGTGGGATTTTTTTAGCATACCTCAATCAGAGGAATATGCAGACTGCTAATTTCTCTGCTGCCTCAAAATCCTGTTGCCTGAACACTTAATGAAGTCCTACTTTATCAACATATGAATTTAATCAGCTTCTCTCTCTTTTTTGCATGGCAAGGCTTTGTACTGTGTCTGCAAGTTAAAATCCTTGATTATCATTCTTATTGTTTTTATTGTTTTTCTGAAATGTAGAATAGGAAGACAGCATGAGCAAGTAGATGTAGTATAAGGCAGAAAAAAAAGTTAAATACAAAACAGATGTATGTGTAATCACATTGATTACAGTACTGATTTTTGCTCCTCCTTCTGCTATATGTTGTTTGTATGATACAGAGACCATATTAGTCTTTATCAGAATCATTTGCCTTTTAAGCTGACTCTCAGAGTAAACTGAATATATATATATATAAAATGAGATGGGTAGATTTTTATCCCATGTAATTACAACATATTTGTATTAGCTTTTCTTTCTTACTAATTAAAGGAAATTCTTCCTATCAGATCTTCCAGAAGAGCTGCTTGTGGGATGCAAATAGTAGATGACATCTTTGATTTTGCTTTTGCAGTGTAGAAAAATAATTTGTCCTGATTGTTCCAGGTTATTTGAGAGAAAATTCTGGAACATATTGCCATCAGCACTGATACTGGGTCAAAGCCAGCTTGTAGGAAAATGTTCCAAGTTTACTAAGTACAACTTTTGCTCTTCCCCCCATATTGTCAATATAGGAGAACTGTTTCGTGGATTTGTTAAGTAATAATCTCCTCAGTCTGAAAAAAATATCCCACCAATTCTATAGTAAAAAAGCAGCAGACACAAAAAAAACCCTATTTGTAATAGTCACTTGTTTCAAATTATTGCATACGTTCTCCTGTTTTACAGAGGTGTCTGAGGTAACGCTGTTTTCACCTCTGTGGAGAAGGATTATTAACTGTAGTCTCTTAGGAAAGTGTGGCTTTATTATTCTGTCTTGCAAAGTTTGATTTCCCCAACATTAAAAAGTAAGCTGTTAGCATAAAAGGCATGCAAATATCTCAAAATCAGCTGTGCTTCTGTCACCAGCACTCCAGAAACAGCAAGAGATTCCCCTTGGCCTGAAGCAACCTGCTGCCATCATGGCTTCAAGTGGCTTTCCTGGGCAGCCAAAGGGGGACAGGCTCAGTTAACCGTTGATGACAAATGCTCCTAGGAAGAACCATAAAACTAGATTTTAACCTTTAAGAGGAAGTCAGTGCTTACCTTTGCCATGGTACAATTGCTTGGTAATGCAGCTCAGTATATCACAGTGCATGATGTGAGACTAATGCTGCATTTATCGCCGTGAGGTCTGACTCCACGGTACCAATCAAAGGGAATGGCACTCCATGGCCAGGGCTTGGGACTCTTGCATTTCTATGTAGAACCTGTTCAAGCTGACACAGGCTGGTATGCCAACTCATTTAGTGTTTGCTTTAATCAATCTTTGCAGTGCCTTTTTTCTGCTCCAAAATCATCGATTTTATTTACCTTTGGTGTTAGTAATGGCTTAGAATATTTCTTCTGAAGCATTAGGAGATTATGAGAGCAGCCTATTAAGTATGAAAAAACGGTTGGCTTGGAAGTTTGCTTTCATGGTTTCCTATTTGGAATTTCCTGGTTAAGCAAAAGGCCTCAGGACAGGTAGTACTGTTATTGGTCTGTGGTGAGGTAAATGCTACTTGTGTCAAAGTGGCTGGAAACTAGTCTCCTGTTTCTATATATAAACATAAACATTTATAGTGTTCTCCTCAGGACAGCTTGTAACCAAATCCTTTATTTATTTATTTATTTATTTATTTATTTATTTATTTCCCTGCTGGAAATTATCTGAAGAAATTTATTATATGTTATATGTATGTTCATGTGGGACAAGCAAAACATAATTGCACCTGATGGCTCTTGGTTGAATAGATGTATGCAAAACCTGTTTTCACTTTTTTTCTTCTAAATTATGCCACCTATTGTGGAACGGTCGCTAAGATCGCACACTGCAAACTCAAATCCCACCTACAAATAGAAATATACCCTTTAGTACTTTGTCATTGAGACCCAGACCTGATTCTTCCTTATTTTTCCAAGACAGCAAGGATTGCAAATAAAAAAATTGCAAGGATACAATGCAATTTAAGCATTGAAAGCTATGAGAATGGAGATTGATTCAGACTGAAGTTTTGGTTGTTAATCAGTATTTTGAAACCTTCTCCCTCAAAGTTAACCTTTTTCATTTAGGTAGAAAGTGAAGTTTAAAAATTGATGCTCTTAAAGAATTGTCATGATGAGACTAATTTAATGGAATTTCTTTTATATTAAGGCCTTCTAATGAAAGCTCATAATATGAGGAACAGCAGTTGTAGTATTTCTAGGAGAAACAGAGCCACACTTATGTCACATACTCTTAGTTTAATATATTTTCAGTGACCACACCATGTCAACTACCTTGGTAAGGGAAAATTAGTTCCTACTGTTTCCTTATAGTTTCCACTGTTTTATTTTTTATGGTGTGTTTAGCTTTTCAAGATTAAAGGTAGTCTGTTTCATCTTTCTGTCATATCTTCCTAAGCAGAGGGGAAATTGGAGCAGACAGCTTTAATAACTTAACATACAGTAAGGAAATGAGGCACAGGCAGAATATAAAAAAGCAATCTAAAATTCAGCACCTTAAGTGCCTGGAGCTTGAAAATGACTAAGGTGTTATAACTTAATAATATCTTTTTGGAATCACATTTTGGACTAAAAATAAGGGAGGAAATACAGCTCAAGATCTGTGATAAAGTGTAGTGCCCTGTTACTTTTTCATTACAAAGCAGTTTGTATAGAAGTGAAAGTAAGTTTAAACACACATTGCTGAATTATTTAGCATTTAGTTAATGATAGTTTAGATCAATAATTGAAAGATACATTTTGTATTATGAAAATTTTTCTTATATCCTTTTCTAAACCCCAATAATGAATGTTTAATAAAGAGAAAAAAAGAGACACTTGCCTAAGTAAAAACTGAAATTCATGTCAGGCAGCTATGTAGCAACTGCATTTGTAAGAGTTCATTGCAACTTTTATTTATAGTCTCTAAAGTGCTTGAAAAATCAACATTTTTTTTCCACTAGGACTTTATTTTATTACTGGTATCATAAAATCAGTGTACTTTTTCTTAAACTTAAAAAAGTTTCCAAATCATGCTTTTTGCTAGAAATGAGACTGATGCACAGCCTTCTATAAAGGGATTTTAAAGTACTATGGTGCTGCAAATTTACTAACTGTAACAGAATGAACTTTTGTTGCAAAATCTTCAAATTTTTAAGTGAAATTCTGGCAAATAACTGTGAAAGAATATAAACAGAATCCTCACCTCAGTTGTAGCCTTTTGCTTAATTACTGTTTTCATTTTACTTAGAAAACATGAAATGAATCCAGAGCTTCGGTTTTTACTATGTAAATAATTTTAACACAAAATGCACGACTGGCAAAGTTTCACTTGTGTGTTTGAAAATAATCAGCTTACTTTATTTTTTCAGATGATTATTTATTATTTCAAACTTTTCCTGCAATGAATTTTGCAATGAACCATCAAACTATCAAGTTAATTACAGATTTGTTAATCTAAATAACTACTCAGGTTCCCACCTGTAGCACTGGCCACCACCAGGAAACTTAAGGTTAACTAGCCAGTTTTCTGAGACTTGTGTATTGAATGATATATATGAGAGAAATATACCTTCTGCACACAAGTAAACTCTCTTTTACTCAACAAATCTGAAGTTCTGGAGGGTGCTAGGATTAGATTGCAAATATGTAAAGTTATATATAATTAGAACTAATTTTGTAATAGGAGAATTAGTTCTTTAAAATACTGAATATGTCCTGTATCATCCAGAACCCATCATCAAGGTTCTTCTAACGCCAACTGAATGTAACAAAAACACTTGACAGAAATGACTCAATTTCTGAATTACTTACTGCAAATGAAAGCTATCAAGTCCTTCTTCATACCTTAATTTATATCTTTATTTATATTGAAAATTGATATGATTCTGGAATACATATTTTGTTTCTGTCCCCTTAAATGTTTCAGTTACAACTCCAAGCATTTCAACATAGGAAAAATAAATATAATTTACCTTCTTGTGATGGTTTGACTATTATATCATTTGCAGTTAAAATTTTAATTAAGACTTTTGGAATAATTTATCTAGGAGTATATTTTTCAGCTTGCATTTTTTTTTTTTTTTAAATATTTCTGTATATATATGAAGTAATATCACTTTATTTGATTCTATGAAGTACATATATAATCAAGATAAGCAAGAAAAGTAATTTAAAACATCGTACATCATCATATCAAAAGTTACATCCACACTATATCATTAAATATGAGAACGCAAATAAGTAAAGTGCGTGGCTTATATATGCAATTACTCAGAACATTCAGCAACTAAAAGGGAAGTTGCCAGAGGGTGTAAACATCTTGCCGTAGTAGGAGCATTGCTTTAATCTTGCGGCAGCCAGAGACCAGAAGGTTCCACGCCACATTTCTCAGCCCAGTGTCTGACTGGGACTTGGGCTGAGCCAAGGCTGTGCCCGCTGGTGATGGGCTGAGATCTGTTTTGTAAAAAGAGCCATTGACCTGCTTAATAATAGTGGCATTTTATTTCTGGCAAAGTGTATGTAAGTTGCTGCAGATGACAACACTGAGAATCCCCATGGTGAGAGATTTGTCACGTGTCTAATATTAGCCAGCTTCTTAAGAATGGATGTTTGATTTCCATTATTTTGAATACAAATAACTGCATAATAACTTCTTGTTCTCTTTCCACATCTGTCTATTCTGTCCCTTACTTGCTTTGCAAAATCTTCTGTTTTAAGGAACTTAAAGCAGAAATTTTCTTGTTTAACCCTACTCAATTCAGTCTTTGACAGTAAGAAAAGAGCAAACTCCCTAAGCTACTGTAAAAAGGTTATAATGATGTCCTGTAAATCAAGAAAGCAATCTTACTTGCCCAGATAAATCTTTATTATGCATGAATTTCTGCAGTTATGTCACCAAGATTTATTTCTCTTTAGGCCTGATACAAAATGTGAAAAGGATGCAAGAAATATTTACCGGAGCTCACACTGTGTTAGAAAAACAGCAAGTTTGAGAAGTGCCCGTGGTTAACAGTTTGCTTATTGTTAACTTTATCATATATTTAATGATAATAGTGTTCAAAGAAAACGAATTACCAAAGATATGAATTAAAAAGAACTCTAGCCTTTTTATTTAACTTTAAAATTGGAAAACTTAGAAAGCTCTAAAGATATATTTTAGGACTTCATAGGTAATGAAACAATTGAGGTTGTTTTCAGTCTCACATATTAGAGGTATCTAAATCTAACCTGCCTTGAAACATTTATTATGAATTAACATGTTAATTTCTTAGCTGTTCCTCACAGTCTATTGAGTATTTGATGAGAGGGTACAGATGTAGTTTTAGATATGATAAGATTAAGTGACTTGTAAAATCTCATTCATTTTAAGGTGTCTGCCCAAGGCCTGAACTCGAATTCATGGAAACCACATTGACGATTTTCATGATCCTAAGCAGAAGTTTATTAAGTCCTGAATCTATTACTCATTGTTAATTGATTTCAATTTTGCTGGATTAATTTCATTTTTCAGTAGGTACTCTATTCTTGTTCCCTTTCGTTTTCTTTGCAAATGTATTTTTAATTTACAGTCTTATCGACCTTGTTAAACTGTCTTCATAATATAAGCAGTTAATACCTCAGAGTTTCCTCAATAGATCAATCAAACCATCTATCCCACTTATTTTGTATTATGTAGTCATTTGCTTTAGTTTAAACAACGAACTTCATTAATTGAAAGCCATTTGTTCCTGTTCCCTACTGCTGTATAGCACAAAATGATGCCAATTCACAGGACAGATAAACACATCAAGCTCTACAGTACAGAGGAAGAAAGTAAGAATCTGCATATTTTAGAACCCCATAATGCAGTTGTCACCAGGCTGAGATGATCTCTGAAAAAGCGATTGTGCATTATTGACTATTTATTTCCTTTCATGACTGCTTAGTTCAGGACAGATTTTAAGGGTCTGAGTGTAACCTACAGCATTGTGATTTCCAGAGTTGTCCCTGTACCAAATCGTTGTGTCACAAACTGCTGAGTCACGGCTATGAAATTTCTGAGTTGCATCTTTGGATGCTGCCATGTAAAAGTTACAGAATCACAGACTGGTTGAGGTTGGAAGGCACCTCTGGAGATCATCCAGTCCAACCTCCTGCTAAAGCAGGTTCAGCAGAGCAGATCACGCAGGAAGGTGTCCAGGCGGGTTTGAATGTCTCCAGAGGAGACTCCACACCTGCTCTGGGCAGCCTGGGCCAGGCTCTGGCACCTCAAAGGAATAAGTTTCTCCTCATATCCAGATGGAACCTCCTGTGCTTCAGTCTGTGCCCATTGCCCCTCATCCTGTCATTGGGCACCACTGAAAAAAAGTCTGGTCCATCCTCTTGACACCCACCCTTGGGATATTTATCAGCATAAATAAGGTCCCCTCAGCCTTCTCCAGGCTAAACAGCCCCAGCTCTCAGTCTCTGCTCATAAGGAAGATGTTCCAGACCCCTCATCATCTTCATAGCCCTCTGCTGGACTCCCTCCAGTAAATCCTTATCCTTCTTAAACTGGGGAGCCCAGAATGGAAGAGTCACTGAGAGTGGTTTTTAAATACTTTGTTTCTAAAGAAAAAAATGATTTTGTGATGTTTTTTAAATCTTATGTTCTTTGTTTACCAGTAAAGCAGCTGGTTCAAGACAGAGGAACCTTTTGACTGTGCAGTTCTTAAAAGTAGTAGTATTATATCACATTAAACTCAAAGCTCAAGTGAAAAATTAAAAATGCTGGGGAAAAACACTAATAATGGGGAATGCTGAAAGACCAAAATCTTCCTGGTGGTGATTTTGTGCTTTGCCTTTCTGTTCAGCCATTCTGTTGCCTCCTAGAGGCTGATGCTCCACAGATGTACCTGGGGAGTGTTTGATTTACCACAGAACTCACACAGGCTCTGGATGCAGCAGTGTTGCCATCACCATCTCCCATTTCTTGTCCTCAGACTTTGCAAATTGACTTTGTTTGATCTCACTAGACACAAGTTGTACAGAATACAAGTGAAGCTAACTGAATGCTAACCTGCTTTTTAAAAATCTCTTTGAAAAGTGCAGCTCAGATCATCACACTCAATAGTGCCACAGTCACTGTTACAGTCAGATTAATTTTTTATTCTGCTTTTGAGTGTATTCTCCAACCCCATTGCAGATAAATGGAAAACGATTTGATGTCTAACTTAAAGTTAGTGCTTCTATATAAGCATTATGTTTCTGTACAATAAGTCTTTACCATTGTTACAAATGACAGCAATATCAGAAATGAAAGGCTTTTTTCAGTTTGTCTGGTTTATGTCTGATTGCTTCACAGAACAACTAAGGAGAGGGAGATTTTGGAGAGAAATGTGTTTGTAAAATCACAAAATTTAGCAGAATGAATCAAGGGGTGATGTAGTGTTTGAAACTGCTTTTAATTATCTTTTCAACTGACTGGATGTAAATGTGGAACTGCCTCATTAAAGAAAAACACAGCAAGTCGTTAGCAAAAAAAGCAGCAGAAACCAGATTCACTTACTCCTCCTGTTTCTTATGTTCTTGTTTTTCTTTGTCTTTCTTGTCATGATGAGTACAGAAATGAACGGCCTAATTAAAGCGGAAACTGTGTGAAGTTTCCAGGAATGTGTTTCCACACAATCTGTAATATTGTTAGAATCCTCTTAGCTAATGTAGTAATATTTGCCTCAGACAAAGGCCATTTTGGCTTTACTTTTTGACAGGATCTTACTGTGACTAATACGTGTTAAGGATTGTATGTAATGGTAATGCTGTACTTCCGAAAGCTTTAAGGCTTTCACTGTATCAGGAGTGCTGAGAAATTTCAGATCATTTTTCAGTCCCATGGCTTATGGTGAAGGAAAAGAGTCTAGTTTGACCCAGTAAATGCAAAACGACATGTGTCTTCAATGAGCAATTGAAATCTATTTTGGATCCTGAGGACAGCAAATGAAGAAAAATAATTTACCTTTTTATGGAATGACCAGAAAGAACTGGAGGAGTCATTATCCTTGGAAATTTCCATTTCTCAATGAAAAGTGCAAAACTTCCAAAAACTCTTCTGACACAAAACTTTGGAAATATTGCTGTAAATTTTACAGGGTTTGATAGGTAAACTTGGTAAAAGCTACACTTTAGAAAGCATAGAGCAGAGGAGAGAATTGAGGTGGGAATAAATCACTTTACAATGTAGCAAAATAGACAAAGAAAAGGACTTAATATTTTTCATAGGGACATTTAGTTTCTGAACACCTGATTTATCAATTTTGTCTTTATGGAGAGCTACACATACTTGTGCAAATTTGACTTTTTAGATACTTTTTTTTTTTTTTTTTTTTTGAGGATAGAGTAATTACAGGTTGTTTCTCCCTAATGATGAGGGGTAAATTACATCAGTAATGAAATATTGGCCAAAGGGGACCAGACATGTTTCTTGCAGATCACCTCATTAGCTTGTTTCCAAATATGTTCACCAGAGTGAAACTGCAGCATGTGACTAACTGTAGTGACAAACATCTGTGGTCTTAGCTCCAAAAAGGCTTTTGGGAGTGGGTAAAGAGAAACAGTTCTTATTTAATCAGATTAAATGTAACCTGAGAGACATTTTTTGTCATCTGTGGTCTTGTCCCAATCTGCTGTTACTCCTTAAAAATTACTTACGGGGTTAAGTTTCTATTTAAAGTTGCATAATTTTTTAGTTAAAGAATGATTTCCATCTGCATTGCAATGATTACAAATATGGTCGCTGCTAATCACCAAACAAAACCAACCAACCAGCCAAGCTTGTCTGTACTCCAGAAAAACACCCAAGGGACTGAGCAGCCCTATCTTAAAAACCAAGAAATATGGCACTTCCAGAGGACAATGTAGATGTGTAAAACTTAGATAAAGTTTTCAAACTATTTGTAATTGATGATGATAAAAAGGAGGCAAATTGATTGAACACACATTTTCTATGCTTCCAAGTAACCTGCTGCTTTCCACTCTGGAACAAAAGGATGAGTTCAACAGCTTGAATATGTTTCAAATAGCTGTCTACAGTAGCAGCATAAGTTATTTGTGCCAGCTGAACAGGATTAATGTGTTTTGCCAAAATAAAGTTAATTATTTTAATTCCTAAAGAAATTGTTTCTAATGACTGTGAGCTACAGCATACTTGTTACCAGTGAAGCATTAGGACTGGATTGGATGTGTGACTCCCATATTTTCTCAATTTTGTACATCCAGCATTTGGTGTTACAGAAGTTGTAGGTGGATATTCACCCCTTACAGAGATCCTTCCGAAGTCAGAAGTAATGTAATAGAAGCCAGGTCTGTGCAAGAAATCCCTGGAACCACTTGTCATAAGAGAGGAAAAAAGGTATTTCTGAAAGCAAGGACTCAGGGAAAGAATCCTCCTTCTAGATCTTCTCCACTTCTAACACCTGAAATGACTTCAGCTCTTCAGCCCTAAAGGCAGGTGCTGTCATTATAGAGGAAACAAAAGGTAGATTTGTGGTTAGAGAAATCTATCTGCAGGGTAAGATCTCCTTGGCCACATTTCCATGCTCCTCTGGGCAGAGATAAGTTTCAAGTTTTTCATTTTCAAGAGGGATTTCTCCATATTGCTTTAGAGCATACCACCATGTCAACAGCAAATGTCTGTCTTCATTTTTTTTCTGCATTAGAGGTTAGCAGGCTCTTCCCATATTTCTACTTATCAGCAAATGTAAGGGAAACCATGTATTGATTTTTAAAAAGATGCAATTTTCTTTTTATTTTCAGAATTATTTAAGTGAAAACCATGAAGTTAGATTTCTTTTTTTAACATATGCTGCAGCATGAAATGGAAATTTGTACTTATCCATTTCATGCTGTGTTGGTATGCATGTTTGTATCCACAACTGGCAAACATGGTTACAAAATGCTTAATTATTTTTATTGCATGATAAAACATTGATGAGTTCTCAAAACCTGAATAAATTTGAAGGCTATTAAAAGGTACCTTTCAAGCCCCAAAATTGCCTCTGTGAGGTTTAAAATTCCTGCTACTTAATGTGAACATCTTTAGATCAGCAAATATTAGACATAAATGGACATGACATTATTTTAGTCTAATTTTTAATTTCAGAAAACATAGAAAGGAACACTTAAATATTGGAAGCTAAAAAAATATAGTGCATGAACAGGATAAGAACATATCAAATGTGCCATACTCAACTCCTGTCATAAACCTTTTATTTTCTTTTTCTGGAACTCTGTTAGACTCTCAAACCTGCCTTTTATTTCTTATCTTGAGAACTGGTTTGCAGTCAATGAAGTGGGATGCACTGAGGTGTATCCATTTGGCTTTTTTGAAATCTACTCTAATTTTTAATGATATTTTCAATGGTTACTTCATTTTTTATTATGGGAAACTGTCAATTTCTGAGGATTATAATATGTTCAATTTTACCAGATATGCAGGCTGTGAAATACTGCTTGCAAATGTCACTTTGTGGTTATGTTCTTTTAGAAGTCTTTTCTTTCTATATCAGGTTCATGTGTATGAAGAAAAGATTGTATCCAGTGGTCCGTTAAGTTAATTACCAATATCTATTCCCAAGAGAAAAAGGATCCTCTGGGAAGTAACTCCACCTGTTTTCTTTTATAAAGAAATGCATTACTCAAGGTTAGAGTCATGACTTTAGGCATAGATCTCTCTTTAAATTGCTGGTTTTCTCTACAAAAAGGTATTTATTAGTAAATAAGTGTATCAAATTTGCAAGATACTGCTTTTCAGCTTTTAAGTTAGATTAAAGACTAGTGGTTGTTTGTCAAACATGTTATGTTAAGTGAAAGGTTAGAGAAAAATAATCTGAGAGATTAAGTGTATCAAAACTGCAAAGGCCCCTTTCAGGATCCTCTGTATTAATTTTCCACTAGGGCATAGCTATCTGTTCCAACCGAAATGACACGGTACCTCTCCCCAAACCTGGTAGACCTTGCAAGAGTGCAATGTATTACAGCAAGAGCTGTTTCTCTAGAATACCACCTGCAAACAGCAGGATGCTGGACATGTTTAACTGTACTGAAGCAGGATGAGGAGCTTGCATCCCCATTCTTAGTCCTGCCCCATCCTTCTCTGTATTCTGTCCTCTCCACAAATCATGTGTTCACATCTGCTGTATTCATGATACCACTCCGAGCTTGCAGGTTTTACTTATCATTTTAATCTTGAAATAGCAGATTGTAAACAGGTACCTATTTTGAAATATATTTTGCCTGTCAGGATATTAGATAGAATGGTGTTGCCATGGGATTTTTCTCCAAGATTTTGAAAACTTGTGTATAGTTTAAGACAACAGCTGTATGGATTGTTTAGTAGGATCTTGTAGTAGCTGTGATTTAACAAACTTGTATCATTTTACCTAAGCTATCTTGGTTTGTTGAATTGGATCCCAGTCTTGCAAACACTTATCAGGCAGATCCTTCACAATAGTTCACTGCTGTATGAAGGGCTGGGTTGAGAGAGACATTTTTCTTTTCCTATATTATTCTTTCTTTATGCTTGTACAAAATATATCAGAAAAAATATTACTCTTTTTTCCTTTTCCTCCATTTTAGATGATACTCTTGTGTAACTCCTTTCAACAACAGATTTCAATATAATCAAAAAGCATCATTTTCTTCATTAACAGATCAGGTAACTGAAGCACACTAGGTTAAACAACTTGCCAAAATAATAAACCAAATTACTACCAGAAGTGGCAGGCACTGAGGGGTTCCATGAGCTGGCACCTGCAGTCACCAGGCGCAGCTGTTGTCTGCTTATCATACAGAATCAGAATATACAGAGCTTTAGAAATACAGAGAAGAGCTGGATGGTTATTTAATATTTGAATTTCAGAGTGTTTCATTTGCTGCTTTGCTTAATCCTACTTTCACCTTAAATGGCTCATCAAAACCTTGGGTTTTGATTGTGTATGCATAATTAAGGACATTTGAGAAGTGATGGCAGTCATGTTAAGTCCCTGGTGACTGGAAAAAGGGAAACATCACACCCATTTTTTAAAAGGGTAGAAGGTCTCAAAATGCAGATTTAAGTTTGAATCCCGTTTTCTTATCATAGGTACATCCTGACTGATTTTGTAGAGAGCAACAAGCAAAATGGTTGGCACAAACCTCCAACTTTGGAATATGACTTCATATATCCTTTTTACCTTAATGAATCCAATAGTAAAATTAGTTTTTCTGTAACTGTATTCAGAAGTGTCATTTTTTACAAATAAGCAGGCTCTGTCCATTCACTAGGCACTTGATGTATTTCAGAAGTTTTATTAGGAGATTAAAGATAAAATTATTTTTAGTGGTTACAACCAAACTCCAGTGAAGAATTTGTACATGAGCAGAATCTTAGTGTTTCAGCTTTGAATAACTTTATGTTTATCCAGCTGCACATACCAAATAACACAACTGTTACCTTTAAAGTAGTCGAAAAACTAAGGAAATTGTCTTGAAAAGGTGTCCGAGATAGTCTAAAGAGTTAACCATGAGGTTTTTGAAAGGCAATTCCAGTTAACTTCAGTGGGAGTTATCGACACTTAACTGAGGACTAATTTGATACTTCTTGAGTTATTAGATGGTTCAGTATTGGTAAAATTACTGTCATTGTTTTGCAAATTATTTAGCCAGATCTTAGACAATATTAAGTTAAAACATCAAGAAGAGTAATTTTTTTTTTTTTTTTTTTTTTTTTGTTGACTGCATATTTCTAAAATTAGGAGCTCTGAATAGTCCTCAAATCAGTGGGATGCTTATTCTGAAAGTTTGTGCTGACTAAGCTTCTCAGTATGTCATAGCTAATTAACAGCATCACCTCAGTCCCTTCCTTTATTCAGAGAACTGCATTTCCAGTGCCGTTTGCACATGCAATCAGCTCGTTTCAACACAGCATTTTTGAAAGCTGGTCCTTCCCCAGCTGTCCTCAATTTGAATGGATGCTGCCGCTCAGCAGTGAGCACCGCTGCCTCCCCAACTGGTGCCATCCTGCCCGAGATGGACATGCTTAGCCAAGAATCTTCTTCACATATTATGCCTCTTTTAACTTGTTTGTTTATTTGCTTTTTGGTTTTGTTTTTCTTTTAAGAGACTGGAGAGAGCCAGTTAGGAGGCCCAGGAGATAAATCTTGAAGCAAGGGAGCTGTTAAGCTGAAGTGTTGTTTTCAGAAATGGAACAAAACAACTCAGCAACTCAGAGCCAGCTTGCTCTGCTTCTCTCCTTGTGAATTATGCATCATTCCATCAAGAAAGTTGCTCCCGCTCAGCTCATACTGACTGGCAATACTGTCCAAGGAACACAGAAATGTAGGAGAAACACTTTTTTTCTTCTGTCCATGTACAGTCAGCAGCCTGTAGCCCTAGGGAATATTTGATCTGATGAAGCACCACAAAGCTTGTGTTTGACTGGAGTGCGCGGATTGCAACTCACAGTGCTGGATGTACTGCGGTGCAATTCAGATATGATGATTTGAGAATAATTATTGCTATAATCAACTTATGATATGTCTCTTTATTTTTAAGAAAGCTTGCTTATAAATAAACTGTACTGTTAACAGCAACTATTAGTTATATTAGTTATATGTATGGCCATTTTAATCATGGAAAGAATCAAGTTTTTAGAAGCCTTTTGAGTTTAGTTTAGGATATACTGCTGTAATTACCTATTGTGAAACATTCCAGTAGGCAGAAGCAGGCAGTTCATTGGAATTCAATTCGACCACTATTAGCAGAAAGATTTCAGGTTGAGTTCCCTGAGAAGTTGAAGTTATCCTTGAAATTCTGTGGCACACATCTACCGTTCTTTATTAGGCAGATGACTGATTAATTAATTATGGCAACCCCAACTGGATGTTGTGACATTTTCAAACATAAAAATAAAAAAAAATCCAGTGTAAGTATCAGTAAAATTTTGAGTACTAACGCTAAAGGAGAGTGGTATTATTAGACAAGAATTAACAGAGGTTTAATTGTTATCCCACTTCTACCAGATTTGCACCCATACAGAAGTAGTGATTTAAGATCAACCAGTTTTCTCTGTCCACAGACATTATTGCACTTACAAATAATTTATTAAGTGCCTTAGTACCTTATGAATGCACACGATCTGATTATTATGGTTAGAAATCTTTCTATATTCCTTTTCCATTTTCTTTGCAGAGCAAAACATGACTGTATTTGCAGCCACATATTAAATGCCTCTTTTTACAGGTGGATGCTGTTCAGGTACAAACCTGGATCAAGCATCATAGTTTCCCTCTGCCTGTACTTTCCACTGCAGTCTTTCAATATATAACCCGTCTTTGAGAACTGTTACTGTATGCCATTGTCATTAATGGTCCTGAACCATTATGTGTAGGCAGCTACTTGACTGAATGGATCAGCCTTCATCTTCTGGTAGTTATTATGTGCATTAAATCTCAGTGACTAACACTACCTTCATCTTATACTCTCTCTTTTCTTAGTGGTAGATCCTTGTGTTCGTGTAAGACACCCCTCTCTCGCTTTTTTTGTATGATCTGGTGCTGTTAGTTATCCTCCACCTTGCATCCCTCTAGGACAGTGTAATAGGAGACTGTGCTCAAATAACACAAACAAAGGAAATCTGATGTTTTACCCTTCACAGCATAACACTTTGTATCAAGTTGAGATAGATTTGTAGATAACAAATTTGTAGATTAGTTTAGGTGCATGTACCTACTAAGCATAGGTTGATCAAAAAAAATGCCTACATTAATTTGAGATTACCGTTTTGTAAGCACATATAAGTATACCGCCTTCAAGAAGCTGTTATGTTAACATGAATTGCAGTTCAATGTTTTCAGAATGGAAATGATCAAGGTATCACAATGGCACCAAATGACTGTAACCCAAAAGTTAACTGAATAAAAGTCCTTTTGAAGTTTGGCAAAAATAGCAATGGTATGAGAGTTTTACAAAAAATAAAATATTTATATATGCAATGGAAAGAAGTATCCGGTCAGATTATGTAACACTTTAATCACTCCTTCTCCCTCCCACATGACTAAATGTTGATCAGAATCTTGAAAAACATTTGCTTTTAAATCAGGAACTGACAAAACCAGTGAGAATGCTCTTTCTTGTAAATTCTTTGTAGAGAGAAAACGTTTTACTGCAATCACTCAGGGCCTGGCCAAGAGCGAGGAGCTATGCTCGGCTAATGCAGCCCCTGTCAGTGGCACCTGCTGGTATTAGCAGGAATGTATTTTGACCAGTAGAATAAAGGTGTTTGGTATCAATGCTAATGCTTTTAGAACAAGGTTACAACAGCAGAAAGAACACAATAGCAAAGGTGACGAGTAACATTTTCCTACTTAAAATTTATCTTATCCTGTTAAAAGCAGTCTCAATATAGATTGATTGCTGAGATTGCTCATAGCGAATTTATGAGTGAAAACGTGAGCATTGTATGCTTTATGTTGGCCTAAGCATGATGTATAGATTGGCCTTTGTGTGATGCAGATGAGAAGCTTCTTGTCTTTATGACCTGCTTATGTGTGTGTGTGTGTGTCTTTATAGCTTTCTCCATCATTTCAGCTAATGATTGATACAGTTCAGAGGGAGTGACTTTGCTGTCTTAAGTCCTTCATGGATTCCATTCTACATTCTTCACAATTGCTGCTGTAGATTAAAAGGCGCTTGAAGGAGTGATAATTCAGCTTCTCTGCTTTCTCGTCTTTGGGAGTCCTGCTTTATCCTCTAGGACATAATTATTCATCAATCCGTCACTGTCCCTGGAGCACTGCTGTGGGAGAATTAACAGGCTAACTGTGTGTGAAGTGTGGTGCCTGTGGCCATTGAAAAAGTTGCTAGCAGAAAGACTTGAAGATTAATGTAGATTTGCCATCTTTTACATACCAAATGCAAAGTTGTGGAGCTTTTATTATTTTACTGTTCGGTCCCAAAATACAGTAAGATTAAAATGTTTTTGGCTTAGTACCGTTATGATAATAACTCTGTTTTTTAAAACAAAGATATTTAGCAACCATCACTATAATCATAGAAAGAGTGCACTGCTGCTAATACTATGCTAATTTTAACAAACTTCGGTTAATTCAAAATTCTTTGCTTTAGAAAAAGGTTTGTCGTTGTTATATTCACATTGACTTATCAATTAAATGCTAGTTTTTCTAGTGAAATCCACATTTTTAGGTAGCTTTTAGGCAGCTATATCATGAGAAAGAGGTAAGCTATCCTTTCCAACTAAACAGAAATGGAAAAAAAAAGGAAATGACTATGTTTCAACAAATGACATTCTAACTGGACTCAGATTCTTCCTGGTTCCTCCAAAAACATACAAGACTTCATAGTTCTTCACACTCATGGCTGTATAGATGTTAATCTCCTTTGAATGTTTACTACACACAGCTCTGTCATTCGTGTGTTAACTAAACGGTTTGAAGGATGAGAAAGAAGAACCACAAAATTATAGAAAACAAATTGAAATATCCAGATATTTTAGAGTGTTTATCCTGATACAGCATACAAGTTTCTGAAGGATAATTTGGAGGAAAAAGGAATGAGACTGCTAGGGCTCTATTGATAGGTGTTCCAGTGCCCACGATTATCCTGTTCATCATAATCCCTCAAAGGAAATTTGCCCTTCCAACAACTATTGGCTCATGTATTATTCTATGTCATATAAAGAGGGTTCATCTATTCTCTACATCCGTACTCAGTGTGCAGTCTCTTTTGTTCTGAAGTGTCTGGCTTAGTCTGAGCCTGTTTACAGTGCAGCTGACATTTTGAACCACAGAACGTGACAAGCTGACAGTGCCTCTGATTATAAAATCTGCTCATCTGCTGATATTAGTTAAGAGTAGGATGATGTATGAAACAAGTCTTAAATGGATCATACCATACTCTAAAACATGCACGTTTCAAATACTTTAAGAAGAAACGGTTTGTGGCTTTTGTTAATTTTGTGTTTTCATTTGGCTTGAAGACTGTGTCAGTATTTGTTATTATTTGTTCTTATAGTATACACTAGGCACTGAAATGTGTAAATCCTTTTCCATTGCAGTAAGTTAGCATTTGTAGCTATAAAAACCAAACCACTGCTGAAAAAAGTTAATGAAATGCCACAGTTTCCGAAGTTCACCATCTGCAGTTAGGATTGACACCTCAGCTTTATATCTAAATGCCCTAGTAGTAACTAGACTACTAGCTGGCACTAGAGATAATGACAGCTACTGCCTCCCATTACACCACCAAATTGTCAAGAGTTTGTCATTACTGCCAAATTGTCAAGAGTTCAATATATGCTGCCCAAAATATTTTGTAAATCTGCAAAAAACAGTCTAACTAATCAGTTAAATTGTACTATATTGATTATGGCCATCATGGAAGTCATTGTTTTCTTTTGCAGACTTCAATATGTGTAAAACAAAATGAAAAGTGATATTCAATCAGGGTGGTGTATTTTCAATGAAAGTGAGGAGTTCAAATATTTTTGTAATACAGTTTACATTCATTTGTCATGTGGGCTGGATTTAGAAATGTCATGATATATCCAGTCTCTATGGATTTCTTTTCATTGTACTTCAGAGACATTGAGGAGCATTTCAAGTCTTTCACCTCACAGCCAGAAAAATGCCTGTATTAGATGTTTAATGTGCTAATACATAAGGCTACCACAATAAAAATGTTCAAGTTCCATTAAGGATCTGGCTAAAATCCGTACTACTGGGAAATTTCCAGCTAGACTGACTGATGTTAACTGCTTCAAGCCAATACTGTGACTGTAATTCAGTACAATTTACTTTTATGATGTGCCACCCTTCATAAAGAGCTCACTCTAAACAGAATATGATGGGTGCTACTTAGAGTCCAGCAACTGCTCAGATACAGCCTTGGATGTCTAACAAACAGCAGTTCTATTCGTGTTTGGATTATTGAATGACTGAATCTGTCATATGGGCTTTTGTCATCACATCCTGATGATTATGCCTTCATTTTCTCTGGTTGGTAAATATGATTCTTCCCCTCTCCTACCTGTCCAGAGTGAGGTCTCAGATTTTTTTTTGCTCAGCTAGGTGACTGGAAGTATTGGGGAGCTAGGATTCTGGATCTAAGAACTCTTTTTATTTTAATTTTATTTTGTTCCAATTGTCTTTCTTTTTAAAGTGTGTAAGTACATATGTGTGTGTATGTGTTCATATAGGTGTGAACCATACTGCTTTGATGGTTTTGCAGGTGCCACATTTTTCCCAAGTAGTTTTCAGGGGCAGACCTCCTTGATCACTGGATGAAATCTGCTCCTGGTCACAGGCAAAACCCGCTAAGAACATATAAAAGGATGTAGACGATCTTGCTTTGGATGAGATGAAAGTCAACTGAACCCCTATGACGATCATCTGGTCCAACTGCCTGAGCAGTTCAGGGCTGACCAAAAGTTAAAGCAAATTATTAAGGGCATTATCCAAATGCTTCCTAAACACTGACAGGTTTGGGCATCAACCACCTGTCTAGGAAGCCTGTTTTGGTGTTTGACCACCCTCTTGGTAAAGAAATGCTTCCTAATGTCCAGTCTAAAGAAACTGTGGATTAAAAATAATTTAATATCTTTTTGCCACTTTCAATTTAAATGCAAGCTCTGAGTTGCCAATCTTGCTTTGCAACATAAACAATTTAAAAGGAAAGCTTTTATTAAGCATCAATGTGGGACTTAATTTTTGAAGAAATTTTCAAATTACTTTCTCTGTTGCATGTTTTGGGGAGCTATGCATGTTTGTGCAATCTGAGTGTTCAACCACATGATTCACCACATTTTAATTTATAGCATGTGTAGTAAACCTAATTAGGCTTGCCTTTTACCTAACACTCTGAAAGCACATATGCCAAGTGTTTTGGGCAAGTGTTCCTCCGAATCCCCATACCAGGATCTGAACTGTCCAACATTATCAATTACTGCAATAACAAATAAAAGTCAAGGTTTCATGTATTCCTGTAGGTAGAAGGCTGAGAAGCCCTGACTGATCATTTAACTTCCCTGGTCAGACCTATTTTTAATTCAGAACATCTATGTTAGTTAACATAATTGTATTTTTTCCATAAAAAAATGAATTCATCTCTGTACTGGTATAAACAGCCTTTCCTTATGACCCTGTCCATGTCTGAGCTGAAAAATCAGAATCAAGTGAATAAACATTTCATATTAGCACTTTACTCACAGAAAACTAAGTTTGCAAAAGATCTTGGGAAAAAAATAATTGAAGACATCATAGTTGTTTTGATTAAAGTGAACATTCTTTACCTTCATAGTCACTGCATCTCACATATGGAAATTACAGTTGGTCTTAATCTGCTTTCAGAAGACTGATACAAATATTAAAAAGTAATGAACTAACAAGATTGTTTGTTAATGCCACATAAAAGTGCTAATTATACTTCATTTCCTGCCTAGAGCTAAACCCAAGAGACATTGCCTGAGAAATTGTTAAATAAGTTACTTCACTTGAAATGTGAATAGGTCTGCAATGCTTGATGGATTTATATTTAAGGAGTTATGTGCTACATAATGCTTTTGAAAGTGACAAAAAAGGAGTACTATGAAGAAACTTTAGTTCACATAAAGTATATTATTAATGTATTTATGAATCTTACTGCCTCATCAAGAGAAAATGCCCTTATTCTTAATTGCACTTGCCCTGCCATTTCATTAGGTAGCATAGTATGATACTGCAACTGTATGTTGTTATATTAAGGTTTTACTTTTTTAATACCATAATGATGGTATATTTTTCCTCCAGAGAGTATACCCCCAGTGTCACACTGTCTGTGCATATTTCCAAAGTGGTTTACTTGGCTTCTCTACTGGCATCTGTGTCTTGTGTCTTAGGGACAGGTGCACATGAAAGAATCTGCAGAAATGTCACTGCTACAATTGAAGCTGTGGGGAGGGAAATAAAATCACTTTTTTTTTCTCCCTGTTTTTCTACTGTTAATCTACCCTCTTTCTCCTTTCTAGGATAAAATATAAAATTTAAAACTACTGTTGCACTTGGTCAGTTTTCTAAACCTATATACTGAATGTATGCAGTTGAAAAATTAATACTGTCAGACCTTATATCTATAATAATTTAAAAGTTCATATTATCTTTTCTCAAATATATGACATAAGCTAAATGATATTATCTGCAGAACTTTTTCTAATGCAATTAAATGATTGTTATTCTGAGAAGGAAAACTGAATAAAATTTACTGTTAGGGGTATCATAGAATGTCTCATCTTCTATGTGATTTTGTTTTAAAATGTCCTCTTGACCAAACATAGGAGGAAGACGTCTATAGTACTGCAGAGGGAAAGTAATAGAAAATACAGGAGCGTACATTAACATGTGAGGGTTTGGATGCATGCCTTTCTGATTCTTACTTTCTAAATTAAAGGAGCTCCAGAAAAGCCCCATCACACATCTCACTCACATCTTTTTCAAGACTGGGTTGCTCTTTGGTGAGTGGAAACATCCCCGTCAAGCCCGAATATCAGGGAAGAACTGGAGAGTAAAGACCCTTGAAGCCTCTCCTAATTCAAACTTTATGGATGGGCAGGAAGGGTGTAATATCTCTAGACAGGTGTGTTGTTGTTACAATTCCTTGTTTTATGGTTAAAAACTGTGTTATTAGGCCAGTTTGTCAGGTAAGGTTGTTGTTTAGATGGCTTTATTTCTAGCCTGGTTCTGAGCTAATCAGGAGTTACTGTAGTGAGCTGGGTTGGAGTGTGGAAAATTCTGCACAACTTCTTGGGCCGGTACTTGCTGAGGTGTCACTGGGTCTGAGGGCACCGGCTGTGTGGGCACAGTGCTGCACAGGCAGGAATGCCAAACAATACGTTCTTTCATGTCCGACAGCACCAAATGCAGTGCAAGCCAGTAATGAAGACAGCTCAGATGGCAGAAAATGCTCGTGCCATAAGGAAACTACTAAAAGACTTTCACAGGGCTCTGCATAAGAATACAGGTGTTCGATGCAACATGTGGAAATGTCATCACCTATTAATAAAGAAAGCAAATTTAGTACAGAAGTCTTTGCAAACACAAGATGAGTTTGTGTTGCAATTGTAGAGACAGCAATATATGGTTTATGCACTGGTCCAAGCAATAAGAAAGGAAGGAATGAAACTAGTACCAGGAAAGCATTTTTATCCTGTAATTTGTGTAAATATATTATATTCTGTTGATGATCTTTAAAGACTACCTACTATATAAATATATTTTATTTTGAAAAGTAATTTATGCCTAGAGTTAGCCATTATACTACACAAGTGACCTATTACTAATAGAAGTTTCTTTTTTAAGGAATAATCAAACCTCAGACTGGGACATTATGCATTGTCTTCAGCACATTTATAATGGTATGAGTTCCTGATTAGCTATTGAGTGATTATAAGAACTGAAAATATATGGGCTTTTTTACGTAGGGGAGGTGATAATGCCTACTATGGGAAGAGCAATAAAACACATTTATTGGCTGCTGGATGAAGACTGCATTGAATAAAAACAGGTATAGCCCTCCTAGCTTCACCTCTGCAAATTGGTGAACTACACAATGGCTGAGAATGTGAAAGAGGGAAACAATAAGCTCTCAGATAACCAAAAAGTGCATTTTTTTATTTTTTTTTTTTTCTAAAGTCATCAATGTCTGTTATGGCAAAGTGTTCGAAGCAGAAAGTAAATTCTTCCTGAGCCTATTGCTCTAACAAAGCTAATTTCAGTGATAATGTCCAATAGCTTATTTTCATTTATCCGTGGACACGTAGTAAACCTCAGTTTTAATAGGAATCAGGTAAAGGAATTCCGAGTTTACAGAGTCTGTTTCCTTCATTTGTTTATTTATATTTTCCATTTAGAATGCTACATTGTGCTGAGAATTATAGCAGTTCTGGGAGCTTTAGCATAACCAAATTTTAATAAATTTTATATTAGTTCAGGGAATTATTCAGCTGTAGAATCTTCTATATACTATAGTCAATAGCATGATAATATATAGTGTGATATATTCAAAGCTAAGTAAAGGCACATAAAGGATACGGTTTTATTGCCATTTTATCATTTGTTTAACTTTTAAATAAATTTAAAATAATCCTGCTTTTAAACTGTGACTATGCAGTAGTAAAATGGAATCATGAGATAAATGAATTTCTTATTTCTCCTCTGTACTCCCATAATCTTTCATTCACTATTAGCATCATTATCTTTGTTATAACAAAGAAATGTCTAAGAAATCATTTGAGAATGCTTGCTGATCATGAAATTATGGTGTATAAGCCACTTTGGCTTTCCTACTCGAAATCTTCTTTATTGTGAATGGAATAGAAGTATGTTATTCAATATATTTTTCTTGCAATGTCTTACAAGCAGCACTTCTCACTGGCATTTATAGCATCGTTGTTAAATGACAATGCAATAGTTAGAGTATTTACTTAAACTGTACCTGCAACCTGGACATAAATTGATAGACCTGGTATGTGACAAATAGACTATATAATGATCTTATTCACCTTTGACTCTTTTGAAGAGCAAAAGTTAATGCAAAGTAGTTTATTTACATAAGTTGTATTCCAGTGACAATCTTTGCCAGAAGAGTGAGATATCATTTTTATAGCAAGCATAGTTTGGAAAGGATTATAAACTTTGAGTAGATTTATAAATCTAGATTTTAACCTTTTCAATATTTTGCTTTTGGATTGGTTGCCCAATCAACCTCTTCTTCCCAGGTTACTGATGCTGTTAATAGGAGAGAATAGGAATGGCTAATGAATCAAACTATGGGACACTGAAAAGGTCGAAGTAGTACACTTTACTATTATCTTCCATGGAATATATGAGTCATTACAATTCTGATGCTGCAGTCTTGTGACAAAGAATGTAATGAGAACTATAAATAATAAACAGCACAACATGAATCTCTTCTTGTGATAATGATTGTAACAAGCATAAGAGGGAAAAAATCTTTAACCCATTCTCACTGCACTAATAAGACTTCTCCTTGGATGTGTGCTTTAAGTGTCTGTAAGAACGAAAAAAGGGATATTAAAGTATAATTGAATGCAGCAAGGCAGGTGGAGATTCAAATGTTCTAGCTTTCATGGACACTCTCTTCTAGAATGTAACATTTTTTGCATGAGAGGCATTTGTGGATAGATGTGAATATATAATTATTAATAACATGAATAAAAATAAGAATATGAGAAGCTCTGTAGACCTGAAATAAATTCATTACCACCTCTTCCTGAAACTGTCTGCAGACCCAGTTAGTTAGAAAGTTGTTATTGACTTATTGTCTGTATCTGGCCTAGACTTACCACTGCAGGCTTTACAGCAAATGTTTTTGATCTTCATGATGATTCCCAGCTCCCTTGTTCTGAGGTCTGAAAATACAGGAGGTGTTTATCACACTGTGGCTAAGTCTCCTTACTTCTAGGAGACCTGGTTTGCTGAATGTGTCAGTTCAAGCCACTGTCATTTTTTGGAATAACTTCCAACTTTATGATGTGCACAGTACAATAGGAAGTTCATCTGCTATATCCAGATGCTTTTTCCAAACTCTTTTTGCTATTTGTCATTGGTATGACTAAAAAGGAACAGCTTGTTAGAGGAAAATCTATTCATCTTGGGCAGTCTTCTCATTGTGTTATTGAAAAGTGTCAGGAACTCAAGATAAATTGTCAAAACTTCAGCTTACTATCATTTAACCACTTATTTTTCTACTAGTTCTCCCAAGAAAGCCTGCTTGTATTCATTGAGCTGTTAGCAAAACTGAATTGAGGTTAATATTTAAGTTTTACAGTTGGTATGAAATGTTGAACTTTGGTTATTTTTGTGAACTACATACGTGAAACCAAGACGTAAGTATATCAGACCAAAAGGAATTCCTTCAGGTGGAAATAAATCCAGGAGGCATTAACAAAATACTTTTTATTTGTTTAACTGCCAAAGAGAATCACGGTAGTGGTGCCATACTGTTTGAAGGTCAAAACCCAGAAGTCTCTTTTCTTGTAAAATTCTGAGCAGTCTAAAGGTGGAGGATCAAGAGACACCAATTAGCTTTATACCACCAATATGGTCTTCAAATCTGCAGCTTCATTTTAGAAATATCTGAGACCATGCTTACCTTTCCATATGGGAATTAAAACTCCACTTTTCTCACAGACCTATCATAGAAGAAAACTATACTAATCTAAATCTAAATCTATTTTCTCTACAATACTGATGCTCTTGCAGGTGGGTTTTGTGTATCATATTCTTCCTGCAGCCTCTATTTGACATTAGAAAGAATTACTGAGACTCCTTGGTGCTTTCTTCCTGGATCTTTGAAATAATTCTTAATTGTTTTAAGTTTTCACTCTCCGTACTTTGAGCTTCCTTGTGTTGTGTACTTTGATGTCATTTAAATCTACTTTCTGCAAGGAGTGTGGCAGCAGGTTAGACTAATTTCTCTGTCTCAGTCCCTACATAACCTGAATCTTTGGGCTTTGGTCACTTTGGTGTGGGAAAGGAAAGAAAGAAGTAGAATGTGGGTAGTTTAGTGTAATTTCTGTATCCCTGTATGAGGGAGAGAAATACAGACAATTAGAGAATGAAATATGTGACTTTGGGAGGTCTGGATGAGTAGCAGAAATTGAGAAGTATTTAACCTATGATGATTATCCATGGCCTGTCAACTGAAAAGACTTGAAAGATTATTCTTGGGTTGCTGAAATATTTTGAGGTTTGTGCTGAAATTCCAGCTGGAAATCTTATGTGTGCATATTTAGTCTTTCTTAATAATAGTGAAGCAGTTAAAGAAATTGCATTATTGCCAAAATAATACGTTTTTCTTGTAATGAGCTTTATGTAGAACAGAGAAAGGGCCATTTGATTTTTTTTCTGTTTTACTTTGTATATGATGCACATCTCAAAATACTTTAAAAAAAACCTCTCTAAATTATTTTGTGATCTGTAAAGTGAAGTCTGAGAAATGGAAGGTCTGCTAACAGATGTGACTTTGTGCTGTAAGTGTGTTACTTTGGGAGAGTGCACACAATTCACTTTGTAAGTGTTGCTAAGAAACAGTAAGATTGGAAAGACTGAAATTTTCTAATTAAGAAATAATAAACGCTTTACAAAAGTTAAAATGCCCATGTTAGAGTTGCATTGGGATTGTGATTGGGTAAAAGGCTGCTGTCAGTCAGCAGCTACCCTGTGCTCACATGAATCCCTTCTCTAATTAGGCCAAGAAGGTGAAAGAAGATTGAACTCAGTTACTTTGAGCTGGCTGAGTCAAGGGTGAGAAGTTCCTAGTTAAATCAATAGCAACTACTTCAGCAGCAAAATAGCTCCAGGCATCCCTTTAAATTGCTAATTGTATTTGCTAGCTCCTTCTTTCTTGTTCTTACTATGATATGTATGGTTTGTTTAGAACTGGAGGAAAACAGACTGAGGAGAGGTAGGAGAGCATTTTATACCTGATGTCTTATGTTCGACATATCCATTGTAGGTAGATGTGTAAGATCACAGAAGAAGGTTGTTTTATCCACTTAGCAGGTAGATAAACTTTAGAAAGAGAGAGAAAAGTGAAGTAATTTACAGAACACCAGGCGGCAGGGTTGGAGGGATTTTCCACCACGCCATTAAGAATGCTGCGGCCCACAGTAAGAAGGATTTGGTTATCAACTGTTTAAATACACAGGACTTTTTCTAGTATCCTAACAGGTCACGTTCCAAAATAGAATATTGCCAGTCTGACTAGCATAAAATGCCTGGGTAGAATTTCAGTCCCCAAAGCAAACAGATCTATATTAAAATGAAAAGTATTTAAAGAAGAAATATTGACTGAGGTTCATCTGTTCATTCTTTACCGCATTAAGTATAAAGTAGTCTTGCCAAGACACATTTTCCCTTCTAAAGACTTGTGACCACATTTCTCATGCTGAATACTCTCAAACTTCAACAACTAAATAGTGTTGGTTTTTAATTATCAGGCCCTTTGTAGCTGGCAGCTGTCATTTTCCTTGTCAGAGTGCTTAAGAAAATAGTAAAACATATCACCTGGATGTAAGAACTCTTTAATTTTCTTTCATTTAGTGGCTACAGTACATAGCAACATGTGTAATGTCCTACCGCACAGACAGGAAGCTGGAAGTGTTTGCCTCTTCCTTTTTTGTAACATGGCACACAGCTTTTTATGGCTGCGAATAGTAATCAGCATTTCACCTTTCACCATTGGCTGAGATTTGGAGTTTAACTGAAGAAAAGAACTGAAAGCATTCAAATGATTAATTAAAACAGTCAGGAAACATGGTTGCTGTTTCCTCTTCCTTTAGAGAATGTTTATTTGATTAACTATGTAATTTTAATACATTAAAGAATTTCACTAATGATTTTTTTTACATGGTCAAATAAACAGCTTGCATAATATACGGTCTATAATTCAAGATGCAAGAAAATATGCTGATGAGCCTCCAAATTAAAATAATTATAGAAGTCCACCTAAAAGAAGCAGTGTTCATTCTTTATTACATTAGACAGTGTTATTGTGTTGCTGTCACTTGTGTTTGCTAAAACTGCCTTTAAATCTCTACTGACAAAAGGTCTATTTCCCGATTTGTGAAGGACTATAGGACATGTCATGCTGCCCCTCAGTGTATGTTTATCTTGTCTTTTGATATCAAACTGCTTTCTTTATACTGTTTTTGAAGAAAATGCACTTATTAGATGTGCTTTTAGATGCCTGACATAGAAATGTTTTCTCAGTTCTGGAGTGCCAATGTAGGTCCAGTGTCAGTTGAAGGCAGCTGTTTTGCCTTGAAATTGTTTGCTATTATATGGAAATAGATTGTTGTTATTTTGGTGCATTTCATTTATTTGTGCAAAGAAACAAATCATTCAGTAGAAACCAGTATGTAAAATTTAAACTACTGTGAAAGAGACATAAACCAACAGACAAGAAGCAGTTTATAGATGATTTACTTGAGTAGTCCAGATTTTGAAATCCTCTTTGAAGACAGTAAATATGCACATACAAAATCCAGCATTTGCATCAGCATTTAGAAATTGATTAATTACATCCCTGGCTGCCAAATGCAAAGCATGAAAAACCTCTTTAAATACAGAATTTTTTCTATGTGTAGCTGGAACTAAAGTTTGCAGATACTTGCAAATTTCAAATTGCCAGGTCTGTTTGGAGTTGAAGACCATTGCCTCCCTGTATTAGCAGCACTGTGTAAATTCATTTTAATAAGTTAAAAATGTAGTGACAGATTTAACTCTTTTTCATCTTGCTACAGTCAGCTCCAGCCCATTTTCTAAGTGTTTTCTAATTTGGAGGGATTGAGATTCATCAGATCTTATTTAAATAAATTAGATAAGAATTAGTGTTTAGACTTTGACTTCAAGGCCTTTGATGAGGGACATTGTGTTCCCTTGAAGGAACAATAATTTTCCCTTAAATTTCATAAATGCCTTTTCCCAGTCAGTGCTCTGCACTTTAGTACATGATTCAAAGTTAATAAATAAATTACAGTGTAATAGAAGCATAAATATAGTCTTGCTCTTAACACTGCAACCTATTAAAGCAAATAAATGAAATGTAAGATGGATTCCAATGAGCTGAAAACCGTACCTTAATAACCAATCAGTGAAGAGGTCTGCTTCTGCACTCTTGAGATGGGATTGATGTTCCACTGAAAATATGGGCAAAATTGTCAGGAAGAGGCTTAAATATGACAGTTTTCATCCCCTGGAAACAGAAAAGTTCAGAAGCGCTTACTCAAGGTCAACCTCTTGCTCAGTGAGATAGATGTCAGGAAGGGCAAAAGAAGCAGCATGTCCCTGCTGATGGGCTGAGATGCAGAAAAGGTCAATTCCTCTTTATTTTAGTTTTATCTTTCCCATTTCCACTTTGCTTTGGTTTCCAAGTGTTTGGGACAGTGACTGCATTTGTAGAACTCAACAGTGAGAGTCCCTAGTGAGGACCCAAAGACAAGTGGGGACCTAGCTAGTGGGACCGGAGGACAAGCAAATCTCAAATTGGGTATTTTGAAAGAGCCTAACAGAATTAGGAGCCCAAGACCAACTACATTGTTACCTCCTGCTTTTCACTCATTCCATAAATCTTTCAGGACATTTATATATAGATATACATGTATGTGCATATTTGTATAAATAATGCTATATGTTAATCTGATCATTTAGCCTGGGTGCATGCTGATTGGTGTTTAAATCAGGTGTTTCTTATATCCTTAGTGATGATATGCAAAAGTTCATTATCCCCAGTTAAGTTTTTTCCCCTGTGCAGTCAGTAAATGCTAAAAAGAATTGGCTGCGCCCGCCCCCTCCCCCCCCCCCCTCCCCCCCAGTTGTTTATAAATAGTATTCAAAGACAGCAGAGGATTCAATATGGCTCAGACTTCTTGTTTGCCTCCTGCCAAAACGGGATTGTTCACGATTCACGGCTGGGATCTTTGTGTAACACATTAGAGGTGTTCAAATGGTGTGAAAGTGAATCACTTTTGCCTTTTCAGATACATCTTCATCTTTTCATTCTCTTACCTGTCCAATGGTGTGATCTGGCTGTAGTGGAGATGCTCACAGTTGAGGCACTACAGCTCCGAAATGTGCAGGTATCTAATGCATTCACGTCATGTAACAGATGTGTTTAAAGATACTGAGAAGGTGAAGTTACCTGAAGTTTAGTGGCATAACAGCTATAAAATAATACTCAAGACTGTGGGACTTCCTACATGTATGTTGAATCAAACCCTGTTTCTGCATCAGTTAAGTATTACAGCTATTACAGCTATTGAGAAAAAACTTCTTCTCAGTGAGGGTGACAGAGCCTGGAACAGGCTGCCCAGGGGGGTTGTGGAGTCTCCTTCTCTGGAGACATTCAAAACCCGCCTGGACATGTTCCTGTGCGACCTCACCTGGGCGTTCCTGCTCCAGCAGGGGGATTGGACTAGATGATCTTTTGAGGTCCCTTCCGATCCCAAACATACTGTGATACTGTGATCATGGGTGAAACTTCAAAATGCCAAGGACTTGGCATTGGAGTAGAGCTCAATCAATGAGACTGTGGTCAAGCCATTTCCCAGAGTGTTTTCCCATGGGTGTTTTGAAATGTTTGAACCAGATGCCAAAAATCTCTGGTGTATTATTGCATTTTCATCTTCACTGTATCACATTGGCATGTAAATCTAATGTATACACACCAAGAAGTCAGCGATCTTTTGTGGATTAGTAGTCATGCTCTGCCTTTTTTTTTTTTATTGTTATTTTTTCTCTTTTTTCTTCATGAAAGATCTATTAACCAATCTGTAGGAAACAGCAGGAGAAACTGTGAATAGTTCTAATTATGTAAATGTAAAATAGTCATCAGGAGAGAAAAATAAAAACTATTTTAGGTAGCTTTGATGAAACTGCTTTGTAATATTTACTGGTACCATCAAATTAAATTTTGTCTTATATTTAGCATAAGGATTACAACATTTAAACAAACAATAACTTTATGCAGCAAAAACTAATGGTATTTGTTTAGCCTAGATAAAGTGCAGATATGTGTTTTGGCTTATTTGCAGGAAAGTTTAGAAGTGCCAATATAATGTGTTTATTATTTGTTGTATATATTGTATATATTGTATATATATATATAATATTATATATATATAATTATAATATATATATATATATTATATATTTATATATATAATAATTATATAATTTGTTGTCTGGGCTGTGGGCTAAATTTTAACTTGTAAGGTCTTCCATAGTCAAATAAAAACATTCTGGAATGCTTGGGGAAATTTTTGGGTACAAACTAATCCCCATTGAGCATAAAACTATGAAGGGTTGCTCATAAATGTTCAGATTTAATGCAATAATTTAATGGAATCTAAATCTGACATACCATCCTGAAAGCAATTACCCATGTAACACAAATTATGAAGTATTAGAAGTGTGGTGTGTTTTCTACTAAAATAAGGGCTCCTGTTTTTGACTCATACTTGCACAAGTATCTCAGGCCCAGACAGGGACCAAAATGAAAGACCAAATGGAGCATGATCCTGTTTGACGAGAGTATTTTTTTCCCCCCTTCACTTTTTTGTGGTGTTTTTTTTTGTTTGTTTGGTTGGTGGGTTGGTTTGATTTGGTTTGGGTTTTTTGATCAGAAAATCTGTTTGCATCACAGGTATAATGGCATTAACACAGATGTAGATGCAAGAATGGAAAAGTGATTTGCATGAGTATTTAGTAAATACAAATACTGTGGATTTGCCTTAAAGTTTAACAAGCTTTTATTTTTAATAAGCTTTTAAGCATATTTTCCTCAGCTCACCTTCCAGCTCAAGTCTTTTTACGGAGCACATTATTTAAAGTTGTTTGCAGTATTACAGAATCAGAGCCTCAAAAAAATCTGAATTACCTTTCATTATCAGAATTGTCTGAACATTATAATTCTGTTAAGGCAGAGATGGCAAAGGTAATGGCTTCCCCTTGCAGTAATATGAGTTCAAACTAATTTTGTGTTGATTGCAGACTAGTAAAGAACTGGTCTGGGAGAGATTTTGTTTGGGTGCATGTGCTGACCCTAGTCCATCCATTATGTGTAAGCCAAACTCAGAGCCTCAATTTTGGCTTTTATCCTTCCTCAAGATAGATGTACCTGTGTAAGAAGAGCTACAAAATTGACTTGTGATGTTGTGCAGCATGAAGCCGATTCCATCACCTTCTCTCTCTTGGCAATTCCCAGTTTGTTGTCCAAATATTTAGATTATTTAGAAATAGAGAAAGGGAAGATCTTCTACCAAAAGAGTATCTTTTACAGCTGCAGTTTTAAATACTTAGAAGGAAAAAGCCCCCTGATAATAGTTACTTGAATCTCATCACAAAAAACCTTTTTCCTTATATTGTAACTCTATTGGGGAAATTGTGAACCATATTTGTCGTGTATTAGGATTAGTATAAACCTACTAAAAATATTTAGAGTGAAGGAGAATTCTGACATCAGAGAGAAAAGAAAAGGAAAAAAGGCAAAAGAACTTCTAGACACTGTTTAGATATAGGACCTTCTGCAATTTGGGGGCTAAAGTTTAGTAAGATTTAGATCAGAAAAATATATTTGCAAAGAATTTTTCTACTTTCCCTACTTATGCATCTACAGGTAGCATAAATAGCAGAAGCAAGGTCTGATATCTTTGCAATAGTAGATACAGAGTAATAAATGCAAGAGGAAATAACACAATTATGCCAGATGACCTGACTTGCTGAGAACCTCACAAGAGGCTGAATGCATCTGTCCTTGCAGAATCCATGGTTTTCACAATGCTTAAAGTGTCCTAGGAATTAAGACTGTTTTGTCTTAGTTTTGTATTTTCAGAGACTTTTCAAAATGAGAAAGTGGCCTGTTGGTTTAGCTGTTGATCAAACCAAGCTGATGGGCAGGCGGCTGCATGGGGCAATGTGGATTGGCAGGAGGAACATTAGGGGTAGAGGCAGCTCCAGGGTTCCAGGGACATCCACCAAGCAGGAAAGAATCTATTAGCGGAAGGATTTAATTTTGCTCTTATTTACATAAGTCAAGGGTTCATTAACCCTTTGCAGACAATTTTACTTTAGTTGTAATTCTGACCCTCTTTGACCATCCACACTTATATAAAATATTTTGGCTGTCTCCCTCATTTCGTGCATTTCATAAACAGCATCTGATATTAAATAATTTCAAAGGTCTTAGATTTAATAGAATGCATATATATTTGCCAATTTAAGCTGTCCAGTAACATTTAGAAACAAGACACAGTTGATTTCTTTCTCTACATGGATTTGATATTTGACCTTCAGAATAAATAGTTACTTATTTAACTTTGACATAGGTTGTTTTTGTAAGCTAGAGTCTCATATTGAAGTGTAAAATATCTTTGGAGAGTAAACAATATTCAAATAAAATGTCACTGAATTATATGATATTTAAAGAGAATTGCTATTTTTTTACTATATATTATTATCACAGGAAAAAATCAAGCAGGCTGGCCTCATTACTGAATAAAGCAAGAAGAGCATGTGTATGGCATGTGTAATTTATAATTATAGTGCAACTCTTCACAATTTGGCATCTTTTGATTTTCTGGTTTCAGACCTCTGCCTGCAAGTGTTACCCTATGTGCCTGTTTACAGAAGGATCAGAGTATATGTTAAGACAGTTTTCAGACAGCCTAGATGGACACTAGGATAAACATACATAGGCAGGCCTAAACAGATCCACAAAATGATAAGTAGCAAAACCTCCCTGTTTTGCCTCGTGGGGCTGGCAGGTCCACATGTCTGAGGAATCAGACATTCTGGCTCCTCTCTGGAGCCATTTCTCGTACAGAAAGTGTCTGCTGGAGGGAGACGGAACAACATGGTGTTCAAAAATGTATAAAATAATAATTTGTTTGGGAAAACTAATCATTAACAGACATGAATTGCTGTACTAAATATGGTCCATCTTGTTCAGGATTTGCTATCTGATAGTGTTTCGTAACAGATACTTTGGACATTGCAAAGCAGATACCTGTAAAATACGGTTTCATATCCTTTGCCTTCCCTGAAGACAGATTTTAAACTGCCCTGCTTAGATGTCAACCTAACCATAGAGAATGAGGCTAAATTTCTATGATTGAAATTCAATATATTCTTATTATACACGTCTAAATGTCCAATCCCAACAGAAATAGGACAGACTCCTCTATGCACATCTTTGCATCTATAGGACCTAGTGGCAGGGAGTTTCATAGTTGAATTGTGCATAGTGAAAGCATTTATCTGGTGATTTCAATTCCACCATCTTTCATTTTCATTAGCTTTGCTTTTACTCTTGCTTTATGATGTGTGTGGAATGGTAATGTCAGATCTATCTTCTTTGTCATTTTATTTTTGAATATGCCCTTTAGGTGTCCTTTGTTATTTGTCTCTTTTCCAAGATAAACTAAGTCTTACAGTCTCTGTGTGAGAGATTCTCTATGCTTGTATTATTTTTATCGTCCTTCTTTGGTACAGCATATCTTCCAGAGAAGGCTGAATAAGAATGTATGGCACATCATTTTCCACTCATATCTAACACATCTTAATGTGATAACAGTGTGAACAGAGGTTCTCACAACAGTCAGGTCCAAACCTGTAAGGAGCGCAAATGGTTTAAATTCTTTCCTTCCCTTTGCACTTCGTCCATTGCCTATTCATACAGCGTGGCAAAATCCCCCCAGAACTCTTCACAGCTTTCTCTGAATTGAATCTATTATTTGCAAATACTGCTGCCTCACTGTTCATTTCCACTGCTGTTATTAAATATATTAAATATTGGATTGAATATGAAACCTTGGGGCATTTTACTGGTCAATACATTATACTTGTCACGAATGATTAGCTTGTGAAACTATGATACTTTTGGATCATTAATCCTTTTTAAAGTTTACCTTGTTACTGTATTTTATTGACAATAGACAAATGACATTTCTGGTGCTATGCACATATTTTATTAAATACAGGGAGAAAACTCGAGAACAAAAACTACTTGTTAATCCTTTTTCTGTTAAATCCTTTTTTACTTGGAGCAACACTGTTACTTCCATCATGACAAAATAAATTGTTTTTTACATGTTGAAGCAAGAGTGAAAATTTCACTCAAACATGGCAAACATTCAAAATGAAATCATATTTTATGACTGTACATTAGCACTGCCGCTCCCCTTTCCCTATAAAATGCTACTGATGATATTAGATAACTGTAGCTGCAGTGCAAGCTCTGAGCTTAGGTTTTTTTCTTCCTTGGAAGGCTAAACCTAGATATGAGCCCAGAGGAACCTTGATCATCACTGTTGGAATCTAATGAGCTCTAGCTAGGTTATGGGCCTCTTAAATTAGCAAACAGCCCCACAGCCTAACAATGCCACCTGTTTTTACGATGAATTCTGCTGAATCTCGAATTCCCCTGAAATGGGCACCTGCATGCACCCCTCGTTCCTGACAGATGGAAACGGAGGGCTCTGGCTCTCTAAATGCACTGAGGCAGAGACACTGTTTGCATACAAACTGTCTTAATACCTTATGATCACTAGAAAGGACTTGTGTCTTTCTTTCACATTAAAATTAAACTCAAACCCTTATGAAGCAGAAGGACTGAAACCTCATATGTAATGAAGAAAACTTTTGATTTCTTTTCTGAACAACAGAACAATCCTTGTCCCTGATGGCATCCATGCTTGTTCCCTCAGCAGGGACCTGACAGTCTTCCCATTGCCTTGCCTTACTGCAGGAAAGGTACCTGGCTTCTCCTGTAAACTATTACTTGCATACCCAAGGATGCTTATTGTCCTAAACTCACAGCTCTTTCCAAGTGTAAATTCCCGACAGCCACAGCTGGAAAGAGCGGGTAGGAAAAATGAAGTACCAGATGTGAAATACCCAAGGGTGTATGATGTAGGTGCCATTAGAGAAATGCTGTATGAGGGAACCTTGCCTAGCTCTTCTTCTAAGGCAGTGAAAATAAGGAAAACTTTATTCTAATTGGAATGCAGCAGATTGATGTTCCTGGATTATCTTTTCTAGAATCAAGAGAAGAGGTGACCTGACAAGGTAAAGAAGAAATGTTTTAATTCTTTTGATGCACTTCACTGCCTCTTTCACAAAGAGTGAACAAGCTTAAAGACCCTGATCTCTAACAATCACCTCTGGCTCTTATCTTCCTAACCAGGCTGCTTGTGATTCTGAAGCTTGGTTGACACTGAAGGGCTCCGCTGGCCAGAGGGGTCTGTGATGCTCCATTGTGGGCTTGTCAGGACAGATGTGTCACTGCTATGGTTTCATGTGCTTTTCTGCCCTTTTATTTTGTACTGAAATGCAAAATGCTCATAAATAGAAGCTCTTGTTAACAGTGTCCTTGTCCCCTGCTGTATCTGCAAATAAATATGAAAGCATCTAGAAATGCGGTTATTTCACTTAACTGTTCCTTAATGACTCTTTCAGATATCAGTGTCTGAACTCTTGATATATAATTAGTATAAGGTTCCCAATGGTCATTTTCCTCTCATAAGAACTAGAGGATTTATTGTTGGGTCACTCAAATTTCATACTGAGAACTGAACTTAAAAAAAGCTATGTAGATGATTGGTATCCTTTAGACATTGTCAGGTGTCACTTTCTAACCCATTTGAATTAGGTTTTAATATTCATGTACCTTCCTCATCCGTCGCACACCTTTAAAATATTGGTTTCTAATGCTACCTTTCTGGAGTTTGTCTTTTACCTTTTGGGGAAAAGTTTGTGCTGCAAAGTAGAATTTTACACCTGGCAGCTGCTCATTACATTTTCCTTTTTCAGGCCAGTGAGTATTCAACACCTGCTTGGGTTTTTTTCTCATTAATAAGATAATGATGCATTCTGTTGTGGCTCTCCCACCCCTCAACAAACACATTTCTGAACTGGATCATCAACTGCCGTGAGCTCATTTCTAAATGAAAATTACTTTCCAGGTGTTGAAATTCATTATCTCACTGCAGTGGAAACAAACATAGAGATAGTTGAATTATATTTAAACATAAAATCCAATAAACTGCGGTGCAATTAAACAATTCCATCCCTACTAATGGGAGTCATAAGTATTTAAGTGTAACCAAGACAGAATCAGGGCAAGAAATAAATACATACATTAGAAGTGAAAGTAAAAGAAATGTTGACTGATGTCTAACCTAAAATAAAGGAAGACAATAAAGATTTTAGTGGTGCCAGAAGAATACTGCTTCTCCACGATGTATTATTTGAAATCTTTTGTGCCACAAATAGTACCTGGAGGACTACTTCTAGAACAGGGAAGGTCATTCTAATCTTCCAGAACAAAACAAAGTCAAATTGTTTAGTCTCAACTATTCTATGTACTTAACAGCAAATTAACCTGTCTTTATTGCTGCTTCTCCATTTGTGAAACTTGAATGATCAGGCTTTTGTAAAAGGACTTTATAATACTCAGATGAAAAATGTTGCGTTTGTTATAACAAATACAACCATTTTAGAGATCATGAAGTGTCCAAATTATGCTTTCTTATGTTTGCTCGACTACACCAACAAGTGCATAAAATTGTGGGTTAAAAAATTAATATGCATTTTAAAATATGCATTGAAAATGGTTCTAGTTCAGCTGTCCCCTTTTTCTATCAAAGTCTATGTGAACTGAAGACATAGCACCTTTCAGAAGCTCTTGGTATTAGGTGAGATCAGATCCAGAGGTTTGAAATAACAAAAACAACGATTACCTACAGCCTGGGGTGCTTATAATCAGTAAGTAATATTAATGCCAATGCCCCTTTAGGCAGGTGAAAATGGAATAGTAATTGGTGTGATGAGAGTTCTGTATTGCTAATAAATTCATATGTAAGTGCACTTCTGTCTCTGAGTACCCGATGAAATTTATATGTGTACTTTTATTTATTAGTGGCTTCAGATATAATTCATCTTTCTCAAAAGCAGGGTGAAATTTTAACAAGAGTTTGTAAGAAGAGAGAAAAGAAGGGTGAATCTTGAAGAAAGTAGATAGGAAGTTATCACTTGGTAATTTTTTCTTTTGTATACTATATAAGGGACATTCAATTTGTGATGTACTGTGTGAGCTGCATGGATATATTGCTATGGCAGTGTTGGATCTTAGATCAGGTAGCATTGGAATCCCACATCATTGCTTGGTGTTTTGCATTCACGTTTTAATAATACTGGAATTATTGGGCCATTTTAATGACAGAGATGGTATGAAGCTGTGCTTCAATTCCTCCTTCTCTTCTCCTTTTCTCTCTCATTTTGCATCCCCTTGGTAAACTGAATCTACAGAAGAGGGGACAGGTCAATTCAGTGTCTGATGAGTGCAGACAGCTCAGCAGGAACACTAGGACTTCTTTACATTCTGCAATTGTGAAGTGTCAGGATCTGGAGCAGAAAAATGCTTTTTCTTGACTCACTCTGATGTTTTCTTTCAAAATATGACATGTGAAACTGCAGCTTCTTTTTCTTCAGTTTTCCAAGGCAAGAGGAAATATGTAAAAATAGAGGGTAGGTACTTGTGATTTTTGTACTGCTGCACATTTAGTACCACACAAATGACTTTACAGTGACATCTGTAGAACTATGTTTCTGGACCGGTTTAAATAAAATTAGCTCTAAGAAATCAATATAACTGTCAGTATTTTTATCAGCTGATAATCTGGTTTGTAAACCAAGTGATTTAAACTCAGAAATATAGGACAGCTGTGGATACATGTTGAATTATACAAATATATGCATTAGTGCAAATATATGCACTAAAAGTAGCCATCCTTCTAGGGTTTTTTTGCATATACATTTTGCAGATTTTTTTAAATCGCCTGTTGCTTTCTGAGCCTGTGCAGCACACACTGTTTCAGCATCTTCAAGTCTTGCTGCATCACTTATTTGAAAAATGAATGAAAATGACAAAAGAATCGTCAAGTGTAATGATTTCCCAACAGAAAGCGCAAAGAGTGATTACACGCAGAGCACTCGCAGTAAATGCGTTGCATCTTGCATTTCGGTGAAAGCACTTTTTGTCTTTACCACATTTTTCAAGGAAAAGCCATATTTAAAGTTCAGCAATGGCCTTTCCCGAAATCCATGGTACCGGAACTACTGAGTTGTGTTGAACAGCTGAGCTGTGGAAAACCCCAAACCCGGGTATTGTGGAGCAGGAGGGTCACTGTGTATTTGGACGCTGACTCCAGCTCCTATTGCTGCTGCTTCTGCATATAAGGCGTTGTTTGTTGTTCTGCTTTGGGGTGCGCTGGTGAAGCCTGCCCTGCCCTCCCATTGTGAAATGCTAAGTCAGGAGAGCAAGGATAATTTAAGAGAACAGTAGACAGCTGTTATTTTAATGTGACTCTTACATACCACCATGGCATCCTCATCATGTATTCATCATATACAAGATTTGTAAGAGTTTGTTGAGAAGTTTTTGCTGTATGAGAGCATGGGCAGATGTGCAAGAGATCTCTGGCTGTACCCAGGAACTGTGTCTTCCGCTTTCATAGGGAAAAAATGCCTCAGCCTTACCAGTAGCAGTAAGCCGTTATTGCTGTGTTTCAGCAATTGGCAAGATAATTAAGAAGACATTAACAAAAACAAAATGCATACAAAATTAGTTGTAGCTCACAGAAGGAAAGGGAATTCAGGAAACTATTCAGAGTATTAATTTGCAGCCAGTCCCGTCACAACTGTGGAGAGAAAACACTAATGAAGTGTGAATATGCCAAAAAGATGTAAATAAAAATCTTCAATTCACTTGAACATGGTACATATCAAAATAATAAATATTCTAGGCTGATATATTCAAATGTCACATACGTTTAAAACAGTTTGTTATTTTTTTTTTTTTTTTTTTCTGAGGGAAACACACATGGACATACAAAATTCAAGAGCAAGATGAAATCTCCAAGCAAATTCTTTTGAAATCACCAATCCCTTCAAAATCTAAAGAACATAGTGGTTATAAAGCTTACAGTTTCCTTGAACAAAGGTAATAATAGAAAAGAATCAGTCCAGAAGTCTTTCTATGAGGTTGCGCGGTATGTGTAGAGAATGCTTACAGACATTCTGTACAATTAATGGGCCTCTGGACTTGTACCGAATTTTGGCACATTAACACCAATTGCACCAGATGTACTCTAATATTAGAAGCCCCCGGTAAGCTAGGAATTTGTGTGAAATCAGATAGTATTCAACTGAAGCAGAAACCTTCGCCACTTTAAAATGTGTTTATTTTATTGTTTTAGAATAGCAAAAGTTCTTGGCTTTATAATAGGCAGAGTACTTTGATTTACATTACAAAGGTGAAAATTATGTAAAGTCTGTGCTTTTTTGTTATGAATACATTTTACATGAATGTAAAACAAATACTCCATTGACTGGAAACCTGTTTGCTCATTCTAATCCAATGTGAATCTGGTGCCACATGGGAATTCTTCATTTCAATTAATTATCATACTTGAGAATCTTGTGTAACTCAGCACAGAGATACATTCCCAGATGAGATTGTCACTAGTAAGAAGAGATTGTCACTAATATTTTGCTAAATCTTAGAAATTTACTGAGATAAGATTTTATATAACTGCACAAGAGGACTTTTACCATTAATTAGATGTCCACTACCTTATGCCTTTAAGCAGGGTCTTTGGATAGCATAATATTTATATAAACTTGAATTTACATGATGCACTGACTGACTACTCTGTGTAATGAACAGAGACAACATCTTGAGATACCTGATGAGATTTTTGGCATCACCTCTTTGAATTTCCTTTATCACATTCAGTCCACTGTTAAATATAAAAATGCTTTGAAATCAGAATGTTTTATTGATTTATTTTCTGTAGTGTCACTGCAAATACCATCTGAAGATCCGAAACCACTGGTCAGTTATTTGAAATTATATCTAGTACTCTGTCTAGGGATTCCTATGTCTGTCTTGTTTTCCAGTAAAGTTCCTGTAAAACACTGGCTTAGCTTTTGCTGTTGTTTAATTCAGTTTATTACCTTATGGGAGACCACTTTGACCTTCTTCAGGTGTAGTTATGGTGTGTCTTTTGGAAGTGCAATGTGTCTTGAAATGTGTAAGCTTGTTAACAAAATATGGAGGGAAAAAGAAAAAAGGCCAAGGGGGGCAGTGGGTTGGTAAGGATAAAGGTAGGATTTTCATTAGTTTTGTGATGTGACAGTGCTGCCAATTTCCTAGTCCTGATGCTCCAGGAAAAGTGGGTAGTTTAAGTCTGTACAGATTTAAAGCCTTAATGATGGCTTAACATACCGGAGCATGTGGGCAGCTGATGTGATTTGGCAGCTGATGTTGATGTTTGCCTTCCATTTGGAGCTTTAGTCTAACCCAAGTTAGATGAGGAAGGAATTTAGTGCCTGCAGTTCCAGTAGGAATTAATGTTTTAAAGTTTATAAGTTCAGTTTCTTATGTAATATCCCCATTGACTTACACAGGGAGATCAGAATGATTTACAATCACTGTTGGACTTGAGAATGATTCCCAGAAGTCAAAGCCCAGTAGTACTTCAATAAGCCACTGTAATAAGATATTTTATTATTATGGCTTTAAATGTCCTGCAGTGTACGGTAATTCAGATATAAAATAATTAAAGGCAATTAAATACCATTATAATAAGGCTTACTTTGTGCTATTGACAGACTGACTCAAGGAAGAATACCTTCTAAAATCATTCAGGGAACATGATACCTCGTCAAGGTGGGAAATGGAGAACATCTCTGAGATGTGAGTGGGAAGAAGCCAAAAAAGATGAGGACCTTTTCCATCATCACACTCTTCTTTAAGTATCTCCCCAAATTACAATATGTCTTATAAATAATTAAAAGTTTCATTCATCAAATAAAGATGTTAATAATGTACAAGTTTCTCCACAAAAGTGCATTCCTCAGCACATAAGAGACAATGTTTTGTGTTTTGCTTCTGAGTTTTAGTCGCATTGTTTTATTAAACGTGCTAAAATCAATAATGCTAATTTAACACATTTGTCAGGTCTTTTATTTACTTTTAAAGCCAGTTCAGCAACCCTTGAGAGTCAGTCAGGAGAGAAGGATGCTTGGAAAATTTAGGACATACCACAGACATTGCAAGTCTTGAACACTTGGGATTACCACAGCCACTCCTCATTTTGTATTATGATGTTTGAAAAAAATAACACATCATACTAGTGATGTGACATCTGCCTTTGTGCATAAGAAACAAAACAGTCTAAAATTCTGACCTGTATTACTATTTTCTCTAAATTTAGAGTAGGATACAGTAGCTGGCTAAACATGTTATTAATAAATTCAGTGAAGTGCTAATTTAATTTACACTTAGCTGAATAATGCCTGCCCACGCAGCTACAGCAGTACTACATGTCTAATAGTAGTAGAATGTGTCTAGTAGAATTACTTAACTGCTGTTTCTTCCCCAAGAACCCCCCGAAGAGTACAGTTTGTGTCCAGTATGTGGAAGTTGCCCTTCAGTCCACTTCAAATTATTATACTGGTGGTCACTGACCTACTAATAACCCATTCTTGACTCTTTCTTCTATTGCAGAGAAACTGTTGTCCTGCTGACATCCACAGCTCTGTATCTCACAGCAGATTACTCTGCAAGAATCCACTCACAAAGTTCTCCAAATAAGGAATTTTATGTTTTATAGATAAACATGAAAATAAGGGGTCTTGCAAATATCCACCAGAAGAGTCAAATGTTAGCAAATCCATCTGCTTTAACATAGCACCATTGAAAAAAATTCAGTTTTACCAATCTGAACACAAATGACATTGCCAGAACCTCACTGTACAGTGATGCTGGAGGAAAATAATACTGTTAACACATAAAGATTGGAAACTAAGTCAAAAAAACTGTAAGTCCATGAAGAATGCAAATGTTAACACAGTTTCTATGTGAGGCATAATTTAAATATTATTCTTTATGTGAAAATAAACAGTTTTGCATGTGATTTCTTTCTAGCAGCCTTAAAATAAAGTTATTGCTTCACCTGCAAGAAGTTTTTCAAACAAAAATGTTAGTACCTAATCCCTGCAAATGGGCAGTAATTGCAATTTTTAGCAATACTTATGAAGAAGGACCTCTGTATGGAATTATCTCTGGAATCTTTTTGCAGTCTCAAAAGCAAGAACTCTAAATTCCAACACTCTGTGTAGTATGAATGACCAACTCCTATGGAATAAAATCCTCTCTGTATCCATATTTTCTAAGCTGCAAGACCATGACAGTGTGGCAAACTCAAGAACTTCCAGAAACTATTGTCTTTAGAGTTTAGAGATACGAGGCACCCAGAGCAAGAAAGGTTCTCAAAGATGGAAAAATGTGTGCATTAAAAATTTAAAGCAATTGAGGATATTTTCAAGACTTCTTAGTGATGTTACAGTTTTGGCCACTACCGCAGAAGGGGTATCTATTGTGAAGTCCTGTACATCCTGATATCTGTTCATGATTTAACATTATCGTCTGGGAGGAAACAACACAGCCACTGTTCAAGGATCTAAACATAATAAAACTTACACTGAGGTGAAAAGAATCAGTTTTTCTACTTTTATAGATGAAAGAATGTGGAGCATTATCTTACTGAGTTAAAAGGCAATACATGTAAACCATTTAAATCGCCACTATGTCAACCACAAAAGCTCTGTTCTTAGATCATGATACTGTTATCCAATTCCTACAGTAATTCTTCAGGCAATCACTGTCCTCAGAAAATTCTTCCCTTATTTTGTAAAGAGCCATGAATCTGCAACCTGATTTTTTTCCTTTAGCTGAAGAAATGTGGATGGGAAGCAAGTGCCTGATTCATTGTTCATGGCAAGACAATGCTTATTATCACTATAATCAATTAAGAGGGGGCTGCAGTAGCTGAAGGGATCTCTTTAGATCCAGTAAATTTCATATCTTTAATTCTGACTTCCCTACTCTTGCTTATATGCAAAATAAATAATTTTAATTTACTCTTTTAAATTCAATAATAAAGCAGAAAATCTCTTTTAAAATAAGTGGGTTTTTATTATAAACCAACCATCACACTGCTGTTTTTATTTAGTTAATTTGATATCTATTTGTATTAACATTTTTTATACACGAGGTTGCTTTATAGTGTCAAAAGCAAGGCTAAGTAAGCTTTGAAAAACCTATTCTTAAATTGATAACTGCAGAGTGTCTAGTGAAACTCTCCAAGTTCTTCTGGCTTACACTTGGTTTCCTTTAATAAGGGTTATGGGGAAAGAAAAACTATTGAAACTCCATTTTAAAATGCCTGGCAACAGACAGGTGAAAAAGACTTAGAATTACTATTTTTCATTACTAAGGGCCCCTTAGGACTGCACTGGAAAGAATCCTGTCTGCCCTAGATAAGAGTCTCCCAGCAGTTTAATGTGCCAATCAGTTGCGCTCAGCAGCCCGGAATCATCATATTGCAGCTATTGAATAGTTCCAGACCGTGTGCTCAGAAGGATGGGAAATGTGATATGTGTCACACTTCCAAAGAATGATGATGAAGAGCATTAATATGCTGATGAAGAAAGAAAAGTAAAAAGAGAAATCTTGAGAAAGCAAATCCACCTGCACTACAGAGCTTGACAGATATGCTGTGCTAACTCTTCCATTTCATATATAATTATAAGTTTGAGTTATCATCAGGTCTGCGTTACTGTGACTTAGTCGGTCTCTTCCTCTCTTCTGCTCTGCTAATATGTTCCCTTTTTGATTTTTAAGACAGAAAAGTATTTAATCAGAGTCCAAATACCTGCAGAAGAAGCAATGAACGTTTTATCCAGCTAGTAGCCTAGGAAACTATTTGGGTGCATTTGGGGTCTAATTATTTTACAACAACTGAGTGTTGGACCAAGTATGGTTCCATTCATTCTAAATAACATGCTGGTAGCTTGAAGAAAGAACACTAATGAAGATTCTGAGAAAATGGAAAAGCAGTAAGAACTTGCATTTTCATATATATTTTATCCTTTTTATAACAGAGCAAATGCAGTCACATCGTCATGTACATACAGTATAGTAGCAGATGCATAAACAAACAGTGGGTCACAAGGAGCTGATCCTCTAGCCAGCTTTTTTTTGGGTGCCTAACCTGGCAATCTTTAATGCACAAAACTGTAGAACGAATTAAGAGTTGGTATAATCAGCTGAAATTCCAGTGACGGCTGTTTACCATAGACAATCTTCACATCCCTCCAATTGTTTATAAATTCTACTAAGCTGTATATTGGAGGAGCAGAAATGTAATATGTGAACCATTCCAGATTAATTGTTTAATACAACAGAACAAAACATCTAGAATTGGCTGCACAAATGAGCTCGTTTAATCTATGAAAAGGAGTGTGCCCTTTGAGGACACAGGGAATTCTGAGTAACCCAAAGAATAATTTTTAGTTAACTAACCATATCAATGTCTTAAAGCATATGTATGTATTTTATTATCTTCTCTGGTATCTTTATGGCAATAATTTTCCATAACATAGACAGAAATGCAGTACATTTTCCAGGATTGTGAGAACGAACTGATAGTATAGTGTGCTTTTCTAGAGAGAACTGAAGTCAGATTCACAGATTCAGACAGCGTTTAAGAACCGAGTTGTCTGCAATCTGAATAGACATACATCATAGTTCGGGAGGGTGCTCTCGTTTTCTTTTGTCCTTGTAACAAAAGTCACTGATTAATAATGCAGTCAATTGTTATGAGATAGATGATAAGATTTTCACATTTATTCTTATTAATGTCATCACTTTGGCATTCTGATAACTCATGAATTTTTCTTAGTTATTTTCTGTATTCCAAAATAAAATTTAATGTTATGTATTTTGTTTCAATCTGTATATGGTGAAGTTTCATCCTAGTGAAACTCAATTAATATTGTTTCTGTTTGTATAGAGTACAGATTATTATTTCTTAAATGTGAAATCTTAAGGTGAGGCAGATTCTTTCAAAGTAGCACCTCCCTCTGATTTATGATCATTATGATTTGGTTATGATTTAGAAAAGAGATGCCCAAATGTTGATTTTGGATCAAAAACTATGTGTGCTACAATAAATTTTTGGTCCTTTTTGCTCCATTATTGATAGGGTAAAGAAATTTGGTGCCTTGTGTCAGTTTGGCTTGATGACTGCAAGGTAATTCAAGATAAGGGTAGTAGAATCAGTAGCTGGATTATAACACAATAAAGCTTGGTATTGAAATATATAAGTAGGAGAAACCCTGAATGTCCTTCAATACCAGCTGTAACTAACTACTGTGGTTGAACTATATCTATTAATGGAAATAATCGGTGCCAAGTTGGTAACTTCTCGGTTGCTTGAGGAGGGTGCTTCCCCTCTTGCCTTTAATCTCCAGGAGGTTTTGTCTCCCTCTGTTTTCGTAAGCTTGAGATAAATTGTAGTTCAGAGGCACCACAATTTCTTTTTATTCATAGACCTTAAAAGCTTAATTATATAAAATAACTACTGGTAGTATCTCAGTGTGGGAGAAGATTAATAGGCCTTACTGGAAAGAACCCTTCCAATATATTGTTAAGCTTCTTGACAGTTGGTCTGCCACTCATCTTTATGATATGTTTTTCTATCTGTGCCAGTAAAATACAAATCCTCGGTAAAAGCCATTGATGATGGCTATAAGGCAAAAGATACAGAATGTGCTTAAGCTCTGATGTTCGTCATTCTGCTGAGTTGCCTGCAAGGTACAGCTAATGGTTAAGCAAATGCTCTGTTTTTATGTCTTTTAATATCTTTCTTCGGATAGTCATTTCCACAGAAGTTCCAAAGTGTCAGCTTTCTAACAGGAAAAAATAACTTTCTATCTTAACAACCCTGAATCTTTATAAAACACCTTTAGAGAAACATTTAACATATTCTTTATTCACATAAATTAATGATCTAGCACTTCAATTCTCAGTGGTGCTCTTGGGCACAGGAAAGCATTTATGTATTTACTTTCACTTCAAAGTAAGATAACTCATTTTTAGCCTCACTGGGACAGTCTAAATACTCCTTATTTCATTAGAAAATTACTGTTGTGAACTTGTTGAAGAATATGTAAGTGACCACTATAGATAGCATATGTCTCCTTCAGTGAGAGAATAGATACCACAATTAAAAAACTGTTATAAAAGAAATGTCATGAAGATTACTTGTTTGCTTCTTCTAGCTGTTCACTATTGTATTCTGTTTCACAATTTACTTTTTCCATTACTTCTGAAAAATACCAGTTTTCCTTCTAAATAATACCCCCCCACCCTTCCCCCTCCATTATTTTTTTTGGTGGGGTGAGGGGTTATTGGAGAGTTTATGTGGATGGTAGGGAAGCAAATGTGGCCATGAAGAAGCTATTAGAAAACAGTTCAAAAGGTAAAGAAATCAAAGAGATTTCTTATTTATATGAATAAGATCCAACAATAAAAACCACAAACAGAGCTAGTCTATGCTTAAAATCAAAACAATACAAAAAGAACCACATAGAAAATGGGAAATCACCAGAAGCTTGAACAAAGCTTTTATTCAATATTTTTGAAGACTTGCTAGGTCAAAAAATGGCATCTGACACATCTGACAATAGCACATATTCTGATTTGTCACATATCTGAATGCTCCTTTTTGTTTTGCTTTGAAGTAAGTGAGCAGCACTGAAGAACTTTTTTTTTGGTTGTGGAGGAAAACAGAAGAAATGAACAGAAGCTTGCAGTTTTCCTCAGGAATCCTAATTCAAGGAGAACAGTATAGTTTGCGAGACAGTGAACTTGTTTCAGCAGGTATTTTACTCCCATAACTTTGGTCAGGTAACATTACTGTAAATTCAGGCCTAGAAATACTGCAGAAACAAGACTTCTATATCCTTATGAGATAAACCTACTATATTTATCATCTCATTTTACAAACTGGGAAGTTGAAAACAGAGTATAAACACCTTGTTGAGGACAACAGTGAGTAGCCAGACTAGGATTATAATTCAGGTGAACTATTAAGATCAGTGTATTAGAAGGGCTACATGCGCAAATTAGCTGTTACAACATCCAAAAATCTTTGTTAATCAACAGTTTGATAATTTATATGTATGCAAAGTCTAAGTGTACTGTGTCATTTTTAATGTCTTTGATAGAAGAATCCATCATACTGTCATATCAGTTTGAAACAATTATCAAAGTGAGCTTGAAAGATTAAGATTAAATACTTGCAAAGTGCTTAAACTGAGATGTTTTTTCTCAAATGTACATCAGAAGGACAAATAATATTTGAATTTCACTGTATTCCTTGTAATGTAGGTTTGAAACATAGTGAAGCATCATTCCCAGTATGAAGCTAGTTTTAAGTAGCTATTGCTAGTTCGGGATGCCAGCACGTAGGCACCGATCAAGATCTCTGTAGTTTACTAGATCGAAGTGTCAAGAATGTTGTTGTGAGGTGTAAGGAGTCAGATACAGAAACTGTTTGCATGGTTTGGGTTAGTGTTTCGGGCTTTTTATTGTTTGTTTGAGGGGGTTGTGTTGTTTTTGTTTGTTTTCTGAAAAACTTTGCTCAAATACCCTATAATATATGGCTTTAGGGGCTTCAATAGCCTTGACAACTGCTTTTTCTGAGATCAATGGGAAATTGGTTGTAATGAACAACCCTTTATTTTAAGGTATAACATAGTTAGGTCCTCCTCTGAAGATACACAATTGCAACAATGGGGACACCACACTATTTCGATTGGTGCACTGTTTGTGGACAGCAGCTGGAATTCTGAAATCTGACTGGTGTTACCTGGCGCAGTCTCTAGAACAGGCTGCAATCTGAGTTTTTCCATCGTGTGGCTTTTTGGTTTTTTTGGTGTGTGGGTTTGTTTTCATAGAATATTGTTTTTATTGGATCAGTAGGTATTGCTCTCTAACTGATTTTTGAGCACAAAGAAAACATTATTTTTTCTGTTTGTAAGACCTGAAAGAAATCTGTCATTTAGGCAAATAATTGAAATATTAATTTTGATAGATTTTTGTTTTGTTTTGCTTTTCCTCACTAAGTGACAAATGAAATCCATGTATTTATCCCTTCCCTGGCTTTAGAACAAACTATTGTACCTGCAAATGGAAACACCCAAGGTCCAATTATTTCTATCCGTTTCACTTCACAGAAGATGTCTGTCATGCATAGAGAACTCAACTAGTCATGAAAGAAATGCCATGCTTTTCTCAGATGTTCATTTGATGTCCTTTTCTGAGATCTTGTGTGAAAACACTTTTCATTTGTGATAACGACAGTAACATAGCACATACTTGTTAATAGCTGAATGACCTCTATTTTTCAATACCTTTAATACTTATATATGAGGATAATTATCTTTGAATGATCTACTTGTGTTTAACTTCAGATTTGATCTCCATTTCTGTAAGTACTTCTATTCACTTTCTCAAAAGAAAATCTGACATTTTACCTGGTTACCTTTGTGGATAAAAAAAATAACGTATTGCATTCCTTAGTTAAGGAAATATACCAATTTAGCCTGGCTGCCTTTTATGCTTTCGAAGTTCTAGTAGTTCTATGAAGCTTCAACACATTTTCAAAATCTGTTTCTCTGCTTAAATGTTTAAAAATGCAGCTTTTAGCTGTGTATCCAGCTGCTCATCCCCCTTCCATGTACCTAATGCATAGCATGGCTTCCTGAGAAAGACTGTTTAATCCATGTACTGTCAACAAAGACTGATTTGGAGATGGATCTAGAAAATGTTTCTCTACAGCCTAGAAATGGAAAAGTTTTCCTCTCTGTCAGTTCTACTCTGTAATGATAGCTGGGCAGGTGATTTTTTGCATAATGTGTTTTACACACAATCTGAGAGAAGGTCTTCTCATTATAAGCTACAGAGAAAAGTTTTAAATATATAAAAAGTCCTTATCTTTTTGTTTGAGATGATGTAGGCACTTCCACTATGAACAGAAAGGCCTTTTAAGAATTGTCTATCACACGCTTGAATCTGACGTCTAAATAAATTGTTGAAAGTGAAATACTGCATGACTGCTGATGCAGCAGTGGTATTTGGAACCCAAAATAAAGCCTTATTGTACTGACATCTGGAGTATTGCTCTGGTCTTCCTGGATGTGGTGACAGCAAAGCAGGACAGAGCAGATCAGCTGCCTTACAGCAGAAGACTGAAAAGTCTGGAAGTCTTTACTTTGGAAGGAAGAAAAGCTGAGAGCACTTTAGAATAGACATCTGCAAAATTACGGAGGCAGTCTGTGAGCTCAATATAGAAGAGTTGTTGACTATTGTAACAGAAGAACGCTGGATACTCAGTGACAACAGTAGGAGAACAGTTTAAAGCAGATGAGAGGGAGGGAAAGGTTTCTTCAGCGGTAGATAAGGTTAATGGTCTGGCTTTTGGAATTTGCTTTTCCCAGAGGCTGTGGAGGCAGACAGCATCAGCAGGGTCAAAAAACAAACTAGGTTTATGGACAACATGTATAAATGGATGCTAAAGAGACTGGGCAGGATTATTCCTGCTGGTTGTATTTATTGTTTGTTTCTAAGACAGACTCCTGGACTGGGTAGAAAATTTCTCTGACTCAAATAATTTATAACACTTACATATTCCTCGAGTGTGATAATCAAGGCAGAGGTTCTCTCCATCTACTAGAATTTCTTAATTTACAATGCTCATACTAAGACTAGATTAAGTCACTGAAACAAATACCTCAACTGATTCATAACAAAACTGCTAGAAAACGAACTTTTGAAATATCAGCACTTTCAGTTTTGAAGCTTGTAACTGTTTGCAAGGAAACTGCTCTCCACTGAATTATCTTTATAGTATCTTGTACATTCTCTAGCTTTCATTTTGGGGAATAAAATCTCCTGAAGAGTACAGAATGGCATGACCTTCTGAAGTTGGGGATTTCCAAGTAGAAGAGTAAGGACCCCTGTGTAACTAAGGATGCTTATGAATAGTATGTTACTCCCACAGCGAAGCAGCTCCACATGCCCTGAGCAAGCATCTTGCTGGCTCTGAAGATCACACGGGATGTCCTGGCTAAGTAACCTGTTTGGCGTAGTTTGGAATTGGCAGTAGTGTCTGTTGGTACCTCAAGCCTCTTCTTGCCCACACTGAGAAAAAGGAGAAGCCAACATTAGCTGAAGGTTGTCTTGATAGAATCAGGGTGGATGTAAAGTGATTTGGTATTATTTTAATTCTAAATCCTGCTTTATTGGAATACATTTGTCTTTCATACAAATCTTTGCAGAGAGCACTTTGAACAGCCTGTAGGAAATGCATCAGTCTGTGTGATGTGAGTTGGCCAAACTTGGTTTCATCAAGATGCTCCACTCTTTATGATAAATAAATTTAAGAAAGGCAATGCTGCCATTAATTTGTTTTGTTACTTTATTTCATGCTACCTAGTTCATATAATTTAAAATGTTTAATACATTAGAAGGCCAAAATAAAATAATACATGTTGCTTTTGCAATTGACCTGTCGTTACTTTGGCTTGCATATACAGAATTCCAACATACAGCTAACGTGCAAGTTCTTGAGGAACTAATGACTACTTATATGAATAAATATTTACTAGGGTCAGAAGCAAAACTTTGTCACCATAATTCTAGTTAAGATCCTTCATTTTGATTCACACATACTAACCCTGTGCTGATCTTGCTGTCGTCAGTGAAATGATGAGTGAATATGAAGACCTATTTTACATGCATTATGTGCAGAGACTGAGCCAGTGGAAGGCATATATCTCCATGTACTTATGTGCTTTAGAATGCTTTATGAAATTAAAAAAAAAAAAACAAAAAACAAACAACAAAACAAACCCACAAAGCACTCTTGCCAAAAACAAACAAAACACAGAAGCTGTCCCTGCTTCAGGTGATTCTGAAAATCCTGTTGAGATTCATATGCATTTTTAAACACTTAATGGTTGTGAAAAATCTTGACCTAAAGCCTCAGCTGACAATATCCTTAGGTTGGGAATATGCCATGACATTTGTCAGTAAAGAGACAGGAATACTCCTACTGCTAGGCAAATAAGAGTAACGAGAGAAAACGCGTGGTGAATAAGTTGCATAGCTAGAGTTGACATGACTTTAGCACATACAAAAATACTGAAAAAGTGACCCTTTTCATTAACGCAAAGCAGGATACAAATCACTGTCAGAACAAAATCGTCTGGATTTGGCATGCTTCCTGCCACCACCTTGTAAATCTGTGCACAGCTTAAATGTATATACAGCTGTTCAGTACTAAAAATACTGTAAAACTTGCTTGTTATTTTTTTCATATATTAATTTAATTCAAGTCTTTTTAATTTTTAAGGTTTTTAATTCATTACTATATCAATACCTACAGTACCTTCAATTAGCCTTTGAAGCCTCATCAACATCTGTAATTGTAGTCTAAGATTACAATCCCATGTTTCCCTGTGGCAAAATACAGCTAGAGTTCTTTAAACTTCCTCCGTTGCTTATCCGTGCCCAGAGGGAAGTTTGTCCCAACTTCATAGTGCAGTCTTTCTCTGTGGATCCTAATATACAGATTGCCTGGCGTGCTCTTCATTACAGAGATGAAATCTGACTCCTGGAATCTGGAAGTCAGCTTTATCTTCCTGTTCAGCATGCTTATTAAAATGAACTAGAGATTAGTTCATTTTAAAGGCCTGAGGAAGGATTATTAAGGAGCTGATTAAGTCAATTATGCTGCTTTTTGCTGTGTTGTTGTTAGTCAGGAACCTTAATAGGACAATTAGGATTAATTAAAACCAGCCTGATTGATTAGGATATATAAACCTGCATGTGAGACATGGTTGTGTTTGTGGAGGCAGTAGATGCTGAGGTTTGTTTTTCTGAAAATGTTCTGTCTGCAGATATAAGAGCAAGTGCTTCTGAGGGGGCGATCGGTTTTGATCATGGTGATTCCACATCAGTGAAATTAAGTTTTCTGCATGTTCCTCTTGAGACTGATAGGACATGAGACTGACTGAATAACAGAACAGCAAATGAATTTTGCTGTAGATATGTGTAAAACAACTTGTGTGGGGAAAAACTCTTAGCTTTGTCTGTAAACTGGTGTGCTTTAGACTGACTGTAACCACTCAAGACCAAGGAACAAAGACAGTTTCATGCAAATGGTAAGGTGAGGGAGCAGGGCTCTAAAACTGGGCACTCTGTGCTGCCTTTTGTAAGAGCCTCGATCTTTCAGTAGACATAAGCTCCCAAAATAGGTGGCTGAGCTGTCATCTGAAATCTGCATGCATAATTCCCATCACGCTGTGTCTTCTGGGTGTTTTTTAATGGATGATGTCCAATGAAATTTCAACACTTGTAATGGCTGTTTTAAACTGTGCCGATACCTTGGTTAATAGATGGAACCATATGCTCACATAATCCTGAGATCTTAACCTTTTGCAGTGGGATACAATTGTCTGTATTCAGACATGTGATGGGAAAGACTGTGACTGGGAACTGTTCCATGGCTGTCTACTGTTGAAGGTAGTAGGGTGTGAAATCTCTTGCTCTTTCAAGGACCAAGCAAGATTTCTTTTCATTTAAAGCACAACTCTGCTCTTCCCTGCGTTTCACACATTGATTCATTCTGGTAACTTGTGGAAACTCTTAATATCCAATGTCTTGCTCTGTCTCTTTGGAATAGCTTTCTTCTGAAGGAAACTGATCTATTGTGGAAAAAAAGTTATCCAAGGAATATGCCTTAAAGCTTCTTCTGTTTTACTGCCAATGAACATAAGTAGCTCCAGTATTTGTTCTGTTTCTTTATTTTCTCAGACATTGTCTATATGCAAAAACATACAGAAGCTTCACTAGACATCAGCAAGGCTTTAATCAGCAACAGCAGTTTGTGTTCTGAGCAGTTGGATCCTAGGCAAGTATCATCAGTCAAAATTTCTTCAAGTGCTTCAAAAAGCATTGTTATTTATTAATGATGGAGAAAATGAACTAATTTTCAAACAATACTTATAAGCATCTCTTCACTTACTACACTGGTGAACTAATGCATGTCTAGGTAAGTGTGTTATCTCGGATTTTATTATCCCTATTATAGGAAGGATCCACTTGCAAGGCCTCTTATTACATTTTATTAAGGAATATCTTCAAATACTATACTACATGTCAGAGTTGAATCAGATTTTCATACTGTCATTGGAAAATGTGCAGGTTTTTTACTTATATCTCATGCTGTTAGGAAGTAGTGGAGGAATCCCTGTTTTCAATAAATGGCATTTAGCAAAATTTAGTGCTTAACTAAATAGCATATTATCCTGTGGCATGTACTGTCTGAAGTGATTGACAGAGTCCTGGGGAGTCTCTTAATCTGTGGAGTTTCTGCTCTTAAAGACGTTGATAGGTAAGGAGAAAGACAGCTAAGTGGGAGACAATGGTGTCACAGGGAAAAAAATCTTCTACTCTTTTAATCCTGAAAAAAATATTTGTGTATGTCAGGGGCTAACACTCAGTAAGTCTCAGTAAGACTATCGTAGCTCCGTAATCTAAGAAGGCAAAACTAATCAGCCACAAGGCTTTTTTAAATTTTTTTTTCTCTTCTAAATTAAATTGGAGTAAATATTAGTAGAACCCGCACAATTGCACAGTATTTTTTAGTCTACTTTCTAAAATCTCGTATTATTGTGAGAAGTTCCTGTATATTGTCATGAAATGTCATAAATCCTTTTCAGGGATTGTAATTATGGTACTCTCTGGAAATAAGTAACCTTTCTTAAGTCTTTCTAAACTTCAAGTAAATCCAAATAATAGAATAAAATTAAGAAAATCTTAAGAACCCACATGTATATAGTATCCTGCTCCCAGTTTTCATTACTATTGCACAAAATTATTAAAGAAAGCTTTAGTACTTATGTATCTTGATTTATATATATATATATGTATATATATATATATATATAAATTATATTTAAAAAGCCATCTATCATTCTCAGGACTTTATTTAGTCTTCAGCATACTCACCCAGCTTTTTGCATAAACAGTGTCTGCCCTAAAACCTGAACTATTAGCAACTATAAATTCACATAATATAATACAAATTAATAACCCAAAATTACCTCTTTTCACCAATAGGTGGTGGTGCTAGCTGTTTCTTTATCTGTTGCCTTTTCAAACTTCAGTGGAACTAAACATTAAAATATCTATATGTTTCCAAGATAACAAATATTAAGCATGGATGATCCAAGATGCTGGGAGCCAGACTGATTCCTCAGCGAAGAGGGAGGTAGGGAGGAATGCAGGCACCCAAGAAATGCCTCAAATGCCCCCTCGGAGCATGAACTCTAATTGCTCCGAAGCTCCAGCAAGGGAAACGTGGCCCCTGGCAGTCTGTGTTGTGCAGGGGGAACACAGACCTGGGAAAGGATGAACAATGTTATGGTGCTGGAGGAAGATACAGGAAATAATATTCAGTCAGGCTCTCCAGACTGCTTAGAAAGCAGCTCCCTCTGTTTTTTAGTTGTTGCAGTGTTTTCCATTAAGGAAATGACCTTCTGAAAATACTGTTATCTGGCCTCTCCCTTGGTTACCAGTTGACAGTTTATGAGATGGGGCAGTAGGATTTGTGTGTGTGAAGTGAATGGTTGAATTCTAAGAAGTCAATGGTCTGTGAATGGTTAAAAGACTGGGAAAAACAGGGCTCTTAGAGGGCCTGCTGTCCTCTAAAAGAACAACTAAAAGTTTACACACTTCAAGTGAACAGAAGAAAAAATAAAATGTGCCTATAGTGAGGGTCATGTTTTAAATTTTATATAACCTTCATTAGAACCTGTGGTAGTGTGACACAAGAATTCTCGATGTTAAGTAAAACATCGAGAGCACAAGTACCACTGCATTCATCATCTGATTGTGGTTTGATGTTTTTTGTTGTGTGTTTTGTTTTGTTGTTGTCTTTTTTTTTTTTTCTCTAGTATTTTTCCTGGATCTCAGGCCTATTTGCTTGCTGGTTTTCCTGTGGACTGCTCTCACTGCAAGGAATAAGATAACTCATGACTGGCAGCCAGCAGCTTGGAGTGAGAATTCTCATTTGTCACATTCTGCTGCCAGCTGCCAAGTGAGATATGCAAAACCTGCTTTCAGAAAGTTCCAATATTGTCAGATTCTCTTGGCTGCTAATGTCTTTTATTCTATTATTTTAGAAGGGAAAAAACCTTAGGTAAAATATTTGAGCTTGTTTATTTGTCCTTTGGAAGAAAGGATAAAGAAAACAATGAAAAGATGGAATTTTATTAAAGATGAAATTAAAAACCACATTTTTAGCAATTATGCTAGTTGGTAACAAGTCATAAGTATGTATACGGATACTAATTACTGATGAGGTTCAAACATGCAATTTTCAGTGCCCAAGTATCTGAAAACCTGAGCTCATGTCTGACTGCTCTGAACTGGGTCTATAGAGACGCTTGCTTAGACGTATTCCTACTTTTCATGCTACCACCTTATCTTCTATAAGTGCTTCTTTTATACCTGATGCTAGACCTAAAGACTGACTTGTCTATACTTTTTTATGGAAATGGTCAGATGTTGATTCTGTCTGGTTTTAGGTTTTGTTTGGTTGGTGGGTTTATTTGTTTGTTTTGGGGTATTTTTGGTGTGTGTTTTTGGTTGGTTGTTTGGTTTTCTATGGCTTCATCTTTCTGAATCATTATTTCTTACTTTTAACATCAAGTTTTGCTCTTTTCCAAGTCTTTCTAGATGAGTGCTGTGCATTCGTCCTGTCTGTTTGATGTGATGTCCTTAAGTAACTGTGTGATGTCCTTAAGTAACTGTGATGCTGCCAAGATCTGCAACGTCACTTGAGCTTTGTCAGTGTTTGTACAGTCTGTTTCAAAATCTACTGGGAAACATCCTGCAGGTTTCACTGATTTCAGTCTGCTTGGGAGTGATTCCTGAGATCACTGATATCACTTTGTTAATCAGAATTACCTGCAGCTCAAAACAAAGCAATAAATTGAGCTGACAATGTGATACTAAGACATCAGCTGTTGAAGTTCTAATGATAAGTAAAAATTGTCTTCTCTTTAGTTTTTTTTTTTTTTTCTTCACTAAACTGAGCATTTAAAGTTGGTAAAGAAAGATTTCTAGTAGTTGTTAAATCAGAGTAACCTCTGGATGCAATCCCTGACTAAACCGTTACCAGGTGACTTTCTGACAGCCCCCCAATCTCAACAAAGTGTTGTTAACACAACAGCATTAAAATAATCTGTTACCAACCCCATCTTTCACCCTGTAATTCAAGATGGGGCATTATCTATAAGTGCTAGAGAAAAAGCAGCAGTGAAGGAGAATTTGCAACATTGTAATGTAGAATTGAGCAATAAAGGTTGAGAAGATGACAACAAAAGAGCAGTTGATGGCTTGAACTGCACAAATCCCAAATAAGTACGGTATCAGCTGAAAAGGAGTGAAATATGGGGTCCTGACAGCACTTCCATGGTTATAAGCATTGATAAGGAATGATGCATTGAACAAACTTGGATATGTTGATTTTATCATATATTTGGCAATAGGTACACAGGTCACAAAGAGATGTGCAATGTCAAGAATCTAATGATAAGGACATCAGCCCGTATCTTCCGTGTTCATGTGTGATGGGTTGACCTCAGCTGGCTGGCAGCCGCCCACCCAGCCGCTTGCTCACTCCCCTTCTTATCAGGACAGGGGCAGAAAATAAGATGAAAAAGCCCATGGCACAAATTAATTACTTGTTAATTCAAAGTAGGAACCAGCTGGAGCCAGCAGTGCCTGGGCGAGACAGCTCCCTCAGAGGTACCCGCAGCCCCACGGTGAGCGCCTGGGCAGCGACACCCCAAGTATGGTGCTGAAGTAAGTAGTTATTTTGATAGCAAGTGCTTAATGTAGATACATGTGCTTAGTAACTAAATAAAGTTTTGTTTTGAAGTTGTCCAAAGGACTACTCAGTGCTCTGGACCCTTGTGTCTGCTTTAGATGTTGGAGCACATTTGTGCAGCCTTGCATGACACTTCCAGTTCAATTTTCTAAAGATAAGAGTGTGCATAGGGCAATTCACGCTGCAAACTTAGCCAGTGTATGGGAGTGGAGATGGTCGAGATGCACAGCAGAACTTAAAAAATTCAGTGCTTTCTCCTTGGGTTGAGCTATGTAGATATTCATTTTTCTTCTGTAAAACGAGGTCTCAAAATCTCTGTGATTATATTCCCAGTTAGAGAAGCAGCACAGAACTTGCAGTCTTTGTTGTGGGAACAAAGGTGATTTTGAGGTACCCCTGTTTCTGTAGAACTACTTATTGTTTGCACCTGCCCGTAAAAATTCACTCCTAGGTAAGCCTGTGGGAGTATTGGGAAAAGGTGAAGAAGGGACTTCTCCAAGTCAGGGAAATTATCTATGAAGTTATGTAGCCACAGCATTATTTAGAAACTTTATATTGCTGGGTTCTGGGCTTCATCCCTTTGTCAGAGCTTGTAATGAGATGCTCAAAAGGTAGCTTGCTGACAGTCTTTGTTAGTGACTGCATTGAAAACTTCAAACAACCAAGAATCAAAGGTTTTGTGCCCTTTTATACTAGACAAAGTAGCTAGAATTGAGGGTGAAGTTCTCATTTATAAGATTTTATTTCTGTAGTGGCTTCTCAATCCAGAACATATGTACATAATATGCCTGTCTTGCTGGAGAGCAAAAGGTCCTTAAATGTTTGGGGCAAGAGAGATTTGCTTTGAACGAGCAATAACAAAAGAAGAGGTCACAAAATTCCACCAACTTTATTCTTTGATGCCTGATCTCTTCATTCCTTTCATTTCTGAGTTATTCTGTCTTACAGCTAGACTGTAATTAATCACAACTTTTGCTAGGTATTAGAAATTTGATATGTACGGGTTACATTGAATGCAGTGGTGTGAGGCTTTCTGGAGACTCTTTTTGTTTGTAATCTGAATATGGTAAGTATCTTTTAAGTATGGCTGAATATGGTATCTTTTAATAAAATGCTACTGTTTAATAAAATGCTACTGTTGAATAACACAGATCATGCCGAAACAATTATTTTGGTAAGTTGTTTCAAGCTACCTGAGGATATGGTTTGATCGTTCAAGCAACTGAAGGGATTGATCCTAGTCCTTGTGCACAATCCCTCAATCTGTGCTTGTTTATTGCATTTCTTGTCTTCCTGTGGACCACTTAAGGCCTGATCAACTTGGTAAAGATCTTCTATATCTGACAAAGATGAATACAGTATTTCTGTGGTCTCGTTATCAAAATAACTGAACTGTGTGCAGAAGCAGTACACATTTAACTGTGTCAGTCAAAATGCATCTAAGGCAATTCAAACTCACTTAAAAAGAAAGAAAAAAACAAACAAAAAAAGGCAGTGGTGTTTTTTGTTTGGTGGGGGTTTTTTTGGCCTTTGAAAGATTTTGAACATGTGAAAGTTGAAAGGAAAAGCTGATACTAATATTGAATAGGTTATATAATTAGGAAAAGTATTTCTATGACAGAACATGATTGTATGCTGTGGCATGAGTTTGGAACTATAAGCAAAATTTCTTTCCCTCTTCCATTCTTCCAATACAAATTATAGGTAAAATGAATCCTGAAAAGGTTACTGGAAAGGTTGGCCAGCTTGTTGAATGTTCTAATTTAAGAGAAGTAGACCCACTTGAAATGAGACTGGCCTTGATTCCTGGTCCATAGGCTGAACAAGTGAATGTGTGAAGATTGGAGCATTTTGTACCATCTTTCTTGTCAAAGTTGTTTGTATTTCCTGTGAGGAAGATCAAAGGGTTGATCGTGCCCCAGAGAGTAAAGGCTGCTTGTCCCAGATACCACCTGAGAGCAAACAAGAGAGCCCCAGGTGAGGACTGGTTTGGAAGAAGCAGGGAGCCATTCTCCAGAGTTTTGGAAAGAGCGTTACTCTGTAACTTGATAATATTATTGATGATTACTTTGGGATTATCTTTCTATTTTGTGCTTGGAAGAAAATAGTTTTCACAGCTCTGAAAAGAAGAACTGAGCTTGACTAAGGCTTACTACCATTGAATTCCCATGACAGACCAGATGCATTTACTATAAGGTAGATGACTGAAGTGTTAGGGGAGGTCAAGTCTCTTTTTATAGGTAAAGATGAGAGAAAATCTGAATTGATAAAATTTGAGACCTGGGAACATTGTTAAGTAACATTCACAAATACTCTCAGCAGATAAGATGGATGTGGCTGTGTCACCTTTTCTTTATATATAGTTATATTTTAAAATTTTAAGTTGGACTGCATTTATCTGATCTTTAACTGAAGATATCCTAGATAGTAAGACAACTTAAATTGGAATAATAGTAATAATCTAGTAAAATTGAAAGAATGTTAAATGGTATTGATTGTATAGTGGCTTTTTGATCAGCACATTTGGCTACAAGCAGGCAGAAATGAAAAATTCCATTTCTTCTTAAACATTAATGGGAGTACCATTACTTGAAATTAATAAAATGAATAATATAAGCACTATAATGATAAGAAATGTCAGTGTTCCCCACTGTTGTGCTTTCACAAATAATATTAGCCTGATAATTTTATAAAGTAAAATCTTACTTCAACCTTAAAAATCACACTAAAGAAGAAAGTGACCATTTGTAGAACACTGTATCTGAAACAATTTCAAATTTGTTCAGTGTTGACTATATTACATACTTGCTTATGAATAGTAAGTAGCAGTAAACAGCTGCTGCATTAACAATATAAGAGATTTATACTGCAAATTGTTGTTGTTTGAGGACAAAGAAGACCACTTAAACCTAAGCAAAATAATATTTTGGTTACAGTTACTGAAGAACAATGTTCAAAATAGCAGAAGCTTGTTGAAAAGCAGGTGGAAATACCTAAATTTTCAAATTCCTGCTGATCCAAGCATGAATACCTTCTTCCTGTAGTATTGTTAGAAACTCTGGGAGGTGACTTTGGCTCTGTCCAAGTGATGGTTCTTCCATAGCTGCTGCTACATCCTGATGTGAAATAGTTTATTGAAGCTGTGACTGCTAGATTAGAAAGTCATATGTACGTACTCACTTAGTACAAAGGGGCTATTTTCTTCTATTTACACTGCCATTATTACCTGAGACTCAGTTGGGCTTGATGTAATTGAGAAAAAGTTTGGTCCTTGTTCAGGATAGCAGCAGAGTTAATGAGGTTACATAAAGCTGAAAGCAGGAGTGTTAATGTCAATATATTTGAGCAGTTTCTCCCTGAAGAAGCACCATTTTTCATTTTGCCCTAAGAAACAGAGAGGCCTGAAGAATCGTATGAGGTCTATTGGCTGTTTTAGCTAATTATACAGAAACATAAGATTTTTGCTGGTATTTTCTCAGGAAATCAACAAAACCTTATATCTGTATTGGCTTTGATAGAATTCTTTAATATCAGCAACATATTACAGGACAGTAAATATTTTATGCTTTGCAGAGAAACAAATGGATTGTAACTTGTGACTTACATACTAACTCTGCATGACCTCTTTGTCAGACTTTATATTGGCATAAAAAATGAACTACTTAACAGATACTCTATTGCTAATCTAGGGGGTTTATTGCTTATGCACATTTTTATGAAGACATGAATTTTCCAAAAGTATTCTTCCTGGAGTATTCTGAACTATCTTCAGAAATTAGCAGCTATCAGTCTAAAGCATTGCACCTCCTGGAAACCTGATCTGCAGCCCTATTTCACCTTATTTTATTTGAGGAGTTTTTATTGTTTGCATTAACTATATGTGTACTTTTAGGAATCTATAAAATAATTGGTATATAACTTAGACATGCATACTGGGACTGATAATACTGTACTCTTTAGTTTGTATATTAGTATTGCAAAGAGATTGTAGAAGATTACTCTTCTAAAATTTTTGTGGAATAGGCTGGTCCATTGCTTAAGAAATGTTTTTTATATTTGTAACTCTAAGGCATTGGCTTCTTTAATTGTAGGGGTTGTAGGAGACTATTATTATTATTAAATTACAAAAATTAGTTTGATCGTAATAAGAGTGTATTTCACAATCCATATGTTAAAGTGGTTCATGCGAAAAATTTCATTATGCTGTAATCAGGGCTGTATCTTTATCTGTAGGGACAGATTTGAAAGTTACACAGTAGATCAGAAGGTTATGTTCCACATGAATGTCTGCATGTAGCAAATTTTGAATTTATTTTGTTCTAACAGCATGTGTGTGATCTTGAATGCCTTTTTAACAGGGAACTTAAGTCATGCTGTCGAGATTGTGAAATCCAAATTTTATTTTGTCTCATTTTTTTCCTCTACTCACATTTCTTGGAAATTTATCTGTTGTCAAGCTAGATATATCCTGTTCTCTTTCTTCTTTCTTTAGCTATTATTTCTAATAAGAAAACAAGATGATAGGTTTTGTGTATAGAGGCATGAATAGCAAGCTTGTGTTTCAGAGACTGGACTCCTAGAGCTCAGCAGAGACTGTCAGGTCTTGGGGTTTTTCTTCTACTTGCTGACTCTTATTCTTCTCTGAAGAGTAGATTACAATTATTTTTTTTAATCTCTTAGACCTTCAGTTACATGATATGCGAAGCTTCATATGCTGAACATATGAACCCCTTTTTAGATTTATCTAGAGACCGTATTTTTTGAGGAAAGAGCTATCTCTACTACTGTGTCCTGTGTGGGATAAGAACCAGTCAATGTTAAAATAACCTACTTTTTCCCACTGTCCTCCCTGCCTTTCTTCTGGTTTGCCCAAGATGCACTAAGTGGATCCTGTTGTGATTTATATCCTCTGTTTTGACCTAACCCTTGAATAGCAGGTCAGACCTGAAAATAGGTGGCTTATGCCCTCACAGTTTTAAGCTCTGAAATTCACGGCCATGCTAGGGTGGAAGACCATACAAGCCTCTATCTGGCTATCAAAAGTATTGCTAGATCAGATGTTGGGGACTTTCGTGGATGCAAAATCTAAAATTCTGAAAAATTCCTATCAGAAGCCTTTGGTGTTTCTTTCGTTACAGTTGTATTTTTTCAGAAAGGTTGTGGTTGTAAGGGTTTAAATCCTATGATCCACTCTTCATTACAGAATTCTTCTGCAGCTGACTGCCTGTTGTATTCTTTCAGTAGCTATACCTAAAATTAAGAATAATTTCTATAAAATAATTATCTCAGTATCTATTAAATTTTTATTTCCTCTGCATTTCTTTTTTATTTACTTTTGGTTTGCTTTGTTTTGTTTTTTAAACAGTAGACGTAAGAAAATGGTAGGCAACTTGGGAATTGAAATAGATATTTTCAGGAAAAAGTATGTATTTGTTACTGCTTTGCTCAATATTTATTTCTAGCATCCACTAGAACAAAAACAGCATTATATGACCACAAGGAAGAGAAAGAAAGGAATATGTTATTAGTTCATCATAGAGGATTGCTGTGAGATGATGTGCCTACGTGGGCAGGTGCTTAAGCCTTGTGTCTACCCTGCCTCTGCAAGATATGGCATTAAACCTGTCAGGAGCATAAGCTGTCTGGCTTTATAGGCTTAACGTGAGAAAAGTCTAGTACATTAAAAAAAAAAAAGTGTATAAATTCTGCAAATCAGTATGTTTTCATTTTATAACTTAAAATCTCTACTTAAGCTAAAAGTTACCCTATCTGAGCTTTGTGAACAGAACTAGAGACCCGGCTTTGCAGTTGGAAAATTTCAGAGCAAATTGGGGCACCTGGTTCTATAATTTCCTGTTTTGATTCAACACCACAATGTTAAAAGTTTTGAAAACGTCTCTGTCTTGCAACTGAGAGTTCTCCTTATTATTCCCAAAAAATCCTCATTTTCCTCACCCTCTCCCCTATAGTGGTACAGGGAATGGTGAAAGAATCTTCTGTCCTTTCCAGTTTGGATACTTTCTGAAGATAATGAAGACTTTTTTTTTTCGTATTGGTAATGGAGAGGGACAGTAACTTGTTTCTGTATTTGATGTAATCTGTCTGTGTTAGGAACTATGGTAAAAGTACATGTTCTCCAGGCTTTTCCATTAGAGTGGAAGGAGATGTTTCCACATGTAGAAAGCTGTTGTGAACTGTTCAAGAGTGACTTAAAAGATGAGAAACACATAACTAATGCTTTGGCAGAAAAGCAGATTTAACATTTACATTGGATCTGTCAGTGTTTGTACACATGAAATCTCTGGTTCTAGAGGTTCCACACAGCACAGAAAAAAAAAGTTAACAGTTAAAAGAAACCTTCTGGATAAATTACGTGAAATGTATAGAATCAATAGAATTTATACAGAAATTATAATTAAAAATTTAAAGCTTTAGGTTTTACCTTTGTAAAACAAAAACATAAATAGAAATATCCTGTTATAGTTAATGAAAACAATTGCAATAAATTCATATGTGACTTAAAGATATTTTTTTTTTTTTGCTAATTAGCAATAGCACCATATAAATGTTATGTTCCATTTCCATTAGATTTTCATGTATTGGTTTTATGATATTTATGTTTCATACCACCTGACCAAAATGGATTATTCAAATGCATAGAATAGTAACTCAGTGATGATCCACATAGCGTTAAGTCTGTCTGCAAGCGCTTTCTGGCCTCAATGCTTATTTTTGCATGTCACTAGTTCTGTTGCTGTTCCGTTAAACTCAGAGCCTAGACACCCTTATACAAGTTTTTCTTGTTTGGGGCTTTTATTCTATGTATCCGATGGTGACAGTTATTCCAGTATGTCAGAAGACCTATGAAAACAAGATAGGTACTGTTTCAAATATAGGAACAACATGTTAAACCGTCAATTAAACTTAAACCTGGAAGTAAGAGGGTAACAGCATAGGACTGGTTGTGAAAGAAAATGGTCTCAGACAAACGGTCCCAAAAAACAATGATTAAATGTGGTTTTACATGGAAACTGCTTAGAAGTAGGACTGAATGTGAAATGAACCTTCACCTCAAATTTTAAACATTTTAAGTTTAATGGCTAATTTCCCTTCTTGTTGTTGTTGTTTTTATTGCTTCATTGTGAAGTAATTAAAGATGAATAATAAATCAAAATTTCCATAAACTTTATTTTCTAACCAGTAAGCATGCATCTTTACTACATTTTCAGCATCGAGAAATTGCCAGGGATATTTTTTAAAGCTGTTTTGCTGGTTTGCCAACACATTGAGACATTGGAGGCTCTTGGTTTTTGGCAAGTAACGTTCAGTTGTAAGTGGGATGAGGGGGAGGGATGGGGACATGGACATTCCTAGCAGCAGTGGAAAGGTGACACTGTGTCAGAGCTTCCTCCCAGCATGTCAGTTGTGCAGCAAACTCACAAATGATTTATTGGGAGAACATTCGTGCACCTTTGCAATCTTCCAATATGTTTGTTAGGGTTTCTGCAGCAGCCTACTGTTAGATTTACGATCAATGTTTTCTCCTAAAAGGTTTGCATGTGGCCAACTTCTGATTTGTTGCTGTAGTCCTCCACTATTTCTTCATTCTCTCAGAAACTCCCTTTCTTCTCTTTTCCTTCCGTGACATTAATTTGGTGCCTAAGAAAAGGACAAGCTTTGATGCAGTCCTTTGTGGTGGTTCAAAATGCCTCCCCCTCTCCTGCTGTGACATATTCTTTCTCTCCTGGAACTGCAATTCTGACATACCCCCATACATGGAGCATGAAAGGGTTTCTAAAACGCTGCCTCCTGTGCATCAGCAAGGAGTCTGGCAGGATCTGCTCTGTGCTAATAGCAGGGGATTCTTAAAGGTGAAAGAGGCAATTTGAGATTTTGAAACATGAGGCCACTTGCTTAGATGCTTGGCTCACTCTAACTTCAAGGACAACTAGTGAAAAACCTCAATATGTCTGGCTTCAAAAACAAAGGTGGTGGAATTGGACCTTGCCTGTAAAGTGGCTAGAAAATAACCCTTATGACTCTTTTGTTAAACTTTCGTGTATAGTTATCTTTACTTGTTTTGCATATTGATTAAATAGTAGCTAAACCGGTAGTTCTCTCTAAGAAAAAAAAAAGAGCAAAAATGAATCTGAAAGTTTTGTGCAAGCTACACTTATGCAGAAGCATCACGCTGCCGTTCTCGGTTCCCAGGTATCCTGCTCAGACAGCTTGGGTTGGAAGGATCCTACTGTTGGAAGGAGACTCAGCTGGTGCATTCCACTGCTCATAAACACTTTCTTTTCTTTTTTTAATCCAATGAATACTGACATGCAGCTAGCTGATTTGACATTTTAGGCATCTTCAAAAAGAGCTGACTTCTTAAAGTAGGTCTTTTACTACTTAAAGATTCACTTTTGCTCATTTTTTTATTAAGGAAGATTCACTTTTGCTCATTTTTTGCTAAGGCAGTATGCAGCTTATGTAGTTTGCTTTATCATATCCACTCTGTCCACCAAATTTGCTGTTTTTCTTCATTGTTTATAAGCAACAATCAATAAAATATTAATAAATGAGGTCCTTTGATTTTGTCTACAGTGCATGTAGATGGTATTATAATATCATCCCACTTCACTTTTCTCTAGTCTGTCTCAGTACTGTTTAGCTCATTAGTACTTTAATCCATGCAGACGAGGTTAGTCTCCACTGAAAAACAACAATTCCTAAATCAGAGCCCCTGTGTTATCTTTGATTCACTGTCTCCTTGAACTAGAGTAGATGCTGTGACTTGGGAAACGGAGCATGAATCAGTACAGTAAACCGGGAGGTGAAAAGGGATTTTTGTTTCATAGGAAATGTTTTCCATCTAAACTAATTATGAGGATCCTATGTGCACAGCAGAGAATCTGCATAAAATATGGTATTTCTTTAAGTGTCAAAACCCACTTTATTGTATCTATGCCATAACAATAACAGAACATTTCCAGTGGTTTCCTTTATAATTGGACTGATGTAATTTAAAATTAACACTTGCAATCTGTTGGCAGTATTGTCCAATAATGTTTTTATTTGTGCACTCCAGCACTAAATTCTGAAACAGATATCTCTAATAACATTATGCTATAGGGGCACATAGATATTTCCCTTAAAAGTGCTGCATGATTGATCATGTATTGCTACTTCCCTGCTGCAGTGTCTCAAAGGAAGTGTTTTAATCTTATAAATAAAACCATTAAAAAAAATACATTTGCATGCTACTCATTCCCTGTGTCACTGGTATTTGTCTTTTGTTGATAAGGCAGAACTAAAGGTGTTGAGTGACAGTTGTAAAATTATGCATTTTCAATGTCCTTCCCCACCCCACGCCTTTTTTTACAGTATACAATAGCCACCAGTTTATATATTCACTGTGTAGAGGCAGGTATAACTTGTGACCAACTCACTTGAGATAATTACTTAGGTATATAACCTTGTATTTATGCTTTTATTGATTCCAGCTTGTTTGTATGAGAATATGCTTATTAATAAAGACCTGAGTGTTCTCTGGTCAACAATTTGTCTCTGCCTATTAAAAATTAAATTCTACAGTCAAACCAGTCCCAGTGAATTGAGGTTTTACTGCAGAAAAGAATGGAAGTGGGATTTGTCTTATAATCCAGTGACTGTGTCTTTTTTCATAATGAACTCTCTCTGTAAATGAATGAGTGAACAAAGCAGTGTTTAATGCGTTCTTTTATCTGGTGTGGATGTAATTAGCTTTTGGAAACATGATACTTCGGAGACCTGTGCAACTTCTGTTTATGATTCATAGTAAAGGAGATAAATGCATTAAAATTTGGGGAATTTTATTCATTTTTATTGAATTTTATGTATTTGCAAGAGGGATTTTATGAACACTTGGTGTAATGTGGGGAATAGTCTAGTGATTTCGATTAAATTATACCTCCTATGTTATGTTCTCTTTGAAACTACCTTTTATGTGCAAAATAATTCATTTTTGTTTGTATTCTTTCTTTAACCCCATTTTTGCCACTTTCAACTTTGTCACTATAAAAATCAAATTTAACACTGGCTTCCTGGTCAAGTCAAATATATATATATATTTGCTTAAGCTTGCAATACTGACCAATCTACTCTTCCTTGCTGTGAGAAGTAAGTACATTTCTGGAGTTACCAGTGAGAAATTTGAAAGATTGTGTTAAGGTTTTTCTCCAAGTATTTCTACTTTGGTGAGATTACCCTTACAGAGGAATAAAAAGGAACTGGTTCTAAGCGCTGGCTATCATAGGGTACCCTAGAGGAACAGCTACCTGGGTATCATCATCCTGTCTCCACCTTCTGTTGCTCTGTCTTCACTGAGACCAGCTTGTACTGCACGGGGCTCAGCAGCTTCCCAGGGGACTGTTCTTCCACAGTGAGAAAAAACTTCTACAGCCCTGGAAGCTGCATGTATAAGAAAACCAGAGCCTACTGTTATTTATTTAGGCTAAGGTTTCAATCCAGCCTTATTTATTTTTTCAGCTCCCCATGCACTGAAGAATAGACAACCCTTCTTCCACCTATAACATCCCATTTCCCTAAAGACACTCTGTCTGAAGCTATATCCTTCCTGCTCACAAGATAAAACGGTTGTTTCAGATGGAACGTTAACATATTTCCTTTGCCCCCTTTCTAAATCGAAGGAAAAGAAAGGAGCTAGAGCTCTGCACAGAGAACTCTAAATAATATGAATCCTGGGAAAACTGTAGGGGTAGGTGCTACAGCTGAAGATGAGAAGACAGATCAATGTGAGGATTTTTGTTAGAAGTTCTGTTTTTCTAACTTTTCTTAATTTTCACAGCTTTTTTTAGGGTAATTGTTACTATCAGCTGGCATGAGTAAAGTGAGGCAAAGCAAAAACTTTCATAATCATATTACTGAAAATGCAAACTAAAACTTGAGGGAAATAAAAGGGAAATAGTAGTTATAATAAGCAGAATGGTGAATTTATTTAGGAGAAAAAAACAAACCCATCAATCAAAGAAACCAACACCACCTTATTTTCTCCAATATTCAGGTTTAAAACAAACAATACTACTGATAATTGGGCACTGTGATTGTCTGCTTGGAATTGCCTTCTTGGCAATTTACAACATTTTGTCTTCTTGGATTTACAACATCTAAAATTTTGGGTATCTGAAGCTTTGTTGTTCTTCTTGGCATCTGTATTAATAGAAATTGCTTTGCCTTTAAGCCCATGAAGACTCCAAAGGATGGAGTTTTCTACATAGGAAACTCGCCATCTAGGTGTCTGCAGTCGCTTGAATTTTCCTGTAGCCTGGGAGAAATATGTACCCTCAGTTTCTTAAAAATGAAAGATTGGATGTTATGTTGGTTCTAATATGTATATCTGTAGACATTGTTCCAGTAAAACAAATGTCCTACAATGATATTATAATACTTCCTTTATTGAACATATCTTATGTACAAAGTGCTGCATTACTAATATATATTCAAATAAATATAGCTGTGATTGTGATATGGCTGGGAGGTACAGAAGATGAGCCAGGAAAGTAATATAGTGACATTATCAGTATTCGGTAAAGTAAGTTCACGTCTAATATCAAATATAGCCCTATGAAAGTCAATTTATCTGTAAGCACATATTTGAGTGATTTGTTGAATTGAACACTACTTGCAGAAAACGGTAGTTCTGAAAACAGAAAATGAAGATTGGGTTTTTTTCTCTATTGAAATAAAACATTAATTTTAGCAGATAGTAACTGCTATTTGCTGTCTAGATGATACACAAAAATAATTGTCATTTATGTGTATATTTTTCAAACTTTACATATTCCAACTGTATGAAAGTTAACATTAGTAACACATAATATTTTTGTTCTCTGTTGTCTTCAAAGGAAGGAATAGAGCTGATGAATCTTCCACTGACAAGTAGGCAAAAGCAAGCCAAGAGAAGGAATCATTCAGAAAGATTGCTCTAAACAGGAATATTCTCGCGTTTGGTAGAAATGTTATGAACTTTGGCATTTGCTTGCAATAGCGGTTTTTCTTCAGTTAGGATTATGCCCTTATATTTTGATAGTCAGGTGACAGCCTCCAAATTGGCACTACCTTACTGTAGATTCTCAAGACTACAATGTATTTAGAAAACAATTATAACAACACAGGACATATTTGCTGCTTCAGGAGCTTGGCTAGAGAGTTTTACATAATTTCTATTAATAAAAATAACATAATAATACTCATTTCTTCATTGCTTTCTGTGTAAAATACAAGATACAGGAAAGCTTCAGAGTGTGGGTGTCACATTGTATTTAAAGAGCTTTCTCACTCTTGTGAACTATTTTGATGATCCTTGTCTTCTAATTCAAATACCAGGAAAAATGCTAAAGTATGGGATATCGAATAAATCCCTAGTGTATCTTCTTCTGGCTTCCTAACTCAGAGTTTTAAGAATGGTGAGTGGCCTCAGTCATGACCTGGCATTAAACACAGTCTGTGTGTTCCCAGTATTATCAGTGCTGGCCATGATTTTTAGAAGAAAAATGTCTGTCTGTGACAGCAATAAATGTGCTCACTATTAAGCATCTTCTGCGTCCTTCTGCTGAAGCATAAACATATGCAGACAATGATCTTTTGATAGCTTTTCCTCATCTTTGCTTATTGTAAAAATACATTTGGAGGCATCCAACCTAATGTAACTTCCTCTCAGATGTGGTAGCCATGGTTCAGAAATGGAAAATAAAGTATTCCTCTATGTTGTCCTGTAATTTAAGCTGTATTACCAGGGTGATGGTTATAACCTTAAAACTTCACAGCCTATTTGACATCCATTCTGAGTTTGAATTTCATTTTCTTCTTTGTTTTGCCCATGCAGTGGGTTTAATTTAGTTTGGTTGTTGTTTCAACTATAGGAAAACAGATCTGTGGTTTTCTAGGGAAATGAGTAATTGATTTAATCTGGTGGCACTGCTGGGCGGCCTGGCTGTGGATGCTTCTGCAGCAGAATCAGTGTCTCATAGTGGTTATGTAAAAAGGGTTTAATAAAGGAAAAGGGTAAGAGATCAGAGGAATGTGTGTAGATTCCATACTCCTGTTTGTGTCCATTAATTTTTTCTGAGTTGTGTTTATCCTGATATGTTCTGCCAACACTTTTTTTTTTTTTGTTACAATGCTCAGCATTTCAGCTTTTTTCTCTCTTAATCACTTTTCAGACAAGGATCTCTTGAAAGACAAGATGCTGGAATGGTTCAGATTTGGTTTGTTAGTGGATTAAAGAACAAGTAAATGCATATATTGAGTTTGAGAACCGAAGAGCTGTGCGCATTTGATCAGTCACTGGCTTTCTTTATTTTGTAAGGGCACTTCAGAAGCGAAAATGTTACTAAAAGAAGTATGGGAAAAAGAAAATCAGAATTTTCAGTAATACTATTGCCTGGTTAAGGTGTCTTTCCATGCAACTGGGTATCCATGGATACCATGGTGAAGTTGGGGTTTACCTTGATGTTTTGTTTCTTCATAAAAAGGTCTTCTTTTTTTTTTTTTTTTTTTTTCCTGTTTAATATGTAGCTATTTATTTGGCTGCTCATTTTTTGTCATTACTGGTTAATCATTGATTACCAATTTTTAAATAATTTTAGTTTTATCAGTGTTTTAAGAGCTACATGAACCAAGGTTCATGGGTGTGCCTTCCATGCCAACCCCAGTCTCTCAAGACCAGTGATGATTTTTGTCTATTTTCTATTTAGATTTTTACTGCTTTCACCAGTATAAAAAAGTAGTATATTCTCAAGGAATTTTTGATAATTCTGATTAATTGGTCTTAATTGAAACTAGCTTTATCCAAAATCTGCCTCTCTATTCTGGTATCTCTTATGGAACTTTAACTATTTTACGTTTCCTTCCTTATCTTTTATCCAAAAACTACACGGGCTTATTAACAGTTTTTAAGGTTAAATAGCCCTATAATGGTAATTTTGTCCGTTCTGCTGTCTAATATAAACCTAGAATTTCCTGCAATGACTCTTGTACCAGGTATGATGTGGTCCCTGGTTGACTTAGAGCTCATATTTTTAAGAGATATTGGACGCTGATTTGGAGACTTCAAATAATGTAGAGTTCAGCACACTTGTAGATAAATTGTTCCAAGGTTTGATTATCCCCCTAGTAAAACTGTGTGCTTTATTTGTAATCTTAGTTCATCTTCAGCTTCCATCTACTGAGTATCAGATGTTGGAAATTCAGCAGTGATTTAACAAAGCTATTCAGGAAGAGTCATCCTAAATTTATACAGAGTGAGGAGAAATATTTCTGTGGGAAGAAATGCACCTTTTGGGGGAAGGAATTTTAAAAGATTGAAAAGAATCTGTGATAAGCAATTATAAATGTGAACTACATTGCAGCTGCCTGAAACCAAACAGCGGGGAGAATGTAGGGAGGTAAAATTTCCCCCTCTCCGCTAGTTGAAGCCTATGGTTTTAAGGCTAAAATAAATGTAATTTGTTAGTGATATTGAATAAAAGGAGTTTTCCCTAGTATGAAATGCATAACTTCCCAATGCCATCACTGGAAAGGACAGCCTTAGCATGTCAGCGAGAAGCCGTGTTTCCTGAACAGAGAAAGAATGCAGATGCCATGTTGTCCAAGTTTTATGCCCCCAATAGATTTGCTCGGCTTCACAGCTGAACTAAACCTCACCCTTTCTGAATTGCTCTCTGTGCAGCCTGCACTCAGAAACGTATTTCAAATGTCCCCAAGACTTCACTGTAGGAAAAAGAAACCTTATTGAGTATACAGAGGCTTGAACAACTCTCATTTGAAAGATTAATGTAGGCAAGTTTGATTTATCAGCAGAATGTGCCTCAAATCAGCTGTTGAACCAATGGACAATCCATTGGACAAGGGAGAAAATGAATGCCACTAAATCATTTTTGTGCCTTTTAACTGTCATCTTACCCTTTTCCTACCACGTTGAGTGTTGTTGTGACAATATTTGGTACATTCAGTCATTTACTGACTGCTGCGTATTTCATTTGTTCTGAGAACTGCTGCCTCTGGGGAGGAAAGCAAAGCAAAACAAAACCATTGCCATAGGTCAGATTTTGAGGAATCCAATTTTATCAACAGAAGTCTGGAATTCACAAGCTCTAATCTGATGTTTTGAAGTCCCTAAGGTCAGCAGTGAAACAATCCAATAAAAGGGGCTTAAAAATGTAGATCTTTATAGAATTTGCCTCTAGAACTGCTTTAAAACCACGATATACCACTGGCCTAACCTATTAAAAATTGAACGAGTTAATTGATTTAGCGAGTGGGGGTTTGTGCAGCTTTACTGTGGAAGATTTAAATTTATTTGGAGTAAACCTGAAATAAAATAATGAAAATTTAGTGCTTCACTAGAGGAAAAGACAGAAATGCAAGCATAATAAGTAACAACTTCAGAATACCAATTTACCTGCCATAAGGTTGACTTAGGGTTAGATGTGATTAAGATATAGTATTTGCTAGACTAACTTTTGTGTTATGGTAAATTAAAAAATATTCCTCCCACTAAGACATGGAAGATTGTTGATAACAAATAGCATATTAACAACTCACGAAAGAGCTTTCATGTTAAATGCTTAAGATTGTCTTAATAAAATGTCATACACCCATTAAAATGTTTGAGCTCTGATGTAGATAAAAAACTTTTAAATATTTAAAATAAGTACTTATTTATACTTTCTTCATGTTTATACTTTATGATTAATTCAGTTTATTATTTATGTATTACTAACTTGAGGCAGTAAACTACTTCACCAAATATGGCTTAAGGGCACACTGTTTTAAGACCATAAACTAATTGAAGGATAATAAGCTTGGTTTTAAATATATATATATATATATATAGGAATGCAATTCATACTAAAAATAATACTTTTTAAATTCCTTTGCAGTATCTCTAGGAATAGATTCTTGTTTAAGAAATACTACTAATAATGTAGAATCCCTGTACAATTTTCAGAATAGATAAAATAATAGGTCTTAATTCAGCAAGTACTTGAAAACTGGTGTGGTGTCAGCTGATGAACTCTAGAGGGACGTGCATTGTTTAAGGTCAAATACATGCTCAAGAAAACTAGTCAGAAAAGGCCAGTGGTTCCTGAGCTTAATTATAGGAGGGGGGCAGAGCTTGCACAGAACTTACACTGAGTACTCTTCTGTATTATTTTTATTGTTATTAATTTCTCTTTTGTCCTGGTGGAGTTGCTCTTGGATGGGACATAGGGATAAGTATGTGGGTAGAAATCAGTTCCTGGACTGACAGTTGCTGTTGAACCAGAGTAATATTGAAATGGATCTTGCATATAGACGAAGCAGAAAATAAACCTGTTGTTTGAAACAGAACACTTAACACTAAGTTTCTCTAAAATTAGGGTTTGTAATTTAAATCTGAAGATGATAAAATTATTTTATTCATGTCATGCTCATAAAATATCATTTTTTTCAATCCCCATGAAACTCTAACACAGGACTAATGCTTCTTTAGGCAATACAGTGTTAAGCATTGGTCCCCTTTTGTTTTGGCCTACTAATTACAAGTAGGAAGGATTTAATGCCTTCACACTGAAAGTACAATATAGCTGAAAAAGGTTATTAGGAAGGTGCTAGAGAGAGACTCGAACTCTCGTGGGTTGCTCTGAGCAGTATTTATTGTAGAAGATGCGCAGGAACAGCAGGGTTGGATCACCTCCTCAGAGAGTGACAATCATACAGCCATACAGCTAGTCATTATATAGGGTTCTAACAGGTATTATGCAACTAAGCAAAATTTATCACTGTCTATCACTGTCAATGTCTTCAGGTTCCTTCCGTCCCAGTGGTCTGCAGGTTTCACTTCTTCCTTCATGTTCCACTTTGGCAAGTACCGAATGAAAAGTCCTTGGGTTGCAGGGCTAGCTTTGAAGTTCTACCTGTCTCATTTGTTATCCATAGTTCATCAGTCTAGTACAGAAATCAGCAAACCTAAGAATAGCATTTATCCATGTCTAAGGGTACAAAGCAAGCATAAGGTAACCACACTCGTGGTTCTGGGCAAGGGCTATACAGGAGACAAACTGAGACTTGCAGCCTTAGCAGCAAAGCTTATAACACTGATATAGGCCTAAAATCCTAATTCCCTATTTTCCTACAACAATAGCCATTATTCAAAAAGTGTATGTAACAAAATCATATATATCAAGAAAATCTTGACTTGTCTCTAACATAAAGTATATTATTCTCTCTGCAAAATATCAATCATATAGATGTCTATAGTAAGAAATAATGCTGGGGCAGCAGCCAGTCTGGAACGTAAAACAGTGCACTCTGTCCTTACCATGTTTAGAAAACAAGCTTTTGTAGATAAAATTCACTAAAACTTAGTAAATTAAAGCTGAGAATTGTCAGTCTTTAAAAAAAACCTCTGTATGTTATTCAGCATATTGCTCTTCTCCCCTAAAAGTTAGGCACAGCATTAATCTTTCATGTTTATGTAATATATTGAAATGAGATGGAAATTTATACGCTCACTCTCTGAGAATAATTCACTAAGTGTTAACCTGGCCAGAAATGACTAAAGCCAACCAACAAAAACTTTTCTGACATTATGATTTGATACAATTGTTGTAGAAAAGTCTATGCTCCATTAAAATAAATGTCTTTCCCAGTCATTGTAACTGCAATATGGTTCCTAAACTAATTAAGATGTTAACTATAAAACAGTTCTCTCTGCCTACAGTCCTGGAAGCATCAAATGCACAAATAGAACACTGGCTTTTTGTTATTGTAGCTTTCCAAATTCAAAGGGTAGAAAGCTGCAATTAGGGGGAATAGAGACAATTTTTTTCTTTGTTTTTTATTCCACCAAATTTCACAGTGTCTGACCACATGTCAAGGACTCCTTGATAGAACATTTCAGCCTAACTTTGTTAGCTATTTCTGACATTTTTAAAGTGTTTTAGGGTGTTGATGGTTTTGTTTTGTTTTCTGTGATTTGTTGGTTTTGTTTCTCCATTTCCCATAGTAAGGTTTTAGTACGGCACAGGGATACTGTCCTTGCTCAAGAGGGGTTTAAAGGACATATGCAACTCCTTACCCTGGTAGTAGTCGGCATCATTTCCTGCTTAAAAACACAAAAAGAGCTCCAAAGTTTCTCTGCTGACTTCCATATTTTGCTCCTGAGAGTTAATCTGATCCACAGGTAAAGCAGGAGGAAATGCTGACTCCATCACAGTAATTTTTGGCTCTGAGAAGTGATGCTTTGTCATGATTTCTAGGTGACCTTGTTGCATTTTATCTCAAAATGCTTTAAACAATGCTGGTTTTTATGACAGCTGCATGGAGGGAGCTGCCCCCTGCATTTTCACATTTTAAGCTCCCTCTCCTGCCTTGTCTTTTCAAGACTTTATTGCAATTGGATATAAAAGATAACATCCCAGCACCAATATTGAAACTGTGCTTGGATGCTGGTGTAATTGACTTATAGTTATTAAAATTCAGAGGATCATCAACATATACCTTGGTTAATCAATCTTTTAGAAACACAAAATCGACAGTTTAATGAGAAAAGCTTTCTCAGCGTCGCAGTCCCCTCCTCCTCTTTATGAGAGTCAGTCTCACATTAAAGAAATGGTAAATTCTAGCTGATTTCCCTTTCATGAAAGACTGAGCTGGCCCAGGTGTAACCTTTTTTTTTTGCTGCAGGAGGAAGACAAGTGCTAACATATGAAAAATCCAATAGGCATTGAGGTTTTTTTATTGTTCATCTTGCGTACATTGGGACACATTATGTGTTTTCCTTAGTTTTTGCTCCTTTGCTGGCCCAGCCCACTACTGACAGACCCAAACAGCTATTCAAGGACAGACAGTTCCTTGGTTTCAAACTTTTCTTTGGCTCTTTTCCCATTGTCATTTGAATTAGCCTTAGCTCATCAGCATAGCTTTTTAAAAATGCCACTGAGATCATGGTTTAACGAACTGAGAAATGAATGTGTTGACCTTCCAGTTTTAAAGGGGACCACAGTATGGTTTTGCTCATGGCCTCATTGGTCTCACTGTGGAATAACACCTTCAAGTAAATGTATTTTTCCACAGCTCCGCTACCAGAGTTTAAGAATTGAGAGTTTAAACTCTCAATTAGCTGAATTATTCTCCTTTTAGAGCTCAAACATCATAGGGTAGGTTAGGTGAGTGGTGTAATTTACTGGAGAATTTTTGTCAGGTCAATGAACTCTTAAGCTCTGTAAAAATTAGTGTGTGAGAAACCCACAGTGAAGGACTATTTAAATATTTGTATTTTAATATTACCTAAATCTAAGGAGTTCACAACTCCTCACTTCTCATTCTTGGACAAAGCACTTGAGCACTATTATACAAAGAGGTTCACTGGCTGTGGCAGACAGGTTTGTAAGGTAAAGAGAAAAGGAAAAAAATGTCCCCGTACTTCAGCTCAGCAAGAGAAGAGAGAGCGCAGTAACTTCAAACCAAACCCAGCATTCTTGTCTCCCACCCCCGGGCTCATCTGGGGGACACGCGTTCTCGGCTCTCAGGTTGGTTTGCAGGTGACCCCCTATCACAGCATCATTTGAACATATGTGCCCCTGCTCTCGTCTCTGACCTTTCATTAGTTGGACATTGCTGCTCACATTCATTCTTAGGAGCCTTTTACTTTATTCTGATTTGCAGAATCTGATGGGAGGGAATATTGTGGTACTGGAAGGGAACGTCTGATAAAGTACTGACACTATTGTATAAATTTTAACTGAAGAAAATGGCAGGTTTAGGTAGATTTTACGTAAAGCAATACGGCTTAGTTACTCCAGTCATTTAAAAAATAACTGAAATTAATGTCAGTGCAGCCTGCATGTTCTTTGTATTTCATGTTTAGAAAAATATGAAAATACATTATTTAATTCCGTTCATTCAAATAAAAGTTCAGTAAGGTGGGTGCATTCTGGCATAATTGTTTGACTATGGTGTGCAAACCTTTCTCTTGCTTTCTTTCCCTATTCATGATGTGATTTGCATAATACTTCTTTCAGTTCTGGGCTGTGAATATTATCTCATTAACATAATTACCTAATTTCTTGTTTTGTGACTTATAAAAGATAAGTAATAATAGCCTCAGCTTATAATCACATTTTCTTCTGTGCTTTGTGATCATAGTAAACAGATTAGAAATGTGATTTTAATTTTTTTTAAAGGAGGGATTATTCAAATAGCAGAATGATTATGTGACCCATTTATACGCATGCAAAACACCCAGGAGATTCCAGCTATGGGCTGCAGCATCCTCTCAGGCACCTACGTTCAGTCTTGGTCTCCACCAAGGCTTCCTCTTCATCAAGAACTAGTTTTACTGTATTTGGACACCACAAGGTGCATTAAACATGAATTTTATCCTTTAATTTCAGGAAATTAAAACCAGATTATTAAAGGATTTTAGTCCATGCAGAGACAAGTCTCAGGTACCAGTGCTGATATGTACAGAAAGTGTTTAATTGCAGTTACAAGCTCATTTCCTGTAAATATTTAATGTCTATGCTCTTTGTATTGGCATCGATAATATCCTAGAATCCAGCTAAACCAGTTTTGCTTATAGTGTGTTTAGTGTATTTGCAGGGTTCTCCTGTAAAGAGAGCTTCTTTTCAGACAGGTCTTTAGACTTGATTTGCTATTTTCAATATATTAATCTTTGCCATATAAATATCAATGCTAAAATATACAATAATATTTAACCGGGGAACCAAATCAGACATTTATAGTTTTCAATTATATCTGAATATATTCTGTCTTAATAAAGCTTTATTTCAAACTGCTTTAGAGATTTTTATATTAAACCTGCTGTTATGCAAGTCTATGCAAGGAGCTCCTAAGGTGGTTTAGAGAGATCTAAAACATTGCCTTTTCCCAGAAAGTATTAGTTCATTTATGCAGACTCTCTGGAACTTAAGTGTGGTTTAAAACAGGTAAGGACATTTTTAAGAACTGAAGAGAAGACATAGAATATATTAGCTATATTGTTCTCTTCTACCCTTCATCCTAAGAAGAAAATATGATAGCGATCAAAATCCATTTCATATATCTTGAAACCAGAGAAATTCTAAGGTCCCTACTCATCAGCTCTATGTTTACAGTAATATTATCATTATGTTTCCACCTTGTGAGCAGGTGCTGGTTTGGTTTGGGTTGGCTGTGTAAATGAACACAGAAGGTGGTGGGTTATTGCCCCCATGGGCTCGTTCCCCCTTCATGACCTTCGAAGTTTCAATTTATCTCATCATCATGGCATGTTTTTATCTGGATCAGGTATGTTTTATTTTTGAGTATTTAGTTTATGCCTCTCACGCATGGTTCTTTAGTTCTAAAACAAACAATTTTGAGAAGGGAAAAAGTTTCTGTAATTTTGTTTGCCTTAAAAGAAATCATAATGTAGCAAAGCTATAGAAAGACCTCATGAAATTTTCAGTGTCATTTAAAAGTAAATATGGAAGAAAACTCGTCAGAAAACAAAGGGGCCTATGAGACACTTTCTTGGCCAAATTCCTTGCAGTTATTTCTTATGTACATGATAGAATTTGATGGATATTTGGCTTTTTCTGTCTGTACCAAGTCAGAAGTTTATATGGACTGGTGAAAGGCTTCTCAGCGTTCATTACACTTCGTGATGCAGTGAAAGAGGTGAAAAAGGAAGAGCTATAGGAGAAATAATCTAATTAGTAATAGCTGGGGGGCACAAGTCATGTCTTAAATTGATTTTAAGCAAATTTTTACTGAAAGCCTAATCTTCTCAAAATGTTGGACACCCAAATAAACTTCTTTTAAAAAATCCTTAAAAGATGGGATTGCTAAGATGGAAGCACCTATGTTTCAGTCTGTGCCTGTTGCCACTCGTCCTAATCTGTGTACCTTCATCTGAATATTTTCAAGACAGTGTTTTGTGGTGGTAAAACTTCATAATGGAAAGACAAGTTCTTTCCACTAAATTCCTTAGAAGACAAATCTTTGGATTTGGATTTTAAAACAAGTTTTGGGAAATAATTAGACCTTTTAACCTAAGAAAGATATTTATTCTGTACTTTGGACTTACATTGTTATTGCACCAGTTTTCTTAAGCGCAAAGGGGTTTGTTTCAGGAACAGTAAGATGTTTTCTTCTTAAACAGGTGAAAAGAGAGATTATTGCTTAGTTACTCTGTGTTGACATGGAAACTGTCCAAAGTTACACTGGAAATTCTGGTCATTTCCTCAGATTTTCAACTCCTGTGACATTGTCACAGCCCAGAGGATATCTATCCATTGTGTCCCTTTGAATTTTTAAAACAAAAACATAGTTAATATTTTATTGCATTTCAAATCCTGCTAAACATAAAATGAACATCTTCCTTATTGTTTTGTTTGTGTTGTGTCTTTTTAAACTGGGCATCAGTAAAAGGATGGAAATAGAACCCTTCTTTTCTATCATCTATGAAAAGCTTTTAATGCAATACTATTCTTAAACACTTTTTTTTTGTTGTTTCTGGATCAGTGCAAATATCCTTATGAACGAAACAAATTTTTTGAGAAAAGCTTTTAGTTTTGAGTGTGTCTAACAGAGTAAGCATACAATCTCTAGAGACTTAACTTGCTGGAATAAATATAAAAGACAGAATCTAACAATAGTTTTGTTAAGTGGATTGCCTCAAGTTTGTGTAAGACATTTTAGTCACATAGACATATACATCCTTAGAAATACTAATACGTTTCTAATTTCCAGTTATATTGCAAATGAAACTTCTGTTATGCACACTGATGAACAAAAGGAATTGCAGAATGTTGTTATTGGTTTAAATCCTTATGGACACTTCTGTTTGAAAACTGCATTACTATTGATACTGCAAGAGTGATTTCTTATAACAGCTTGACATAGGGTAGTATTTTCTTAAGTAATAGCATAAATAAACATTAAGTAAGAACATAAATACAGAGAAGTACGGTCTTCCTTAATACAAATAAATATATTGCACATTAACATAAGTGATTTTAAGATAATCAGTTTCTTATTTCTTGGTACCACACCCCTTCTAACAGGGAGAATCAAATCGGCTCAAAATGAATAATTCATTGAAGTATCTCAAATTATATTTTGAGATTATGTGACCACAGTCTTCAGCTATTGTGCACATACAGTACATGATAAATTGATTTTGGATTTCAGTGGATATGGATAGAAGAGACTACCTAAACTGTATCATTGTCAAAATGAGGATGAGAACATTTCTTAGACCCTGGGCTGATCCTCTGAACAGAAATGAATTTTTTAGACTATGTAATTTAAAAGTGATTTAATTTCTTTCACAGAGCTATACAAAATCAAAGCTTTAAATTCAAGGACAGAGGGACAAAAATCAGGCACAAACCTTAACTAACCAACATTTGATTTCTACAAAACACATAATCCAGCAAATCCTATTTACTTCAGCAATCTGCTACAAGATTGTTTTTTCCCACTGAATGAGCTCAAAGGATTGTATGGTAGTATGGACAGTTTGATGATGCATGAAGTTGCATTCAGGTCTTTGTGATCCTCTTTTTTTGCAGGAATGGTCTAGCGGTAAGATTTTTCTACAGAATCTTTGATTAGTCTTTATCTACAGGATGTGTATTTTAACAAACCCAGTAACTAGTGTGAGTTAAAAAAAAATGAGATTAGCAGTATGATATCCTGCTAGTTCTTTGAGCTCCAAGTAAATACTTGTCAATAAATGTGCAGTATCTATCTAGATTCAAATAAATTCCTTTAAGTTTAGTAGTTTGCACGTCATTTCTATAAATAGACATTATCTACTATGTCATTTCAGAGGCCATAAATTAATAAATCAAATTTTAATGGAATTAAAAAAAAAATCCTTCAATACTTTTTTAAAAGCTGCATTAGGAACATAATTTAAGAAGAATGTTAGCTTGACCTATCTTACAAATGACTGTTAATCAATTTAAAGAGTGAAGGGGACAGTCTTTTAAAAATCTGTTTAAGATCAATAGAAACTGCATGTCTGTGAAAACTTCTTTCCATAGAGGTTTTGTTGTGGTTTTGTTTTCTTTTCTTGGTTAGTCTATTTTTTTTTTTCCTTAATTTTATTTCTGTATTCCACTGTTACTACAGCTCTAAGTTAAAGCTAATTCTAGCTAACTTTCTTATTGCTGTTAACTCATTAGGAACATTGTAAATAAACACTACTAAAAACGCATTGTCACTCAGGTCATACATATTTAATAAGGCCTTAGCAGCTTTTTTTTTTCCTTTATGGTCATGAGGATGTTGTTTTAAACAAACTCATAATAAACATAAAAGTGTCTTAAGGTGTCTAGTGGAATTTCTTTATTATATGGAATATCTAGCAAAACATGCATGCTTATAATCAAGGAAGAAATTGAGATGCAAGTAGCCTTTCCCACAAATCTGTGGCTCTGGTGATAAACTTCAATGACTGACCAGTTAACTCTCCCACTGGATAAAGTGGAAGCATCTATAGTTTGCCAGCTAGTGATTTTTTTCAAGCATTTATTTCCTGACGGTATAGTTTAGATATGGGATGATTCAGAAGTGGTTTACAAACTGCTAAAAAACAAGAAATACCCTCAATAAATGGCAAAAACCCCCTATGAATACTAGAATTACACTTTATTGTGTGTTTGAAATGCATGTGCCTGCTTCTATATATCCTTTATGGAATAATCTATCACAGCTCTCTATGCTTTTATGTTTGAGGTGCACTAAGGCAGAGTTCAATCATTTCAGTATTGTTACTCCATGGCTCTATGTTGGTGAATGCTTGAACTTTGGAGCCTGTGAGATGATTTCTGGGAAGAAGTGTCTTAGTTGTTGTCCACACTGTCCTCTGACACTGAACCGTGGCAAAGAAGGAGCAGCCCTGGCAGATGGTCTGGATGGCAGGTTTGGTTTCTCATGGGTGAGAAGGAAGAGCCAAACTGGGGTGTAACCAAGGTGCTGAAACATGCAGCAAGGTGTCAAAACAGGAATTAAATTGCAGTTTCAATGGTACAGTAACAGGACTTGAGCTCACATAATTTCTTCCTTTAGTTTTGCTATGAAAGTGAATTCCAATTAATTTGTCTGTCCTCTGAGAAATTGTATATAACAGTGTGTTCATACCATTATTTTTGCTCTTATTTGGGATGGACACATCAGAACTCGCATGTTCAGCAGGGCTTGTGTCCTACAATGCTTTAAAGATGGAAATTTCATCTATTAAAAGTCATTAGAATTTATAAATAATAGGTGAAAAGATCTACAGACCTTCTTTCATTCACACACCAGCAAAGGGCATTCTGATAGTAGGAGGTCAAAAAGGAATCAAATATTTATATGTAGATACCTAATAAACCAGCTTCACAAAAATCTAAATTAAATGATAGCATCTGATTTTTACTGCAAATGGAAGTTCCAAGAACTTGATTTAGAACTTGAGTATACTTTTTCATTTTGCAGACTTTTCAAGTGTTGCAGCATAGAGCTGGATATATTGGCACTTTATCTTCCAAATACCCTGTACTTTAGGAGTATACTCAAATTAGGGAGTCACTCTCTTTATAACCTCTTTTAAAGGCAACTTGGTGCAATGCAGAAATGGCCTCATATAAAAACAGATCTTCTCTTGACCTTTTAACATACGAATGCTTGCAGTATTTTAGCTGTATACCAAAGTTAGTGCAGCATTGCAAAAAAAGAGGTTGCATTGCCACTGATGCCTTGCTCAGTGGGTCCTGAGGGAGGTGCTTAGATGCCAAAATATGTTGACCTGTTTGTTCGTTGCTTCCCAGTAAAAAGATATGTGACTATGTAACTGATTTTTGGTACATAAACTTTTCCATTTTTGCTGAGGGTGCAAGTCTCTATTTCTTCCTAGTAATTATCTCACCCCTGAGAGCAGCTGTACCAGTAGCAATGACAAGTGTGAGATTTTCCGTATGTATTTATTCATGAAGTGGATAGTGTGTTTTAATGTCTTTGGCCTGTAATTATAACAGTGGGTTTTGTCCCTGCCATTTAAGCTTGGAGGAATTTATAGATTATATTTATTTAGTGACAGACAGCAGGAAAAAGTTCTTTGAAAATTCAACCTGTTATGGGGCTTTGTATTTACTATAGTTAATAAAGTAGTTAATAGTGAACAAACCTACATGTTCTGTGTCACATGAAGCAGTTGTATGTTCAAACAGTCTCAGCTGCAATGGAGAGAACACTTTTTTTTTTTTCCTACTAATCATGGGGTTTTGATTTTTGTTTAGCAGCTTTGTTGTATGTACTGTCCTCAAAGGGTGGTTTTTTGTGACTGGAGCAAAACTGAAATTTATCGAAGAGCCTACATTTCTATAACAATGAAGTAGAAAACACTGCAGTAAAGAAAACCTTCCTTTTCAATTGTGATAGCATAAGCAGACCTTAGTGATGTTTTTGCAACAAGCTGAAAGCATACTTTGCATTTCTATACAGCAAAAAACCCCAAATATTCTCCCTGAAACCATAGCTCGTGTCAACGTGAGTGATGATTGCTGGTATTCTAATACCATGTTGGGTTTCCAGTTCCCCCAATTGGTTTATGGTGCATATTCTTCTAAATGCATACATTTGGTTTAGTTCAAACATATATGTGTAAGTTTGGATATTTCTCCAAATTCATTAGTTTGTGCAGAAAAAGTTTGTTAATTGCTGGAAGACATTTCATCACAGCAGAAAGTCAGAGTAGTTGTCATTTTGTTGGTTATTTTTCTTTTCCCATTTCCTGGTTAGTTTTCACCTTACTATGGATTTGTAAAAATGTTTTCCCTTTAAAAAGTGTATGTGTTTTCAGGAAATTCCAATGTATCTCCTGAAGGAACTACTTTTCTAAAATCTTTTTAATTGTTTATGTATCAAGCTTACTTCCAAGAGGGTGACAGAGCAATTGCTTTTCTTTAGACCCATGTCAGTCTAAGTATAAACAGACCATGAAATAAATTATAATATTGATGGCAGTGTAAGAAACTGAAATATTGACTGTGATGTAGCGCTTTGGTCATCTTTGTTCTGTATGAGAGTAAACAATACAGGTTTATGGTAAGGCTTTTAGTAAGCAAAAGGCTTTTTGTCTAACTAGTACCTTCTCCCACCTCCTTTAATGATGTAGTGAAGACTGAGAGCTGGTACCGAAGGAGAGCAATTGTTTCCTCCAAAGTGTTAAGGTAGGGATTGATTTTTCTGTGTGTCCCTACTCAGGGAGATTTATACCTGTCAGGTCAAGGACCATGTATATGCTGTGAATAGCTTCTGTTTCACAAAAGTAATCTTTTGACAGAGCTGTGAGAAGAATAAAAGAAACAAAGCAAACTTGGATCATCCAGCCTGCTGCAGATGCAACCTAGGAAAATGAGTTACGTCTCTAAGGTGCTGAGTCTAGAAGGTGTTTAGGACCAAGATAAGTAGATCTGGGAAAGAGAGTGAAGGGAGGAGCTATAGGAGGGGAACACATGCCCCACGTAGCAAAAAGTCTCACGCTACTGGTAGGAAGGTTTTACTTCTCACCAATTATTTTAAACATAAATTTACTGAACATGTATAAATGTACATATCAAAACTCTAGTGAAATGAGAGGCCTTTGATATGAAGGTTTGGGCTGGCTCTTCTCTTTGCTAAGTTTTCCCATGAAGACAGAGTTTACTGTGCTTTGGAACAGTTTATCAGAAACAACACGCTATTTGAGAGTCCTCATGTTTGTGTGACAGATCTGGAGCAGATTTAGATTCCTAAGTGTGTCCTTTTTAAGTAGATCAGAAACAAATATTTTCTTGAATATAGGGACATAAGCCATGATCCGTGGCATACTATTAGACTTCAACAAGTTGCAGAATCTCAAAGTTGTCAGTTTGTTTCTTGTGGGTATGTGTACTTGCCTTTCTCAAACTGAAGTTTGGGGATCTCGTAAAACAATTACCAAGCACATTGAATCTAAAAATACTAATAGAAACTAAACTGTTTTAGTTATATCTACCATGAGATCACAGCACTTTTCATAGGATCATAGAATACCAGGTTGGAAGTGACCTCAAGGATCATTTGGTCCAAAATTTCCTGGCCAAAGCTCAGTCTGGACAAGCTGTCCCAGCACTCTGTCCAGCTGAACCTTAACAGTGTCCAACACTGAGGAATCCACCACTGCCCTGAGCAGGTTATTCCTACAGCTGATCATTCTCATTGTGAAAGATTTTCTTCTGGTGGAAAATTGGAATCTCCCCAGGAGTAACTTGTACCCAATACCCCTCATCTTTTTCTTATGATGCCTCTACAAAGGGAGTCTCCATCTTCTTTGTAGTCACCCTTTAAATGCTGGAGCATGGTGATAAGGTCTCCCTTAAGCCTTTTCTCAAGGCAAAACAAGCCCAGTTCTCTCAGCCTTTCCTCCTGTGGTTTCTCCCCAGTCCTTTGATCATCTCAGTGGCCCTTCTCTGCACCCTCTCCAGCGTGCCCACATCTTTTTTGTGTAGTGGAGACCAAAACTGCACACAGTATTCCAGGCTTGGCCTGACAAGCGTGGAGTAGAGCAGGATGATGACTTGTCTTTGCTGGTGATGCTCTTGTTGATGCAACCCAGCATCCTGTTGGCTTTCTTTGCTGCAGCAGCACACTGCTCACTCGTATTGAGCTTAATCATTAGAATTTTTGGAGGGTGACAATGCTGGTAAGGGATCTGGAGCACAAGTCTTACAAGGAGCTGGGGCTGTTTAACCTGGAGAAAAGGAGACTGAGTTGAGACCTTATTGCTGTCTACAAATACCTGAAAGAAAGTTGTAGCATGGAGGGTGTTGGTCTCTTCTCCTAAGTAGCAAGTGATAAGACAAGAAGAAATGGCCTCAAGTTATGCCAGGAGAGGTTTAGATTGGATATTGGGAAAAAAATTCTTCACAGAAAGGGTCAGGCGTTTGGTGGAGTCACCATCCCTGGAGGGGTTTAAAAGGCATTTAGATGAGGTTCTTAGGGATGTGGTTTAGTGCCAGAGTTGGATTATGGGTGGACTCCATGATCCTGAGGGTCTTTTACAACGGAAATGATGCTGTGATTCATTCTATTTTATGATTTCTTCCTGCATTACTAAATTAAAGTAGTTCCACTATTGTTTATTTCCCATTTTTTACCCTTTGATGTTCTAATGTTAAATTAACACCAACTATCTTTCTGAGATTTAATTTACATTAATTTAATGTTGGTGGATCTTGGTAAGTATTAATTGCAGCATCAAATGTAGCAATCAATATTTCCTGGGAAACAGACAAACAATTATTGCTTTAATTTGTATCAATATAAGAAGTGTTTTTGAAATTTTTATACTACTCTGATGGTGGAATTCTGCCTAGCATGCTCATGAGTTCAAATAGTAGTCATTATTCAAATATGATTCTTCTTTCCCATACTAGTGTTAACTATTAGGCATGTATGAATCATGTTTTCAGTTACTACAACGCAGTTGTAACTCAGTGCACTCTGTTTAAATTGAAGTTACGCTACAGTTAAAGCTGGACTTAAGTGATAAATATCTACATTTTCAGCACCTATTTGTGAGCGAGCTGACTAAATTTACCTATTTTATGTCTAAGAATTTCATTAAACTGAGGTGGGAATTTTGTTTATTTTACCTTTTATGTCCATTTTATTCAGTGGATTAGGCAGTCATCCTTGTAATTGAATTATGAACTTCATCCTGTCTCCAAATGAAGTCTGTGTTGCCAATTACTAAAGCAACCTAAGGGCCGCTAGATATAATGACTCACTTGAAATGGTTTGGATGTGGATTCCAATTCAGATAAGCAGCCAGTATTTAATATTTGAAGCTGATCTTGAATGCTCTGCGTCTGGAAAACTAAGCTGTTGCCAGACTTCTTTAAAGATTTCTTGTGCCTCTGAAAGTACATCTTCAGGTCTTATTGAAAACAATAAAGAAAAAGAATAATTAACAGACTAAATTCTTAAATCTTTTTTTTTTTTTTCATACCTCAGCAGTATTTAACAGAAAGCATAGATTAATTCCAAATCATTCATTCATAAGAGTTAAAATTCAAGATTCAGTTATTTGTCATGTTCTCAAAAATTTTAGAATATCATTTTACTTGTGCAAATAGAAGCATCTTTTCCTTACCATTTGAACATTTCACCTCACTATAGAAAAAGAAACAGTTCCAATAATTGTGGATTTATATTTTGTAAATTTAAGATAAAAAGGTAACCTGGAGTAAAATAAAATAAGCAGGTATATATTTTATGAATGTAGGTAGACATGCAAATTAAGTTCACAGTTAACTGTATATTTGTGTCAGGTATAATTACAGTATGTCAAAACAATCTTTTTTTAACCACTTTGTGGAGAGCTTGGAATGATTATTTTAGATGTCATTACACTGTTTTCTGGATTTGTTCCATTGTCTGTCAATTAGTACTCAAGTAGCTGACTATCTGGAATCCAAAGGGCTGAACTTCTCCCTAGCTTTATGCTGTGTGATATTAACATGTTTAAGAATTACAGATTTCCCAGAAAACAGTATTTGTGAAAAATGCTATATAATGATAGCAACTAATTGTGTTAATTGGCAAATGAATGTATTGGCAATACAGAACAACATAGAAAGTTTTTACTGTTGGTTTCTTGGTTGGTTGGTTTGTTTGTTTGTTTAAAAAAGGCCTAATTCTACCATTTGGATCTGGTTGGGAGGAGTTCTATCCTGAGTATCTGTCCTCAGAAGAGGACAAAGCAAAGATTTTCACTTAGGCTGTGCAGTTCACCATGTATTTTTTTTTTTTTTAATTGCAAGTAGTTTAATGTCACAAATTAGGATAACTGGATCTCTAGCAGGATGACTAATCTTACTCTCTTTTTAAAGTATCTGTTACTTCATAAGAGTGAAAGAAGGAAAACAGGATAAAGCCTATAGCCAAACAATTTTTTTACCATCTGTTTGATTTATGTCTACGTTAAACTGTGTGTATCACAGAAAGAAACCTGTTTTCTGTCTTGAAAAAGGTAATATACAACATCCCTCGGCAGCTAATTTTTAGCACTTAGAGGTTCCCTTGGGGTGCTGTCAGCTACAACTTATTGCATAGGTGCTTTTCACTAAACTCATTATAAAGTGATTAGCCTCAAGGAAGACAGCGCGATGCTACAGCCTGCTCTCATTACATGCAGTCTTGCAGCTGAACTATGTTGTCAGACTTCATCATATGGTGGGTGTGGGAAAAGTCACAAGATTAAACAGATAGTTTGTTAATAAGAGTGCTGCCATGTCCAAGTTATAGCTTTTTGTAAGAATAAGTATTGCTAAGGCACTGAGTTGTATTATGGTAAGACCACACAGTGACAAACCTTCAGCCAGGTGAATTATGCTATTTGTTTTTCATTACTTGTTACACAAGGTTTGGCTTTGTTTGTTTGTTTGTGGTTTTGTTGTTTTGTTTTGTTTTTAATAAAATTTTTATTTCGTGAGTAGAAAATTTCCTCATTAGTACTTTGCCACAATATAGTAGGTTGTGGGACATGTCTTTGGACCAGGAAAGTTCGTCATGTGGCAGCAGATCTGGTGCAAGTTACTCAGTTACTTCTGAAGAAATAGGAGTGCACTAATACCATCAGTAAAGCCCAAACTCTTGAAATAATCACTTAAAGACAAATGGCACAGATGTTTGGTTAAGAAGCATCAATACTTCTGGAAACAAAGTCCTTAGAAACAGAGGAGTCCGCTTTAGATCAGTGAGTGAGAACCTGTAAGGGGCTTTCGGACCTTTTAACCAAGGCAAGTCTGTTCTGTGTGGGAACAGAAGCAGTTGTTTGCAACACAGGCATTTAGACATGAATTTTGAGAAGTTAGCTGTACCCAGGCATCATCTTCATATTATGAATATTGTGACGAAAGCAAAATCATAACAGTGCCCTCTCACTTCTGTTTGGGGAAGCTGCTGTCATGAATGAGATGAAAGCAAAAAAGGCAGCAGGGATAAAACCTTCCAGGTGCATGAAAAAGCCTGTCAGCATCTAAAGTGCATCTTACTAGGGACTGAAAGGGACCATTGTCCAGATCGCTGAAGGAGTTTTTTATTTACAAAGTCTTTGAGTAAAAGGCTTTTGACAAGAGGGTGAAAGAAGTGGCTGAAGAGGCAGGTCATAGCAATAGAAGCGAAGACTGTTTCACATCAGGCTTTCCGGTACTAATGAGAGGCTTGAGAGAGCATTTTGTGGTTGCATTTCTACTACTCAGTCAGCAACACCTGTGCAGGTTTTGCTTCTGTTTCAAGCTTTGGTCTACACCAAACATTTAAAAAAAATAACAAATTAACTTCAGTGCAATATACTTTTTTCACTGTGTGTGAGGCTGGTAAGGCCATAAGAACAGCACTTAAAGGTTTCCAGAGGACTTTCAGCCTCTACCTCTTTCAGAAAAGTTAGGATTAGCCTTTCTTTTACTTTATTGAAAAAGCAGATTTTTCTTCTCTCTATTTTGTCATGTGGTCAAAGAGAAAGCCTTCATGACAGTAAGTCAATGAGGCCATAGTTATTTCTTTACCCGAAGAATAAAGGTGCATAGCATAGGCTTCCACGACATAGGAGAGCTCCATCCCTTTGAGGGATGATTCACTCACCTTTGCGTTATTTGTTTTTTCATGTACCTCACCTTTTCACCATATTCAGAAGCTTTTCACAAGCTGCTTCTTAAGGATTGTAGCAATTTTGATGAACATCCTTATTTGAATCATAATGTTGGAGTGCCTTAACACTGTCAAATGTTTTATCACAGAAAGTGCAGTAAAAATTCCATCAAAACCACAGCACATGAACAGACTCTTAACGGTCCATAATGAAATATTCACTTTGCAGAGAAGAAGAGAAGCCGAAATGTCAGTTCTGGCAGTGGGAAGGGTACAGTTAGCCCAGGATTTCCTGTAAGACAACTATTTGAGAGGGTAGATGTTTTTGGTTAAAATGTTAAAAGTAAAGCATCCCTTTTGTTCCCCAGAGTCCCTAATTAGTTAAAGTCCAGTTGTTGGAGCTTGGTGGTACTTCTTAGTCCTACAGCCTTGGGACTAGCTCAAGACCAGTCGCTGAACAAATGGTAAGTGACTGCACTGGAGTGATTCCAGGTGAGGAAAGCAGCACACCTAAGAGCTCTCTGGGAAGGAAGAAAATGTACAAATCAGAGAGACAGAAAGTAACTACAACTCTTGCTTTATTAAATAGAGCTGATATGGATCTGTCCTGATAACAAGGACTGCTATTTACAGCTGCATCATATGTCTTCAGAAGCAGAGCCAAGTTTGTAAAGCCAAGCATGTGAATCATGAGATATCTTTGTCTCAGATAAATGGCCATTAACTCCTTGCTGCTGTGTTCCATTTATTTATTTATTTGTAACTGGAGAAAAGGTACAGTGAAGGAGTAAGATGTTGGTTTGATTTCCCCAGAACTGTCTGGGAATGCTTTTGATGTGAGATCAGCTCTCTTGACATGACAGCTAGCAGTATATAATTGTATAGTTGTGCATATCAAAGGTCATTAGCTGCTACTGTTCAGTACTCTACTTTTTCTCTAGGAAGAATCCTTAAAAATAGCTGAAATATTTATGCCATTAGTAGAGGTGGTGCCAAATGTCTAGTGAGTTATTTTGTGAATATATGAAAAGAAGATGCATCCTAATATGTATGTTCATACAGTATAACTAGCATCAAATTGAAAACCCAAGGCTTTTATTTTGCTGACTTGGTCAATATTTATCTTGACAACAAAAGAAATGGTTTCTCAGCTTTATAATAAAGTTCTTTTAGTGCAGCAGGAAGAAGATAGATACTAAAATGTTACATGGAAACAGAGAAGAACTAGTCATTCAATATATGTCATTAAAGCTTATTCAATACAAGTGACTGTGAGGTGTCTGGTCTACCCACATACCAAGAAACACTGTTAACAGCACCTCATGTTTCCAGATTAATACTCCACTTAATGTAGCTCTTTGTCATAAGAAGTTGCTTTAAGATGTTGTTTAGTTTTTAATCTCTGAAATTATGACAACCAAGTGTTTGCAGAATTTTTTCTTCTAAGTCTTTTATCCTTTCCACACAAGCCAGAGTACAAGAATGAAATATTTGAAATAAAACGTTTATTTCTTATTCAGTTTTAGACAAGGTAGTGCTTGCCTTCCCATTAATTACTTTAGCAGGCCTTCCCAACTTCTTAAATTTTGGTGCAAGGTCTTGAAGACCACAAAGAATAATGTCTATTTGAAGCATGAAGTAGAAATAAACCTTTGTCTTTCTTCTGTGTGTAGATATCTTAATAATTTTAAGTTGGTTTTTTTTTACTAGATGTAGTGGTTAGGGTGGTGGGGTTTTTTTGTGGTGGTCTGGGGGGTTTGTTTTTTGTTGTATTGGGGGTTTTGTTTGTGTTTTTTTTTCATTGTTTTTTAATAGTGTTTTGTGGTTTTGCCTCTTTTTTTTGCCTTTTTTAACTCAGATGAAGGTCTAATGACCTAATTTTAATTGGCAATGCTTGCAGTGTAGTCATGTCCAAATAATGTGACGACCTTAATAAAATTTAACTAGGTTGGCAGTTTTCATCTCTGAAGTTATATGTCACCTTGTAAGTCTCTAATGTAGCTACAGTAGCATGATTATTCAAGTACATTTTAATTTAGTGATCTTTAAGATTGGAACAGTATCCTTGAAAAGTGTCTTAAGAAAGAAATGTTAATATACTGCTTTTTAAAATTCTCCCACTCTCTACATTTCAAAGTCCAAACTTTACACATTTCTAACTTGCTAGTTTGCCTATATCAGACATCTTCACTCCACCGATGTGTAGTTTAAGAATTATAATTCTTTCCCATCTCACCTTTTTCCTTTGGGTATTTTGTTGCCTTTTAACACTTCCTTGACATCTTCTAATTATATTGAGATCAAATAAAAGTGTTAGGATGACAGACACTACTATAAGAAAATGTATGAGTTTTATAAAGAAAATATTAACAAAGCATTTCAAGCAAATGCAAATGTCTTCCTAATGTGCCATTCTACCCATCTAGGCCTGAAGAACTGCTTGAGCTCATTCCATGTCTCAGGCTGGCTTGTGAAGTGTGGACCATCTATCGCCTTAGCTTTACATCATTAATCATTTATTTCTATCCAGATAATGCCTAACAGAAGTGTCTGTCTTTTTTTTTTTTTTTTTTCCAGACCATTTCTTTAAAATCTTTAGAATAGAGTAATAGTTACTTTTTAGATATCTATGCACAATGTTCAATATGTCTTTAAGCCTGAGCAGTTTTAACAACTTAACATAGATTTGCGTTTCATCCTTTCCTTGTTTCCAGTGCCATAAGGAAAGCAAATATTTGTAGATTTTTTTAAAAGTGAATTTTATTTCTAAGGCTTTCACTCACTCTTGTCAATGTGGCAGATGATGACGTCGTTATTCACATAATGGCTAATGGAAATATCACTAAAAACAAAATTACCTCCATGATGATTCTTTTCTTCCCTTGGTCTGTCTTGCCTTCTCTTCCCTTAAACTCTCCTCTTGCAGAATTCCCAAGGTCTTTGGCTGGACTAAAGAACTTGGTTTGGACTTGGTATGGGGCTCTTTGATCTAAGCTGTAGTTAGCAGAGATTGTGTCTGCAGTGTCCTAGACTGCCGGTGCTTGTGTCCCTTGGTTTATCCTTCACTTCTGATCTGTCGTCTTCTGATCTTCTGTGTTGGTGAGACTCTACCTCTTAGAGCGACTCAATATCAGAGAAGGAAGGGGGATGAGGCATCAATTTTAATTTTAAACTGCTGCTTAGCTTTCTAATGCTAAAGCTTGATAATAAGGGAAATATAGTTTAGCACTACCTTTTTTTCTACTTTTCAATGAAATAATTCTTCAAGGAAAGCTGCTCAGTCCATTTTTTTTTTTTTAAACACATTTTTCTCTTTTCTCCTGGTAAAATAAGAAATCACCTATTTCAGTAAGTGGTTTGTGACCTGTTTATCACGTGCACATCAGGATCAACTGCTGTTGTCACAGTGTGGTGTTTCAGGCAAATATTGGCAGCATTTTACACCATTCCACTTGGTTGTGATTCAAAGCCATATGAAACTTCACATTTCACATGATTTGGTGTGAAATCATAAATATGTTTAATCATGCATGAGGAAACCTTTTGAGGAAGCTAAATTGCTATCAGAAATAAGTCTGTGCTTTTCTTATATTGGGGTTTTTGAAGAATAATTCATTTCAGACCAATGAAACGTTACCACCAATTTGATAAAGTTAAATTGAATAGTTAATTTATTTAATTCATTAATATAATCGCTTACATTCACCAAAGGTCATCATTATATGTATTTATTGAAAGAAGAAAAACTTTTGATTTAGAGTATTAATTGAAGGCTTTGAGTCAGAAGTTTCATGATGCCCTACTCTTCAATCGTGATATACAAATATGATGTTTGTCCCAGCGTCACAACATGAAAATAACCTTATGATGAATGAAATGTACAGGTTTCTGCAACCTGCTTTACATTTTCTAGCAGTTTAAGAGTGAAGAATTAGAATTCCATTTTTCTTTAAAACAGCAGAAATGCGTGTCAATGCTATTGTTATGTGCTTTTTATAGTTGCAATCCACAGGGTATCTACAGCCCTCTGGACTATGCTTAGTTTTAAGTAGATGAAGATCTTTGAATAGTATTTTGCAGACAGGCTAAAAGGTATTTTGCTCAAATGTTTCAGAAAAGTATAAATAAGCTTCTGTGAGACTAGGACAGCATTTCAATCAGTTCAGTTTACTACCAGTCATTCTGTATCAGTACTGGTAAAACAAATAGATGGAGAGAAAAGAAAGTTATACTGTATGGATAGGATTTTTAATAAACAGTGAAGAATAAGTTCATGCACTGCTCTTTTGGCTTTTTTTTTTAACTTTGTGGTGATGATAGTGGAAAACTATCAGATTCAGGTACAATTGTGTTACTATAGTTTGTTTCTCAACAGAAGAGATTATAAAGAAATACTTGAAAGATTTAATTAAAATCTGTTCTCTCGCATTTAATGCTGCCTAATGCTTTTAATTAATCTGAATATCCTTAATTACTTCTGTAATTTTTACCATATGTAAATAGCTAATTAAAGTATTAACCACCATCATACGTAGTCTAGAATTAAATATATAAATGCTCTGTCACTGATTAAGAGGATTACATGAAAAAATAGTCAAGTTTCAGGTATGAGCTGTTTCTGAATGCAAATATATACAGATTAGCTGTAGTAAAAGGGGAAGCAGATGAAGGAAATGGTTACGGTTTCCTACAGAGCCAGCCAATATAAGACTTCTGTAGCTCTAGCACTACTTAAAGAAGTTTGGAGGTTGTTCTAAACTTCACCAGTTACTTACAATCCTTGAGGGACTGTTTGTCAGTGGAGATTGCTGGAATGCAATATCTTCAGCCTCCTTTACTGGGTTTCAAGGACCAGATGGAAGGGGACACAGTTATGACCTGCATCCTCTGAGAAAACTTCTTTTCTCATTTCGAGAGTCATACAAAAGGAACGGAGAGCTTGTCTTGCTCCAGGAGGCTGCACTAAAGAATAGCCTCATATTTGTAAGTGAGCCAAAATTGGATGGTGACAAGTGCAGTGTAAATGTTGAAGGAGAATCATTTGATCTCTTCCTCACAATCAGTTAAGGAAAACCATCAACACAAATTCTCTGTAAAGATATCCTCTGGCATAACTGTCCATTTTAATGAAATACAAGCCAATGACCTCTTGGCTTAGACCAGAATGAACTAGTGAATTCCCATTGGTGTTTCTGCAGTGTCCTCTTTAGCCATTACAATGGGAATGAGCTCATGCTGAGCTAATCCATTTCTGCCCTGTGGCACGGAGTTGCCATAATCAGGTACATAAGGGAATCTCTTGGGTAGATAAGCAGGTGTTGATATTTTTTCTAATCAACAACTTGATTTCAGTTTCCATTGAGATTTGCTTATTCTGGGAATTCAAACTTCAAAATTTTTTAGAATTTTAGGTCATTCCACCACATCCTTGTGTTACTTGTGACAGCATTCCCCTCTTAAAAACCTGTGGAATAGAGATAATCAAATGAGATGTTTTAACATGCAGTACTATTATTATTTTTTGGTCTTCTGAAAGACTTCTGCAGATAAATTAGGAAACTACCTCTTTTAGCAGACCTTTAGTCGCAGTGGTCATTCCAGGTCCTGTTTCAAAAATGAGATGGTGCAGACTCTTGAGTTGGCAAAGCCTCAAACCGGTAATGGAAAGTTGAAAAGATCTTTGATTTAAAATAGTCTTCCATCCTGACAAAAGACATCTCTTACAATATTTAGAAAATCTCATCAGGTTTTGTCTTTGTTATTGTAATAGTGTCTCAGATATAGTATATTTTGCTTCCTGCATGTATGTTCCAAGGGCTATTTTATATGCTTTTTGCTGTAAATTAAAGAGTGGCAGATAGAGACTGGTTTATGTGCCTTCTAAAGCTTTTATCATGGAGACCGAAACTGAGAATAGAAAAAGTTTGCTCGTTCCACTTCTACTGTGATGTTATCTGCGTGTTCACAAATAGGAAGCATTATTTCAAGGGCAGTGCTCCTGGGAAACTTTCCCCCATATATAGGTATTCTCCGTATGTAGAGCTACCACTGTTAGGGAGGAACAGCTTTTGGGGATCAGGCAGTTTACATTTTTGTATTCTGGTTTAGAATTGTTAGGCCCAGCCTCACATCTCAGTTCTACAGATGAGGTATTCAAAGAATAATTTTCTAATGTTTGCCCCAACTGATATTTACTGCAGCTTGTACTCCCTATCTCTGGCTCCCACTCGGAAAGACAAGGGAGTGGTGTTTATGTCTATCTTCTTCCCAAACACCCAGTAGACTACATAAGACAACTCTACAGCTTCTTTCTCCTAGCAGAGAAGCAATATTTCAACAGCAAATTGCAATCAAATTTTGTATTGATTTTTTTTGTGTGGTTGGTTTTGGTTTTCCCTCATAATGCAAATCAGGAGCAGTAGCATTAGAAAGTATCATTTGGCTCATTAAGTGTTTTATTGCTGCTTAACTAAGGCATATTTTATGGCTTTGTGGTTTAATTGATGTGGGCTCAAGTTGAGTTACAAACAAGAAATGAATATTTTGATTAGTCTTTTACATAAACCAGCTTTCAATGGAAAATTTTCTGTCTATTTTGTCTATTTAATGTTCTGTCTTTAACCATGCTGAGTATTCCACTGGATATTGCATTTGAGTTTTAGAAATTATCCCCTGAGATTCTTGAAACCTTGTATAAAAAACCAACCAACCAAACAAAAAGGTCTATTTCCTTTGTCTTCATTGACATTTTGACTTAATTAGTGAAAATGATAATATCTCCCTAAAGTATGGATAATAATATTGATGTCATTTTTCGTAGACTGGTGGCATATTGCAGTTTTACTCAGAAGTGTGTTTGAAATTTGTGGTGGTACTCTCAGAATCATAGGATTCTCTTAATGTACATTTATGAACTTGTTATTTTGGGCACCTTTTAGGGAACTGAGCTACTTTCCAGGACAAAATAATGAAAATAATCTACTGTGAAATCTCTCTTCCATTTTCCATCAGTGGCAGAGTGTGAATGCTCTGATGGGACTCACAGACAGGATGGCCATCACCTCTATTTGCCAAGCTGCCTCAATAGATGTTATAAGGTTACTTGGGAAGAGGTTGTATCACACAGGTATATCTTCTCTGTATTACACCCAAAATTGCTGGTTACAGAAGATGGAGAATGTTAAGAGAATGATGCAGAGGACTGCGAGGAAAAGAAAGTCTCATGTAAGGCAACCGAAAGTTCAGCTGGGGAGCTGGCTATGTCCCGGCCTCTGCCACAATCCTCGTATGTCACACCAGGGAAAAAGGGTTTCACAAGTAGTCGCCAACTGTCTGTTTTTCATTTTGTTGCTGTCTAACTTAATAATCAGGGTCTGATTTACAGAAATACTGAGCGCTAACACCTTGTAGTGCATTGGGAACCGAGTTCTGAAAATATAAAGTGCTGTAACAGAAACTACTATTACATAAACAATGGGGTCCTACATTCTCAAATTCTGCATGTAAAATGAACAAAGCTTTTGTTTACCTGATGCTTGTTGTGCTTCATCCATAAAACAGGAATAATAGAGCTGCTTCTTCTACCTGGGGCTGTTGTGAAAATTAACTTATCCCTTGATTAGCAATTGCATACAACCATATAAAGAACATTAAAAATATTGGAAACGAATTCTTCCAATTATCTTGAAAGCAAGGGCTGAGCAATGTATGCAAGTCAGTCTGTCTGTCTTTCTGTCTGTCTCTCTCTACCTTCTCTTTCCTTTCATGTTAACATGGGTCCTTGGAAGCAAATTCATTCTGTCTGTGATAAAACCTGGAGCTGAGGTCTCTGAAGACTTTGTATTTTAAAGACTGGTCTTAGCATTCATTGTTTTCTGAAACATCACCCTTGTGGCCTGAAAGGTGTAAAGTCAACTCCTGAAATCATTTAGCACACTTGATAAAATTCCTTCTACTTTGGTTTTGCGTAGAATTTTGTATAAAACCAGCAGATAATAGTGGCCACTTTTCATTTTCTTCCTTGGGATGAACTTTAAAACTTGAATCTTGTGTAATTAGATTTAATGAGCAATTATGTGCCTTCTAAGTTTGGAAAGTAAACTGTCTCCTAAATGAAGTGACGAATTCATACAAAGCACATGCAAAAGAGAGAAGACACGAAAAACCAAAAATATTACTTTGGTGCTTGACCTCAGCTCCTGTCTGCTGCAACCCAGGTTGGAGCTGCTCCTTTTCCTCCACACAGGACGAGCTTTCTCATAGAAGAATATTTGGCAAATCAGGCAGCAATGGTTTGCACATCTATCTGTGTACACGGATATTATACAAGCTGACTTAAAATGAGAGTGAGAATCAGCAGTAGGGCTTTCTTAGTAATGTTAACAAACGTTGACCAAGAAAAAGTGATAAAACAGTGAAGAAATGTGTCAGAAGGATGATGTATTCCTAAAACATTGACATCCAACTTGTCTCATTTTTCATCTTCCAGTCTACAGAATGCAATGAGAGTTTTCCATATAAGTGCTTGCAAATAACCAGGAAATTCAGGTCAAATAGACTGACTAGAAATTTGTAAAACCTAAACAGTGTTTGGCAGCCATAGATATTTAGCTTATGGTGGTGGTGTTTTGAACATCTCAAGCTCTTGCAAAGCCATACTCCAGAGCTGCAGAATTGGGGGGTTGGGTTGGTTTGGGGAGGGAGGGGTTGGTGTGTTTTGTTGTTGTTTTGTTTTTGTTTGCTTTGTTTGTGTTGTTGTTTTACATATGAGAAATTCTACACCTCTGTAGATATATAAACTACTTTCAGATTTGAGAGATTTTCTGTTACCACAGAATCTAAGCCTATAAGTGCATTGCTTATTTTTAAGCTCTTTGGTTAGGGTAATCATATTTATACAGACAATTCTTTGAAATTTGAAGTTCAACTTTCATTTATTTGTTTATTTATCTGTAGGTAAAATTATATTTAAATCTTTATCTGCTTTAAAATAAAATACTTTGTCAAAGACTGAAATATGTAAGAAGCTTCCTATCTATCAAGACCAGGCACAACTACTGTTAACCAGAAAAAGTTCAATTAAAAAAAAAAATAGGATTGTAAGGAAAAATTATTTAAAATACAAACTTTATTTAAAAAAAAAAATCTAGAGTAAAATAATTTCTAGAGCTTGTTGCAAGTTGAGCAAAATTCTCACTTTCATGTTGTTGGTCAAGGATGTGCATAGCTTTTGGAGTAATGACAAATTCACTATAGACATCAATAAGTCTTTAAAGAGGCCAAAACTAAGCTACTCTCAAGAAATAGCAAATAAGTTATATAAACCAAATTGTATTTGTTAAATTATATGGAAGCTACAACACCTGTTTCAGCAATAAACAGCTCAGCTCGTTCTGAACTTGGGGTGACATTGAGTATATTTGCAACATGTTCCACTAAAGTGCCAGAAAATGGTATTAGGACATGAGGAACATCTGTCTGGAGGCTCTGTTCAGAAAGCTTCTGACAGTATTTTGAAAGCAGCTGAAGCAAAGGAAGATGCTCAGTTTATTTTAGTTATCAGCCTCTGGGAGGGAGAAAGTCATAAATAGGAATGTGTGAAATGAACAACAGGAGGAAATAAAAGCCAGACAAATGTCCTCTGCTGCAGCACAGCTATGCTTGCACCTGCAGCCTCCTAGTGATTTCTGTACTGAGAAATGAGTGCAGACATTCCTCTTTTGTATATTTATCTAAGATAATATTGCAAATAACTTTTCTGGGTTTTCTACTGCATCCTTGGAACGGGTGTCCTAGATTCTGTGTTTCAGAAGTTCCTTGTATCATCTGACATTTAACTTGCACAAGATGAGGGTGATGCATATTTTGCTGGGCTGGAATTAGAGAATAAGTTTTGCCTTTTTGTAATACAATAAAAGCAGCTGTAAAAGATTAAACTATAGTGGAACCACTAAACCATATCTGTAGTTAGGTTAGGTTAGGTTGTGGTTGGACTTGATGATCCTGAACCCAGGGTTTGAGGTGCAGCCTCACCAGTACCAAGTACAAGGGGATGATCACTTTCCTAGTCCTGCTGCCCACACTATTTCCAATACACATCAGGATGCTGTTGACCACCTGGGGACACAGCTGGCTCATGCTCAGCTGGTATCAACCAACACCCCAAGTGCAGGACCTGACACTTGGCCTGGTTGAACATCACTCTGTTGGCCTCAGCCCATTGATCCAGCCGGTGCAGATCCCTCTGTAGAGCCTTCCCACCTTCCAGCAGATCAACACTCCCCAGCTTGGTGTTATCTGCAAACTTACTGACCCCTCGTTCAAATAATTGATGAAGAGATTAAACAGAACTGGCCCCAAAACTGAGCCCTGGGGAACACCACTTGTGACTGGATTTGACTCCATTCACTCCAAAGACAAGATTTTTTTTCATTATTATTATTTTTTTGCCTTTTTTCTTTTTTTTCTCTGAACGGACAATAAATTAAGTCCTTATCTTGCCATGAAATCTGTATGGAGACATTTCCAAGCTCACAGGGACTAACCTATTCTCTTTATAGGGGCAGCAGTACACAGGACTTTTTCACTTAATTCTGTAACTAATACCCATGTAGAGATAAAGAAATCTCACCTGTGTTTGTATTTCATTGTAGACTTCAGATATACATTTCTTCTTTAAGAGAATTTGTAACATCAACTTATTTTAGGTTACTTTTTAATCCTCTTTTCATATTTGCGGCTCCTTCTCTGATGCTAGTACCTGCCTGATGAAACAGTAGGATTATGTGTGATAATCAGATATATAATGTTTGGATTTGTACATGCTACTGTGAGAGAATAGAAAAATTCCAATTGAAGAAACAACATACTTGAATAGGAGGAGGGTTTTTTGTGTTCTGTTTTGATTGGGGTTTTTTTTGCAGAAAAATCTTTGAATCACAAGTTTCAGCAATTCCGTAACGTTTTTCTCCCGCTTACCTTACTATTTTAAAAGTAATTATCTTAATTAAGATGGAAAAAATAATTGCCTTATTATTCTGTGAACTGACACTTAGAGGTGACCCAGAGGAGCTTTCTTTTCCTTTGGGAGAGATACAGTTTTGGGGCTGCTGCCTGGGGCCACAAGTCACACAAGGGGCTGGGGCACCATGGGTGCAGCAGCAGTGATTGTCTTGAAGGCACTTGCACTGAATTCATCTTGTCTCATATGGAAACTTTGTCTGCCTTGGATGAAACGGCAGTATAAAAATAACCACAGATACAGGACTATCACAGAAGCAACTGCAGTCCTAACTTACCCCGTATCTATGTACAATGCTACTTATGGGTATTCGTTTTTTATAATTATGCCACGTATGTAATCTTTGTGCATTATAACTTAAAAAATCCAGATTGATTTCCCTCTCCAAACAGCTTTTTTTAGCCTGGTGTAAAGCTTAAAATGAAAAGTTTGGAGTCTTTGTAATCAGCACATTTGAAGTTTCATATCTGAAAATCCAACGAAGTGAACCAAGCTTTAAACACTGATACATTTTGAATTTTAATAGACTTTATTACAAGCCTTCAAATTAAAACCTGTCAGGAGAGATAAAAGGTTGGGGATTTGAATTCAAAGGGACTTTGATTAGACAGAAAGGTCAGCAATGGTGGCAAAAAGTCGATGCATCCAAGTTAAGCATAAACCTCTGGAAGAGAATATTCTAATCTTTCATGTAAAGTACTTGTCAGGCTGATCTTGGCTCATATCCACAACAGTTAAACTATTTTCTGTGATGAAATTTTAACAAAAGGTAATCCATGTGTAATTTGCCTGTCAAGTGCATGCCATTGGTTTTTACAAATGTTAGATTTTAACAGCTAAGGAATCATATTATACTGCATAATGTGCTCCTAATTAAAGACTTTGTTTTAGACTTTTTAGTTCAGTTTTTGACTGCATTTTTTTTTTCCCTTTGAGAATGTAAAACATAAATGGGAGAAAAAGGGGAAATAAAAAGAGTAAAATCAAAACCCTAAATGTCATTGCTTTTGTGTACATTATACTTTAATTGAGCAGCTACTTCAGATGCTTAAAATTATAGTAAGTGTTAATATTTCTGAATACGAAATTAAGATTCTGCACTGTTAGCGAGCAAACTCATTAAAGACATAAAAGTATGACAGGACAAAAAAGGATTTACATTTGTAGAATCTTCTGCAAAATTATGAGAAGTGACAGGCTCCATTTTTTAATGCTGAAATCAAGGTTGCATGTCTAAACCTCAGTGACACTGCAGCTGGGTTTTGCATAGCTGAGAACTAATAGGAAATTAATAGAGTGTAATACAGGCCTATTGAAATCATTCAAACTTTGCAGATCTGATGTGTAAGAACAGAAGGCATAATTTTAGTCTTTGTTTAGTGTCCTGGACAGATAACTTCACTAACATCTAAGTATGGTCAGGATTAAAAATGTGATGGATAGCACCACAGTACCTTCTTGACAGCTTTTCTGTTCAAATACAAATTTCTGTCACAGCCCCAGAGTGTCTGAAGGAGCATTCAGTGATGAAATATTGTAGCTGCAACAAGCTCAGTGTGAAGTTATTATGTTTTGAAAGAGAAAATAATTACAAACTGTACATCTAGGCACATATCTGTATTAATAATGCATAGTAATAAATACACTGGAGTACACTAATGAAATGTTATTGAACATTAAACTTTTGGGAACCACAAGGTTATGAATCTGTCAAGAAAAGTGTCAATGCATTTGTCTAGTTTTAGATTTTTCTACCTATTTTAGGTAAATAAGTATTTACGAAACTTATGGTAGATCATGATTTATCTTAGCTTTCATGATGTCTCTTTGGGCTATTTCCTCGAAGTTGAGATTTTTTTAAAATATCCATTTATTTCCATACCAAAACACATTTTCTTTCACTTTAGACTCTCACTGTTGCCTCCAAAAATCTGTGCTAAAAGGAATGTTTCTATTGCAGTGCTCTGTAGATGGAATATTGTCCTTATTATAGCAGCCAAGTAGGTCAGAACCTGACTGTTTGACTGATGTGACACACAAAGTCCCTAGCTCCATATTAATAATGAATAAAGTAAAAAAGAGGCTGATTAGTGAAAAAGAATGTCTGTATTTAAAGAGCTAATACCTGTAGCGATTTTTCTCCTTTGAGCTTACCTGTTAATTGAAGGACAGGCTTCAACTTTATCCTGTTGCAGCGATTCCCACACAAGCACCAGGAGTCCATCTGACACCGCAAGATGGCATAAAGCATTGTAATACGAGGCAATGATTTAGCACAATGAGAAAGAAAATTGGACTCCATGAAGTGAGAATAAATTGTCTGACTGCTGAGCTTCTGTCATGAAATTTCATCTCTTGCTCACGTGTTGTCCATGAGATGCTGTCACTTGTCAGCTACCAAAACACCCGTCGTTCTGTACTGGGGCTATTGTGATACAGGCTACCTCAGTTATCAGAACAGAGGTAAACATAGATGAGGTTGCTGTCAATGTTGAATAATCTCTAGGGACACTTTTGTCAAATCTAAGCCTCAAATAATTCAAAAGTGAGACAGAAACGTCTTAAACATCTTTAGAATAGTATGAGATGCATTTTTTTTTTTTGTGAAAACATAAAAATACTGTTTCGTTTCCACCCAAACAATTCTGAAAATCATTATAAAGTTAAAAGCATAGGCCCTAAATATCAAACAAACAGGCAATTAACCTGTCTCTTCAGTAAAGTATGGATCTTAGTGGGATTTATTTATGCATTTCTAAATATTGATGTTAAGTGGGCCTTGGCTGTGCTCAGAAAGATGGCTGCATGGTCCTCAGTCTCCTAAACCAATTCAGAATAGGGACACCAACTCATTTCACACAGCATTGACTGCATCCTTGCTGCAATAATGTATCAGTTTTATTTATTCTTGCCTTAATCTGTCAACCTTATTACATTTATATCAACATTTGGGATCCTCCCTATAAAAGTCACTGATTGATAAAGCTGCTCAAGAAGGCTGAAAAACTGAACTACTTAAAGTGTTTATTGTAGCTAAAAATACCAATATTCGTATATAAAGTGGAAGGGCAGAGGGATAGCAGAGCAACAGATGCATATGACATTTCTTTTTTTTTCTTTTAGTAAAAATGGGGGGAGAAAAACAATAATCAGTGTTTCTTACTAGTGGTCCCTATGCCTGAGTAGACTCTGAAAGTAGGAGAAACATTTAAATCGTAATTAATGCTAGGAGTTAGTTGAGCTGTGATAAAGGGCAAGGCAAAGAAAAATCACTGCTGCATTCCTTTGTTCTCCAATTCTGTCAGACAGTGTTGTGCAATCTGCTGCCTCTCCCTCATTTCGATTTAATACATTCGTTTGTATTTGTATTAAAAAAAAAAAACTAAACACAACTTCCTAAAGAGTTAAAGTTACTAAGGGAAAAAAAAAAAAATAAATTGTTCAATGATTAAAAATATTAAATTCAACCTAAGAAACCAAAACAAAATTATTTGCAGGGTAGAGATAGATAAGATATGCTATTTGTTTAATTCCAAATAGTTTTAATTTGACTATCCAGATTTCCAGAGGAGCCTTGGCCATGGAACAACCTGCCCCATGTCACTGCTGCAGCAGTAGTCAAACAAGTGCAAATTTGTGTTCTGTCAAAGCTTCCAGGGCAACTTCCCAGAGCACTTTCTAGAAACTATGTTAGTTGAGGAACTATTCAATTGTTTATCTAAGTTCAATTTTGGACTAAAATTTCGAGTAGCACAATTTCTTACAGTTCAGAGCTGTTATTCCATTTGACTCTTCTAGCTCCTGTCCATCCTTTTAGCTGAATGTAGCTGGACATCATTCCTCATTTTCCGAGGAAACCAATGTTGTCTTATATCACTAGAAACTTGGGTTTTGGTGGTTGTTGTTTGGTTGGTTTTGGTTGTTGGTGTTTCTTTTGTTTGGTTTGGTTTTGTTTTGTTTTCTTCCACTGAAGCAGAGACTGAAGTAGATGGTGATCTGGAGTTGCATGATAGATGATACCTTGACATTAGTCTCTTAAACTAAAAGGGCTTTGAGGCTTGAATACTTTCCTTAATACTATATATTTATGGAGAATGTGATTCCTCAAATAGGCAGGAAACTGGACATTAAGATTTTACAAGTAAAATGAAAGACCTTAAGTTGCGTTTAGCAGAGACCGAGCTGCAAGGGGACTATTACCTGGCTTGCGGTAGTGCATGTATGTTGTCCTTCCCTTATGGTCTCACCATCAGGGAGTGAGTGAATTGATGCATGAGGCTTTAGTTACCAGCCAGGGTTAAACCATGACACCCTCTCTCATTGTTTCCCAAGTAATCTGAAGGAAAAAAAGGTATTCATGTTTGATACCAAGGTATTTTCTACTCTTCTGTCACAAATACGAGTTTCCTCATATTATTTCATTTCATCTCATCTCATCCCATCCTCCCTGGAGTTAGAAGGAAACTATTTTACAAAAATGACTCAGAGCTAATACCAAATGAGTTATAGCTATTTTCTGAATAAAATATGTATTTCATAAAGTTTTAGCTTTCTAAACCTAGATGGTATCAGAGCATGTAACCTTTGGTACCTTATTTTCGACGATAGAAATTTGGTAGGATTGTGTGCTTGAGCTTCCACTATCTTTTCAGAATGGTTTTGTGACTATAAGTAATCTGTAAAATGAGACTAAACTTCTGTAAGTAAAAAGCGAAACAAATAAAATCAGCTTCAAACCCCTAGAAGTTCTTTTCTCAGCATGGTAGATGAATGCGTGCACTGGCCCATGCAGCTGCTGGCTGAGAGTCTGGCCTGCTCACGTTCTAATGCAACACAATTTCTGATCATAGCTGTGTTGCTAAGGGATCTTTTATGTATTTCTTCTTTTTCTTATTCTCTGGCAGATTTTGAAGACCGACAGGAAAAAATGTTGCATTGTGGCTATGTATTGCCTGCTGATGGTGGAGAGTTATGAATGAATTACAAACAAGCAAAACTTTAAATATGTAGCTTTTAATATGTAGCTTGTTCGCTCTGTTGAGATATTCCGTATATGTACTTAGTAGTTGACGCAGGTGTTTTGTAGATTTCACTCCTTCTCTTTAAACCAGCAGATTTGCTGATTTCACACCATCATTAACAGAAACCAATTCAATGGTAAATTACTCCCTAAAATCACCACCTGCTTTCTACCTTGTTACCTTGGTGTTCCTGGTGGCTCTCTTTTTTCCTGTACGGGTAGTGTGGCTGATCCAATGGAAAAATAACCCTGAAAGAGCACAATGTTTAAGCCAACTTACACTCAGACATAAACTGGCAAGGAAGAGCAAAATTGCCTCCTTTAGTGTCAGCTCAGTGTTAAACTGGCTTAGACTCAGCCTGAAACCGCACCTGCGGAAATACTAGGGACTCCAAACACCACAATGGATTTAAATTAAAAAAGAATCTCATATTTTTTACTTTATTAATGGTATAAATAACCTTATAATTATAAAATAAGCGAAGTTATCAACTCCATTTGGATAAGCACACGAGTAAAATATGGGCTTCCCAGCAGCAAAGAGGGGAGAGCAGTGGAGATTTCTCATGTGGAAGAGTGCAAGCCAAGGTTAGCATGTGGCTGCCTACTGATTCTCCGTAAGACTGTATAAACTGGGACATTACTGATGGAATAATGTGATGAAAAAGTAGCATTAAAATCACATACTGTGTAAAAGGAGTTTAATTCTCCATCTCACATTTTTAAGATACCATATTAAGAGTTTAGTTGAGTTTTAGTAGCCTTTTCAGTTGTAGCCCACTAATGACAAGCTTACTTTCTAAAGTTTAATGCCTGCTGCGCAAGTGGTACTTTTACCAAAATACATTTCCTGCAGGCTTTTTGACATGGCTTCACACTGAGATAAACACAATTAACATGAGCTATTTAAAATTCATTTTTTTCTTGTACTTATTTATTAACATTTTTTTAAGATCTATTTTTGTTATTAATTTTAAAGAATGTGTAACAAATTTGATGGCACAGTGAGGGTATGCAATTTCAGTGGTTTATTCTTGAGAAATTCCTGGGTCATCTCCTGTTTGTAATAGCATATTCGACTGTACAGGTTCAAGGATGACCATATTGGTTCTTCTTTTAACATGCTGTACAAGAGAATGTATTAGAGCAGCAAATAGTGGATAAGCTAAAGGAGTGCAGGCAGGCTAGCTTACATAGTATAAAAAATTCATTAGAAAGTATTTCCAATGAATCCTCTTTTGTGTAAAAAGTTTTATCTTTTCTGTATGTCACATCAAAATAGCTTTTAGTAAAAATAGTCTTGCAAAGAATGGCTGGTGGGGGGGGTGCTGTACTGGATATTCATAATATGTAGTACATCTGAGTGTGCTAAGACCTTTTAGAATAAATATATTCTTTTTAGGTTAGGCTAGTTCACAATATTGTTGCTAATCTTTATATCCTTCCAGACAATCTGTGTAAGACAATTTTTGAATTAGGGAAAGAAGAGAAAAGAAAGAAATACTGGCCTCATTGAGGGCCCCACACTGCAATCTCCAGCTCTCATTAAAATCAGTGGAAAGACTTCTTTTGACTTTGGTGGGAACTGGATCTTCTCAGCATGTTTTAAAGGGGTAAAGGGGAGAATATATGCCTTTAAAAGACAAATATATCTTATAGCCTTCAATGGCAAAGCTGTTGTAAGGTACATTTCCAGCTTGCCACCTCTGCTGACTGATCAAAATGTCTATACTTACTTGTCTCATTTTTTATAGGGATTAGTCTTGAACTACACCCCTCGTGGCAGAATGAAAGGAAGATGGGTTCTTGTGTCTTCCTCCTGTGTATCTGGGCAAGTGACAACTGCAATTGCTTGTTAATAGATGGATTTGAAAGAGATAATAGAGGGATTTGATAATAGGCAGATCCTCACCTTCAATAAATTAGCATAAACTGAAGCTTGTCCAGTTTAGTATTCCAAGTACAGTAAATATTATACATTTGCCTGTCATGGCCTTTCTGCCTAGTGAATGCTGCAGCTGTCTGTGAACAGTTCTGATTAAGATCTATATACGGATACAACTAAAATGATAAGTCTGAGGAAAGGACAGAGTTGTTTAGTTGATTCTATAGGGGGACTGTGCATTACACTTAGGAGAGTATGTCTGGGTATCAGGCCTCTTTCTGTTATCTTTGCTACTGAGTGAGACTGAGCCCTTGGAGAGACAAGAGCTTGTTTGATTCTTGAGAACAACAACAAAAAGTGTTCATTTTGCAGATTGTGCAGCATGGTAGCAGGTCTGATGGGACCTGGGAAACCTGGAAGCTGGAAGGATTTTAGGAGAAAGCCCTGCATACCATAGGGACTGAGGGGATGGTTGAAACTATAAAGGGTACATCTATGGCACTTCACTGCAGAGACCATATCTGCAGCTGTCACAGCTTTCTGTTTGCTCCAGTGGTAGCATCCCAAGTCATGCTCTCCAAAAGGAGTTTTCAGGACACCTTGGATTCCCTCATAAATCAGAGCAAGCTATACATAGTGCCAACAAAGCACGACAAGTGACAGATAGCTGTCTTAGCTTTGCTTTGGGTATTCCGTCTTGTGTCTTTTGCAAGAACTGAGCTTATTGACATTGGTTTTGGACTATCCCAGTCAGATCTGCTGCTCAGAGAATGAGGGAGAGAACAGCACAGGCTGGGGAGTATTTCAGTGGTATAAGCCACTGGAGTGGAAAACAGGCCCAAAGGAAAGGATAACCCACCTTCCTTCCATGTGTGGACACAGGAACAGGAAAATCAATTTGTCTTCAAACACTTTATTTCATTTGGCACATAACAGTTTTTCACAACAAGGTCTCCATGAGCTGTCTTAATGTGGGTCATGACCACAGAGTCCTCATGGCTGTGAAAATGCCTGCATCTAAAGCTAATCCCTTAGTTTAAATCTTGAAATTATTTTGAGACATCCCTACTTCTGTCTATGCTTTTATCTAGCTTTATGAAAGTGGAAAAGATATAGCTGAGGCATGTCAACTACTAGATATTTTCATCACTTGGTTAACTTCAGTGACTTGATTTTGAAGGATCTATGAGTAAGCATAGCACCTGGAGCTATTTATCCCAGTAGCATTAAATACATACTGTTCTTTTGCTCTCCACGTTATATTGTTGTGATGATGCTAGTAGAACTGTAGCCTTTCTCCAAATACTGAGCCTTGTATAGTTTGGAGAACATATAGACTTCATCCAAAAGGTCCTTTTAAAAGGATTTGTTGGTATAACAACAACAAAAATAAAATAAATATGGTTTTAGTGTTACATAACAATCAGAACTGATTTCTTAGAGATCTGGATTTGCTGTAGTCAGGCTACTGAAATCATGCTTTCATTTGAACTCACATGCCTGGGTTGTCTGTTACATTTAAATATTTATAGCTTTGAAGGTTCACCAAGTCTGTAATAAGCACAGGGGAAAATAAATACATTATGCAAAGGGTGATTAGTTTTATCACATAGTCTTCTACAGGGCAGCTGTTTATTTTCAGTGTTCATTTTCTCGGGTCAGGTAGACAGCTGTTCTTTTAGGGCATTTTTTGTTAATTTAAGTAACTTCTTTGAATTGCAAATCTAGCACCAAATTCACTTCTAAAAATTCAACATCCAACTCATAATTATATCATCAAAAAAACCTTCAGATCAGTAATTCAAAAATATCTACTTGTCAGAGACTTCAAACAAATGCAAAGCATACACTCTGTAAATCACCCAATACATCAATGTCTATATGAAACTGAATATAAAATGTCCAGGTCTGCTAGGTTTCTCAAATAAAAAAAAATAATGTACATTATGTACATTCCCACAAGGGCACAGCCAGCTTGAAATACTGTCACCTTGTATATGTGACTTCATAAACACTTGTTAATATCAATAGGCATTTGGAAAGATAGAAATATGGTAAGTGGGCAGCCTGTAATTTATCTGTTCATTTGTTAAATTATTTTGCATTTTTGCCCAAGTCCAGAGGACTTGAGGAGAGTTACAGCACAGGGGAAGGAAAGGAGCCCTGCAGACTGGGCTGACGCTTATAGCGCCATGCAGGAACAAGACTTTTTATGTTTTAAAGGAATAGTTGTGGAGTACAAGTGCTGTCTCTCCAGTGTGGTCAGCCATATAGTCCTTGGTCTTGTCATATCCTTCTTGAAGTCAGTACATAACTGTTTAGACACACATTTTTTATTCAGTCTGTCAGACCTGCGGTATAAATATTTGTGTCCCTTTCAATTCATGTGAAAACATAGATCTTGACTATCATGGTTTGATGAAGGCGTTACCGGAATGTTGCTGTTAAATGAATTCTTCGTACTGTAGAATGTTCAGCTACAGAAAGTGTAACATTATCACTCCAGCAGATGAATCTTACTTAGTGAATGTAGGCACTTATACTGAAATTGTCTTCAGATATTTATTGGCTGACATATTTTGACCATTGTGGGCCAAACTGTAGTGTACTAATCCTGTAAGCACAAAATATTTTATTTAATTGTGAACTAGAATTTTTTCCATTATGATTTTGTTACTGAGATGGTTTGTTTGTTAGGACTTTAAAATTTTGACAAAGTACGAAGAAGTTCACTTGGATGGATGCCGTTAATAAGATATGTTACAATTCTAGCTGTTTTAATTTTGAAACAGTTTGATAGATCAGAGCAATGTTAAGTGAAAATATTATTATGATGTAAGTACAAATGGCGTTACACTAAATGTGGTATCCAAAGTTAATTGTAGGATCGTGAATACTGTGTCTAGTTAATTAATTTTTTCTCTTCAGCTGTGCAAACACAGCTCCCTCCAATAACTTAATGAGGAAATTTCAAAGGAACAAAACTAACAATGAATGAATTAGAAACTTACCTAAGTAATTACATGGTATTGTTGAGACCTTTTGGGTAGGGAGTAGCATAACTATGTGTTTAGATTGTCATAACAGCAAATAACAGAGAGTGGCATAACTAATAGATAAAATACATTTATTTTTCAAAAACAAAATAAATAAAATTTATTTTTCAGAATTAGGCAAAGCAGAATTTGAATTAACTGATGAATACTGAAAGCAATTTATTTATTGATAGTAATAAGATTGAAAACATTTCAAAGGTAGAAGGATGCATGCACTTCGAAGGGAAGAAAGCACAAGTAGAGAAAAGAGCAGCACTCTTTTTGCAGTAATGAGAACACCCGAAGCAGGCTTTCAGCCAGCCTTTAATATGTTAGCGGAAAAGGGATTGCTGTTCAAAAACCAAACCCTCTGTTTGTTCAGAAATAAGTACCCTTTGGAGACTGCTCTGAGGGCTATGGAGGCCGGTTTTGATCTAGGCTGGAAAATCAATAGAAAATCTCAATGGTGTGGCACTGAGAGAGGAAAGATCCTTAAGCACAGTGACAATGTGCCTTAAACTGAGTCTGAAGACCTATTATGGGCTAAAGTAGGACCTAGAACATTTCAGAAAAATTAAGGTCTTTCAAGAGAGAAGAAAGTGTAGCAAATCAATAATTTGTGGGTTAGAAAGATGCTTTCCGAGCTTTACCTGCTTTAGTTGTGTTAAATTTCTTGTCTGTAAACACCTTTCCTCAGCTGGAGAAAGCCAGTATTTGGGATTTTCATGTCTGTCAGGAAGCCATGCATATTTAGGCTTATCAAAATTATGACAATATCCATGCTAGCAAATTCATTTTGAACTACTATGTACAGTCTCAGCTGACATCTATGCTTGATAAAAACAAAAAGACTATCTCCTAATCACTTTAGTCTGTTACTAATGGGCTTGTTATTAACACAAAAACACCGTTACAGCTAATTTCAAAAGATACAAACATATGAAATGAAGCATGCAACATATCTTCTGTTTTCTTTGGTTTAAACAATTCAACAGAAAAAATCTAGCAGATACTAAATGGAAGCTAGAACTTGGCTTATAGAAACAGTAAATATCACTCTGAGGACACATAATTTCAAGTGAATTAGGACTAAACATCCTCGAACATAGTATGCAGTTTAATGCAGTTTTTGATTGGTCTTTTAGTTTATTCATTTCAGTCAGAAAACACCTAAGATACAATAATTTTTTGAGCTCTTTTGCATAAGGAAACAAGGTTTATGCCTTATATCTGTGTTTTTCCCCTGGTAACTTTTGAAACAATTTTGAAATGCATTTCACAGTGAGACAGAGGTCTCAAAAACAGTAAGTTCCTACAAACTGAGAGTCCTCAAAGCAGTTCTCGACAGTCAAGGGTTCAGTGGCTGAGCTCCTCTCAGCAGCTTTATGTATGTTCCCACTGAGGCTGTAGGGCGAGTATGCTCTTCATCCAACACCATCTATTGCACACAGGAGAGAAACATGATCAGTGGTTGCACTTGGAAAATTTTAACTTCAGTCCTGAATTACTTGAATCCCAAAGCATCCATGGAAAATCAAAAATGAGACTCTGAACCAGACTTCATCAAGTTCTGCTGTTCACAAGATGTTTTGCATGCCAGGTATGATGGCCTCATGCTTGGGTCAGTCTCATAACTTTTTCTAATATAAATTCTTGACGATAACTTTGGATGAAACGAGAGCTCATGTAAATTGTGTTTATATATATAAAGTACTGTGAGTTTCAGCTGGCTTTGTATCTCTGTAGATAGCTAATTGTAGCACTGTCATGATTTGTTTTTGTTTGTTCATTTGTTAGGGTTTTTTTTGTTTTGTTTTTTGGATTTTTTTCCCTAAATTGTAGTTTTCTTTATCATTCGATGTTACCAATATGAAGTGGGTATGTTTTTAGGCTTTAGCTTGCTATTATTATGAAAAATTAAACTTTAGTCAAACTTTGTGGAATTTTATGTTACCCACAAGGTCTGTCCAGTTAGGGGTTTGTATCTAAATAACCAGGTTTTAAAATATGTATTCTGTGCTATTTCAGCTATACCTGTGAATGACTGACATGTCTTAAATGAAAGATCTCTTGTCCCCAGTGGTGCTTAAAGTCAGAGCTGTCTTTTTCGAATTATTGTATTTCAGGAGCTTTTAATCATACCCCAAGGACATGTCAAGCTCTCACATGCTCTTCCTTTCAAGTATATTCTTACACAAACACATACTGTGGAGGAGATGTCATTTCTTCTCCTGTTCCATTTCAAGCAGGTGCTCATCATGGTAGAGTAGATTCATAAGAAATTTAATATTAGCACCATAATAAATTGCAATTAGGTGAAGTGCGGCCCTCTTTCAAATGCTGAAAAATTCTGTGGTTGTAGAGCAACAGCTAAAGCAGCAAAAAGCATGCTGGCAGTAAATCAAGTAATGCGGTTATTCTCTAAATAAATATTGAGTTAGTCAGATGGAGTTAATTCCCATCTCTTAAAGTTATCCTTCTGACATTTCTGTGAATGTGAATTAATTTGAAGACCATTGTGACATTTGGTTTACTATATACTTCTCCACTTTATTGAATTTTCTACTCCTGCAGTATCAATTAGTATATTTATAGTCAAGCTATTCAACAATTTTGATTTTTTTTTTTCAATTATTGTTCTCATGGATCCCATCTGGAGTGTTTTTATGTCCCAGATACAGCATGAAATCTGAATGCCCCACGGGTTCACATTTTTCCCAAGGGGGTTTAACAGCTACTCTGTCCTGCTTTTACTGCTCAGGATAAGATATTGTTCTATTTGGTTTCTTGCAGGCTTCGATACAAAACTATAATGATGGCTATTGTGGTTGTCGTTATTTTTGTATTCGTTATTTTTATAGCTCCATAGGCAAAAAACCACATTTTAAACATTAAGTAGGAGCTTAGTATCTGGGTCTTATTTAGAACACCAGGTTCTGAAATTGCCTCCTGTGAAACTTTAGTAATGTCTTTCAATGGCTGTGTATTGAATGACTGACTTAAATGTTTCTTTGCGCAAGGAGGAGCAGTGCCGCTTGGAGAGCTTGCAGTTTGCAAGTAAGCCAGTAGTTGTCTTTATAATTATTTATTGATGGAGAAGTGAAGGAGTGATATTTAGACCAAGAATTGTTTTCAGGAAGAAACAGCCTGTTTCCCCCCAAGCTCATTTCTGAATATCAGGAGAAAAAAAAAAAAAAAAGTCTTGAAAACCTTTAAAAATGTCTGAGACTGAATTGCTTGAATTGCTTCCTGTCTGTGGTACATTGGGCATCCACAAGTATGTCTTTATCTGTACGTTAGGACTTTTGCTTCGAAGCTGACAGTGTAGGCTGCCTCTGCTATGATTCCAGCTCTATAGAAGTTAGAATTCATTCCCAGTGCTCATGCCTGCCTTCATCCGGTACCCTTATCATCTACCTTTGCACCTAATAGAGCAATAACATCTGTCCCTGTAATTTAACAGGCTGAGGGAAGGTGGACATACCTGGGCAGTGGAAAAGATTTTGATAGTACAGGAACAACTAGAAATAACGGGGGACCATGATGCAGATGCTTAGATGAATGCCTATGCTCAGTTTTACTTAAACTGACTCCTCATCAGCCGTGCTTGGTCTGCATGGGCTCTTACACAGCCTCTTTTGTGTCTCTGTGGTGATATCTTGGCTTCTGATTTCTGGGAGAATGTGATGGGGCAGATGGGGATGGTGCAGAGAGATCTATTCTCATCCTTGCAGGTGTTGTTGGCACAGTCTCTATGCCTTGCAAAGAAACTGCTTTCCATCCCAAGCAGCTTTGCAAGCAGACTGTCACATACACAATTATTGAAAGGAAACTATAGACTAGATAAACTGACTGTGGACCAAAGCTTTGCTATTGCTTGCGGTTACATGTGTTAGGTCATGAGTAGCATTCACAAACAAAAATGTTATTTAGGGAAAGATTTTAAGGTTTCTCTAATACTGGCCAGGTTAGAGGCTTGAACTTCAGTTTTCCATTTCTATCTTATCCTTATTTTGACCAGGGATTCTCTTTTCATCCTAAGAAATGCTTCTGTTCAGAGGAACATTTCAGCAAATTCATTCTCCAGAAAATAAAGTTTAATAAAAAAATATTGCCTCCCATTCTAGTCACAAACATCAGTTTAGTCTTTAAAATTCACACAGCATCCTGCAACCCTCAATTAACAAACAATAAAAAATAAATTCACTACTCATCCAAACTATCATTATGAAAAGAGCTTTTGTAAATATATTTTCTTACAGCTGTTCCAAATGCCACCTTCTACATGGGCTTTAGATGTATTTACTGCATTAAATAACAGCAATATATGTAATTGAATATACTTACTGATAACTAGTTGCCTGCTACAAAATGTATGTTGAATTCCAGTGGCCTAGTGTGGCTGAGGTCATGGTACATAAATTTGATTGTAATTCCAAATTAAATTTATATATAACTCCTATACTGTAGCAGTGAAGAAAATGAAACACAGCCTCCCTGAATATAGCTTTGAGAACCTAGACAATTTAATCTCTGTTGGTCAGATTAGTTACGTGTAGAAGTTAACTGCTGCTCCATTTAAACAACTGTATTAATGCCACTTACTATCTAGAAGAATCGGGGCCTATGGTCTTTTAAAATACAAAGCGAAATTCTCAGAAAAAAATTAGAGATGTTATGTGATGTATCTGGGATTTTTTGTACTGTATGCCTGAATAAAAATTACTAATGCAAGAATGTCTTATTTTCAGAAATAAGTAAGTTACTAATATGCTGAGCTGTTTTATTTTGTTGGTTATTTGGTTGCTGCTTGCCCAATACTACAACATATAACCTCTGACTCTCTAAAAAATTGCTTTTATGGGTTTTTTTTAGGAAGTTATTTGTGTTTAGAGCATTTGCCAGTCTCAAGAGAAATGAAATTTCTTTCATCATCTTTTGTCTTGAAGCTTGAATTGTTTAGCATTGTGTCTTAGTTGCATTTGAGTCATATTGCTGTATAATGGTTGCACTCTGTCAAGCATTCATGGGGCAAAGAGCATATTGTAGCAGCATAAAAAAAACAATACTATGAATGTTATACAGCAATGGGAAGATTTTTAGATTTTACAGAAGAAAGTGGTTTTGGGGCTGAAGTCTTTATCAAGTGAATTCTGGCTTATTACTAGTAATCAGCAGACTGCTTTCGTAGATGAGAACTATTTGCATCAGCACTTAGCAGCTGTGCATACCTCACTGAAATCTTGTGATAATAATTTTGCTTTTAACATGATTTGACTAACAGATTGTATGCCTGTTGAAATCAAATATGAAGAAATATGGTAAAAGCTACCTAAAACAGAATACACGAACTTAATCTGTCTGCTAGTAAAATTAAATTATTAATGGTTTAATTTCTTATTTTTTCCACAGGATTTGAGGTTCCAATTAAAACTGTGTTTGGGCCATTGCTTTGCCTGCCAGTACTTAATCTTCTCCGAAAGCCTCATCACTTATCTGAAACAAAAGAAGAACGAGGTGAGGAGAGAGAGTAATGAAATGCAGCATAGCACATCTGTCAAAGGAACAGAAAGTAGCTTTAAAAAAAAATATTCAGGATCAATGACATTAAAAAAATTATTTGTTGAGCACTAAATGTGTTCATGTTAGGCATCTCAATTCTAAGTGATCTGTAACTACCATTATGTTCTTGCGTACACTGAGGGTTTGGTTGTTTATGTTTAAGAGATTTACTGTTGATGTAGCCACAGGATACAAATGACTGATCAAAATAGATGCTCTGGAATTGCTAAATGCACCTCTCTGTACTATAGAGTCCTTTGGAAGATTGTTTGACATCTTGTTGCTAAATTTATGAATAGAATTAACATTTCTGAAGTTATTTAAAATTCAGTTTTGGGTCAGTCTAGATTTATATTTTCCAAATATGCATAATGCAATACTGTGTACTGCATTAAGAGACTTAGCTATTTCAGCACTTAGAGCTGTGCTATCCTTTGTTGTTGATAATAGATCTTCCTAAAATACCTGGAATTGACTTTTGCTATTTCACTTAGGATTGCAATAATATACAACAAGGTAGACATAACTGGAGGTGACAAAGAAGAGTAGTACAGTGATTTAACCTTGGTGGGATAAGGATGTAAGGAACATGTGGTTTGAAAAATATAGACCTTTTTTGAGTCTGAAAAGTACAGCCTGCAGTGACCACCTCTGTAGTCACTGCTGACTTCCACCAAGAGAGAATACTGGGATCTCAGTTCTTATTTTTTCTGTTCACTCATTTTTTTGTCTACATTCTCAGATTTTTGCCTAGGGTCAGGTTAAAACTAATAGTAGCTGATGCAGACCAGGCTCAGTTGCTCCTGAATATCCTTCCACCCCAGCCTCCTTACCTGAAAACCAGCAGGCTAGAAAGCTTGTTGGCTTCTCGCCTTTTCGACATCAAACATCATGTATTTGGTTTGGGACTCTTAAGCATGCACCCTATCTAGAGTTTCTCTCAAGATAACTATCTATAATCTTGCTTTTCTAGCTGTATCAAGAGTATCATTGAGCAGATGGGAAGATAATGTTGAATGTGGCATCATCAGACCATTGACAGCCATATGCCATGCAGAAAATAGCTGGTGGTAGCTGTCAGCAATAAGTAAAACCAGGTTTAGTAGGTGTGTTTTTAAAGCATACATGTTGCTGAGGGGCAGTTGTACCTCCACATCCAGAGTTGGTAAGGTGAATATCTGATTGTCACAAGCATTCCTAAAATAATTTCTGCAATTGGTATCAGAAACTACTTTTACATATGTAGATTTGTTGGATAAGTCATGCTTGCCATGGCTTGCCAAATAACTTCATAGTTTCTCAATTTTGTCTTACTATAACTGTGTCTTACAGCAAAGTTGTCTTGTATATTCCCCATCTAGGGCATCATAGCTGCTAAAAGCAGCGGACATTTGCACAAAACCATTTTGACCAACATTCAAGCTTACAGAATTTGATTGAATAATCCATTTGTTGAGCAGCTACAGTACGGATCTCATTGTATTGGGCTCTGAGACTGGAAAAGACTATGAGATGAAGAACATGTGTATAATTTAATAAAAATTACTTCCTAGCATTGTTTACAGAAGCAAGATGAGCTGCTTACATAGAATTAGTTACCAACATGGTCCATCTTCAGAAAAAAAATATTTAAACTTTAAATGAACTGCTCTTAATAGGATTTGAAAAAAAGCACACTTGATTTGTCTGTAGCGTCTCAACTTTTTTTTCAGTGCCATATAATTGCATTTCAAAGCTCTTCTTTCAATACACAGAGATCCCAAATTTAATGCCTTAAAGATTCTCTGATATTTTCTTGTTTGAAAAATTAGCTTTTCCACCTTCAAAACCTTCCTGCTTCCTCAGAGCCCTATTAGTGAGGTACGTTAACTTAAAACAAATAATCCTGGAAATTATTAGCTTTTTATAAGCATAATTACTTTATCATTATGAGATGACATTAAAAAAAAAAACAAACAAAAAAAAACTTACACTGAATTAGTACCTAAAATGAGTAATGTGCTAATTGTGTATGCAGTTTAATTGGGACCCCTACTGATACTGAAAATGGTCAAAGTTTTATTGTGGTTTCTAATGAAAAAAAGGCTTATATGATTACAGTAAAGTATGCGGGTGAATGGGATGTCTGCAGGTCTTTATTCCCCAATAATAATTTTAACCTGTTGACTGACATCAGAGGTTTTTTTAGCCCAATGACTGACATTAACAAGAAGACAGAGTTTCAAAAGATAATTATGTTCCCAACATTCTAGCGAAAACACATGGCTTTGCAGGAAGATAAGAAAAAGGATCTTTAAAATACCCTGACTAAGGAAAAGCCACTTCGTAAGCTACTCTAAAAGATTCTACAGCAGAAGAAAACCTAATTAATGTGCCAAGTTTGGAGGGAGTTTTCGATCAGAACCTTAAACTCTTGAATATGGCAGGATCCATAAAGAAAATTTGTGAATGCATGGAATTTTCTGAGGGTTCTGCTCAGGAGATCAGACTGCCTTCCTCCTTGTGTGCTCTGAGTATCTCCTTCTTTCTTCTGGGTACATATAATACATCTTATTTCTTTGTAAGGTGCTCATATTTGGTATTAAAACCAGGGCCTCAGTCTTGCAGCAGTAGGAACATTTACTTTCGGGTTATAGGTTTTGTGTTTAAAATCAAAAGCATTATCATACATGTGGTTGGCAGGCTTCGTGTTTTACCATTTATTATACTTGCATTTCAACTGTAAACACAGAAAAATATCCATTTTGCTTATGGGGCAGCTTATCGTTCCTATTGAACAGTAACAAACCTTATGGTATGAATGGAAGAACTTGATTTGTCTGCGTTATTAAGTATACCAGCTATGTGATTAGACATTACTCTCATAAACCATGTCTTATGTTGCTACTTTACAAATTCCTGGTAGCTTGTACAAGCAGTGAAGTGTTCGGCAGTGAAGTCCTTAAGCAGATGTAGTATATGTCAAGCACATGGCTCCTAGACATTGCCAAATCTTTGACAGTATTACAGGCCTTCAAGATGAAATGTGGCTTCTTGGATAATTTGTATAATGCACCTTTAAGGTATTCATAGTTTCAAGATGCATTTGGATTTACAAGCTATAAAAGATAAAGCATGCTTTGCAGTTTCTATTTTAGATATAGCACCATTTAAAATGCTTGAGGCTTCTCCTCCATACAATGAATGGTTTGCTCTGAGGATCTTAAACATTCATTTCTATTGGTTCTCATATCAGGGATTCTGTATTAATATTGCCATAGTGAAATAGGAGACTGACTGCTGGGAATCTCCAGGCAATCAAGGAAAAATACTGTGCAACAATACTGTCCTTTTCACTTTCCTTAAAGGTTTTGAAAGCAATTTACAAACATTAATAACATGTTACGGTAGGCTCCCGAAGCTGGATCTATGTGAGCATTGAGTTCTAGAAACTTAAACTGAGATCAAAACGGGTAACAGCTATGCTATGTCAGCACAAACTACCCGATCCTTTGCTGGGCTTCATTTTTTGTAGATGCTCTTGGACATCCATAAAGTTCTAATTCAAAAAATGTCCACAGGTTGCAGCTTCCCAGCTCTGGAGTCTACTTTTTCAGGCGGAGCTTTGATTCTTCAGTCAGGGCTTTTTATTAACTCGACCTAAACTTTGAAAGAATCTGAATAATCAAAAAGAAAGAAAGACACCAAATGTAGAGGAAATACAGGTTCATTGAGTCTTCTGAGAAAAAAATCAGCTTTCTAATAGCAGAATTCACCTTGCCTAGGTGTAGAAACTTTCTTAGTTAGAATGATTGTGTTCAACATTCAATCTGTTCTACGCTGTTGAAAGGCTAGACCCAACAATTGTGAATTATGGATAAGGAGGAATAGCCACATTTGCAAACATCAAAGAGCAAAGCCTTAGCTGTGTTTGACAGGCTTTTCCTTTTTCCTTCTTCCTCCCTCTCCCATAATTCCATAAAATGTTTGTTTAAATTTTACAGTGTGTTCTGTATATTAATGTGAAACTTCCATTCTGTATTTACTACTCCCAGCCAAGATGGTTTAATGTAGGGTAGGAACTACTGAATTATCTGTTGTCAGAAAGTGCCTAGCAAATTATTATGCTTGTATCTCATTAGTTCGTCTCACTGGAACCTCATTCCAGCTTTCACAGGCTAAAAATGTGTTAGCAATATATTTTGTAGTGATTCCAATATAAGTTTACAGAGTTAATCTAAGTCACAGAGTAGACAAGGTAGACAATAGTACACTATATTCCTTATTCTTTTGTGCAAGAAATGCTCCTTTTGATATCAATGGAAATCCATGATGCAAAGGGGACATTTTTCTCATTGTCCAGTACTATAAATCACATGAACATATACCCTACCATTTGAAACGTGATCTCACGTACTCTCCTTGTTTCTACTTATAATATCAGAACACTATTTTTAAAGATAGAATTTAAGCATTTATTAGAGATAACTTGAAATATCAAGCAGTAAAGTATCATTATACCTTTAATTATATACATAAAATAAAAAACTCGAAGATACTATAGAATTCCAGAAATGTAATTTCTCGGTGATTCACCATGGAGACAGTTTCTTGCAATATCCCAGATTTCTGTCCTTTAAGATAAATGTATTCTTATGCAATCCAAATTATTTTACAATCTTTAAAGTCTCATTTTACAAATCACTGATGTATTAACTTAGCTTAATCATTTGAGTTTAGTCTAGCAAAAGCACATATGTGGTAGATATGTTTCTTACTTCTTCCAACATATTCTATAAACCAGTGAATCAGTAACAGGAAAGATAAAATGAATAATTCAAAAGATCAATGTTGACAAAAGACCAGAGATACTTAGAGTATTAATATATTTTTGGTTTTGTGCTCGTAGGCCATAATTTTACAGATAAAACATATTTTTGAGTAAATAAAGCTGATCAATTTGTACTATATCTATAAATATAGTAGTATGTGCTTCCACCAGCATTAGAAGGGTTGTGAGAGTACATTCTGTGATATATTTTGCTGGGATCAAAAAGGCAATAAATGATTAAATATATATCTTCTGCCTGACACATTTCACTTATGCTTCCACAAAAGTGATCATAGCCTGCTCTTTTTATCTTTTGACTGTTAGTGCTTCCCAGCACAGGGGAGGCCTGTGGCTCCAAACAGCAGTTCCCGGACTATTGGAATGCTGCTGGATTTGAACCTTTGTTACCTTGCTCAGAAGGAAATCAGCACTGAATTGTCCTTCTTAGGCTGTCAACGAACAGCAAGGCTAGAAATATGAAGATGTTAGAGGACCTCAAATTATTTTAGGCACAGGGGCTCAAAGGTGCCTCTTACCCCAAAGGTGAAATCTTACCCCAGGCTTGCAGCAAGACAATATTTTTATGATCTTTTACTCAAACTGTTTGTGCACTGCATCCTAGACTTGGGGCAATGAGACAGAGCAGCACAGCATTGGCTTTGTTCCTTGGTAGCATGTGATCACCAAAGGCCAAGTACAACTTCACTTAAAACTACATGTAACAGTGCCTTTTAGTGATAATTTGATTTTGTTAACAGCTAAGAAAAATAATAATATCAGAATTAACATTCTGAACATCTCTCTTCAGTTGCAGAAACCTCTGCTTCCCTTTATTCCCAGAAACATTATTTGGAGATTTTCTTGGATACTAATTGGTATGTAGGTTTCAGGTGGCTTAGTATACTAAACGTCTGCCTCCAGAGAGTTAGATAAAACTCTCTGTAAGTACTGATCTCATCCTAATCCTTGGTAGGCATTCTTCCAAATCTTAAAACTAGAAATGCGGTCACGTCAAAATAACATATATTTTTTTTAACCTAAGTAGCTAAGTACTTGAAAAAAAAGAAGTGCTGCAGGTCAGGACTTACGTAAGTGGGAAAATATGAACAGTGGCAACATTGTCTTGGTGGTACCATCCTTTGTGATACATGTTAAATTCAGCTGAAAAATAAAGATATAAGAAGGTGTCAAGTATGGAAAAAACCTATATGAAAACAAAGCAAAACAGCATGTGTAAGCTCTTAATTTAATTACCAAAGATTTATTTTGATTTGTATCTGAAACACAGCAGGCAGAAGAGAGAGAAATTACATTTGCTGGAATAAAAATAGATCATTCCAACACACAATATTTTCCATTAAGCTCTCTGTAGGTTTACAAGCCTAGACAGCTTGTCCGTGTATTTTCTATTCCTTCATTTAAGGAGGTTTTACATTTTCAACATTAAAAAGCACAACAAGGTAGAAATACTGGATATATCGAAACTGTTTCAGCAGAGTGGCTCGTTCCTTACAGTGTCAGGAAGTTTGGGGATAGAAACTCAGGGAAATCGAGATTTGTCAGATTACTCTCCCTGACCTCTTCAGACACCCCACTGGAGAAATTTGTTATCTCACCCCCACTGTCAGGAAGACTCTTTATTTCAACTGCATAGGTATAAACCCACTTCAGTCACCCAGCTCTTCGTTTCCATCTGTGGGATGTAGAAAACTTGCAGTTTCTGTGCAACCTTTGTCTAGAGGATCTCTGCATATGTGCAGGGTGGCTCTATAAGTAGGAATTTTGAACCCGTCACAGCACCTTTTAGCAGAGCTCAGGCAGCAGCACTGGCCACCAGCCTTTGCTCTGTGTTGTGCCCTCCCCAAAAGAGCCCAAGACAGGGCACATCTGCAACCAGAGCTTCCTCGCAGCACTTGGAGATTCCCTTCCAGAAACTGGATGGCAGACCTGCTCAAAGCTGTCAGCTATTAGAGAGCAGAAATAAACTCCTAAAAGAAAGGTAAGTTGCCAGTAAAAGTTGTTTGAGTACTTGGCTGCACATTTTGCCTGCCTTTTCCCTTGTCAGTCTCTTTAAAATAGAATTACAGTCACTGTCCAGGTGTGAGGGCCAGAAATAGCTTTAAGTGTCGGTGTAGAAGGGCATGTGTTGTGTCCTGTTAGAAAGCGTGATGCAAAGAAGCATTTCATAGCAGAGAGCAGATTCTGGATAAGCAACTGTCCTTTTATGGGCCTGCAGTGCATCAGGTATATAGCAAGCTTGACAACACTGCATTGAAGTATAGGAGCATTCAAATTCATATATAAACAGCTATACCCAATAATACAGCATGGACATTTTAAAAGCCATTTGGAAATGGAAATACAGACAGAGATCAGGGGAAAAGATTGAATTATAATTCAAATATCCCATATTTATAAATTATCCAGTATCTATAACACTTCAAAATAGGATTTATTTGTTTTAATAATTCATGGAAAGTTCACAGTAGGTAATTTATTAATAATACAGTGTCATCAATATGGATTTAACCCAATTCGAATTTCTATTCTGTTGAGCCTACTGGTCTGTTTTATTGCTGCAGCAAGAAGGTCGGTTTTAAACGACAGTGAAAGGAAACCTATTACCTTCTTTTCAAAATAAAATATAGATATATCTGTGGAATATAAAGCTTCAGTTTGAGGTCAGGAATAACTACAAATGTGGAATTAAGCATATGCTCCAATTTAGATGGACACTAAAGGTCCATTATTTTTATGCAGAAAAATGCTTACATGCACTTAGATTTGAGTCATGCCACTAAAATCAATGGAATCACTTTTATACTTATTGGAATAATTATCCTATTAAGACACTTACTTAAGTGTTCTGCTGATTCAGAGCCAAAATATTCAAACAGTCTGCAGACGCAAAGCCTGTCACATCAGAAGTGTATCATTTGCAGTCTCTTTACCAAATTCCTTAATATTCCATCATTAACTTCAGCTGTTTCTTGTATTCTTGATTTATAAATTAGTATTGTCTCTACAATAAGTGTGCAGGCATTGATCTGCAACTGGTGCATTTATAATGGCAACACCAGTAGGATAAGCCTAATTATTAATTTATTTGCAGTCAGATTTTTTCTTGTTTTCACCAAATAGGTTTCTCAAGCAGCAATAGTCTGACAAAGCATCTGAAACAATTTGTTGTAGAGCAACTAATCTTGATGATTTCAGGAAAAAAAGCCAATATCTGGTTAGTGTTATTGCTAAAGAGGTTAGGATTGTCTTTCTTAAGAAACTACATCTGTTCATTCCCCTGAGAAGATTAGAAACAAATGTGCACCAAATAAGTCATTCTGGCCATGATTATTTCATTTAAGCACTCTAACAAGTAAAAAATTGATAAAAATAGGAGGAATGGAACGGGTTGATTTAGTCCATATCCAGAACTGCACTCTGTAGCAACACAGGTGATTTTCCATTATAGTTTGCTGCTGGTGATGCCAGATTTACTGGTGGCAGTCACAGTTTCTACCATGTGTGGGCAGCCTGTTCGCTCCATAACTTTTCAGATAAAGTAGTTGGGAAACTTCTGTTGTGAATATATTTTGAAGTGAGGGATGCAGTGCACTGAATGGACAGAACAGTGTTCAGACACAAGCAGGAGATGGACTAAGAACTGAATTTCAGTAGTATTTGCTTTGGTTTATGTTGGTGTAGTAGCAGATAAGTGGAGAAGAAGTGGCAAAAGAACGTATAGATGAGATTTGTGTTATGATGTTTAGCACTATCAGTTCAAAACTGTTGGCAACTCAGGGGCTCCCTGTTGTATCTCTAAATCCACACTTCAGATGCTCTAGTAAAGGACCAAACCAATGGAAACTGTGGGTACCGCTGGTGCTGGTGGCTGTAGTTCATGGCTTTACTTGGAGTTAGGTGAGAGAGGAAGCATATTTATCCCTTGCTGTCATAGAAGAGTGGTGGCTTATGGTTTTGTGTTGCCTCGGTCTCCCGTGGGTAGTTGTAAAATCTCTCTATAGGGTGTCAGCCATGATCAACCATTTTATAGTGAAATGGCAAGATTATTTTGGAGTCAGAGATGGTGACTTCTAAAATGAATTTTGCAGTGCGGATCTGTGTACATCATAGAACAATATTGTCTCTGAAACTATAATTTCTGATTCAGATCTTAACCCCAAACTATTTCTTAGGTAAGAAACACAAGCAGAGGAAAAAAATATCTAGGGGTTTTCTTTTTGGGCTTTTTTTCCTTTTTTTTTAATTTTTAAATTGAAAATCTTTCTCAAGTTCCATTTGCTAGTATTTTCTATAAATAGCAAGCGAGTTGATTTACAGCAGGATCTCTATCAGTCTTCTGCTGATGGCTATATAGAGTTTTACTAATTGTATGGATTTCTTGTTTTGGGCAGTTCTCAAACTTTAGCTGGTACAGTGCTTCTAACAGTATCATGAGATTACCAATACTGCTGAGATATGCTGCTGTTTTATGATTGTTTCTTAAGCCAACACATTTTCTCTTTTAGAAAAATCAAGATGCTTGTCTAAATAAAAGTAGAAAGGTTTTTATGGAAACACAGTAAATGTTTCACTTAGACACTGATTTGTTTTCTTCGCTAGTGAGCATTGTTTGCATGCAAATGTCTGGCATTAGATGAAAACATGTGTTGAAACCCTGTCTTGGAGCTTTGTCTTCTTTAGTGATGAAAAGGGTTTCCTGCCCTGTGTGTTAACTGGATCAACATTATTCAAGGGTGGTTGTGTATGTACATTTCAGTGTTTATGAATATATAAACACACAGTATTTAATTTATAGATGTGATATGCTACCTTAAGGTACAAAAGCAATGCTTTTTGGTACATTATCCTGCATCTTCCTTTTTTTCATATGTGTTAAGTACCACCCATGAAAACAACAGCATAGTTAACATGGGAGAGATTTCCAGAAACATATAACGACATAATACCTATTCTGATATATCTGCATACTGTGAATCAGAGGAGAACAGGAAGAAATTTATTTAAAAATCTTTCTAGCAAAACTGTTACTGATTTTTAGGCAGTTGTCTTTTTATTCTTTCCCTTACCAATTCTCAGCCAATAGACAAGGACATACTGTATTGCTGCTACTTTTTGTCATTCATTCCTCCTAAAACAATCTGTTCTTTTAGCGGTACTTGTTATTAATCAAGGGGTTTTCTTCCTCCATTAGACTCGTTGGCTCAGTCACTTTGGTATATATAATCACTAACATTTTCCATTACACTAGTGAATAGGTACTCTTATATATCTGTCAAAGGGATGCTGGTACATTTAGTGTGATGCTTTGCAATTTCAGTAAGAACACTAATGGCTGAAGTGTGATTGGGTGTTTTTTTTTTGTTTTGTTTTTTTTGTTTGTTTGTTTTTTTGAGAAAAAAAATTGTGTGTTCCCCTCAGAGAGAAAAGACAGAAAAAGGATGGAAAGTTCAAAACTCAATTTATTTTTGTACCATTAAAATGTTCAAAAGTATATATGAATACTCTTACAGAATCAATCATTTCATAATGTATCTGCAGAGACACTACACTTGTGTTTCTTAAAGAGAATGCTGAAAAGGCTAAAGTATCAATTTTGTACAATAGTGTGTGTACTTGCAGAGTACAGCACAAAAATTCTCACCCTTACAAATTAAATGGAGGAGAGAGAGAGAGAGAGAGACAGTGTGTGTAGATAAAACCTTTATTGACATGGTATTATCTTCTGTGCACAAATGGTACAATTTCTGCCTGGAATAAATTGAAAGACAGACAGAGAAGACACAATACATCATCATTTAGGTATTGATGACATATTTTAATGCAAGAAGGTAATTGTTTTGATACTAGGAAAAATATTCTCTGATAAATACTCCAAAAATGAATTAGTCTTTTCATGCAAATGATGTTTGTTCTCTAACACTTAGAGAATATTCTGACAGACTACTATAAAACCAGAACAAAAGAAAGGAAGGAAGGAAGAGAAAGCAAAGCAAATACGTGGCTACACAGCTCTGTTTTCAAAATTGGCTTCTCATCATGTTTTCTCTGAATTTTTCAATTACCTTTTTTTTTTTTATTACCACCGATGAATGTACTTTTCCTTTCCAGACTTCACATATTACCTGTGTGGGGTTTTTTTTCCTATTCATTTTTACTTAAGCCTTATGGTTTTCATTCTATAATACAGTTAAATTCTGTCTTTTCTTTATTCTTCTCCTGTCCTTCACCTTCCTTGGTAATTGCTTTGTAGAGATCTGATGAGAAATCTTCCATTCCCACACTTCAAACATTATTAGTTTTTCTCTTTAAGTGGTTCTGCACCATTGCAGAATTTTACTGCATCCAATCCAGGCAGTCAAAGCATCTTGCAAAGTCCTGATATAATTTTCCTTTATCTATTAGATCCTTTAATCTATCCTGCTTACCCTTTGCATATATTTCCCAATTAGGTTTTTACCTTTTAGTTTTGCCTCTTTTCCCATACTATTCCATACTTCTGTATTTTAACCCTTTTCTGCTCCTACCCTTTGAAGCATTCATTCCTCAGAGCCATCGCTAATCCTCCTTATACATTCACATACTCCATTATTGAATCTGTATCCTAGCTTACTGGATAATAAGCTATTTGTGAAAGAGATTGACTGTGTGGTTTTCAATCTAGTGTACATTTACTTTAGTACTTAAAAACTATGTTGTGGGCCTCCCTGGTCACTGGATTTTGTATCCTGTGTCTTAAAATAGAACTTACCGATATTTCAATATTATTATTATTACAAACCAAATGGTTCTGTTGTCACTGCGCTTCTCCTGCCTCTTGCACGTGGTGGTCAAGGTGTGAAGAGAGCAGCTGGGGCTGCCATATGCAGGAGGACACGTTACACTGCAGCCGAGGGCTTGTCTCTTACACCCCAAACAAGGTTGAATAGTCATTGATTCTCTGCACACAAATAATTTGAAGCAATTACTTCGATGGTGACAACTAGTGCCATTCAGAAGCTTTTTCAATGTGATGATTTAGTGCCATGATATGATATGATATGATATACAATAAAACATCCCTAATTAGATTCTGAGGGAACCTGAGGAACAAAACTTTGCAGATGAGTTACAAAGTTACAGTAGTTCCTGACTCACCTAATTTTTAACACAGATGTTCTTAATAAAGAATAGAGTTTTCTTCCTGTTGGGATTTCCTTGGTTTGGGGAGGAGAAGGAGTGATGGATGTCAGCAGATACAGCCAATCCTCTTCTGTTGGCCCAGTTTGGTACCTATGCTACATATTCAGCTGGGTGACACAAAACGCCTAGGCATTAAATTGTTACTTCTTCTGAGATAGTTATCTTTTTTAAAAAATATGTTTATAATTTTTAATAACATTCTTAGAAAAATATAACCTATTTTGAGTTACGTGATATTCTGCCTTGTATAATTTATCTCTGTGTAGTTTCTAAATAAGTTAATGAAGTTATTGAGTAATCACACCACATGCCTCATGGCTTTTTTGGCTTCCTGTATATCTGAAACAGGCAGTGATATATTAGATTCTATCTCTTACAGAAGAGGTGTGGAATATTTTAATAACCATTGTGCAATTCTATTTTGAGTTACACAACTAATGGGATTTATTGGTTTTCTTGTATTTGTTTTGTTTTCATTTATGCCTAGTTTGGCTTATATAGATCTGAACAGTGTAGTGGCTTAATTGCCAACAGAATCCAGGCTGAAGGCCAGCTTTTAAGGAGTACCTGTCCAATGCCAAAGTAATGTAGTGTATGAATCTGGCAGAAGGAGAGGAGGATGCAGGAAGGAGCGTACGGGCTGTGGCTGTAAATTACTGTGTTCTGTATCTCCCTATTGGAATGTCACGCTTTAACTGTGAAAATCTGAGGAAAGCTGTATTTTCTAGACCATTTCATTTTTATTGTTACTTTTTTGCACTCAGTGTTATTCTAATAGTTTGGAGAAAGAGGCTGTCAGTAACATGTTTTAAATAAAAGTGTAAGTGAATTGGGTTGGATAGGATTTCTTTAAGAAAGCAGCTGTAGCTCAAAGCTGTAGATGATATAATCAATTAGATGATTTAAGGTGTAGACCCTCTTCTCATTTTTTTGCTGTGCTGCAGTGGTTGTTCATTGAAGCAAGAAGTTCTTTCCTGAGAAGTTTGTTTCTTCATTCATAGTGAAGCCTTTCTGGAATTGCAGAGCAGAAGTTTTATTGTGTACTATCCTAATTTAGTAGTCAGCTTAAAAGACTATTAACCTACACTATCATACCTGAAAATCACTCCTGTATCATTTCAGAAATACCTATCAAAGCTGCTGCCCCCAAAAAGAACAAACTAGCTCAGTGAAGAGCTTCTGTGAAAATTAAACTGGAGAAGGAAGGCAAGTGTAGGTTGGAAGAAGAGGACATATTCTTTTTAGAATAACCCAGTCTTTTCCAAAGGAATGTGTTGTTGCACAATTATGCACAGGATGCATTGTTGCACAGTCAGTCCAAATATACTGGTGTTGATAAACTTCACTGTTTCATGTGGTATGATTAATGTCCATTTCTCTGCTTGTTTTAGAAAATCAACTCTAGACAAGATTTCTGATGTGATGTGAAAACATTGAGTTGACAGTTGGAGAAAAAAACACATGAAATAGTACTTACACATGCTATCATTATTAAATGACATACAAGTATAATATAAATGGACATGCAGCAGTTGCTCTCAAGTATTTACAAATAATGTCTGTTACAAATATGACAAATTTACTGTTGAAACCAGCCTGTGCTGTACCTTAGTGTGCACGTGCAGCAATTCCATCTGAAATCACTTGTCTGTTGCTTTAAGAATCCACTGTATTTGATCACAAAAGTTTTTTAGCCAGTTCCCAAGTGTTGCTTTGTCCCTTTCTTGTAGTAGAGCAGCCTTAGACTTTTTTGTATGTCTTGTTCAAAATAACGTCCTGTCCCACTGGAGATGTGTTCTTGGGCTCGCTTTTAGATCCTGGAATGCTACCAGATTTGTGTTTACAAACAAACCCATGTTATTCCATACCATAATATACACAACACTTAACACACATTCGTGTTACTCAAATGTGTTTTCTTTCTCTGTTTCTTGTAAAATGTGGGCTTCATTTTTTGATGTGTCTGGCATGTCATGGAAGTTCAGCAGAATGAGCTGTGGCAAACTGGTGTGCAAGTGAATGCTTCCGACAGGTCTAAATAAGATAGACATTGCAGAGATGCATCCTTGCTCCATCTGTGTGCAAACAGTTACTTCACTTTTGCCTGGGCTTGTTCCAGGCTTTTTACTGAGGAAGAAATATAAGCACACTGAATGTGTGATTTGCATCCTTCCCAAATTCATTGCCTTTCTTAAAATACTTAGCTGAATTTAGTGTTCAGTTTAAAAATGCTATTTCAGTAATTGTTTAAAGGCCGACTAGTGAGGCACTAAACAAAAGCTATCATGTTTGTAAAGCAAAAAGTGTTTTCTATAACAGCTGCTTGCTATTTTGTGTTGTAGTGGGGGATGGGAAGTCTTTGAAACCTACTTCATTAATCATTCCCAGCATTTGTGTTACTGAAATGTGAATATTACTTTTAAATGTGTAACTATGCTATTAGAGCCTTCTATGATTTAGAGAGAGCTTTCAGAATACTAAAAAGTCATTATTTACTTTCTTCCAGTCTATTAATGCAGAACAATCCTCGCACGGGCTGTGCAGTGGCAGGGTTGATTGGTTCTCAGTGGACTTGTCTTGTTAATAGGAGAAAAGAGGCTCTTGCTGGTATTTCTGCTCCTGTCTCAAACACGACTTCTCTAGACAGCTAATTGTATTGCAGTCAAGCTTCCTCCCCAGTGTGACAAGGTGTAGGTATCCTCAGAATTTTACATTGCGTAAATGCCTCCTCCTCACATGTGCCACAGCTTCCAGAGTTTACTGAACAAGACTGAACAACAGTTATGAAGAAGTGCCATCTTCCTTTCAGCTCAGTGAAACCGTGATGTTGTGAAGCTAGGAATACCTCTAACCCCAAGGAGGTTAGGCAGCTTGGTTGAATCTCAACATTTTTCCCCTTTGGGCTCCTTGCACGTGTTCCTGGAGCTAGCAAATATTTATGTAATGGGGCCAGGATCACTTTGTCTCCTAAAAATTGAGTGCTTAGTGCGCTCTTTGTCTCACCATTAATTAAACTTCAGAGATGTGCTTATATAAGGCTAATGCAGGGTATTTATGTTCTCCAACATAGGTGCAACAGGTGTGCCCTGTTTGAAAGCTTTGCTGCAGTAGCTGTAGCTCTCTAGCTGGGAAGGAGTGAAAACGAAGCACTCCAGAGGTGGTGTTTACATGCAGTTCCTTGCAATACTACTGCCAGTGGCTATATATTGGACTTGAGACATGTGTAGCTGCTGTCTGTCAGTAGTATTATCTGAGATGGCAAGACAGAACAAGTCAAGCACTATAATACAATGCAGAGTCTCATTAGATTTTAAACCATTTTTCTAAAATCATTAAAAACTGTATTTTCACCTGTGTTTATTAAACTGAGATGCATAAAAACCCAGATTTCTGTTAGTTTGACTGCACGTTTCACAACAGCGAAAGTCCCATTCAGTGTCTGTTGAAATTGCTATGGTTATGAAGTAGCAGTATCTATCAGCTTCTTTTTGGCATGGCTTATAAATTTATTAATATAATATAATTTTATTTTCAAAGATTTGGAGAATATTTCAAGGGTGCGGGTTCATTTTACCCCAGCTTGTGTGCACCTCTGTGTCACACTGGGTAGCCCTGCTTCCTTAGAACTGACACTGGCAGGAGTGTAATCCTGCCAGTGTCAGTTCTGCCCACAAATGTGGTTTAGTGAAATCTAAGGATCCATCTTTACACTTTCCTCCACTTTGGCTTAATGGGTGCTTCATGAGTCATTCAAAAGAATGTGGGTATTACAGATTTCTGGAGGACAACTGGAAAAGTGCACGTAACCGAGAAAGCAGCACAACTAATTTCACAAGGCTTACTCTTGACAGCGAGCATCCGAAATCCTGCTTGAATACAGTGACACGCACACACTGCCCTGTTCAGGAGAGATCCCCTACAGGTATGATGCCCATGAGGGATGTCTCACCGCCACTCTGTGTTGTCCTAATTCCCGACAGAAAGGTTGTTAAAGGTAGGTGGAATTTGAGAGCTGTGGGATGCTGAGGGCCAGGTTGCCCAAAGGCTGAAATCCTACACCAAGTCTTACCTAATGGTCTACATTTGTGTGTGCTTCTCACATCTGGCAGACAAACAAATGACTGGCTTTTGTAACAATATGTTGTCTCTATGTGTTTGTAACTTTTAATGAATGGAATAAAACATGACAGTATAATTTTGGATTTAACTATATAGACATGCGAGTTTACATTTTGATGTGGCTGATATACGGAGCACTTTTCAATCCAAATTTTCGTGGTTTGAGTGAAACTTATGTCGTTAAAATTTATTTCAGCAAACAATGTAAAAGTGGTGGTGACCATTTATAATATGAACCACCAACAATTGAATAATATCTAGTTTATTTTCTCCAGGGTATAGTATCTAGGTAATGAATGCACTGTACTTCATAAGTCATTCTCAAGAGCAAAAGGGAGAAAAATGAAAAATCCATTTTCTTTCAACCCCTTGGGTCTTTATTTAATTTTTAATGAAATAGAGACGATACCCCATCAATTGCAACGATAGAGCATTTTCAACACAGATCTTTGAGAAAACAGAGCAAAATCTTACACCACCACCACTAAAAATTACCAACCTACAGCTCAAAAGAAATAAAGCAAAGGAGCTTCCTTGAGAAAAAAAAGATACTTAAAATCAAATGTATTTTTGAAACAATTAAAGATTTGACAGTTACTTAATTTAGCTGTGAAATGTTCTTGTACAACATATAATAGAACACAGACAGTCAATATTAAGCATTCACATGAATTTTAGGTGGCATAAAACTTATTTCAGAGCACAAATCTATCAATACTGTGGTTTTACTTTCTGGTTCTGGCACACATGACAATGGGAGCTCCAGGGTAAGAACAGCTCTGACACGAATGTAATGTTTTTCTTTTTGTTACATTAAACATTGACTGTAAAGCTGTGTACATGCCATAGGACAGTGTGATTCAAAGTTCAAATAACTGAATTCTGCTAAGTGAAATAGTGTAGCAGGTTAATATTGTGTGTTCATTTAAAAGTGAGCTTTCACAGAGCCACAATAGTGTCATGAGATAATCTGATTTATCCCCCTGTATATCACAGGCTATTGTATTTTATGCATGTATCCTTGTGGTTTTGTATGTGTGGTGTTTCGTGGTTTTTTTGTTTGGGTGGTTTTTGTGTTTGTTTTTCTCCTCTCTGATACCACCGGGCTCATCTGATTTTCATTTGAAGATACCAAGGGGAAAAAGTAGTTTGTGGTGTTTGGATATGGGTAGCAGTGTCCTTTGGTGGTTTATTCCAAAGATTAATTATCCTTAAAATATGTGCCTTATTTCCAGGTCACATTTGTCCATCCTGAGGTTCTTGCTAGATGGGGACCTGCTGCCAGATTTACACTCAGTTTTATTGGTTTTTCTTAGATGGAGACTGAGATCCTCTGGTCAACTCTCAGTTCTTTGTAAAGATACCAAAAACAGACTGAAGAATCTGTTCAAGAAGGGACATCCTGTCCCTCACGTGTGGCTCAGGGCTCCTTCTGGGGCTGTGGGGAGTTCGATGCCCAGTGCAGGTCAATGGTGTGACACTCCCTGGGGGTGCAAGGAGGCAATGGGGTGCCATGGCCATGACAACGATGTGTCTCCTCTTAGGCCTCGCTGGCAGGGACATCAGCCATAGCCAAGGGGACAAAGACCTTGGCTCTTTCAGGGACATCCAGCCTTGCCAGCACCCTTGGTCATCTCCACCACAGTCCATTCCACACTGTGCCAGACCTGGGGCTGTTTCCCCACAGGCTGCAGACACCCCATGTGCTTCCCCACCTTGTTCTCACTCTGGTGTATCCCCACCTGTGCTGCTGTCCCTCCATCCTCACCAGCTGTTCCTGGAAACACAAAGCCATGGCTGATCCAGACTCCTCTGAATGACCACATCACTGTGCTCAGAATGACATTTTTTTATCCTGAGCTCCATTCTGGACCTCCAGAGCTGCAGTTTCTGATGGCTTTACACTACTATTAATAATATACTAAAATATACATAAAGTAAAATATATGATACTCAGTGCAATCCCCCACAGAACTTCAGTTGCTCTGAACAGGCAGCCCAGAAGAAGAAAGAACCCTGGTCCTGAACAGCTGATCCCAGCAAGAGAAAGTGAGGCTGTCACAGAAGTGCCCATTGCCTGTTCTAGTCACAGGACTGACACACAGCAAGACAGTGACCAAGCCTTGGGGGAACTCAGGCCTTGCACCAACACAAGGGCTGAGAAGGAGCGTGCGGAAGTACAAAGAGAAGGACTCTGGAAAGAAAAGGCTGGCGCTGCCTGGCAGAGCTGCTCTGCTGTAACTGTTTCCTCCATCTTCGCACACAGACACCTCGTATTGAGCTTCACAAAGGTGGGAAGATCTGAGACAAACAGTTCACTGCAGGGTCATTTATTTTCTTTAAATACACAGAGGGCATGACTTCTCATTTTCAGGGTTTATGACTCCAACAAAAAATGTGGATGGAGAATTAGAAGTGAGATGATTAAAGACATTTCTTTGTGGGCAATATTATCATAGTTTAAAAAACCACGACCAAACAAGCCTTCCCCCAACTCCAATCCATCATCTACAACTACAAAATATAAAAAAGAAAGGTTGGACCTGTCATGAGTTATGTCATGAGCGATAGGCAGAAGATGGGAAGTTTAATGCCTTTGAGAAGAATCCAGCCATGAGTTTCCTCAGGGCATCCTTGAGCTGCTGATTCCTCATGCTGTAGATGAGGGGGTTCACTGCTGGAGAAACCACTGTGTAAAGAACAGACACCACCAGGTCCAGTCATTGGGAGGAGATGAAGGGGGGCTTCAGGTGGGCAAACATGGCAGTGCTGACAAACGGGGAGACCACGGCCAGGTGAGGGAGGCAGGTGGAAAAGGCTTTGTGCCGTCCCTGCTCAGAGGGGATCCTCAGCACGGCCCTGAAGATCTGCACATAGGAGAAAATAATGAAAATAAAACACCAACTCCTACTAAGAGACTACACAAAAGAAGCTCAAGTTCCCTGAGATAGCTGTTGGAGCAGCAGAGCTTGAGGATGTGGGGGATTTCACAGAAGAACTGGCCCAGGGCATTGCCCTTGCACAGGGGCAGTGAAAATGTATTGGCCGTGTGCAGCAGAGCATTGAGAAACCCAGTGGCCCAGGCAGCTGCTGCCATGTGGACACAAGCTCTGCTGCCCAGGAGGGTCCCGTAGTGCAGGAGTTTGCAGATGGCAACGTAGCGGTTGTAGGACATGATGGTGAGAAGAAAATACTGTGCACCAAATCAGAAACATACAAAGAAGACCTGTGTAGCACATCCTGCAAAGGAAATGACCGTGGAATGCCAAAAAGAGTTGGCCATGGATTTGGGGACAGTGATGGAGATGCAGCCCAGGTCGAGGAGGGCAAGGCTGAGCAGGAAGAAGTACATGGGGGTGTGGGGGTGCTGGTCCCAGGCAATGGTGGTGATGATGAGGCCGTTGCCCAGGAGGGCAGCCAGGTAGATGCCCAGGAAGAGCCAGAAGTGCAAGAGCTGCAGCTCCCGTGTGTCTGTGAACGGCAGGAGGAAGAACTGGGTGATGGAGCTGCTGTTGGACATTTGCTGCCTGTGGGTGTGAGGACCTGTGCAAGGAGGAAAGGACAGTGACAAATTAGGGGAGACTTCTCTGAGGAAAATAAACAGGCTGTTTCTCATGGAAAACCCCCTACCTGATGATGAGATGTTTCCGCTCATTCTCCCTTTCTACCAAGTGAGAAAAACACTTTTTCACAGTTTAAAATGCAGCTTGGGCATCTGGTTTCCATGAACACACCTTTGGGACAAGACCCCCTGAGTTGATGTCAGAACAAGAAGTGACTGACACTCGCACCCCAACCCCAGAGAGCAAGAGCACCAGGGACAGGTGGAGAAACAGGGAAGAACACTGCAGTGCTACCAGAAAATAAAGCAAGGACAGAAAGGCAGACGGGCATGCTGTGGAACCTTCTCCTGACCCGGCTGTGCTGCTGCCACTCACATAATGGCACTGTAGAGCAAGTACTTTTAGCATCTTTTTTGTGTATCCCGTTGCAGGAACCCTTCACCTGGAGGTCCAGCTGCTGAGGTGGAGACTCATGACCTGGAGCCCATGGCTTTGGGGCAGAGGGTCTGCTGGGGAGGAGAGGAGACCAGGGGTTGCACTGGAAAATGTGTCTGCACTGCAGGGGATGACAGGGGGGCCTGAATCCTCTCCCCGGCATTTCTGGTCCATCTCCCTCTCCCTGCCCATGTCTGTGCTGCTGGTGAACTTCAGTGTCCACCTTGGCTGTCATGAGCAGGACACAGTGGGGTGCCAGGCACCAGAGGGGAGGGAGGAAGGCCAGCAGCAGAGCACAGGCTGGTCGACTCCAGAGAAGAAGGCTTGGACATAATGGGGGATGGTGGGCAAAGTGGTGACACGGAAGTAGGTGCGAAGGGTGAAGGAGCTCAGGAAATCTAATCAGCCTTACAGGACAGGCTGCTCCAAGCACAAGAATGATCTCTCCAACTACCCATGGAAAGAAGCATTTATCTCATGATGCTGCTGATCTGAACCGATGGAGCTGCAGGGGACAAAGGCAGCACACAGGAGGTGTAAGCAGGGGAAGCTGCAAAGGAGGAATTTAGAAACCTTGTCCATGGATGCAGAGAATATGCCAAAGTTGCCCTGGACTTGATACCTGCAGGGGAGGCTGAGGGCAGCAAGATGAGCTGACAGAGCTTAACTTGCAGTGAAAGAATAGACAGGGTGAATGTGGGCCTGGTGCTGAACTTCAAAAGAGCAGAATCAGGCAGGACTGAGGTTCTTCATGGCTTCTTTGCCTCCATCTTCAGCAGCAAGGTCTCCTGGGACTTGGTTCCTGAAGGCTGGAGTCTGGAGAACACCCAGCAGTGGATGGGGCTCAAGTCCGAGGTGATCTGAGCAAACTCAGACACCATTACAGAACAGGAGATGGGTCACTTGAACAGCTCCCTGAACACAAGTGTCACTGTGCTGTGGCACCTGAGATTCCCAGGAACACCCACCTCTTGGTCCAAAGGAGTGTGACTCCTCTTGAGGTGTCCTGGCCTGTCTCCTCACTCACATGGTGATTTAAGCACCCACGTTTCTGACATATTCAGTCTTTATCAGGAGATGCTCCACATCAATATGGACTGGAGGCAGCTGATACCACCTGTTCTGGAAAGGGAGGGAAGGGCGAGCAGGGAAGGAAATAGAAGAAATTTGGCTTAACTTCTATTTATTGTGGAAATGCTCTCTGTTTGACTGTTCCTGAAATCTCTCTAATCATCCACACCCGGCTTGAAGCCTTTAGGAAAATGATGCCCAGAGCCTTGGCATTTAAGAGCATTTTTGGATGTTTATGAGCCCTCTGGTGTCATCATTCTGAACTGCAGCTACTGAAACTGAACAAAACTCTACACGAGTGAAAGTCAGAAGCAAACCCCAAGTTTCTGAGGGTGTTTGGACCCCATGAAGGGCCATCACTGACACTGCTGTGAAGGAAACAACCACTGCAGGTCCCTGTCCCTGGAGGCTGGTGAACAAAAGACTTGGAGACAGTGGTTACAGGTGGTGAGGGCCATGTGGAGGTGGCTCTGATGCCATGTCAGCCCTTGACGCTTGTTCATCACCAGAATGGCTGAGCCCTGACCCCTGGGACCTGGTAGATCTTTCCCCAATGTTTTTCAAGGCTTTCCCTGTGGTCAGTGTGAGTGTTTCAGTTTTGGGGGTGGTGTTTATGTCAAGTGCTCTTGCTTTAACTGCAAGGCTCTGGTTTTCTGTGGAGCTGGAAATGCCTGTGAGCTCCTCACAACTCATCCAACTTCTTTCATATACCTGGCAATGGTCACCAGTCACCTCAATGTCCCAGTCTCACAGTTGCTTGAATCCCCTATTTGGATCTATACACATCACTGCAGGAGGTTCATGGATCCACCAGGTTCATGGATGATTCCTGAGGACCATCCAAGTGTGGGCAGTGTAAGAGAGGAGCAGAGCAGGGTCAGCTCATGGGCCATGACTGAGCACAGCCACCCCAGCAGCAGCCGTTCCCCATCTCCCAGGCACAGCCATGCCCACAGCATGCAAATGGCACTGCCATATATGATTAGCCCAAGAGAGGCCTTTCCTCCTTCCATATTTCCAGGAAAATCTCCCTCCTGTTCCTCCTCCACCTGCAGACATCAACTGCTTTCCATTGCTGGGCTCAGACATGGCTGGAAGGGTTCACTGAAGCCATCAGCCATCTCATTGCTTCTCCCTGGCATGCCCTGACCTCTCCCACACCTACAATGGCCAATCACGGCTGCTCAGGCCTCCTGCTCTTCAGAAGAGGTCTTGAGCCTCTTGGTTCTTCCTGGTGCTTATTATGAACTTCCTTGCTCTCTTCAGAGTTCATGGTTACATTTCTTGTCCATAACAGCCCTTTATGACCATGTCTTAGTAAATGGTTGTGTTTGTATGATCATTTGTGCAGAAAGGGCAGTCACAGGACAGCACCCAATATGTCAAAACTGATGCCCAGTGAAATGCCGTAAAGACCCGACGAGTTCCCCCTGTGTCGGTGTCTCTCCTGGAAGGAGTCTGTCCTGAGAAGGGGATCCAGCTCCTGCCACTCTCTGCAGAGGCACATGAGCAGTGTCCATCACCTGGGGACACAAAAGGTGACGTTTGCCACACCACCCTTCATCTGAACCACTTAGATGTGTGCTTGTGGATGAGGTATGGAGCCTTATAGTGCAAATACCTATTTAATTGTCATTGCCAGAGGGGCGACCACAGATGCAAAATACAATTTTGCAGATATGTAAATATAAGCATATAAAACTGACATTCCTAGACAAATTACACAAGCATTGAAGGATTTTTCGTGCCTTTTAACATGATTATCCTCAGAAGGCCCAACAGCTTTACATCTCAGGAAATGGGATCCAGAGTCCAAGGGCAGGATGGTTTGGGCTCTGTGCTGGGATCTGGAAACTGAAACGTGCTCCCATCTCCCAGCCCCCTGCCCTCCTCAGTGAGGGTGTGAGACATTCTGCCAGCGAGGGCTGAACTCACAGCCATGACCAGTATCTTATGTCCAACTGCAGCCAATGGTGTCCTGTCAGCTCAGGATTGGAGCTTTCATTGCTGGAGTTATTTAAAAGGTGGGCAAATGTGGAGCATAGGGATATGGTTTATTGTTGGAGTTCTTATTGTGGAATTCTTATGTTGGAGTTCCATGTTCTTATGTGTCTTTTCCAAACTAAATGATTCCATAATGCTGTGATTCTTGTGATTCTATGATTGGAGTTTAAATAACTTCAATTCTCACTAACCGTAGCTTCTGTCCAGGCTGGCTCTTGTGTGGCACAACTGTCCTGGCTCTCCAGGTAGGTTGGGCACTGGTGTAGTGCCTGCACTGGAAGTTTTTCCCTTCCTTGGGTAAAAGACTTGGGTCACAGATGTTTGAAGCAGTCCTGTCAAATACTAAGTGGGCTGAGCTTTGGAGCCAAGGGATGACAGTGACGTTTTCAAGGATGTTTTTGAATAGTAGTTCTATCTCTAATAACAGTAACAGAACACTCCGTATTCTTGGTGAGGAACTAAAGCTCCCAGCAGTCATTCTCTCTTCTCAAAATACATATTGTGTTTCAGTAGTTGGCCTCTTGTATGAAGTTCTTAGAACAGTGCTTTCTCTCACTTCTTCCTTTTTTATTATTGAAAGAATACACCTGTTAGTCAGAATTTCTCCCAGTTCATCCCTCTTCCATACATTTTCTCCTTTCTTCTTCTGGTGTGAGGGGCAGGTGGCATAGGAGAGTTGTTTCCTTTGTAGCCATAGAAAGCCAAGGAACAGATCCCAGCTTAGTGAAAAGGCACAAAGGAAGCCAGAATCTTTATGTGGTGTGCACTCCCACACCATAATTCCCTATATTTCTAATCTCTGAAGTCCCAACTGTGCAGCAGAGATTGGAGTTATAAGCCCCATTCGTCTGCCCTGTTTGGCACCATGTAAAATGGAACTACCCCAGTCAAGAAGTTGGTTTTGATTCTCTTCACAGCCTGGAGCACCACATGGGTCAGGAGATGAACCAGGATGCTCAGAGAGGACTAAAAATTCTCGCTTTCCTAAAGTTCAGATGTTCCCTGGAATCTCAGCAGACGAGTTGTGCCAATTGCTCAGTGCAAGGAGCTGGTCAAGTGCCTTGTCTCCATTTCTGTAATGATGGATTTGTGTCTGGCTGTTGTGCAGACTCTGTACATGGATGCTGACACCTCTTGAACAACCTGCTCTGAAAGGGTTAACAACATGGGCAGTTCTTTCTGGAAAGGCATTAGGACAACAAAAAAGATTTTGGGTCAGGGCAAAAGAAAAAGGATGCAAAAGTTGTGGTCAGGGCTGTTTGGGGGCACTTGTAAAGCAGCCCTGCACCTCATGTGAATTATTCCTGTGCTCAGGAAGCACCTGAGAGCTTTGTCTAAATGGAAACCATGAAGGAGATGAAAGGACAGTGTCATTCAGGCTGGATGGGACCTCAGGAGGTGTCTTGACCAACCTCCTGCTCACAGCAGGGTCAGACCAGATTGCTCAGGACTTTATTCAAACACATCTTGGTCACTTTCTGGGACAGAGTGTGTGCGCACTCCTGGGAAACAGCTTCCAGTGCTGGACTGTCCTCATGACTGGAAAGTTTCTCCCTTTCTACAGCACCTTTCCAAGCCCAACCATCCAGATGGCTTTTTAACCATCTACTTGCACACTGACACAGACCATAATATCCTACCTTGGACAAAATAATATTGCAGGGGATAATACTGAATGCCTTGCTGACTTCCAGGTAACAGACCATCAACATTCTCCCCATGTCCACAACCCTGTCCTTTCCTCACAGAAAGCAAAGAGGATGGACAGGCACAACCTGCCCTGGGCAAACCCCATCACCTTCTCTTCCAGACACCCAGAAATGGGGTCCCAGTGGACATGCTCTAGGACACAGCCCTTAGTTCCCCTGCTCACCCACTGGCCATTTTGAAAAGTGCACACACTGTGTGAGAGCTGCCAGTGGTCAGGGAGTCCCCCTAGTCTCCATGAGCTTTCCAAGATGGTGGAGAGTGGCCTCCCTGTGACATGGTCCTGCTGTCCCAGCTCCTGGGATGCTGCCCCTGCTGTCCCATAGACTGGAGAGGATTGTGTTAGTTCCAGTGACCCCTGACTTGATCCCCGTCCACTGCTGCTTGTTCTGACTCCAGTCACAGAGGCCTGGGAGACTTTGCTGGACAAGAGGGAGAACAAGAGGACATAGGGATTCTCACCTCTTTCTTTTATTAAGTTCATCAGTGGCCAGACAATGAGTTTGTTTCTCCTTTAACTGTTCCTGCACTAGTAACAGCTCATTTTGGGCCCTTGAATTGCCTTACAGGTCTGGACTGAGCTTTGATCTGGGCTGTTGCTGTGCTTGGAGGCTGCTGTCCTTGAGACCAGATGAACTCACTCCTGCCACCCTGCCTGGCAGTTCATTCCATCCGTGTCACAGCTCTGTCTGCAGCACTGACAGCTCCAGCTCCCCCAGTCAGGTCCCATCTTTGCTCCCAATATGTCCCATCTCCAGCCCTCTTGGGCTACCAAGCTCAAGATATCCCATCCCTGGACCCCGTGAGGCCACCAAGACCCAGGATCTCTCATCTCTGGACCCCTTAAACCACCAAGACCTAAAACGTCCCATCCCTGGACACTTTGGGCCACCCAGACTTATAATGTCCCAACTCTGGATTCAAGATGTCCCTTTTGCAGCCATCTCGGGCCACCAAGACCTTAAATGTCCCAACCCTTGGATCCCTTAGACCACCCAGGCCAAGATGTGCCATCCTTGAACCCCTTAGGCCACCAAGACCTATAATGTCCCATCTCTGGACCCCTAGGGCCACCGCAAGCCAGGTTGCCCCATGTCAGACCTCTAATGTCCTATCCCTGGAAACTTTGGGCCACTCAGATCAAGATGTCCCATCTCTGCTCCCAAGATGTCCCATCCCTGGACACTTTGGGCCAACAAGATGTAGGATTTCCCATCTCTGGAAACTTTGGGCCACCAATACCTAAAATATTCTATCCCTGGACCCCTTAGACCACTAAGACTTAAGATGTCATTAGGGACAGTCAACATGGCTACACCAAGGGGAAGTCGTGCTTGACCAACCTCATTGACTTTTATGAAGACATAACGAGGATACATGATGACAAAACAGTGGATGTGGTCTACCTTGACTTGAGTAAAGCCTTTGACACAGTCTCCCACAGCATCCTTGCTGCCAAAATCAGGAAGTGTGGACTGAATGAGCGGGTAGTGAGGTGGACTGCGAATTGGTGAAGGGAAGAAGCCAGAAAGTCGTGGTCAAAGGGGCAGAGTCCAGTTGAGGCCTGGATCTAGTGCAGTGCCTCAGGGGGCAGTGCTGGGGCCAGTACTATTCAATAAATTCATCAGTGACTTGGATGAGGAAATATAGTGACTGTCAGCAAGCTTGCTGAACACACCAAGCTGGAAGGAGTGGGTGACACTGGAAGCTGTGCTGCCATCCAGAGACCTGGCCAGGCTGGAGAGTTGGGCGGGGAAAATGTAATGAAAAATAACAAGGGCAAGTGTAGAGTCTTGATCTGGGCAGGAACAACCCCATGTTCCAGTGTAAGTTGGGGAATGACCTATTAGAGAGCAGTGCAGGGGAAAGGGACCTGGGGGTCCTGGGGACAGCAGGGTGACATGAGCCAGCACTGGGCCCTTGTGGCCAGGAAGCCAATGGTACCTGGGGGAGATTAGAAGGGGGGTGGTCAGTAGGTCAGAGAGGTTCTCCTGCCCCTCTGCTCTGCCCTGGGGAGACCACACCTGGAATATTGTGTCCATTTTTGGCCCCTCAGTTCCAGCAGGATAGGGAACTGCTGGAGAGAGTCCAACGCAGGGCAACAAAGATGATGGAGTGGAGCACCTCCCTTATGAAAAAAAGGCTGAGGGAGCTGGGGATCTTTAGTTTGGAGGAGACTGAGGGTTAACCTCATTAATGTTTATCAATATGTAAATGGTGAGTGTCACAATGACGGAGCCAGGCTCTCTGACAACCAATGATAGGACAAGGGGTAATAGGTTCAAAGTGGAACTCAAGAGCTTCCACTTAAATTTGAGAAGAACCTTCTTCTCAGTAAGGGTGGCAGAGCCTGGCCCAGGCTGCCCAGGGAGGTTGTGGAGTCTCCTTCTCTGGAGACATTCAAACCCGCCTGGACACCTTCCTGTGTAACCTCATCTGGGTATTCCTGCTCCGGCAGGGGAATTATAATGGATCACCTTTCGAGGTCCCTTCCAATCCCTGACATTCTCGGATTCTGTGATTCTGTTATGGGGCCCTTGAATTGCCTTACAGGTCCGGACTGAGTTCTGATCTGGACTGTTGCTGTGCTTGGAGGCTGCTGTCCTTGCAGACCAGATGAACTCACTCCTGCCACCCTGCCTGGCAGTTCATTCCATCCGTGTCACAGCTCTGTCTGCAGCACTGACAGCTCCAGCTCCCCCAGTCAGGTCTCTGGCTGAGGACATGGCCTCACATCTGGGCTGAACCACCCCAGCTGTGGCACCAGCCCAGCTCTGACCTGCCACAAGAAACCTGGTACCAAGTGTCCAAGAGCCCATGTGTGCAGAGGCTTTGAATCAGAGCACAGACATGACATGGCCAAAGACTGATGGATGTCTCTCTAGACCTACGAGTGTAAAACCAGAACAAAATGCCTGAACTCATTCAACTGAACATATTCCTCTCCCAAGTTAGAGAAATTAGATAATTTGCTGTAACATTCCTGGTGTCCTGTCTAATGATGGGACAAGAAAAGATGATTCTCATACCGATTCATTTTTTAAAATGAAAAATGCAATGCTGGAAAGAAGTGCCTCTGAAGAGGAGAGAGAATCAACATCACTGATTACTTCAATTTCGAAGCTGTGCCACTGGAGCCCCAGGGACACCTGGAGGAGCCCAGAGGGGACAGAGAAAGGGACATCATGGGCTGCTCCTGGCCTGCTGAGCTGGGCTGGGCTCCTGGGACACAGGGAGCTCATGGCAGCGGCAGCGCTGCAGAGAGACAGCTCTGCCCAGGAGCAGCTCCTCTGCACACACAGCAGGGCTGAGGGCTCTGCCTGCAGCACCGAGGGCACAGGAGCCAGGCAGATATTTATTAAAGGCAATGTGGGGCGGTTGGTTGCTGAGGATTCAATGAGACAAATCACAGTTCTAACACGGTAAGTCTCTGGCTGTAGGACAATGCAGCTGCATTTCCTGGAGGGAGACCCTAAGCTGGTACATCCCACAGTTTACAGGATCTGTCAGGTCTCTTTCACAGTATCTCTGTTGTAGAGGAGAGGAACACACCCCAGAGCAGGGCTTCCCTGCTGCACTGTCAGTGGGAAAGGGCATGATGGCACTTTCTGCTGAGGGTGACTGCAGGGGGAGCACCCAGGGGTGCCCAGGGCTGTCCTGCAGAGCTGGGTCCCTGTCTGGGGGAGATCCCCATGGTGCTGTGGGGACAAGCTGTGGGGGGAAGGAGCATCCCCGATAAGGGCAGGAAAGGTGCTTCTGCTGTGGAGAGGGTGCTGTGTGGGTCAGGGCTGCTTACAGCTCCTGATCACCCCCGGAATATTTACAAGAGGTTTCAAGGAGAAAACCAAGAGAAGGAGTATTTTAAAGTCAAGGAACTTCCCTGAGTCTTTGTTTTCAGTCTCCTACTCTTGGGAATGGGTGGGGATAAAAGCAAAAGGAGTTGTTATTTTTAAACAAATGTTTGAGAACTGCAACTGTGTGATCAGTAGGTCTTCAAGAGAATCCTGTCATGCCTTCAGCCACTCCTCTGCCTATGCAGGAACAGCATCACCTTGGCTGGACCCGTCAGCCTTAGTCTGACCTGTCCTGTTTTCCATCCTGCAAACAGGAAGATGCCCCCAGGCAGTGCCCTGTGAACAGGCAGGATCTGTAGGGCCAGGGGGAGGGCACAGAGGGTGGGATGGTCTGTGAGCACTGACAGGGAACAGACATGGACAGGGAAACACCTCCCAGGGGAGAATCTCCAGGCAGCAGGGAAATGATCAGAAATGAGAGGAAACTGAACCCGGAATTGTTATGGGAGGGAGAAGAGAGAAAAGTCCCTGTGACCCCCTGCAGGTCAGATCCCTCCTGTGAGCAGCCCCCTGGCCTCCTGTCCCACCCAGCAAAGCCTCTGCCCTCAGGGCCGGGGGCTCCAAGGCATGAAGCAGCTCCTGTGCAGCCAGAGCTGCAGTTCCTCTGCAGAGCACAGGGGCTGAGAGCAGCTGCCCGGCACTGTTGGTGTCTGGGAGGTGGCTGCACAGCTGGGGAAGGGGGACGCTGTCTGAGTGCCCGGCTGCCTCTGCCCTGGCCTCTCTCACCCCCACCCTCACCGCATTTTCCTTCTTGCTCCCCTGCTCTGGGTCACTGCTGTTGGGATCTTGTTCTTGCTGTCAGGCTCTCTGGGGATGGCAGTTTCAGCTGCAGAGTCACAGCCTGATCTTGTGGGTCCTTTCCTGCAGGTGTGTCCATGGGCACACGTGTCCCAGCTTTGCTCTGACCTGTGGGCTGTGGGCAATGCAGTCTGTGGGGCTGGGGAATGAGCCGTGTGTGTCTTGGGCTAAACGTTGGGTGCTGAGACCTTAGGAAAGGGTGAGACCTGTCATGGTCTGAGGTGGATCCCTCTGCTCTCAGCAGTGCCTGGTGGCTTTTCAGGGTAACATGGGAGTGTCATCAGCCTCCATCTCAGAAAGGTGCCAGCCCAGGGCAGCTGGAGCAAGACAGAGGGACAGAGCAGCTGCCCTCACTCTGCACTGACCCACAGGCACCCTCTGGTCTCGCAGGACTCGCTCTGTTCTCCCTGAGTGCAGCAGAAATGCTGAGGATTTCTGACACCCAAGAACACTCCGCAGTGAATATGGGGGGAGATGTAAAAAACCGTGAAACTCCTAAACTGCCTTCACCATCTCTGTTCCCTATCACTGGGAAAGCAAGTGCTGATAGCCCTTCTGTGTTAGCAGAACCAGGACATGTCAGGAATTGGCTCAAGGAGCATGGGCATGAGTCCAACGAGCAACTGTATGAGCAGAGCCCGTTCTAGTTGACATAAGTAGGCCTTAGATTGCTTTACTAGTAGGCCGTGGGAAAAGGAGAAATGGAAAAGTACTGATTAAAGCAGGGTCAGTATGTCCTTTGAAGAGGTGATAAACAACTTGAGAAAGTAGGAGTCAGAAAAGTGCGGAATGTGTATAGTTAGCTAACTGCAAGTAGGTGGAGTAAGTGAATATAACCTTTTAGTGCTTAGTCTATTAGATAGAGACAAGTATGCATGAGTATGGTATTTGGTATAAATAGGCACTATCTCAGGCAATAAAGTTGAATCATGCTTTATCACTCACATTGAGTCAGCCTGCATGTTTTCCTCAGCTGCGAACTCGCAAGTGGCGCCTGAACAGGGACTCTTGAAGGAGCGGCTGAAGCAGAGGGGCACCGGGAAGCAGTGACCGGGGGGTCAAGAGCGACCGAACACTGCATGTGTGCGTCGGTGTGTCGTCTCTGAGGACCTGAACTGAATTCAGGAGTTCGCCGTCTGCGTGGGCTACAGGGCTAGGGCTGCAGGTGGTGCCAGGTTTACAAGGTACCAAGGATTATAGGGTAAGGCACCTTTCTTTTGCCTAAGGGCAGGTATCAGGATATGGATAACGGAACTATGGATTTAGAAGTAGCCCTAAATTTATTACAGCGCTTTTTAGAAAAGCAGAGAGTAGATTGTATCAAGCATTTAACGGGGTTAGTAATGTTAGGTAAAGTTAAGAGTTGTTTTCAGAATCCAGATTCTCCTTTTGATGTTAGTGAATGGCGAAAATTAGGGGATGTGTTATGGGATATGGTTATAGATGATGATAAATCAGCAAAGAACCTCAAAAGACTATTAATTTGGTGCAGAGGCAATGGGTATCCTGCTGACCTGTCAGGAGTTTTTCAAATAGAGACTTGGGAAAAAATGGCAACTGTGTTGTGGAAGGCAATTAGTCACCGTGAAAAATATATTCTCGGCCTTGTAACCACCTGGAAACTGATAATTACTACAGTGAAGCAATTAAAACCTGAAAAGACTGTTACGAGCATTAGTGACTCAAAACTTAAACTTGAACTTTGGGACAATATAGAGCAGAAATTATGGGATAAAGTCAGCAATGGAGATAAAGAAGCTAAATCATTAGTAACTACATGGAAGCTTATAATCACTACCTTAAAAGATCTTAAGGCTGAACGGTCTGCTGCTGCTGGAATTTTTGCAGCGTTGCAGCCTGATAAGTATCCTGAAAGTTGCTGTGAAGTTCACTTGGTTTGTGTCTGTGATACCCTCCCTACTCCATCCCCTGCTGTGCTTTCGGCACCCTCGATAGTTCAGCAGTCCAGAGCGGGGGGAGGAAAAATGCCGAGCGGGTGGCCTCCTGTACCATCATCTAACCCTGGTGAGAACAGCAAGTCCAGAGGATTTGGAGTCAGACAACTTGCCCAAAGAACCTGTGAAAGCTGAGAATGCTAAAGTCATAAACAAGTGTACTATCAGTCCTTTTACCAATTTTGCCAATCTGCTTTTACTGCATTTTGACCCTCTGGCTTCCATGAGAGAACAGAGGAGGTCACTGGATGGGAACTGGACAGCAGAACTGTGTGACAGATTAGATCAGTTAACAGCAAGTGAATCCGACAGTCGGCAATGTGGTCATGATAATCGTGACGGAAGGGGGGGTGCTCCTGGGGACTCAGGGTATAAAACTAAGAAGTTAAGGAAGCATTGATGTTGAAATTAGCAGCAGAGAATGCTAGTGTTTGCTATCAACATGCTATTTGCAAGTTTTACAGCACATATTAAATGCTCCTGTATATTGCGCCTCTGAAAATCAAGCAGCTTGTCAGGAATGTGAGTTAATTGTTTTACTGGTTGTTGTTAGAATTGTTTCTTTGTGGTATAAGCGCGCCGTAAAACTTTCTCCCCATTTTTCCCAGTCATCTTCTTAAGGTTTTTACTTGCAAGATGGGGTCAGGAATAATGGTTTTCAGTCATGTTCATAAAAAATTGGTATTGAGAGGTGTTTTAAAACATAGGAAAGCACTTGGAAATACGAAGAAGGAAGATCTTGTAAAATATTGTAATTAATGGTGGCTGCGGTATAAGTTAAATGATTGGGAAAAGTGTCCGGGGAATAGAATCTTGAAGTATAACACCTTGTTACAATTAATGTTGTTTTTAAGGTGAGAAGAGCAGGACAAAATAAATCTCTACGAGAAATCATTAAATCATTTCAGACAGTTTTACAGGCGGGGTGATTTGAACTTCAACAAGCTGAGAGAGAATTAGCTGATAACACACAGGTCAGAAAACTTGTTAAAGTCTGCAAGATGCTTTCCTTATTAACCTGTTTTCTTTGTGGGTATCTGTTTAAGTATGTTGCAATTTTGGTAGGTCTGTGCTATATGGTACAGTAAGTTCACAGACTGTTAAATCATGAGAATCGGTTGACTCAGAAGGTGTGTTTTGTGATAGTACAAAAGATCATGAGTAATTTAGTTCCTTACTGCGTGAACATGGTGTTAAGATTTTGTGTGTAGTAGCTGTTACTTTTTTTTTTTTTAGCATACTAGCTTTATTCCAATATCCAGACTTGCGCAACTCTCTGACAGGCTGTCTCTCATCTCGGTGCACTAAATTTGGCTTTTTTGTATGGACATCAAGTAAAAAATCCTGGTTTTGGAATAACAGTTTTAGCACACCAGATGAGACACTAATAAAAGCCTTGCCCAGTCCAGCTTGCTGCGGCGGCGGGGGGGGCAAGTGCCAGTTGGGGTCCAGCGTGCACTGACCTGTTTTGTGAGGGAGACCCAGCAGTACTGCTACCTGGCCGAGCAGTAAGTGGTTCAAAGGTGCAATGCAAAAATTGAGATACTGTCTTGAATAAGTGTAACTGTGATCTATCTGCATATTTGACCTTGGTATTTGGTTTTCACATCTGAGCTCAGTATTTTAATTTGAATATTTATAATGGGAACCGGTTCCATTGCTAAAATTCTGCCTTGCTTCCCCTTAGGATGCATCCTTACACGTTAGAGTAACTTTGAGGGGAAATATTCAGAAAAAAAGAAAAACTTGAAATGATACTTTACTTGAATGTGGCTTAAATGTGGAATTCTGGGGTTTAGTGCTGTATTGCAATTAATGTTGTTATGCAGAACTTTGGAAAAAATTTGGTAAAGTGTGGTACTGTAAGTTAATTTGCCAATTTTGAGACCAGAAAAGAATTTTAATTGTTAAACTCTGCTTTAAAAAAAAAAAAGAAAAACAAAAAAAACCCAAAAAAACCCCAAAAAACCCCCTAAATGCTATAATGGATGTGCACTTGGTATTGTATGAAGCTATGAAGTTGTATTTAAAGGTTGTTGGAATGTGAACTGATTTAGATCGGAGAAAATGGAATAATGCATTGAATGGATTGACATTTAATATACTGTATTTTGACATCTGTAAATTGTAACAGGTAAATGGAGCTAAGGAATGTAACTATTTCTGAGCTACTTGAAATTGCATATAAAGTGTAGTTGGAATGAAATGGGAACACAAAAGAGCAAAATATTCCAGGCCTGTGTGCAGCTCATTGTAACTGAAGAGTTTGCCAGAGCCTCCCACTTCGTACCAGTGATTACACCAGCTGCATGGCCTTGGCTATATCTGAACTGTGGTGAGAAGAGAAGGAAGAAGAAAGAAAAAAAAAAATGGAAAAAACCTGTTTTCCCTCTGCTAAGCAGAGAAAGGGGGGCTTTACTCCCCCCGCTCTGTCTTTTTTTTTTTTTTCCTGAAGTATTGTCATCCATCCTTTTTGTGACAATGTGTTGCTTTTCAGCTTTGAATCAGGGGTTGTTGGTGTTTTTTGGTTTTGCTTCTGTCTTGTTTCCTAGGTTTTGACACATCTGGGGAAAGAGATCATAGTTTTACCTCCTTGCTGAAGTCAGTCTTTTCACACTGGTCAGCTTTGGGGGGTCACAGTGTTCAGTGCTTCTCTGGGTCAGACTGGTACTGATTTGAGTGTGGAGTGGAGCCAGATTGGTTTGATGTGGAGTTCGAACTGGGAGGATGGGTCGAAGACCTTTTGCAAAGTCTGTTAGCTATTGTGATTATTGCAGTTATTGGGCTTTTGTGTTTAAGCTGTGCTTTATCTTGTATTAAGAGAATATTTGAGCGCACGTTGAGACAAACTCCTCTCGTACAAAAAGAAAAAGGGGGGAATTGTCAGGAATTGGCTTAAGGAGCATGGGCATGAGTCCACCGAGCAACTGTGATGTGTTTTCATGCTGGGCTGGACATCTTGCCATCTCAGATGGGGGTGAGAGGGAAGTTTTATTCCCCCCCGTGCCCCTCCCCCAAGCAATGTTACTGCTAGAGAGCTATAATACTACATGAAGGAGTCTGAGGGTGAAATTTAAAAGCATCACCAGTGGATCCATAGTTCTAATGAAACTAGAAAATTAAACCAAATATTTGTTAATAGACTTATTCTATGGTAACTAGTTGTAAGAGGCTTCTTAGTAAATTCACCATGCTAGTTTTTGAGGTCATGAGAGAGAACGAAAGAAAGGCCGTTTTTTGAGACCAATAGAATGCCAAATTTGGAACAAAGTTTTAATATATGAATTCTCATAGTTGCCAGAAAGTCCTATACCTCTCTTAGGTTAAGATTTGTTAAGTAAATTGTAAGCTCTAATAACGTTTTTATGAGAATTCTGTTTAGTTGCATGTCCTGCAAGAAGCTGCTTAGATGGTGCAGATCTGCTTGTGCAAGTGAGAAATCTCCAAGGAAATTTTGAATGCTGTATTTCCACTAGTATTAACAGCCAATGTTTCGATGAAGCAAATACTACACTGATAGATCTGAAACAGGACTTTGATCCGGTAAGGGAAAACAATATCCAATAAATATGACAACAAAAATGGACTTAGATATTTTGAGGAATAAATTTATGACAACCTTACAGGCTGACTGCATTCGATTGGACTTGCAGATTTATCTATAGCTACAACATAGACACAACCAGTGGCTATTGTGGGACAGTATGATGAGATTGCTAGCAGGTTGCTATACTGATTGTTGCTCTGATCAAGAAAAGCAGGGAATGAATTTAAGTTTCAATAGGCCATGATCCTTTTCTCATATATGTACCATTTGTGAAATTTAATTTTGATTTTTTAAAATTTTGTTTGTAATCTATGTTTTTGTAAATTGCACTAGCTGGTTTTCTTAACAGCACCGCTTTCGACACGCCCTAAATGTAAATTGCTGCAGAACCTGCAAGTCTTTAACATCAGGTCATAGGCCATACTTGTATTTGGTCTGATCCTATACACTTGCAAAATTTTTGTTGATGGTTCTGGGAAGTCTCATAAAGCTGTAGTGGTTTGGTGTGGAGATAACAATTAGCATCATTCTGTGAAAATTATTGAAAGTTCAACTCAAGTAGGAGAACTTGGCACAGCTTTACATTACTTAGACCTTTTTAAGGAGGAACCTCTAAATTTGATTTGTGATTCTGAGTATGTAGTCAAGGTCCAACGCACGTATCTGGTTCTGAACTTTGTTTGTTTGTTTGTTTGTTTTTTAAAAAAACAAAAAGGGGGGAAAAGTAGGAAAAACACCACAAAACCCCTTGTCAAAAGCATTGTACGTGATGAAACACTTTGCAAGTATGACCCAAAACCATGCTAAATCAGAAAGAACCTACATTAGTTATGGTCAAATCATTAGTTAACGGTCAATAGAAAAGGCCACATCAATTGATAACTTGGAGGAGAGGCTATGCTTGTGTCTTTACAGATCAAGGGCCGCAATGGTTGCCAGCACGAAATGTGAAACCTGTGTTATCTTCCTGACAATGATTGCTGCAGCTGTTGCATTTTGGATGCCTGCACAGACAAAGACTAACATGTGGAGTACTTTAGCCAATATGACTGACTAAGACTCTGTATGTCTAGCTGTGGCAACTCCAGAAAACCCGTTCCACACATGCTTGGTTGGCATCCCCCTTGATGACTACAGCAGCAGCACACAACTGTTTCAAAATAGTGGTCGGTGCAGAAGCATTGCAACAAACTGTAATAATACCAACATGGCACTTGGAATTAATTTTCTCCTGGAAGCAGATATCGAACCACAGGAACTGGAATTGCTGGCATCTATGCCCATGGATGCTTGTATCCGGCCGGTTTGTGAAAAGTGTCAGAACAATATACAAGAACATGAATGGATAAGACTGCAAAATGTTAATGCTACCCTTGGTGACTACAGAAATGAAACTCGATGGTGTAATGCTTCACAGGAGAATCCAAGGGATGTCATTGATAATGTGGGACAGCGACCCCAAAAACCTCCTGTATGGTGTATTCTTGATCTGTGAAGATAGAGCCTGACCAGGAATTCCTTCTAATGCTGTTGGAGGACTGTGTATTTTGGACTATTAACTCTCTTAATGCCCAATGTACCTATGATAATAGAACACAGAAGAGGAAGACGAGAAAAACACTTTTTGCATGTATATGAGTCAAAATGTGATGATAATGTAGATTTTTGGGGATCAGGGTTAAGGGTTTTAGGATCTCTTGTATCTGGTGTTGGTACAACTAAAGCTTTAAATACTTTAGAAAAATTAGGATGCTGGCTAGTTAAGCAAACTAACAGAACTTCTAAGGCTTTAAGTGGACTTTTTGTTAGACGTAGATTCTGTAAGACATGCTACAACTGCAGAATACAGTCGCAGGAGACTTTTGTTATTAGCTCAAGGACATGGGTGTGAAGGATGTGATGGTCTCTGCTGTATGGACCTAAAAGATAAATAGATTTCAATCCATAAGGAAATTCAACAACTTATGGACTACTCCCAAAAGATTCAAAAGAATATGAGGTTTTTCGGCCTAGAACGTTTGACGAACTGGCTGGGACTGGGAGGATGGGTCGAAGACCTTTTGCAAAGTCTGTTAGCTATTGTGATTATTGCAGTTATTGGGCTTTTGTGTTTAAGCTGTGCTTTATCTTGTATTAAGAGAATATTTGAGCGCACGTTGAGACAAACTCTTCTCGTACAAAAAGAAAAAGGGGAAATTGTCAGGAATTGGCTTAAGGAGCATGGGCATGAGTCCATCGAGCAACTGTATGAGCAGAGTCCGTTCTAGTTGACATAAGTAGGCCTTAGATTGCTTTACTAGTAGGCCATGGGAAAAGGAGAAATGGAAAAGTACTGATTAAAGCAGGGTCAGCATGTCCTTTGAAGAGGTGATAAACAACTTGAGAAAGTAGGAGTCAGAAGAGTGCGGAATGTGTATAGTTAGCTAACTGCAAATAGGTGGAGTAAGTGAATGTAACCTTTTAGTGCTTAGCCTATTAGATAGAGACAAGTATGCATGAGTATGGTATTTGGTATAAATACGCGCTATCCTCAGGCAATAAAGTTGAATCATGCTTTATCACTCACACTGAGTCGGCCTGCATGTTTTCCTCAGCCGCGAACTAGCAGAACAGTCCTCACTGTTCCGATGGCCCCACTTCTGCAGAGCTGGGCTGACTTATCGACAGCCCATGGGCAGAGGCCCCTGCTCTTGGTTGCACATTTTCCAGCACCAAGCAGGGCTGCAGGCACTGTGCTGAAAAAGAGTGTCTGTGTGTGACAGGGGAGGGTCTATGGGAGTTGGTTTGATTTTTGTCAGAGGACTCTTCCCTGGCTTCTCACTGTCTTTTTTTTTCTCATGACAGCACCTCGTGCTCAGGAAAAGCAAATGTCCAACAGCAGCTCCATCACCCAGTTCCTCCTCCTGCCCTTCACAGACACACGGGAGCTGCAGCTCTTACACTTCTGGCTCTTCCTGGGCATCTACCTGGCTGCCCTCCTGGGCAACGGCCTCATCATCACCACCATAGCCTGGGACCAGCACCTCCACACCCCCATGTACTTCTTCCTGCTCAACCTCCGCCCTCCTCGACCTGGCTGCATCTTCATCACTGTCCCAAAAGTCACAGTTAATTTTCTGTGGGACACCAGGGCCATCTCATATGAAGGATGTGCTGCACAGCTCTTTTTGTTTCCCTCCTTCATCACAGCAGAGTATTCTCTTCTCACCATCATGTCGTACGACTGCCACGTTGCCATCTGCAAACCCCTGCACGAGACCCTCCTGGGCAGCAGAGCTTGTGTCCACATGGCAGCAGCTGCCTGGGCCACTGGGTTTCTCAATGCTCTGCTGCACACGGCCAATACATTTTCACTGCCCCTGTGCAAGGGCAATGCCCTGGGCCAGTTCTTCTGTGAAATCTCCCAGATCCTCAGGCTCTCCTGCTCAAACTCCTACCTCAGGGAACTTGGGCTTATTGTGTTTAGAGTCTGTGTAATTTCTATGTGTTTTGTGTTCATTGTGGTGTCCTATGTGCAGATCTTGAGGGCCGTGCTGAGGATCCCCTCTGAGCAGGGATGGCACAAAGCCTTTTCCACCTTCCTCCCTCACCTGGCCGTGGTCTCCCTGCTCCTCAGCACTGGCATATTTGCTGACCTGAAGCCCCCCTCCATTTCCTCCCCATCCCTGGATCTGGTGGTGTCTGTTCTGTACTCGGTGAACCCCCTCATCTACAGCATGAGGAACCAGGAGCTCAAGAATGCCCTGTGCAAGCTCATATCCCTCTGTTTTCTGAAGCAATAAACTGGCCATCTTCTTCTATACAGGAGTTTTAATGTAGCTAATTACAGGCCCAGCCTGTCAACTGGATTTTCTGGTGTTGTTGGTTGTTTTCTTATTGTGATAATGTTGTCAACCCCTTTCTAATTCACTGCCGTCTTTTCTTTTATAACTATTGGCTGCTTAAATGAGCACCAGTGCTCTCCTAAGCTCTAAAAAGAATAAATGGCTCTTTAGTGACTTGTTTTTCACTATATCCTTCCTGCAAAGGCTTTTTGGAGCTGCAGGGACAGTTCCTGTGCATGAGTGGAGGGGAAAACAGCTCTCGCATGACAGCCTTGCCAGGGAGCAGCAGCACTTGTTGGCCTGTCTCACAGCCAGGCTCCTGCCAGAGACCTGCAGGACCAGCAGAGCAGGGCTGGGCTGTACCCCTGTGCACTGGACACCCCGTGGAAGGAGCCCCAGGTCAATCACCATGGACTGGCCCCTCACAACCACCATTTCCAGCACTGGCCTCTCACCCCAGCTCAGAGGTCTTTGTCCCCCCATGGAATTACACTGAATGAGTGGCTCAGAAATCCATGTTTGCATTGTACAGATGGGATGTGAGCATGCAGAACAGGTACATGAGTTGACATGAACTTGAGTCAGCACAAACACCATCAGCTATTCCTTGGGGTTCCATGATGGCCTGTGGGACAGACAGGGTCTCGAGGTCATTTCTCATTGGGAATAACATAGCATGCAAACTGTTTGAATGCAGCACTGGGACATGCTTCCTTTAACCAATGTCCCTGTGTCCATTCCTCGTGACGTGGGACATGTCAGCTGAGTGCAGAGCAGGTGACACACCGCAGGGCTGAGGTGTCTCCCGTCCTTTGGGAGTGGCAACAGGAGGCCGGAGGGACACTGTGACTCCTGCTGCTGTGTGTAAAAGGGACAGACTCTGTCTCTGAACATCCCTGGGTGCATAAGGAGCCCATGAGGCCAGCTCAGATGTGGACACCTGACAGACACTGACATTTCTGTATGTGACTCCAGAACAAACCTCACTGGCCCAGACAGATCAATCTCACATGCTCCTGTCTGCTATGTTGTCCTTACCCGTGAGTCTGGATTGTGGTCTCAGATGTGCCAGAGGAATCAGAGAGGTTCTGAGGTCCTTGGAAAAGGCAGTTGTCAAACCTGTCTTCAAGAAGGGCAGGAACAAGCACTGTGAGAATTATGGTCTAGTCAGCCTGTGTCCTTCCATGGGAAGGGAATGGGACAAGTCTTCCTGCAGCCATGTCCAGACACTTGGAAAACAAGGAAGGGATTAGTGAACCCAAATGGTCAGGGAAAGAAAGGCATGTTGTGCACACAGAATTTCACAAGGTGTCAGACATGGTTTCCCATGATGTCCTTATAATCTGATTAATGCTCTCTGGGCTATAGAAGTGGATGCTGAGTAGGAAGTTGGCTGGATGATGAAGCCCAAACGTCACCAGTGGTACAAAGTGCCCACAGAGCCAGTTGCCAGTGGGATCCCTCAGGGACCAGCACTTGGGCCAACACTGTTGAACATCATTATTCTCCCCCTGTATGATGTGACGCAGTGAACCTTCAGCTCCTTAGTGGATGGTGCAAAGCTGGGCAGAGGCCTTGGACAACCTCACCTCGGTCACCCTGCCCTGAGCAGGACAGCGAGACAAGATGATGTTCAAACCTGACTTGATCTGTGATTCCAGGAATCTTTCCCTTGGAAACGTTTTGGAAGAAGGAAGAGGTGGAGGAGCAAGAAAATAAAAATACAGGCAGAGGAGGAGACCTAAAAGGTGTCAAATAAACAGAGCAGTTCTGCGAAGAATGTTTCTCTGCTCAGATTGTTAGCAGGAAATCTATAACCAGCTTCCCAAACTCCATGTTCTGCTCATTGGCCCCTGGGATTTCCAGCACATTTCTTTCCATCAGATTCTGCACTGAAGTTTGCACTGATTGTTACAGCTTCTTTGCAGGAATTGCTTCATGTTTCCTTAGAGAACTGGATGTAAACAGGCACCGGGGAATTTTTAATTAGAGGAAACAAAAAAAAAAACAAAACAAAACAAAACAAAACAAAACAAAACAAAATAGAACTTAATGATATTTCTCAGTTCTGTGGTTAAATTAAGCAGTTTCCAGTGAGGTCCATTGCCATAATTAAAGAGTTGCCTATAGGGAGTACGAGAGCAACTGCTGAAAGACTTGACCTGCCTGAAGCTCAAAGCAGAGTGAGAGCTGAGAGGCTCTGAATGAGCCAAGAGTGAGAGGGGAAGAACCTCTGGGGAGTGATGGAAAGTGCAAATGTCCAGATAGGCTTCTGAAGAGATGAGTTCAGACATGGTGAGCTGGGTAAGGACAGGTGGAAACTCCTGGATGTCCAGGGGATTAAATGCATGTAGTGATAGACAGAGTTCTGGCACTGCAAGCACAGGGAAAGGCCAACGTTTCACCTCCCACAGTCCATATACATTCTGAAAATTCGTATTTTGGAAGGATAGAAATTCCACAGACATTTTATTAGAAATATTGAATTATTTAATCTGATTTTAAAAGTGTGGGTTTCTTGTTCTTGTTGTTGTTGCTTTGGTTTAATTTGGTTTGGTTTGGTTTTCAGTTTTGAGGGGAGTTATCAGGTTTTCGGGCTGAGCTCTATCGTCTCACTATAAGCACACAGTGCAAACCTCGAGAGGCCCCGTGTACCTGAGGTGTTTGCCTGGGACGGGCAGGTATCAGACCAGACCAATAGAGCGATGGTGCTTTCATCATTTACAATTAGTATTCAACACTTGTGCATCTAATTAGCTAAGTTTCAGGACTGTAGGTGAAGAGGCAGATATGTGAACTGCACGTAGAAGATGTGATAGAAGAATATTCCAGCTGATAATAGAGAATCATAGAATTCTTTCAGTTGGAAGACACCCTCAGGACCATTGAGTCCAACCACAACCTAAATCTAGAACTAAACCATGTCCCTAAGAACCTCGTCTAAACATCATATAAACTCCTGCAGGAATGGTGACTCCACCACGGCCCAGAGCTGCCTGTTCTAATGTCTGACAACCCTTTCCAGGAAGAATTGTTTTCCTAATATCCAATCTGAATCTTCCCTGGCGCAATTTGGGGCCCTTTCCTCTTGTCCTATCACTTGCTACTTGGGAGAAGAGACCAACCCCCTCCATGTTCAACCTCCTTTCAGGCAGTTGTGGACAGCGAGAAGGTCTCCCCTCAGCCTCCTGTTCTCCAGGCTGAACCCACCAGTTCCCTCAGCCGCTCCTCATCACACTTGTGCTCCAGACACTGAGCAGCTTCGTCGACTCCTCTGCACTCTCTCTGGTGCCTCAATGTCCTTCTTATGATGAAGGGCCCAAACCTGAACACAGGATTCAGGATGCGACCTCATCAGCGCTGAGAACAGTGGCACAACCACGCTACTCCTGCTGGCCACACCATTCCTGGTACAAGCCACGATGCTGGTGGCCTTTTTGGCCACCTGGGCACACACAGGCTCATGTTCAGCTGCTATCGATCAACACCCCCTGATCCCTTTCCACCAGGCAATTTTCCAGCCACTCTTCCCTGAGCCTGGAGTTGTTGTGACCCAAGTGCAGGACCCGGCACTTGGTCTGGTCAAATCTCATACAAATGGCCTCAGCCCAATGATCCAGCGGGTCCAGATCCCTCTACATGGCCTTCCCACCCTCCAGCAGATCAACACTCCCACCCAACTTGGTGTCATCTGCAAACTTAATGAGGATGCACTCAATCCCCTCATCCACATCATTGATAAAGCTTAAATAGAACTGAGTCAAATACTGAGCCCTGGGACACCACTTGTGACCGGACGCCAACTGGATTTGGATCTGTTCACCACAATTTTTTTGGTCCAGCCCTCCATCGCACATACACCATCCAGGCCACGAGCTGCAGCTTCTCCAGGAGATGCTGTGGGACACGGTGTCAAAGGCTTCACTGCAGTCTAAGGACACAACACCCACAGCCTGTGGGGCGGATTCACTCCCCACGACAGACTTTCCCTCATCTGCTCAGCCGGTCACCTTGTCACAGAAGGAGATCAGGGTGGTCAAGCAGGGCCTGTCTTTCATCAAGCCATGCTGATTGGGCCCCATTGCTCGTCTTGTGTGTGTGACCTCACAGTCCTTTGCCAGCCATGTTCCTGTTGTTGGCCAATCCCCTGCAGAGGCAGAAATGACCTCACAGTGCCCTCCACACTCATTGGTTCCTACTGCACTATGAGTTCCTGAGACACAAGTGACCACATGACATCGTACCCACCATCACCCTCCTTGTGGTCCAGTGTGTGAGCAGATCAAACTAAGCTGCTTTCATCAAATTTATCTGATAGATTTCCTATCAAGGGTTTGAGTGGAGAAACGTTCCTCAGAGGAGCTGCTGTATTTACTCTGCGGCATTTTATATCTCTGCTTCTGCCTCTGATTTTCTTCTCCTTCCTCTGCCTATTCTGATGTGAAAGAGCTCTCCAAGGAAAAGATTCATGGAATCCTACAATAACACAGGATGTAAGAGACCCCTGAACACCATCTCTGTCCCACTGACCTTTATGGCACCCCAAGGAACAGCTGATGGCATTTGTGCTCCCTTGGGTTCATCTCACCACATGCACACAGTGGACATGCACATGATGCGTATGTTTGCAACTCATCTGCACGATGAAAATATGGTCTTTTCACCTAGTATTTCATAGAATCATAGAATCTCCTGAGTTGGAAGGACCCACAAGGATCATGGAGTCCAACTCCTGTCCCTGCACAGGACAACCCACAGGTCACGCCGTGTGTCTGAGGACATTGTCCAGTCTCTTCTTGAACACTATCAGGTTGGGGCCGTGACACCTCCCTGGGGAGCCTGTTCAGTGTCCAGCACCTTTGGGGGAAGAACCTTTTCCTCATGTCCAACCTAAACCTCCCCTTGCAAACCCTTCTTCCATTCCCTTGGGTTCTGTCATTGGTCACCAGAGGGAAGAGATCAGTACCTTCCCCTCCTTCTCCCCTTGTGAGGAAGCTGTAGCCACCAGGAGGTCTCCTTTGAGTCTTTTCTTCAGCTCTGATGCTCAGAAACCCCTTGGTTTGCTTTCTGAAGCAGAAAGGAGAAGCCATGAGCTCCAGGCAATGGGAGGGGGGATCCTGTCCCTCACACACAGCTCAGGGCTCTTCCTGGGACCGTGGGATGTGGGTGTGCAAGGCCCAGGGAAGGACAACACTGGGACAACAACTTCCAGCTTCCCCATGGGGCTACAAGGAGTCACCGAGGCCCCAGTGCCATGCGGACAATGTGTCTTCTCCTGGGCCTCAGTGGCAGAGACAACTGCCCTGGCCAAGGGGACACAGACCTGGGTTCTGTGGGTCCCTTCCAGCCTTACAGCGCCCTTTGCCATCTCCACCACAGGCTGTTCTACATGGTGCTACCCCTGCCCCTCTTTCCCTGCAGGCTGCAGACACCCATCTCGCTTCCCCACCTGCTCTCACCCCAGCATTTCTGCACCTTCACTGATGTGTCTGCACCCTCACCGGCTGCTCTTTGGAACACAAACCATGGGCTGATCCAGCTCCCTTTGGGTCACCTCTTGCACTACAGCACTTCCCCTCCAGTGACATTTCTTCCTCCTCATATCCATTCCTCACCTTCCGAATAGAATTCATTTTCTCTTTCCTGCTTCTTCCCACTATCAAAAAAAGCTCAACCATCTCATAAACTGTCCTTCATGCAGGGAACCCAACCTGTTAGGCTTCTTGTGGTCTTTTACCTGACCAGAAAGAAGTCACCTCACCATGATCTCCTAAATCCCATGAGTGCTGCTGGCCTTTCAGCTTCTCTGACAGACACGACCATGTCCCTGCCCATGTCCCGTCATGTTCTCAGGTGGGATGGACATGACAACCCATCTCTCTTCCTGAGTAAGACCTGTGGGCACTTGGGCAGAGGTTCTTTCCCAGCCATGTCCCTGCTGCTGGGCTGTCACCTCCAGACACAGAACTGACCCCACTGTCCCCTTCACAGCCAAAATCTTTCCACTCAATTATGAGTTTCAGAGACTCAACTACCATCATAATCCCACACCCATCCATCCCGCCTTTATGGGCCGTGACCTGACTAGATAAAACTATGCTTGTTTTCTCAAACTGATCAAATCTATTTCCTGTTAAAGATCTGAGAGGAGAAGCATTCTTGACAGGAATGTGAAATGTTGAAACCTTTTCTATGTCCTCTCCTACCTCTTTTATTTCTTATTGTTTTCCTCCTTCCTGGTTGCTCATGGTGAATTCGAAACCTGAAGTGCAAAGCCAATCCCACACCCAGAGGTGAGATCTTGTTTATTCCAGAGTTGTGCAGGTCTGGATGCTGAAATGAAACCAGCAGAACAGATAGAAAAGGAACATCTATTATATACAAATCTTATCGCTACATTCAGACCCTCCCCGGCAGTCCTAAAGAGCCAAGTGTTCACACATTGGCATATTGGTTACATAATCATTTTACCACTACACATGCTTGTTGAGAGAGGGTCTCGGGCTGAGTCTGGGGCTCCCATCCTGGGGATGTCTGTTTTAGTATTATAATGAGCGTAAAAAGAGCAAAGCTCATCTAAAAGACACTGTATGTAACCGTCTTGAGACAGATGTTAAAACAAGACTAAGCTAATTGTGCAGGCTCCAGAGTGTCTGCGCTGCAAGGACAGTATTCTTTGCAGGTTCTGATTAGGTGTTTTAAACGTCACTTTTATCTTTGTTAGCAGACCAGACTGACCAAAACTGAGAGGATTTACATATTTTAGGTTAGCAATTGTAGGATGGTGTTTTTGCTGACTCAAGTTCATGCCACCTCACATACATGATGTGCATGTTCATATCTCATCTGTACAATGCAAACATGAACCTCTCACCTGCACATTCAGTGTAATTCCATGGAGGGACAAAGACCTCTGAGCTGGGGTGAGAGGTCAGAACTGGAAATGGTGGTTGTGAGGGGCCAGTCCATGGTGATTGACCTGGGGCTCCTTCCATGGGGTGTCCAGTGCACAGGGGCACAGCCCAGCCCTGCTCTACTGGTCCTGCAGGTCTCTGGCAGGAGCCTGGCTGTGAGAGGACACTGCTGTGTGCCAGCCCAGCACATGCACACTGTTCAGCTGTACACTGGGGTTTCATCTGTTACCATTTTCTGGCTCATATATTTGAGAGAAGGTTTGGAAGAAGAGCCAAACCTTCAGGCCTTGCACTGAAGAAGTCACCTTTCTATCTGGAAAGGCTGTTCTGGGGCCAGCTCTGTCACAGCAGTGCCCATTGCCTGTCCCTGCCTGCGCCCACAGCACTGACACACAGCAGGACGCTGACCAAGCTGCCAGAGCACTCAGGCCTTGCACCAACACAAGGAATGACAAGGTGAGTGTGGGAGTGGAACCAGAACAGCTCTGGATGACCAAACGCTGCTGCTCCCTGGCAGGGCTGCCATGATGGACTCTTTTCCCTTCCACCCATCACGGGAACCATCCCAGAAGCTCTAAAAAGGCCTTGCAATAAGGATATAGTGAAAAACGAGTCACTAAATAGCACTTGATATTGTTTAAAGACAAGGAGAACACAGCTCATCATTTTAACAACCAGTGGCTATAAAAGAAAAGCAGACAGAGAATTAGGAAAGCGAACGACAACATTGTCACAATAAAAACCCTACTAACAACAATAGTTAATCCAGATGACAGGCTGGGTCTGTAGTTACATTGAAAAAACTATGCAGATGCAGATGAGCATTTTAATGATTCAGAAAACCATCCAGTCATCAGTTTCTTCAGGACATCCTTGAGCTGCTAGTTCCTCATGCTGTAGATGAGGGAGTTCACTGCTGGAGACACCACTGAGTACAGAACTGACACCACCAGGTCCGGGATGGGAAGGACATGGAGGAGGGCTTCAGGTAGGCAAACATGACAGTGCTGAGGAACAGGGAGACCACGGCCAGGTGAGGGAGGAAGGTGGAAAAGGCTTTGTGCCATCCCTGCTCAGAGGGGATCCTCAGCACAGCCCTCAAGATCTGCACATAGGACACCACAATGAACACAAACCAGCCAAATGCTAAACAGATACTAACCACAAGAAGCCCAAGTTCCCTGAGGTAGGTGCCCGAGCAGGAGAGCTTGAGGATCTGGGAGATTTCACAGAAGAACTGGTCCAGGGCATTGCCCTTGCACAGGGGCAGTGAAAATGTATTGGCCGTGTGCAGCAGAGCATTGAGAAACCCAGTGACCCAGGCAGCTGCTGCCATGTGGACACAAGCTCTGCTGCCCAGGAGGGTCCCGTAGTGCAGGGGTTTGCAGATGGCAACGTAGTGGTCATACGACATGATGGTGAGAAGGTAAAACTCTGCTGAAGCTAAAAATGCCAAACAGAAAGAGTTGTGTAGCACATCCTGTGTCGGAAATGACCCTGGTATCCCACAGAGAGTTGGCCGTGGACTTGGGGACAGTGATGGAGATGGAGCCCAGGTAGAGGAGGGTGAGGTTGAGCAGGAAGAAGTACATGGAGGTGTGGAGGTGCTGGTCCCAGGCTATGGTGGTGATGATGAGGCCGTTGCCCAGGAGGGCAGCCAGGTAGATGCCCAGGAAGAGCCAGAAGTGCAAGAGCTGCAGCTCCCGTGTGTCTGTGAAGGGCAAGAGGAGGAACTGGGTGATGGAGCTGCTGTTGGACATTGGCTGTCTGTGGGCATGAGGACCTGTGCAAGGAGGAAAGGACAGTGACAAGTTAGGGGAGACTTCTCTGGGGAAAATATCATGTTGTTTATCATGGAAAACCCCCTCCCTGATGGAGGGATGTTTCAGATCATTCTCTCTTTCTACCAAGTGAGAAAAAACTGTTCATCACAGCTTAAAATACAGCTTGGGCATCTGGTTTCCATGTACACAGCTCTGGGGCAAGACTCCTTGAGTTGATGTCAGAGCAAGCCCTGACCCACACAGCCCCCTTCAACCCCACAAGCTCCCTGCCTGCCCTGCCGGGGTTCACTCCTTCCACCCACAGCTGCTGCCATGAGATCTCCTGGAACAGCCCTGGGATGCAGGGACCCTGCTCTGCAGGACAGCCCTGGGCACCCCTGGGGGCTCCCCCTGCAGTCACCCTCAGCAGAAGCTGCCATCATGCCCCGTCCCTCTGACAGTGCAGCAGGGAAGCGCTGGTCTGGACCATGTTCTTGTCCTCTACATGAGAAATACTGTGAGAGAGACCTGACAGACCCTGTAAATTGTGGGATGTATCATCTTTAGGACATCCCTCCAGGAAATGCAGCTGCATTGTCCTACAGCCAGAGACTTACCATGTTAGAACTGCGAAGATTTGTCTCTCAATGAGCCCTCAACAACCAACCCCCTACATTGCCTTTCCCCTCCCTGTGCTTGGCTCTTGTGCCCTCGATGCTGCAGGCAGAGCCCTCAGCCCTGCTGCGTGTGCAGAGGAGCTGCTCCTGGGCAGAGCTGTCTCTCTGCAGCGCTGCCGCTGTCATGAGCTCCCTGTGTCCCAGGAGCCCAGCCCAGCTCAGCAGCACAGGAGCAGCCCATGATGTCCCTTTCTCTGTCCCCTCTGGGCTCCTCCTGGTGTCCCTGGGGCTCCAGGGGCACATCCTTTCAAACAAACTGAAGTAATCAGTGATATTGATTCTCTCTCCTCTGAAGAGACACATCATTGTGTTCTTTATATTAAACAAAGAATTAGTATGAGAATCAACTTTTCTTGTCCTATCATTAGACAGGACACCAGGAAGATTACAGCAAAGGATCTAATTCCTCCAAGCTGGGGGAGGAATATCTTCAGTTGAATGAGTTCAGGCATTTTATTCTGGTTTCTACTCCTAGGTCTAGAGAGACATTCATCAGTCTTTGGCCATGTCATGTCTGTGCTCTGATTCAAAGCCTTTGCACACATGAGCTCTTGGACACTTGGTACCAGGTTTCTTGTGCAGGTCAGAGCTGGGCTGGTGCCACAGCTGGGGTGGCTCAGCCCAGATGTGAGGCCATGTCCTCAGCCAGGGACCTGACTGGGGGAGCTGGAGCTGTCAGTGCTGCAGACAGAGCTGTGACACGGATGGAATGAACTGCCAGGCAGGGTGGCAGGAGTGAGTTCATCTGGTCTGCAAGGACAGCAGCCTCCAAGCACAGCAACAGCCCAGATCAGAACTCAGTCTAGATCTGTAAGGCAATTCAAGGGGCCCATAATGAGCTGTTACTAGTGCAGGAACAGTTAAAGGACAAACAAAACACTGTGTGGCCACTGATTAATTTAAGATGGTAGAAAAATGATATTCTCTGTGTCTCTTGTCCTCCACTTTCACCAGCAAGGTCTCACAGCTCTCTGTGACTGGAAGCAGAACAACAAGGAGGCAGAACAGCCAGCAGTGGATAGGGATCAAGTCAGGGGTCACTGGAACTAACACAATCCTCTCCAGTCCATGGGACAGCAGGGGCAGCATCCCAGGAGCTGGGTCAGCAGGACCATGTCACAGGGAGGCCACTCTCCACCATCTTGGAAAGCTCATGGAGACTGGGAGGACTCCCTGACCACTGGCAGCTCTCACACAGTGTGTGCACTTTTCAAAATGGCCCATGGGTGAGCAGGAGAACTAAGGGCTGTGCCCCAGAGCATGTCCACTGGGACTCCATTTCTGGGTGTCTGGAAGAGAAGGTGATGGGGTTTTGCCCAGGGCAGGTTGTGCCTGTCCATCCTCTTTGCTTTCTGTGAGGAAAGGACAGGGTTGTGGACGTGGGGTAACAACGATGGTCTGATACGTGAATGTCAGCAAGGCATTCAGTGTCATCTCCTGTAGCATTATTGTGTCCAAGGTAGGATATTATGGTCTGTGTCAGTGTGTAAATAGATGGGTAAAAAGTCAAGTGACCAAGATGTGTCTGGATAAAGCCCTGAGTAATCTGATCTGACCCTGCTTTGAGCAGGCAGTTGGTCAAGACACCTCCCAAGGTCCCATCCAGCCTGAATGACGCTGTTCTTCCTTCCCCTTCATGTTTTCAATTAAGACAAAGCTCTCAGGTTCTCTGTGACCACAGGAATAATTCACATGAGGTGCAGGGCTGCTTTACAAATGCCCCCGAGCAGTCCTGACCACAACTTTTCCATCCTTTCTCTTTTGCCCTGACCCAAGGTCTTCTTTTTTTGCTGTCCTAATGCCTCTCCAGAAAGAACAGCCTGTGTTGTTAACCCTTTCAGAGTAGGTTGCTCAAGAGGTGTCAGCATCCATGTACAGAGTCTGCACATCAGCCAGGTAGCAAATCCATCATTATAGAAAAGGAGACGAGGCACTTGACCAGCTCCTTGCACCCAGATATCAGCGTGACATGTCTGCTGAGATTGCCAGGGAACACCTGAAATCTACGTGAAGGGTATGTGAGTCCTGGTTGGGTATCCTGGCTTGTCTCCTGACCCATGTGGTGCTTCAGGCTGTGAAGAGAATCAAAACCAGCCATTGGACTGGGGTAGTTCCATTTTACACGTGTCACGCAGGGCAGATGAGGGAGCTCAGAACTCCAGACTGCGGCACTGTTGGGACTGCAGAGACTGGAAATGCAGGTGGCAGTGTGTGTCAGTGCACACACATAAGGATTCTGGCTTCCTTTGGGCCTTTGCACTGACCTGGGATCTGTTCTTTGGCCTTCTTTGTCTCAAAAAGAAACTGTTCTCCTATGCAACCTCCACATCACACCACATAAGAAATAATTTAAAGGTAGAAAAGTAATGAAAGAAGCACAATTTTGGGATAATTCTGTCCAAGAGGTGTACTCTTTAAATTATTAAAACAAAAAATAAGTGAGAGAAAAAGCATTGTTCTAAGAAATTCTTTCAAGACAAAACTGCTGAGGTGTAGTAGATGCTTGGAAAAGCAAGAATGACTGTTAGGACTAAAATTAAAGAGGTTTAGTTTATCATCATCATCAGTGAGAATGAGGAGTTCCCTGTTACTGTTACTAGTGACAGCACCACTGTTCACAAACATCCTTCAGAGCATTTCCATTTTTCCTGGGCTCCAGAGCTCATCCTGCTCGGAGTTTGACAGGATTGCTGCAAACCCCTGTGACCCAAATCTCCACAACTGTCTCTGCTCAACAGCCTTTTACCCCAGGAAGGGGAAAACTGCCAATGCAGGCACCAACCCAGTGCCCAACCTGCCTGGAGAGCCAGGACAGTTGTGCCACACAACAGCCGCCTCTGAGGGAAGCTGGAGGTGATGGAACTTAAATGGTTTCAACCCAAATCAGAGAAGGAGAAAATCATAGAATCATTGAGGCTGGAAAAGACCTTTAAGAACATGGAGTCCAACTGTAAATCTAACACTGTCAAGTCCACCACTAAACCATATCCCTAATCGCTACATCTCCACAGCTTTAAAACACCTCCTGCAATGGAAGCTCCAATCCCGAGCTGGCAGGACACCATTGGCTGCAGTTGGACATAAGATACTGGTCATGACTGTGAGTTCAGCCCTGGCTGGCAGAATGTCTCACACCCTCACTGAGGAGGGCAGGGGGCTGGGAGATGGGAGCACGTTTCAGTTTCCAGATCCCAGCACAGAGCCCAAACCATCCTGGCCTTGGACTCTGGATCCCATTTCCTGAGATGCAAAGCTGGTGAGACTTCTGTGGATAATCATGTTAAAAGGCACGAAAAGTCCTTCAAATGTGTAATTTGTTTAGGAATGTCAGTTTTATATGCTTATGTTTAAATATCTGTAAAATAGTACTCTGCATCTGTGGCAGCCCCTCTGGTATTGACAATTAAATAGGTATTTGCACTATAAGGCTCCATACCCCATCCACAAGCACACATCTAAGTGGTTCAGATGAAGGGTGGTCTGGCAAATGTCACCCTTTGTGTCCCCAGGTGATGGACACTGCTCATGTGCCTCTGCAGAGAGTGGCAGGAGCTGGATCCCCTTCTCGGGACAGACTCCTTCCAGGAGACACACCGACACAGGGGAACTCATCGGGGCTTTACGGCATTTCACTGGGCATCAGTTTTGACATATAGGGTGCTGTCCTGTGACTGCCCTTTCTGCACAAATGATCATACAAACACAACCATTTAGTAAGACATGGTCATAAAGGGCTGTTGTGGACAAGAAAGCTCACCGTGAACTGTGGAGAGAGCGAGGAAGTTTATAATAAGCAGCAGGAAGAACCAAGAAGCTCGAGGTCTCTTCTGAAGAGCGGGAGGCCTGAGCAGCCGTGATTGGCCATTGTAGGTGTGGGAGAGGGTCAGGGCATGTCAGGGAGAAGCAATGAGATGGCTGATGGCTTCAGTGAACCCTTCCAGCCATGTCTGAGCCCAGCAATGGAAAGCAGTTGATGTCTGCAGGTGGAGGAGGAACAGGAGGAAGATTTTCCTGGGAATATGGAAGGAAGAAAGGCCTCTCTTGGGCTAATCATGCATGGCAGTGCCATTTGCATGCTGTGGGCATGGCTGTGCCTGGGAGATGGGGAACGGCTGCTGCTGGGGTGGCTGTGCTCAGTCATGACCCATGAGCTGACCCTGCTCTGCTCCTCTCTTACACTGCCCACACTTGGATGGTCCTCAGGAATCATCCATGAACCTGGTAGATCCATGACCCTCCTGGAGTGATGGGTATGGATCCAAATAGGAGATTCGAGCAAGTTTGGGACTGGAACATCAAGGTGATTGGTCACCATTGCCAGGTGAATGAAAGAAGATGGATGAGTTGTGAGGAGCTCACAGGCATTTCCAACTCCACAGAAAACCAGAGCCTTGTAGTTAAAGCAACAGCACTTGACATAAAACCCACCCCCAAAACACAAAACACTCACATTGACCACAGGAAAAGCCTTGAAAAACATTGGAGAAAGATCTACCAGGTCCCAGGGGTCAGGGCTCAGCCATTCTGGTGATGAACAAGCATCAAGGGCTGACATTGCACCAGAGCCACCTCCACATGGCCCTCACCACCTGGAACCAGTGTCTCCATGTCTTTCCTTCACCAGCCTCCAGGGACAGGGACCTGCACTGGTTGTTTCCTTCACAGCTGTGTCAGTGATGGCCCTTCATGGGGTCCCAAACACCCTCAGAAACTTGGGGTTTGCTTCTGCCTTTCACTTCATTGGAGCTTTGTTCATTCTTTCAGCATCTGCAGTTCAGGCTCATGGCAGTAGAACATCAAAAATGCTCTTACAAGCTAATGCTCTGTGCATCATTTTCCTAAAGGCTTCCAGCCGGGTGTGGATTATTAGAGAGATTTTAGGAATAACCAAAGAGAGAGCACTTCCATAATAAATAGCAATAAAGCCCAATTTCTTCTATTTCCTTCCCTGCTTACCCTTCTCTCCCTTTCCAGAAAAGGTGGCATCAGCAGCCTCCAGTTCATATTGATGTGGAGCATCTCCTGATGAAGACTGAATATGTCTGAAAAGTGGGTGCCTAAATCACCATGTGAATCAGGAGATAGACACCTCAAGAGGAGTCACACTCCTCTGGACCAAGAGGTAGGTGTTTCTGGGAATCTCAGGTGCCACAGCATAGCGATACTTGTGTTCAAGGAGCTGGTCAAGTGACCCACCTCCTGGTCTATAATGGTGTCTGAGTTTGCTCAGGTCACCCCGGACTTGAGCCCCATCCACTGCTGCGTGTTCTCCAGACTCCTGCCTTCGGGAACCAAGTCCCAGGAGACCTTGCTGGTGAAGATGGAGGCAAAGAAGCCATGAAGTATCTCAGTCCTGTCTGATTCTACTCTTACGAAGTTCAGCAGCAGGCCCACATTCACCCTGTCTACTATTTTACTGTAAGGAAGCAATGTCAGCTCGTCTTGCTGCCCTCAACCTCCCCTGCATGTATCAATTCCAGGGCAGCTTTGGCATCATCACCACATCAATGGACAAGGTTTCTAAATTCCTCCTTTGCAGCTTCCCCTGCTTCCGCCTCCTGTGTGCTGCCTTTTGCCCTGCAGCTCCATCAGTTCAGACAAACACCCTAATGCGATAAATGCTTCATTTCATGGGTTCTTGAATAGATCATTCTTGTGCTTGGAGCAGCCTGTCCTGTAACGCTGATCAGATTTCCTTAGCAAATTCACCCTTCTGAGCTGCTTCCCATGGCACTACCTGAATCAGTCCCCCAGTATGTCAAAGTCTTCTCCTCTGGACTCCACCAGCCTGTGCTCTGCTGCTGGCCTTCCTCCCTCCCCTCTGGTGACTGGGACCCCACTGTGTCCTGCTCATGACAGCCAAGGTGGACACTGATGTTCACATCCCTCACCAGCTCTTCCTTGATTCCCAGTTCCAGATCCAGGTGAGCATCACCCTTGTTGCCCACCAAGCAGACATGTTAAGAAGTTGGCCCAAGATCCTTTGGACTGTTGGCACCTGTATCTTTGCCTGGCCAGTGGATGTCAGGGCAATTACAGTTCCCCATAGGAACCTTCTCATTGACTGGAAACTTCCCCACGTTGTTTACAGAAGACATTTTCCATTTCTTCTCCATGACCAAGTAGTTTGTAACATCCAACATGTTGTCAGCATGTACTGTGTTTACATGGCAAAGTCTTGGAACTGAGGGTGAGTGTGGGTGTGCTACAGTTGTCTCCTTTCTGAGAAGACAACAGGAGTTTGATCAACGTCAGACAAAGCCAATTTCAGCTGCTCCAAGTTGGACCCATTCCTTGCCAAATCTGAGCCACTCAGTGATGCTGGCAGCACCTCTGGGATATTGTATTTGAGAAAGGATAAAAAACACTGCACAACAGCAGGTGGGAGAGAGGAGGGAGGAGATGTGAGAGAAAAGCACTGCAGATGCCAAGGTCATATCCCATAGGACCCAAGCAGGTCTCTCAGTAGGCCAAATCCTGCTCTTCTGAAATCCTGCTCTTGGCCTTGTTCTCATCTCCCAGGAGCCTCAGCTCCACTTTCCCATCCCTGACTGTTCCATCCTGACCAACTCTTTCTGGTTTGTAAGTGTGAAGTACCACAGGGCACCTCACCCCACTGACTCCTCAGTCACCCGTGTCAGGAAGATGTTGTCAATGGGCTCCAAAACCCTCCTGGATGGCTGGTTCCTTGCAGATATTGGGATATCTCAGGTCTGCCACAAGGACACAGCCTGGAAACATGAGGCTTCTTTCATTTGTCTGAAGGAGGGCTCATCTCATTCCTATTCCTCGTCAGTGGGCCTGTAGCTGATGTCCAGTCACCACAACATTGCCCATGTTGTTCTGCCCTCTCATGCTGACTCCTCAACGTTCAGCTGACATTGTCTGTCCCCAGGCAGAGCTCCACACATTCCTTCTGGTCTACCATATGAAGGGAAACTTCCCCTCTAAGTCTAGAGCTCTGGCATTATAAGTACCAGACCTCCAAGGCCCCACAGTTTCTCCAGTAGGGGCTATTTATAGTGTCCTGCAGCTCCTCATGCTGTTACCTTGGGAGAGAAACCCTTATCAGGATAAGCCATCTGTGTGCAAACATTAACAGCTCAGCAAATGGAGCTGCAGTCCAGGAAGAGTCACAATGTTGAGGAAATCTGGGATTCACCCAGGTTAGGGTTTGATAAGGGGAAGTGACCAGTTCTGTATTGGCACAGGAGAATAACCCCGTCCACCAGGACAGAGCAGGACCTGACACGCTGAGCAGTGATCCTGAGGAGAAGGGCCTGGGCACTACAAGGTCCCCACACCAGCCCGTGGTGCACGCTCACCATGAACAAGGCAGCTGCACACGGGGCTGCATGAGGAGGAGCGTGGGGACCCAGACACCTGCAGTTCTCATCCCATTCGGTTCAGCACTGGTGTGACCCACACACACGGGTGTGTGCCAGTGTGCGGCTTCCCAGTCTGGAGCAGCAGGGAGGAACTGCAGAGTGCAGGGCTGTGCCAAGGCAGGTTCAGCACCTTGTGCACATGGTGTGGGGTGCTGAGGGACCTGGGCTGCTTTGGCCCAGCAGCGCTGGGGAGGCTGCAGCAGTGCAGGAGTAGCCTGAGAGTGCTTGAAGGGCGGTTTCAGAGGTGATGGAGGTTTCTTTATAGTGGGAAAGAGCATGAGAAAGAAATAATGGCCCAAAGTGCAGCTGGGGAGGTCCAGGCTGGCCATGAGCAGAAAGGAATGTGATGGAAGGGCAGTGCTGTGGTGGAGCAGGTCAGCAGAGGGAGTCTGCATCAGCCCAAGGCTTTGTGCTTCAAGGACCAACTGGGGAGGATGGAGAGATCTCAGCAAAGGAAGGAAGATGCTCAGACAGGAGCAAGGTGGGGCAGCAGGGGGGATGTCTCCAGCCTGCAGGGACAGAGGTGCAGGGGATGCCACAGCACAGGACAGGCTGTCGTGGAGATGATCATGGGATGTAAAGAGGCTGAAAGCCCCACCAGACATGAGCTCCTTCTCCCCTTGGCTGTGGCTGTTGTCTGCACCTCTGATGCCTGTGAGGAGACACCTTGTCCTTGCAGCACAGGGGCCTCATGGCCTCCTTGTCCCCAGCCAGGAACCTGGGAGGTGTGGGACCATAGTCCTGCCCTTGGCCTTGCACAGCCCCACATCACACTGTCCCAGGAAGGGCCCTGGGCAACGTGGGAGGGACAGGATCTGCCTTCCCAGGGCTGGGGTCAGGGGTTTACCCTTTGGTTAATGAAACACATCCAGGTTTACTGATCATCAGAAACACCTTCACCTTGCTATTCCTGACCTCTCATCTCTAACCTGACCTCAGTTCCACAGTAACCCGACCTACAGTTCCTCAGTAGTGTTCCTCAGGGGGACCCATTAACATTACAAGAGACTTTGGAGTTTGCATCTGAGTTTGACTTCTTGAGAGGTTTCTTCATCTTCACCTCAGGACCTGAGGTCCATGGACTCAGCACCAAACCCACCAAAGGGGTCATTAAAGTGCCTTGGGCTGCTCCTGTGCTGCTGAGCTGGGCTGGGCTCCTGGGACACAGGGAGCTCATGGCAAGTGGTCATGATAAAGAACATATTTATATTCCTCAGAGAAGACTCCCCTAACATGTCACTGACTTTCCTCCTTGCACAGGTCCTCATGCCCACAGGCAGCAAATGTCCAACAGCAGTTCCATCACCCAGTTCCTCCTCCTGCCGTTCACAGACACATGGGAGCTGCAGCTCTTACACTTCTGGCTCTTCCTGGGCATCTACCTGGCTGCCCTCCTGGGCAACGGCCTCACCATCACCACCATAGCCTGGGACCAGCACCTCCACACCCCCATGTACTTCTTCCTGCTAAACCTCTCCCTCATTGACCTGGGCTCCATCTCCACCATTCTCCCCAAATCATGACCAACTCTGTGGGACACCAGAGTCATTACCTATGCAGGGTCTGCTACACAACTCTTTCTGTTTGTCTTTTTAGCTTTAGCAGGATATTTTCTCCTCACAGTGATGTCCTACGACCGCTACGTTGCCATTTGCAAACCACTGCACTACGGGACCCTCCTGGGCAGCAGAGCTTGTGTCCACATGGCAGCAGCTGCCTGGGCCACTGGGTTTCTCAATGCTCTGCTGCACACGGCCAATACATTTTCACTGCCCCTGTGCAAGGGCAATGCCCTGGGCCAGTTCTTCTGTGAAATCCCCCAGATCCTCAGGCTCTCCTGCTCGGGCACCTGCCTCAGGGAACTTGGGCTTATTGTGTTTAGTGTCTGTGTAATTTCTAAGTGTTTTGTGTTCATTGTGGTGTCCTATGTGCAGATCTTGAAGGGCCGTGCTGAGGATCCCCTCTGAGCAGGGATGGCACAAAGCCGTTTCCACCTGCCTCCCTCACCTGGCTGTGGTCTCCCTGTTTGTCAGCACTGGTTGTTTGCCTACCTGAAGCCTCCCTCCATCTCCTCCCCATCCCTGGACCTGTTGGTGTCTGTTCTTTACTCGGTGGTGCCTCCAGCAGTAAACCCCCTCATCTACAGCATGAGGAACCAGGAGCTCAAGGAGTCCATTAGGAAAGGGATTTCATGGATGTTTGTTGATGCTGATAAACTTTCAATGACTCTACACAAATGACTTCTACTGTATCCCAATGCAGTCCTGTACTCTATTGATTGTTTTATCCTCTTTATTTTCTTTCATTGCCTCTCTGTAATAAAATGATCTCTTTCCCTTGAATTTCCTCTAGATTTGGCTGTTGTTTTAAAGCTGATATCAACAACAAGCCCAGGAGTCTCACTCCAAAAACAGCCAGAGAAAAATCCTCTTTGTCACACTGAAACAGGTATCTGCAGGGAAACAAAGATGGACACAGATAATCTGACACAGACCAGCTCCAACAGGCAACAGCACCTTCACATCCACCACTCCAACAGCAGCACTTACACAACCATGAGCAACAGTACTGACCGTGTCCAGTTCTCCCTGATCTGGTGTGAAGGTTGCATTAGTGGTCTGTACATCCCAGTCTCACAGTCTCACACACGCTCCTGTGGTCCCTCCAGTGTGGACCTGGGGTTTGGGTCAGCCCAGACTAAGAGATATTACACATTTAGCCATCCTAATCCTGGGTTTCTCCAGATCCTGGGCCCTCCTCCTTCTTGCTAGCCTCTTAGAATTGACCAAGAAGATGTGTGCATACCATCACCCCCAAACGCACACACTCTAGTGAGCCCACTCACACAGCAAAGAGCCAGGAGCAGTTTAATTAGTTCTGTAGTTTAACCCTGACAGGCAGCTCAGCACCACACAGTCTTTCACTTACTGCCCCACAGCAGGATGACGCAGAGGATCAGAAAAACAAAAGAAAACTCATGGGTTGAGATAAAGACAGTTTAATAGGTAAAGCAAAATCTATGCATGTAGTCAACAAAAACTAAGGAATTCATTCACTGCATCATTGCCAGGAAGGTGTTCAACTGTCTTCAGGAAAGATGGGCTCCATCATACGTGACTGTTACTTGGGAAGACAAACGCCATCTCTCCGAATGTCCTCCCCTCCCTTCCGCTCCCAGATTTTATTGTTGACCATGGTATCATATGTTGTGAAACATCCCTTTGGTTAGTTTGATTCAGATGTTCCAGCCATGTCCCCTCCCGATTTCTTGTCCCCGGCCCCCATGCTGGTGGGTTTGGTGTGAGAAGCAGAAAACCCCTTGATACTGTGCAAGCACTGCTCAGCAATGACTGAAACATGCGGTGGGATCAACACTGTTTCCATCACAAATGTAAAATGGACTCATACAAGTTGCTGTGAAGATAAGTAACTCTATCCCAGCTGAAACCAGTCTAGTAAGCAGTACAGACCCTGGTGATCAGGCAGGGGGCTTGGCCAGAGCAGCACTGAGCAGCCACCTCCCCATGGGCAGCTGGTCCCTTGAATCCTTCTCCCCCTTCCACAGGCTGCTTCTTCCACGATCCAGCTTTCTCTGCTCCAGTCTCCTCCCCAATTCATAACCATCATCAGTTAGTTTTTCCCCAGTTTTCCTCAGGTTATTTCCACTTCTACTCAAATTTGATAGTTTGGATGTCATTGCCTTGTTCCTCTGGGACTTCAGTGGCATCACTGGTGGCTCCTCCAGGCACTGATGGCCTTGCAAGACTTGACTGCCCAGACTGTGGGAAGTGCTCCCGTCTGTGCCGTTTGGCCAACCTGGTCACATCCACAGCCGCCTGTGAGGCCCAGCTGGGACACACGGAGCTGCCCACACTGCTGGTCCCTCCTCACATCCCTCAGCTTCTCACGCAGGTGCCACAGTTTCCCATGGCAAGTACAGGTGGTTTCACCCAGGGCAGGGCCTCACCAGGGGCACAGGCATTTGTCTGCAGCCTTCCCATCTGGTGTCCTTGATGACCTCATCATGCCTGCCTAACTCTGGCCAATCACAGTGCTGTCATGAGGTGACCTCACAAGTAATAATGCATCCGTGTTTGCTTGGCCTACATCTACCCCATGTATCTGCAATAGAAGTGGCATCACAACCCACCTCCAGCCGTATCATCTTCCCCTTCTCCTGCATCTCCCATCTCCCAGGCTCTCAGCACTGCTGGATGTGTTTTCCAGCACTCAGGTGACATCACTAGGCCTGACTCACCACGTGCCCAGTTGGGTTGTTTCCAAAGATGTGACTTCAAAATCTACCTCCTTCCCATGATGCCTCACCTTGCACCATCCTCTTCTGGCACCAGGGGTCACCTCACAGCCAACCTCCAGACACTTCCCCTGCACCTGCCTCTCCTTTTTCCCACCCAGCACTGTCGTTTCTGCTGGGCAGGCAGCACCGTGCTCCCCATGGGGACTGCAGAGCCCTGGTGGGACAGCTTAGTGGTGGGAGGGCAGTCAGGGGTGGTCAGGGCTCCTCGGGAAGGCAGGCGGGTGGATGAGGAGCTGAGATGAGCTCTGTGCAGAGGGGAGCCTGGTGTGCACAGAGACTTGCCTCGGAGGAAGCTTCATGGTCACAGGTCCTCGAGTACATGGCAAGTTGGACCATGGCTTGGTCTGCTGGGAGGGCTACAGCGCTGGGCACAAACAACCCAGGAGGCTCCTGCAGGTGTGGAATACAGCATTTTGAGACAAACATGGATGAGCTGACTAGGGCTGGTCTCCTACTGACAGACAAGGTGGATCAGGCCGGGGATCTGAAGGATGACAGTGGCCATGGCTGCAGTGATCATGAGATGGTGGAGAAGCAGGACAACTGCAGAACAAGAGTGCAGTCCTGCAGGAGAGCTGATTTCATTACTGGAGGATCTGCTTTGGCTGTCCTGGAGAACAAACAGGCTGTGAGTCCCTGTTCAGGGGCGATGTCCTCAGAGCCCAGGAAGAAACCAGCCTGATGGCCAGGGAGTCCAGCAGGGCCTGGCAAGAGATCAGCGTGGATGAACAGGGACCTCCTGACTTAGGAAATCAAACAGCAGAAGGACGTGCAGGGAGGCTGGAGGGGAACAGGCTGCCCAGGAGACAGACAGACAGACAGACACCTGGCCTGGGGGTGCAGGGATGGAGCCATCAAAGCCAACGCTGAGCAGTGGCTGAAATGGCTGTGCAAGGGAAGGGCACCCAGGAGGGCTTCTCCAAAGATATGGTCAGCACAAGGAAGGCGGCTGAGGGCACCCTGGTCTCAGTGGCCAGTGGGGCAGGGGATGGGTGACAAAGACAATATCAAAACAGCAATTTCTCTGAAGAAAGATTCTTCCTTGGAGAGTGCTGGTGGGAAATATAACTGGACACACTTATACATGTTACTATATATTTACCAACACATAAATATAATATTTTCCTTATGATCACATAGAAAGACAGACAACACAGGTCTGTTGAGATCACTGTCAACATGGCCATCTAAAAAGAGAACAGCTCAATTAACCTTTTTATCCCTCTTTCCTCCATCAGTCAAGAGTGGCCAACAGCTTCCAGCATGACTCACTGTGTGCCAAGGGTAAAAAGTGGCACTGACAGCCCATGGCTGTGGATTGTTTGGTGCCTTCGGCTCTGTACAAGGCACAAGGATTATCTTTCTTAATGCTGGAGGCTTTGGTAGGAGAGAAATCTAGAGAACCTTTTTTATAAATGGAGGGAAAAAGAAACCAAATGAAAGATGTAGAGTGAAGGAAATATGTTCTTGCAACTTTAAACATCAAACACTGTTGGTGTTATAATTCTCCTTTCTTTCTTTTGAATATTTTAAATATCTGTTTTCCCATTAGATCAAAATGAGACTTTTTAGGATGTGCATTAAGAACAAGAGGAGAACTTCTGATACTCCACTACATTTGCCTTCTCAGCACTCTTTCTGTTATCTGTGCATCTCATCTCCCTCATCCTCCAGGTATTTCCTCCTGCCCTGACTAAACTGACCATGTCTGAAGTCCCATTTCCAGCAGCTGATCTGCACACAACACTTGTGATTGTTCTCTGGGTTCCCCTTCCTCTTACTGTTTGATCACTCAGACACTTGTCAACAACCCAGTTGCTGCTTTCAGCTTCAAGGAGTTAAAAGCTTCCTTGTCTTTCAGTAGTCTGTCTAATTCTGTCTTTAGCCACCTCTTTTATTGTGTCTATTTTATAATTTCCTTTCTGTCTAAAACATTTCTTGCATGGTTCTGCCTTGGAGAAGGTGAACCTCAGTGGTGGCAGCTTGTCCTTGGTGTACAGTTGAGGAGTCTGTTTACTTTTAATCATGACTCTCATCAGTTGTATTTTGTTTGTTCAAGGGTAAAGCAAAGTCCCTCTTTGCTGTGTGCACTTGGGTCTCCAAGGAGAGCAGGTGGGAGCTGGTGCAAAGGAGCTGGCACATCCAGCTGCAGACTGCAGTGAAGTCTGGTGTGAGGAAAAGGGATGCAAGGCCCAGGGGGCCAATGAGAGAAACGATGGGGTTGGGGAGGTGAGGAGCAAGGTTGTCCACACGGTGTGAGACCTCAAGGGACAGCTTCTCCAGCCAGTCCAGACCTCCTTAGGAGAGACCCTGGGTCAACATCAGACAATGCTGCAATCACCTCCTCCCCAAACTGAAAAGTATTAAAATACACCCTTTACAATAGAAAGACTTTTTTATCAGAAGCTTTTTGAAATCTTTCTCCATAATTACACAAAGAAAACTCTCTAATTAACTATATAAGATTGGAAAGACATTAGAAGAAGAGACATGGTTTGTTAGAGCTTTCTTGAGTGTAATGAGCCCCATGGTGCATTTGGTGCAGAGTCCTTGAACATTACTCAGGTGCTGAGAGGAGACTGCACAAACCTTTCCAGAAGTCAAAGCCAGAAGAAAAAAGTACTAAGTTCCTTGAAGTATTAATGAGTTCCACTGCGGGCAAGTACCAGCAAAACCTCCCCAGGGACTCGTTAGAGCAGAGAATTGGAGGCCATGATGGCAGATAAACAAAGGGAAACGTGCAGGCAGCTGAGGTGCTGAGAAAACCCTGGTTTAGTTAGATGAAGCAGAGAGGCCAAGGCCTGACTCCCACACCCTGGGAAGGCAGATCCTGTCCCTCACACATTGCTCAGGGCTCTTCCTGGGGCAGGGGATGTGGGCTGTGTAGTGCTGAGTGAAGGACAATGGTGTGACAGTTCCCAGCCTTACTGGGGGTGTGCAAGGAGGCCATGAGGTGCCTCAGTTGCTACTCAGGTGAAGAGCAACACCCTCCATTTTACAACCTCTTTTCAGACAGTTGTAGAGAGCGAGAAGGTCTCCCCTCAGTCTCCTTTTCTCCAGGCTAAACACCTCCTTGTTCCTCAGTTGCTCCTTAGAAGTCTTGTGCTCCAGACCCTCAACAGCCTTGTCCCCCTCCCCTGCACTCGCTCCAGCACCTGAAGGCTTTTGCAATAGTGAGGAGCCCAAAACTGAACCAAGAGTTTGAGTTGTGGCCTCACCAGCATCAAGTACAAGGGGACGATAACTGCCCTGTTTCTGTCCACTACTCTATTCTTGATACAAGCCAGGAGGCCAATGGCCTTTTTGACCACCAGGGCACACATGGGCTCATGTTCAGCTGCTGTCAATCAACACCCCCAGATTTTACATCTCTGCTTCTGCCTCTTTGTTTTCTTCTTCCTCTGTCTATTCTGACGTGAAAGAGCTCTCCATGGAAAAGATTCATGGAATCCTACAATAACGCAGGTTGGAAGAGACCCCTGAACACCATCTCTGTCCCACTGACCTTTATGGCACCATAAGGAATAGCTGATGGCGTTTGTGCTCCCTTGGGTTCATCTCACCACATGCATACGCTGGACATGCAGATGATGTGCATGTTTACAACTCATCTGCACAATGAAAACATGGACTTTTGACCTAGTTTTTCATAGAACCTTAGAATGTCCTGAGTTGGAAGGACCCACAAGGATCATGGAGTCCAACTCCTGTCCCTGCACAGGACATCCCACAGGTCACACCATCTGTCTGCGGACGTTGTCCAGTCTCTTCTTGAACACTGTCAGGCTGAGGCCGTGACACCTCCCTGGGGAGCCTGTTCAGTGTCCAGCACCTCTGGGGGAAGAACCTTTTCGTCATGTGCAACAGACGCTCCCCTTGTACATCTGCCATTCACTCGGGTTCTGTCATTGGTCACCAGTGAGAAGAGATCAATAACTTCCCTTCCTTCTCCCATTGTGAGGAACCTGTAGCCACCATGAGGTCTCCTTTGAGTCTTTTCTTCAGCTCTGATGTTCAGAAACCCCTGGGTTTGCTTTCTTAAGCAGAAAGGAGAAGCCATGACCTGCAGGCAATAGGAAGGGGGATCCCGTCCCTCACACACGGCTCAGGGCTCTTCCTGGGACCGTGGGATGTGGGTGTGCAAGACCCAGGGAAGGACAACACTAGTACAACAACTTCCAGCATCCCCATGGGGCTGCAAGGAGGCACCGAGGGCCAGTGTCATGAGGACAACTTGTCCTCTCCTAGGCCTTGCATCAACACAAGGGATGAGAAAAAGAGTGTGGGAGTGGAATCAGAACAGCTCTGGAAGATCAAGCGCTGCTGCTCCCTGGTAGTGCTGCCAGGCTGGACTCTTTTCTCCTCCAACCATGGACACAGAAATTGTTCCTGCAGCTCCATAAGGCCTTGCAGGAAGGATATAGTGAAGAACAAGTCACTAAAGAGCCCTTTATTTTGCGTAAAGAAAAGGAGAACACGGCTCCCTATTTACACAGCCAGTGGTTATAACAGAAAAGCAGACAGAGAATTTAGAAACGAGATGACAACATTATCACAATAAAAAAACTACCAACAACAACAGAAAATCCAGATGACAGGCTGAGCCTGTAATTAGTTACACTAAAACTCCTATGTAGAAGCAGTTGGGCAGTTTATTGCTTCAGAAATCACTAAGATATGAGTTTCCAGAGGGCATCCTTGAGCTCCTGGTTCCTCATGCTGTAGATGAGGGGGTTCACTGCTGGAGGCACCACCGAGTACAGAACAGACACCAGCAGGTCCAGTGACGGGGAAGAGATGGAAGGGGGCTTCAGGTAGGCAAACATGCCAGTGCTGACAAACAGGGAGACCACAGCCAGGTGAGGGAGGCAGGTGGAAAAGGCTTTGTGCCGTCCCTGCTCAGAGGGGATCCTCAGCACGGCCCTCAAGATCTGCACATAGGACACCACAATGAACACAAAACACATAAAAGCTAAAGAGGCACTGACCACCGTAAGCCAAATTTCCCTGAAGTAGGAGTGTGAGCAGGAGAGACTGAGGATCTGGGATATTTCACAGAAGAACTGGCCCAGGGCATTGCCCTTGCACAGGGGCAGTGAAAATGTATTGGCCGTGTGCAGCAGAGCATTGAGAAACCCAGTGGCCCAGGCAGCTGCTGCCATGTGGACACAAGCTCTGCTGCCCAGGAGGGTCCCGTAGTGCAGGGGTTTGCAGATGGCAACGTAGCGGTCATAGGACATGATGGTGAGAAGAGAATACTCTGCTGTGATTAAACAGAAAAAAAAAAAAGAGCTGGGCACCACATCCTGCATAGGAGATGTTCCAGGTTTCCCAGAGGGAATTGGCCATGGATTTGGGGACAATGGTGGAGATGCAGCCCAGGTCGAGGAGGGCGAGATTTAGCAGGAAGAAGTACATGGGGGTGTGCAGGTGCTGGTCCCAGGCTATGGTGGTGATGATGAGGCCATTGCCCAGGAGGGCAGCCAGGTAGATGCCCAGGAAGAGCCAGAAGTGCAAGAGCTGCAGCTCCCGTGTGTCTGTGAACGGCAGGAGGAGGAACTGGGTGATGGAGCTGCTGTTGGACATTTGCTGCTTATGAGCATGAGGACCTGTCATAGGAGAAAAAGACAGTGGCACATCAGGGGACACTTCTCTTAGGAAAATAAACATGCTGTTTCTCATGGAAAACCCCCTCCTCGATGGAGGGATGTTTCCGCTCATTCTGTTTCTACCAGCTGAAGAAAACAGTTCATCACAGTTCAAAATGCAGCTTGGGCATCTAGATACCATGAACACACCTCTGGGGCAAGACTTCCTGTGCTGGTGTCAGGACAAAAACTGACCCACACTCCCACCCCAACCTCAGAGAGCAAGAGCATCAGGGACAGGTGGAGAAACAGGGAAGGACACTGCAGTGCTACCACTAAATAAAGCACGGACAGAAAGGCAGATGGGCATGCTGAGGAACCTTCTCCTGATCCGGCTGTGCTGCTGCCACTCACATAATGGCACTGTAGAGCAAGTACTTTTAGCACCTTTTTTGTGTATAACGTTGCAGGAACCCTTCACCTGGAGGTCCAGCTGCTGAGGTGGAGGCTCGTGACCTGGAGCCCATGGCTTTGGGGCAGAGGGTCTGCTGGGGAGGAGAGGAGACCAGGGGTTGCACTGGGAAATGTGTCTGCACTGCAGGGGATGACAGGGGGGTCCTGAATCCCCTCCCCAGCATTTCTTGTCCATCTTCCTCTCCCTGCCCATGTCTGTGCTGCCTGCAGCTGTGTGTCTCTCCCTGGTCTGCTCCCTGTCAGTGTCACAGACCCCGTCCCACCCGCTGTGTGCTCAGCTCTGTCCTCCTCACAACTCCTGGCACTGCCCAGGGGCAGCTCTGTGTGTGCAGGGGCTCAGGAGCAGCTCAGACACGTCCTAACGAGAACTGGGGTCTCAGTGTCTTCTCCAAAGAGAGAAATAAATCCCCATCTCCCACTGCACACCCTGACGCGCAAGAGTGGAAAACTGAAAGCACGGACTCCTTCCCTTGCGGCTGTTCCTGTCTCCATGTCCTTGTTCAGAAGGACCCTCTGCCATGTCTGTGGGGGGATCTGGAGCTCTGAGCAGCCCTGACCCACACAGCCCCCTTCAACCCCACAAGCTCCCTGCCTGCCCTGCCGGGGGTCTCTCCTTCCCCCCACAGCTGCTGCCATGGGATCTCCCAGGCAGGCTGAGCGCTGACCCTGGCAGGCGGCAGAGTCCCTGCCCGGCACAGCCCTGGGATGCAGGGACCCTGCTCTGCAGGACAGCCCTGGGCACCCCTGGGTGCTCACCCGGCTTCACAGCTGTTCAACATGGCCTGACAAGAGCCCCGTCCTTACAGATCCCACAAGCTGTGCCTGTGCCAGTTTCAGGAGATGCCTCCAGGAGCTACAGCTGCACTGCCCTGCACCAGAGACTTACCATGGCAAGGGCTGCAAAGGCTTCTCCTCCAGTGAGCTCTCAGTCATCCTCCAGTCCTAACCACCTTTAATCTCTCCCTGCCTTGCTCATCTCCTGAGATCCCCAGGCAGAGCCCTCAGCCCTGCTGCGTGTGCAGAGGAGCTGCTCCTGGGCAGAGCTGTCTCTCTGCAGCGCTGCCGCTGCCATGAGCTCCCTGTGTCCCAGGAGCCCAGCCCAGCTCACTATCACAGGAGCAGCCCAAGGCGATTTAATGACCCCTCTAGTGGGTTTGGTGCTGAGTGCATGGACCTCAGACCCTGGAGGAAGTTGATGAATCTTCTCAGGAAGTCAAACTCAGATTCAAACTCCAAAGTTTCTTGTAAGGTTAATGGGTCCCACTGAGGGACACAACTGAGAAACCATCCCCAGTGCTGGTTAGAATAGAAAACTGGAGGCAGAGATGACAGGTCAGGAAAAGAAAAATATAGGTTTCTCTGATGCTGAGAAAACTTGGATGTGTTTCATTAACCAAAGGGCCAAGTCCTGACCCCTAGCCCTGGGAAGTCAGATCCTGTCCCTCCCACGTTGCCCAGGGCCCTTCCCTGGACTGTGTGATGTGGGGCTGTGCAAGGCCAAGGGCAGGACTATGGTCCCACACCTCCCAGGTTCCTGGCTGGGGACAAGGCGGGTTTTGGAGCTCATTGACAACATCTTCCTGACACGAGTGACTGAGGAGTCAGTGGGGTGAGGTGCCCTGTGGGACTTCACACTTACAAACCAGAAAGAGTTGGTCAGGATGGAACAGTCAGGGATGGGAAAGTGGAGCTGAGGCTCCTGGGAGATGAGAACAAGGCCAAGAGCAGGATTTCAGGAGAGCAGGATTTGGCCTGCTGAGGGAGCTGCTTGGGTCCTGTGGGATATGACCTTGGTGTCTGCAGTGCTTTTCTCTCACATCTCCTCCCTTTTCTGTCCCACCTGCTGTTTTGCAGCGTTTTTTACCCTTTCTCAAATACTGTATCCCAGAGGTGCTTCCAGCATCACTGAGTGGCTCAGATTTGGCAAGGAGTGGGTCCATCTTGGAGCAGCTGAAATTGGCTCTGTCTGACATCGGTCAAACTCCTCTTGTCTTCTCAGAGAGGTGACAACTGTAGCACACCCACACTCACTCCCAGTTCCAAGACTTTGCCATGTAAACCAGGTACAGGGTGACTACATGTTGGGTGTTACAAACTACTTGATCATGGGGAAGAAATGGAAAGGTCTTCTGTCAGCAACCTGAAGAATTCTGCAGTCAATGAGCAGGTTCCTATGGGAAACTGTAATTGCCCTGGCATTCATTGACCAGTCAAAGCTGTAGGTGCCAACATTCTAGAAGATCTTGGAACAACTTCTTAACATAGCTGCCTGGTGGGCCAACAAGGGTGATGCTCACCTGAATCTGTAACTGGGAAACAAGAAAGAGCTGGGAAGGGATGTGAACATCAGTGTCCACTTTGGCTGTTGTGACCAGGACACAGTGGGGTGCCTGGCACCAGAGGGGAGGGAGGAAGGCCAGCAGCAGAGCACAGGCTGGTCGACTCCAGAGAAGAAGGCTTGGATATAATGGGGGATGGTGGGCAAAGTGGTGACACGGAAGTAGGTGTGAAGGGTGAATTTGCTAAGGAAATCTGATCAGCGTTACAGGACAGGCTGCTCCAAGCACAAGAATGATCTCTTCAAGTACCTAAGAACAGAAGCATTTATTTCATGAGGTTGCTGATCTGAACCGATGGAGCTGCAGGGGACAAAGGCAGCACACAGGAGGTGTAAGCAGGGGAAGCTGCAAAGGAGGAATTTAGAAACCTTGTCCATGGATGCAGAAAATATGCCAAAGCTGCCCGTCTTTTTGTGATCAACTGCGCAGGTGTTACCACAGAAAAGCATCCAATATATAAAAATCTGATACCAAGTGAAATGCAATAAAACCTGGCTGAGCCAGCCCCATAGCTGTATCTTTCTGGCAAGGAGTTTCTCCTGAGAAAGGGATTCAGTCTCTGTCATTCTCTGCAGAGGCACATGAGCAGTGTCCATGCACCTGGGGACACAAAGGGTGACTTTTGCAAGACCACACTTTATCAGAACCATTTAGATATATCCCTATGGATGTGGTATGAAACCTTAGAGTGCAGCAGAGATTGGAGTTGCGAGCTCTCTTCATCTGCCCTGTGTGACACATGTAAAATAAACTAACCCCATCAAAAAGTTGCTTTTGATTCTCTTCAAAACCTGAAGCACCATAAGGGTCAGAATTTGAGCTAGGATTCCCAAGGAGGACTCACATGTACTGCTCTTCAAGTTTAGGGGTTCACTGGAATCTCAGCAGACATGTCACGCTGATTCCTGGCTTCAAAGAGCTGATCAAGTGTCTTGTCTCCATTTCTGTAACGGTGGCTTTGCTGCCTGGCTGATGTGCAGACTCTGTACATGGAGGCTGACACCTCTTGAACAACCTGCTCTGAAAGGAGGAACAAGGTGGTGTGTTTGTTCTGCAAGGGTATTAGGACAGCAAAAAAGATGCTGGGTTGGGGCAAAAGAAAAGGGATGCAAAAGATGTGGTCAGAACTGTTTACGATTACTTGTTAAAGCAGCCCTGCACCTCATGTGAATGATTTATGTGCTCAGGGAGAATCTGAAAACATGAAGGGGAAGGAAGGACAGTGTCATTCAGGCTCAAAGGGACCTCAGGAGGTGTCTTGACCAACCTCCTGCTCACAGCAGGGTCAGACCACATTACTCAGGGCTTTATCCAAACACATCTTGGTCACTTTCTGGGACAGAGTGGGTGCGCACTCCTGGGACACAGCTTCCAGTGCTGGACTGTCCTCATGACTGGAAAGTTTCTCCCTTTCTACAGCACCTTTCCAAGCCCAGCCATCCAGATGGCTTTTTACCCATCTACTTGCACATTGACACAGACCATAATATCCTACCTTGGGCACAAGAATATTGTGGGGGATGATGCTGGATTCCTTGCTGACTTCCAGGTAACAGACCACCACAGCCCTGCCCACGTCCACAACCCTGTCCTTTCCTCACAGAAAGCAAAGAGGATGGACAGGCACAACCTGCCCTGGGCAAACCCCGTCACCTTCTCTTCCAGACACCCCGAAATGGGGTCCCAGTGGACATGCTCTGGGGCACAGCCCTTAGTTCTGCTGCTCGCCCATTGGCCATTTTGAAAAGTGCACACACTGTGTGTGAGCTGCCAGTGGTCAGGGAGTCCCCCCAGTCTCCATGAGCTTTCCAAGATGGTGGAGAGTGGCCTCACTGTGACATGGCCCTGCTGTCCCAGCTCCTGGGATGCTGCCCCTGCTGTCCCATAGACTGGAGAGGATTGTGTTAGTTCCAGTGACCCCTGACTTGATCCACATCCACTGCTGGTCGTTCTGCCTCCAGCCACAGTGGCCTGGGACACATGGCTGGTGAAGAGGGAAGACAAGAGGACATAGGGATTCTCACCTCTTTCTCTTATTAAATTCATCAGTAGCTACAAAGTGTGACTTTCTTACAACCGGCAACTGATGCTGATATGGGTTCACCATCATTTGATTCACTTCCAGAGTCTGAATGACTGTCACAGTGATTACTGTGGTTACAGCAGCAACAGTCACCAGTGTGTGAGGAAGTGGGGGCTGCCTTGTTAGCCTTTGATGTTGGAGAAGTAATGTTATCTGCAGTGACCTTGGCAGAGGAACTCTGCGTAGGAGCTGCAGCTTCAGCCTGCGAAGCAGACGTTGGCAGGGCAGTGGCTGCAGCGGCAGCTTTCGCTGTTCTGCTCTTTCTCGAGCGGCCAGGAGTGCTTTTTGCTAAAGCTTCCGAAGACGCACCACAAATCTCAGGACAAAAAAAGAGACGCAAACCTCCTGTTGAACCCCATTTCTCTTAAGAGTAACACAAACTGACACACATTCAGCAAACCAGATAACACCATCACCGTTCTATCAAAGCTCCAAGGATATTCAAAACTCTCTAAACCATTTGCTAACTGTCCTAGGGAAAAACGAAAGTATTGTTAGTCAGACTTTCTAAAGATTCGCTTGACCAATTAGCAAACACAGAGCCGTACTGCTCTTTAATCTCTCCTGGAGGCTTTTCAAGGTAAAGCAGAAGCGAGTAGAAATTCATTAGCGGCTGCAGTATAATGAAATAAACCAGTGACAAACCACACAATATCATCATGATCATTGTCCAGTTTCTTGTTATATAATGATTACTTCCGTGCTTATCAATAAGATTGCATTCCATTGCGATGTTTACCAAAACATGTATCTATTTCTCCAGGAAAATGCAGCTAATGTGAAAGCTTTAGCTGACAGGCAAATTCACTAAAAGAGAAACTTGTTTTTAACAAAACCAGGACAAGTTGTTAGCAGTGCAGGTCAGAGCAGCTTCCAATCATCTCCTTCTAAAGAAGTGCTTTTTCATCTTAAGCTTCCAGTCTTTTTTTATAATTTTTGGTGCATGTTTTCTTCTACCTCTCCCCAAATCACTGAGTCATATATGAACTAGTGGCACACCATGCTGGTGGATGGTGGGGACACGTTGGCCTTCCACTTAGGGCGGTGTAGATGTTGAGACTTTGGGATTTTCTTCTTTTCCCATGCTGACATAGGACATGAAAAGAATGCCTATTTTTCCAAGGATTTGTCTGCTCCCTAGGCTGAAACCAAACTGCATGGAGGGCGGAAGAAGTGTGCTAGGGGAGCAAAAGGAGACTGAGAGCTTGCAAGGACCTTGTTAGGGTCCACTCAGTGATGGACTCGTGATGGTTCATTTACGTTCTTCTTGAAGCACAAAATTAAGGCATCTGAAATGCCAAGGGCTTAGAATGCAATCAAACAGTGTTACTTTATTATTTTGCCCGTAAAGCGGCACACGATCGTGAGAGAGTAAGAAAACGGGAAAGGAAAAAGAAACAGGGAAAGAAGAAGGAGAGGATGGGAATGAGGACTGGTTTACCAGCAGATGAGTTCCAAAGGTGTCCCTCTGGTGTCCAGTCCCTGGTTTGGGATCCTCTGATGGGGAGATCTCAATGACGTCCAGTCAGGAACCATCTTTATACTTCTTCACCTCCCATCGCTCCCATTGTTTCAGGCCAATCTCCACTTTTGTTTCTCAATCCGGGCTTAACTGCGCAGGCTCGAAAAGTCTTCGCCTCTCTTGCCAGCGCTTGTCTGCGCCTGAATGGCCTGCATTCAGAGGTATCTCTCTGGTCCATTGGGTGACCTCAGGACCCTTGGTGAGCTTCTGGGCATGCTCTTTTTGGTTGTCCTTTGTTCGAGGGAGCTGGTGGGGGACAAGGTGTGACTGAGGCTGCAGGTAAGAATCCATCTTCTGGACGGCAGCGATTGTCCCTGGGTCAGAGAGACCCGTCTAACAATCCCTTTTAGGAGGTGGGGGCTAGCTTGGCTGAAGCAGCAGGGAGACTCCACACAGCAGCCATTCTTAGCAGTAGCCTTCCAGACTGGAGACACCTGTGCAACACAATGCTTCTCCTCAGGCCTTTCTCTAAGTCACTGTCAGTCTGTTCTTGGTGGCGATGTTCAGGCAGATACTGGTTTTGGACCGACTCTTACAGACCTGGAGCAGATTCTGAGAGTTGTATCCTTTGTGTATGTGTCCCTGAAATTGTTTTTGGATCTAAAACCTCTCTGGCATTTCAGTCGAACAGTCACATCTTTATTGGACTCCTTGTGAGTGTACAGAATAGAGCAGCGCAGCACAGCACAGCATCGTTGTGCTCAGTAGTTGTGCCTGGAGCATGATGAGCTCTGCCCCAGGCCTGAGGACTCCATCCAGGAAAGCCGCTCTCTGCAGGGCAGGGCCCAGGCCTGTCCAGGAGGTGGGGCAGAGACAGGCACACACACCTACAACATGGCTCAGGCAGGCACCAGAGGTCCCAGGCTGAGCTGAGATACGTCCCCTGGGCCCCTGCAGGAGATGGTCCCCAGAGAGGCCAGTCCCAGCCACTGAGGCTTTTGAGCACCTACAAGACCCTGTAGACATGGATGGCTGGCAGCTTTGGAGACTGGGTCTCGGGCCAGATGGACCTTCTCTCTGATCAGGACTTTTGTCCTCAGATTCTTTGGTTTAGGTATGTTTTTTCCAAAGCAAAGATCTCAGGCATTACTAAAAAGGAGAACAAGGAGAAAAAGAAATCCATGTCACACACCACACACTATCCCATGTGTGTATGAGTTTTGATGCAAATGTCCAAAATGGCAGCAGCTTCCTTGTTGGAGCGATAAAGGACTCAGCAAACATTTCGATTCAATGTGAATCACGCAAAGCCATTTATTACAGAAACGAGCCTCCTTATATATGCAACTATATTCTAATCACACGTCCACGTTCCAAGCATGGATTCGCTAAATGAGTATCATGGGCTGTCCATGTGCTGGAGTCTCACTGATGATATGTCCGATGATTCACGCCACGCCAGGACCCCGGTGATTGAGGAACGCCCCTCTTTCTCACAGCAGATTCTGTTCTTAGCTTCTCGAAGCGGCCTTGAGGTTCCTTTGAGCCTGACTAATTCAGCAACAGATCTTTATCTATCAAAACCCCTCCACACTTTCCCCTTCTTTTCCTGAATTAGTCAGGCGCCTTTAGCCACACGGTGAATCATTTTTGAAATATACTGCAACATAGAACACGTGATTAACAACATAATTACAATTACATATAATGCAGTTAAACTTTACTTAATAAGATCAAACAACTACCTGCCTATTCTTAAAACCTTAATTCTATTATGACAACCTTATTAACACACTATTTTAATAGATTCAAAATAACCAGACAAGTTAATACATATATTCTCTTAAATTCCTAAAAAATCTATAACTGCACAGTTTATAGGGTAACATACTTAATACCATCAGTATATACTAATAATTGAATTAATATCTTAAAAGTTATCTCGACCTATTTAAAAGATCAATAGCTTAACCTTAATATCCCTTCTAAAACTTTATCAGTTGCTGAACTTAGATTACTATGGTAGAGATATCTCATAATTTTACCTTATCTATGCATTGACTATCTAATCATAATATCACCCTTTTGGATCTCCTGCTGATTGTTCAAATTGCCATTCTCCACAGAAGGCACACCACCTGCTTGCTAATAGGCTTCTAGACCACCAGGTCTGCGAGCATCTGTAACACTGAATTAGGATCCATGGTTTACATCTGAAACAGTCCTCACAACTTATCTCCCTCCTGTCCATCTGCATCCGTTGAATCTTTGTTGAATCCACTTCAATCCTCGGCCTGTAATGACACAAACATAACCTTTTCCCCAGGTTATCAATTGATGTGGCCTTTTTAATTGACTAGTGATTTGACCATAACTAATGTAGGTTCTTTCTGATTTAGCATGGTTTTGGGTCATACTTGCAAAGTATTTCATCACATACAATGCTTTTGACAATTGGTTTTGTGGTGCTTCCCCTACTTCCTCCCCCTCCCTTTTTTTTTTTTTTTTAAAAAACAAACAAACAAAAAAAGTTCAGAAGCAGATATGTGTGTTGGATCTTGATTACGTACTCAGAATCACAAATCAAATTTAGAGGTTACTCCTTAAAAAGCTCTAAGTAATTTAAAGCTGTGCCAAGTTCTGCTAATTGGGTTGAACCTTCAATAATTTTTACAGAATGACGCCAATTGTTATCTTCACACCAAATCACTACAGCTTTATGAGACTTCCCAGAACCATCAACAAAAACTTTGCAAGTATGTAGGATCAGACCAAATACAAGTATGGCCTATGACCTGATGTTAAAGACTTGCAGGTTCTGCAGCAATTTACATTTAGGCATGCCAAAAGCTGTGCTGTTAAGAAAACCAGCTAGTGCAATTTATAAAGACATAGATTACAAATAAAAAAAAAATCAGAATTAAATTTCAGAAATGGTACATATATGACAAAAGGATCATGGCCTATTAAGACTTAAATTCTTTCCCTGCATTTTCTTGATCAGAGTGACAATTGGTATATAACAGTCGGTATATCAGTCTGCTAGCAATCTCATCATACTGTCCCACAATAGCCACAGGTTGTTTCTATGTTGTAGCTATAAACAGACAAATCTGTAAGTCCAATCGAATGCAGCCAGCCTGTAAGGTTGTCATAAATTCATTCCTCAAAGTTTCCAACTCCATTTTGGCTGTCATATTTATTGGATATTGTTTTCCCTTACCAGATGGAAGTCCTGTTTCAGATCTATCAGTGTAGTATTTGCTTTATTGAAACATTGCCTGTTAACACTAGTGGAAATACAGCATTTGAAATTTCCTTGGAGATTTCTCACTTGCACAAGCAGATCTGCAGCATCCTAGCAGCTTCTTGTAGGCCATGCAACTAAACAGAATTCTCAGAAAACATTATTTGAGCTTACAATTTACTTAACAAATCTCAACCTAAGAGAGGTATAGGACTTTCTAACAACTATAAGAATTCATGTATTAAAACTTTGTTCCAAATTTGGCATTCCATTGGTCACAAAAAATGGCCTTTCTTTCGTTCTCTCCCATGACCTCAAAAACTAGCATGGTGAATTTACTAAGAAGTCTCTTACAACTAATTACCACAGAATACGTCTATCAACAAATTTTTGGTTTAATTTTCCAGTTTCATTAGAACTATGGGTCTGCTAAGGATGCCTTTAAACTTCACCCTCGGACTGCTCCATTCAGTATTACATCGCTGCAGTGGTGGAGAGAGAGAACCCCCCTTCCCTTTCACTGCTTTAAAAGCGGCAGCCAGGTTTTTCCTTTTTTTTTTTTTTTTTTTTTTTGTTTCTTTCTCTTCTTACTGCAGTTCAGATATAACCAAGGTCACGCAGCTGGCTTATCTCAGTTATAATGAGCTGCACACAGGCCTGGGATGTTTTGGTCTTTTGTTTTCCCATTTCATTCCAGCTATAATACACTTTATATGCAATTTCAAGTAGCTCAGCAATAGTTAAATTCCTTAGCTCCATTTACCTTTTACAATTTAGAGATGTCAAAAAACAGTATAAACCAGTATAATAAACATAAATCCATTATTCTATTTTCCTAAATCTAAATCAGTTAATACTCTAGCAACTTTTAAATACAACCTCTTCTAAATGCACATCTATCATAACATTTTAACAATTTAAATGCTTTTCTAACAATATAAGCAATTACTCTAATGTGTAAGGATGCATCCTAAGGGGGAGCAAGGTGGAATTTTTGCAGTGGAACCGGTTCCCATTTTGTAATTATCTCCCCAAACAAGATTCTTTTGGTACCAAATATGAATATGCAAACTAAAATACTGAGCTCAGATATGAAAACCATATACCAAGTTCAAATATGCAGATGGATCACAGTCACACTAATTTAAGACAATATCTCAATTTTTGCATTGCACCTTTGAACCACTTACTGCTCGGCCAGGTAGCGGTACCGCTGGGTCTCCCTGACAAAATGGGTCAGTGCGCGCAGGACCCCCAGATCGGCACCGAGCTGGACTGGGCAAGGCCCTTTTTGTTTTGTTTTGTTTTGTTTTAGTGTCTCATCTGGTGCGCTACAGCTGTTATTCCAAAACCAGGATTCTTTACATGATGTGCATACAGAAAAACCAAATCCAGCACACCGAGATGAGACACAGCCTGTCACAGAGTTGCGCAAGTCTGAATGCTGGAATAAAGCTAGCATGTTAGAGAGAAAAACAACAGTCACGACACGCAAAATCCCACTATCACATTCACGCAGTAAAGAACTAAATTACTCATGATCTTCTGAATTATCACAAAATGCACATTTTGAGTCAACGGATTGAACAGACTGTGAACTTATCGTACCATATAGCACAGACCTACCAAAATTGCAACATGCTTAAACCGATACTCACAAAGAAAACAGGTTAATAAGGAAAGCATCTTGCAGACTTTAACAAGTTTTCTGTGACCTGTGTGTTATCAGTTAACTCTCTCTCAGCTTGTTGAAGTTCAAAGCACCCCGCCTGTAAAACTGTTTGAAATGATTTAATGATCTCTTGTAGGGATTTATTTTGTCCTGCTCTTCTCGCCCTAAAAACAACATTAATCACAACAATATTCTATTGTCCGGACACTTTTCCCAATCATTTAACTTACACCGCAGCCACCATTAATTACCATATTTTACAAGATCTTCCTTCCTTATAATTCTGAGTGCTTTCCTAAGTTTTAAAACACTTCCCAATACTGATTTTTTAGGAACACAACTGAAAACAATATTCCTGACCCCATCTTGCAAGTAAAAACCTTGAGAAGGGGGGAGAGGGAGGGGGAGGAAGGCACAGGGCTGCTTGCAGCGAGAATGGGAAAAGTGGGAGAAGGTTTTACAGCGCACTTAAAAACAACTAGTAGAACAATTAACTCACATTCCTGACAAGCTGCTAGATTTTCAGAGAAGCAATACACAGGAGCACATAATATGTACTGGAAAACTTGCAAATAACACGTTGATAGCAAACATTAGCATTCTCTACGGCTAATCTCAACACTAGTGCTTCCTTAGCTTCTAAGTTTTCAGCCTGCTTACTGATGGCGTCTTGAAGATGGTCAATAAATTGCATGTAATTCTCATTGGGACCCTGATTAATAGTTGCAAATGATTTGGCACCTCTCTCATAGCTTGATATGCAAGATCTGTTGACTGCCTCAGGATTTCAGAAACTTATCGTGTCTGTAGTTGCGGTGTGTCAATTAGTGTCTCTTCCAGGAGTTGTGGGACACCTGCCCCCCTCGACGAATCCCCATTGTTCTGTCCTAAATGATCTATAGCTGTTACATTTCACACAGTTCTTTTGACAAATTATCTGACTCCAGTTCCTTGGACTGCTTGGTCTCCTTAGGGTCGTGTGATGGTATAGGAGGCCATTCACTCCGTAATTTTCCTCCGCCCGCCCCAGACCGCTGCACCAGTGCCGCCGGCACAACAGGGGATGGAGTGGGGAGGGGGTCAAAAGACACGATCCGGGTAAACTTCACAGTCATTTTTAGATTTGTTATCAGGCTGCAACGCTGGAAAAATTCTGGCAACGGTAGCCCGCTCAGCCTCAAAGTCTTTTAAGGTGGAAATTTTAAGCTTCCATTTAGTCACTAGTGATTTAGTTTCTTTATCATATCCATTGCTGACCCTATTCCATAATTTCTGCCTTTTATCATCCCAAAGTTAACGTTTAAAAGCCTTCTCGTTTTCTCCTGGGTAGCCTTTAATTCTATACCAAATTAATAGTCCACATATGTTACTTTCTTCTTATTTAAGTCCTCTCATAGAGAGAATAGGCAGGAGGAGTTTAACTACGGCTTCTTCCTCAAAGGATTTATTTTGCCCCGTAACTTCACTCTTCCCTCCTCCCGCTCCCAGCCGCTCACCCTTTACGGTGACTTCTTCAACAAAACGCGGAACGTCCGTGCGCTTCCGTCCGGTTCTCAGTCCAGCTGATCCGCCTCCGGCTGGGCCGCTCTAGGCTTTTCCCCATCTTCCGTGGTACACCGTTCAGGGTATCACGTCGGGGTCACCAGATGTAGAGCGAGATAAGGACTAAGCAAAACAAGTCGATTCAATGTGAATCACGCTAAGCCATTTATTACAGAAACAAGTCTTCTTATATACGTAACTATATTCTAATCACGCGTCCACGCTCCAAGCATGGATTCGTTAAATGAGGATGATGGGCTGTCCGTGCGCTGGAGTCTCACTGATGATACGTCCGATGATTCATGCCACGCCAGGACCCTGGTGATTGAGGAACGCCCCTCTTTCTCATAGTAGACTCTGTTCTTGAAGTGGCCTTGAGATACCTTTGAGCCTGACTAATTCAGCAACAGGTCTTAATCTATCAAAACCCATCCACACAAGATGGCATCAATTTTTAATTTTTTTGTTGTTGTTGAGAAACAGCATGAGAAAGGAAAACTATCAGAAATTGCAGCTCTGGAGGTCCAGAGTGGAGCTCAGGATCAAGAAATGTCATTCTGAGCACAGTGATGTGGTCATTCAGGACTCTAGATCAGTCATGACTCTGTGTTTCCAGGAACAGCTGGTGAGGATGGAGAAACAGCAGCACAGGTGGGGACACACTGGGCTGAGAACAAGGTGGGGAAGCGCACGGGGTGTCTGCAGCCTGTGAGGAAACAGCCACAGGCCTGGGACAGTGCAGGATGGACCATGGTGGACATGGCCAAGGGCGCTGGCAAGGCTGGATGTCCCTGCAAGAGCCAAGGTCTTTGTCCCCTTAGCCATGGCTGATGTCCCTGCCAGTGAGGCCTAAGAGGAGACACATGATTGTCATGGCCATGGCACCCATTGCCTCCTTGCACCCCCAGGGAGTGTCACACCATTGACCTGCACTGGGCATCGCACTCCCCACAGCCCCAGAAGGAGCCCTGAGCCACACGTGAGGGACAGGATCTCCCTTCCAGGGACAGGGGCTCAAGGCTTGGCCATTGTCCTTCATCAAACAAACCAAGGGCTTTCTCAGCATCAGAGCTGCTGCACTTTGCCTTTGCCTGATGCAATCACAGCCTCCAATTATCTGCTCTAACGAGTCCCTGGGGAGGCTTTGTCAGTAACAGCCCTCAGTGGGGCCTATTAGTGCTTCAAGGTACTTTGGAGTTTGTTCTGGCTTGGACTTCTTGAGCAGATTCTTCAGCCTGTCCTTGGTATCTGAGGTTCATGGACTCAGCACCAAATACACCATGGGGCTCATTAAAACACAGAAAGCCATAATGAGCAATGTTTCTTTCTGTAGTTTTCTTCAGATCTTCCAGACTTGTAGAACTAACTGGAGAGGTTTCAATGGGACACTTGCTGATGAAGGTTTCAAAGAAGACTTAATGAAGGAGGTTTTTTCTTTCAAGGGTATTTTCTGTCATTTTTCAGTGTATAGAAGAAGTGACAGCAGCATTCTACACTGAACATTGATCCTGAGGGTCTCCTGAAGACATCTGGACAGGCAGGAGAACAGTCCCTTGAGGCTGGACACTGTATGGACAACCTGGCTCCTCACTCCCACCCCCAGTCTGCCGGGTCCCTCATTGGCCACCAGAGATTGCATCACTTTTCCTCCATCAGACTTCTCCACTGAGCTCTGCAGGAGATGCTGCAGCTCCTGTGCACCAGCTCCACCTGCTCTCCTGTGCAAACACTGCACAGTTCAATCAACAGCAAAACACTTTCCTCAGCTGTGTGTGTAAGTGGATCTGGTGAGGTCCAGCATCCACAAGGGACACCCACACAAGAACTGCTTTAGACAGAGAGACAGGAGAGGATAGAAATAAACACAATGTACGTATTGGCTGCCATGTCAATTAGAGCTCTGAAGAATGGGGCAAGTTTGTAACTCCCTGAAGCTCAAAGCAGAAACCAGACAGTTGAGAGGCCACTGAATGACCAAAGAGCAAGTGGAGGAGAAACCTGAGAACACTGGGAAGGGCAAACGTCCAGACAGTGCTGGGAACTCCTGAATGACGAGGGACATGAAATCATAGAGTGTTGATAATAGAAGTACAGTGGAAGAACAATATTTCTTCTCCTTCCCTTATTAAACTTCCCCATTATTCCCTTTTTGGCCTTTTTCTTTTTAATTTTAATATGTTAAAAATACAAGTAAACAAAAATATCCAATCAAACAAACAAACCAACGAAAAAAAGAAACAAAATCCTCACAAAAACAAGGAAAAAAACCCATTAAACTAATTAAACAATAACAACAACCACAAGCAAAAACAAAACAGCAACAAAAACAACAAAACAAACCACAAACAAAACAACAACAATAAAGTGCACGTTTCCTGGCAGACATCAGTCATCAGGTGTCTCACCATAAACACCTAGGGCCATTTTAGGGCCCAGTGTACCTGAGGTGCTGGCCTGGGATTGGCATCTGTCACACAGGACCTGGGGAGACCAGAGCATCTTGCAGTGCAGGTGGAGCCTGGGCAGGAGTTCCCGGGACATCTACACTGGCACCAGGTGTTTGTGTCCCTGGAGCTGAAGACATTTGTGTCCTAAATCCATGCTCAGTTCTGGAAAACCCTTTCTTTTTAAAAAAAAGACACCACACCAAAGAAACAAACAAACAAAAAAAACATGTTGACACCTTCCTCTGCTTTGGATCTTTGTTTTCAGTTCTTCTTATTTCAATTTTCATTCAAATTAACTGACATCTGATGGGCCTGCAGGCATGAAGCCAAGATCACATTGTGTCTTGCACAGCGCCCCATGCCCTCTGAACCTGCCCTGCCCAGGACTCCTCACACGTTGCCCAGAGCGAGTCACACTGAGGTGTTGGCTGGTTCCCTGGCTGAGATGTTGGTTTAGATGGTCACCTACAGCACAGGTGGATCCTGCCCCATCATCACCTGCTCTGCTCCAGTCTGAAACAGAGCCCAACATCACAATGGGATCATGAGAGAACTGAGGTTGAAGGGACCTCAGGAGTCTGCAGTCCAACCCGTCACCAACTGGGTCACACCAAGGTGTTCAAGCCTTGATTCAATCAGAGCTTTAGCAGGACTAGAGAAGTGATCATCCCTTTGTACTGGGCACTGGTGAGGCTGCACTTTGAATCCTGGGGTCAGTTTGAGGCCCCTCATGACAAGGAAGACATTGAGGTGCTGGAGAGAGTTCAGAGGAGGGTAACAAGGCTGGTGAAGGGTCTGGAGCACCAGTCTCACGAGGAGCGGTTGAGGGAGCTGGGGCTGTTCAGCCTTGAGAACAGGAGGCTGAGGAGAGACCTTATTACTCTCTACAGCTGCCTGAAAGGAGGTTTTATCATGGAGGGTGTTGGTCTCTTCTCCCAAGTGACAAGTGATAGGACAAGAGGAAATGGCCTCAAGTTGCACATGGGGAGGTTTAGATTGGATATTAGGAAGAATTGCTTCAGGGAAAGGGTTTTTAAGCAATGGAGCAGAGTGTGCAGTGAGGTTGTGGAGTCGCCATCACTGAAGGTGTTTAAAACACAGATAGATGGGGCTCTTAGGGACATGGTTTAGTGCCAGATTTAGGTTATGGTTGGACTCGATGATCTTAAGGGTCTCTTCCAACCACAATTATTCTATGATTCCATGATAAGTCATGTTTGCTCTTTTCTTTCTCAGAGGACCATGCAGCCTCCCTGAGAGCCAGGACTTTTCTGAGGTGTTTGGCAGACGTCTCACGGTCACACCAGCCAGTTCCACCAGCCCCTGTCTGTCCCTTCCCAGACCAAACCTTTTCTCATTATCCCAACCTTCAGGGCGAGTTTCTGAGACACAGCAAATGCTGTCCAGGTCCTCTGGGCCTGTTCAGAGAGAACAGCTTGCCAACATGGTGATGGCCTCCCTGTGCACCTCAAAGCTTTTCTCTCAGTGCTCCACTTGCACCCAACCTTTCTGGTCCTTGAACTGTACATGAGGGAATTGAGCAGGGATGTGTGGATAGTGTAGAAAAAAGACTTTGTCAAACTGTCTTGTGAGGGCTGTTCTGGGCATCACACAGTTCAGGATGAGGGTGCTGGAGAAAACAGTGGCATTGATAAGAGGTTCAGGAGGAGAAGGCCTTGTGCCTGTCTACACTGGGGTAGAGCAGTGATGCATTCATGGGACGCTCATGTGAACAGGAAGGCGACAAATGGCTCCAGGGGACAAAATGCCTTCCATCCAGTTCTTTACCCATCGCACATACACCATCCAGGCCATGAGCTGCAGCTTCGCCAGGAGATGCTGTGGGACACGGTGTCAAAGGCTTTACTGCAGTCTAAGGACACAACACCCACAGCCCGTGTGGCGCATTCACTCCCCACGACAGACTTTCCTTCATCTGCTCAGCGGTCACTTTGTCACAGAAGGAGATCAGGCTGGTCAAGCAGGACCTGCCTTTCATCAAGCCATGCTGATTGGGCCTGATTGCTTGTCTTGTGTGTGTGACCACACAGTCCTTTCCCAGCCATGTTCCTGCTGTTGGCCAATCCCCTGCAGAGACAGAAGTGATCTCACAGTGCCCCCCACAGCCATTGGCTTCCTACTGGACCATGAGTTCCTGAGACACAAGTGACCACACGACATCATACCCACCATCACCCTCCTTGTGGTCCAGTGTGTGAGCAGAACAAACTGAGCTGCTTTTATCAAATGTATCTGATAGATTTCCTATCAAGTTTTTGAGTGGAGAAACGTTCCTGAGAGGAGCTGCTGTATTTACTCTGAGACATTTTATATCTCCAAGGAAAATATTCATGGAATCCTACAATAAAGTAGGTTGGAAGAGACCCCCAAACACCATATCTGTCCCACTGACCTTTATGGCACCCCAAGGAATGGCTGATGGCATTTCTGCTCACTTGGGTTCATCTCACCACATGCACACAGTGGACATGCACATGATTACCTAGTATTTCATAGAATCAAGGAATCTCCTGAGTTGGAAGGATCCAAAGGATCATGGCGTCCAACTCCTGTCCCTGCACAGGACACCCCACAGGTCATCCCGTGTGTCTGAGGATGTTGTCCAGTCTCTTCTTGAACACTATCAGGTTGGGGCCGTGACACCTCCCTGGGGAGCCTGTTCAGTGTCCAGCACCTCTGGGGGAAGAACCTTTTCCTCATGTCCCACTGACCCTCCCCTGGCACACCCTTCTTCCGTTCCCTTGAGTTCTGTCATTGGTCGTCAGAGAGAAGACATCAGCACCTTTCCCTCCTTCTCCCCTGGTGAGGAAGCTGTAGCCACCATGAGGTCTCCTTTGAGTCTTTTCTTCAGCTCTGATGCTCAGAAACCCCTTGGTTTGCTTTCTGAAGCAGAAAGGAGAAGCCATGAGCTCCAGGCAATGGGAAGGGGGATCCTGTCCCTCACACACGCTCAGGGCTCTTCCTGGGACCGTGGGATGTGGGTGTGCAAGGCCCAGGGAAGGACAACACTGGGACAACAACTTCCAGCTTCCCCATGGGGCTGCAAGGAGGCACCGAGGCCCCAGTGCCATGAGGACAACGTGTCTGCTCCTGGGCCTCAGTGACAGAGACAACTGCCCTGGCCAAGGGGACAGAGACCTGGGTTCTGTGGGTCCCTTCCAGCCTTACAGCACCCTTTGCCATCTCCACCACAGGCTGTTCTACACGGTGCTGCCCCTGCCCCTCTTTCCCTGCAGGCTGCAGACACCCATCTTGCTTCCCCACCTGCTCTCACCCCAGCATTTCTGCACCTTCACTGATATGTCTGCATCCTCACTGGCTGCTCTTTGGCACACAAACCATGGGCTGATCCAGCTCCCTCTGGGTCACCTTTTGCCCCACAGCACTGCCCTTCCAGTGACATTTCTTACTCCTGATATCCAGTCTGCACCTTCCAAATTGCACTTTGTGATATTTTTTTCCCTCTTTTGCTTTTTCCCACTATCAAGGAAAGCTCAGCCACCTCAGAAACTGCCCTTCATGCAGGGAACCCAACCCATTAGTCTTCTTGTGCTTTTTTACCTGACCAGAGAGAAGTCACCTTGCCATGATCTTCTAAATCCCATGAGTGCTGCTGGCCTTTCAGCTTCTCTGACAGACACGATCATGTCCCTGCCCATGTCCCATCATGTTCTCAGGTGGGATGGACATGACAACCCGTCTCCAAGGGCTCTTCCTGGCTAGGGTCTGTGGGCCCTTGGGCAGAGGTTCTTTCCCAGCCATGTCCCTGCTGCTGGGCTGTCACCTCCAGACACAGACCTGACCCCACTATCCCCTTCACAGCCACAGGATTCTGACTGGATTATGAGTGTCTGAGACACAACTGACCTCAAAATACCACACACACCCATCCCCCTCCTTAGCACCCAGGACCTGACCAACACTGAACCATGCTCTACGCAGTCCTACCCCTGCCCCTCTTTCCCACAGGCTGTAGACACCCATCTCACTTCCTCACCTTGTTCAAATTATTCAAATATATTTCCTACTAACAATGAGAGTTAAAAGCACTCCTCACTGGAACTTATGTTAACACAGCACGTATGTCCTCGTTTGCCTTTTTTTTTTTTTTTTCCTATTCTTCCACCTATTCTCTCTCCAGAAACCTCTCCAAGGCAAAAATTCTGTCAAATCACAGAATAACTCAGGTTTGCAGAGAGCCCTTGTCTCACTCGTCTTGCCTCACTCTCCTGCTCAGGGTGAACCAAGTGAGGCTGCTCAAGGCCTCCACCCAGGTTTGTATCATCCTCAAGGCACTTAAAGTGCTGTCTCTTATATCTTGGAAAGGGAGAATAAAGACATTCGACAGTGTTGTCCAGGTGCTGGTCACTGAGGGATGACACCAGTAACTGGCTGCACACAGGACTTTGTACCACCGGTGATATATGTACTGGATTGTTCAGCCAACTTCCCACCCAGCATCCACTTCTTGAGCTCCATCAGCACTACTCTGGCCAGAAGGAGACCATGTCTGAGCCTTGCAAACACCCTGTGCACAACATGCCTTTCTTTCCCCTGTCCATTTGGGTTCAGCAATCCCTTCCTTGTCACTCACATTCCTGAAATGGCTGCAGGAGGCTTGTCCCATCCCCTTCCCAGGGAGGGAGGTAGGGTGGCCAGCCTGTTATTCTCCCCATTCCTATTCCTGCTCTTCCTGAAGATGGGTTTGAGGTCTGCGTTTTCTAAGGACCCAAGAGCCATTCTGGTTTCCTTGACACTTATGAGAGCACAATGTGGAATCACAAGGAAGAGTGACAGAGCAGACTGGAGCACTTGCAATGATCCTTTTCAAGGCAGCTGAGATGAATCTCCCTGATCCAGTGGGATTTGTTTATGGAATCACACACAGAAATATCAGGTTCTATCAGGCATCCATATCTGAGTTGGTCTCAGGACTCCTTGTTCACCCAGGGACTCTCAGAGACAGAGTCTGTCCCTATTACACTCAGAGGCAGGAGTCACAGTGTCCCTCTGGCCTCCTGTTGCCACTCCCAAAGCACGGGAGACACCTCAGCCCTGCTCTGTGTCACCTGCTCTGCACTCATCTGACACGTCCCACGTCACGAGGAATGGACACAGGGAGCTCAGTTCAAGGAAGCACAACCCAGTGCTGCATTCAGGTGATTTCCCATAGGTTGTTCCTCCCAAAATGAAGTGATCTCAAGACCTCGTCTGTCTCACAGTCCTTCACGGAATGGAAAGGAATAGTTGATGGTGTTTGTGCTCACTCAGGTTCACGTCACCTCACGTACATGATGTGCGTGCTCACATCTCATCTGTACAAAGCAAACATAGACTGCTGAACTATTCATTGAGTGTCCATCCATGGAGAGAAAACAGCCTCTGTGGGTGAGAAGCCAGTGCTGGAAATGGTGGTTGTGAGGGGCCAGTCCATGGTGATTGACCTGGGGCTCCTTCCACGGGGTGTCCAGTGCACAGGGGCACAGCCCAGCCCTGCTCTGCTGGTCCTGCAGGTCTCTGGCAGAGGCCTGGCTGTGAGAGGACACTGCTGTGTGCCAGCCCTGCACACACACACTGTTCAGCTGTACTCTGGGGTTTAATCTTTCTTGGACATGTTATTGAGAAAAACTTTGTAAGAAGTTGAAGACTTGAACCTTCCAGCTCTGCCCAGAGAAGACCATCTTTCTGTCTGGAAAGGCTGTTGTGAGGCCATCTCTGTCACAGCAGTGCCCATTGCCTGTCCCTGCCTGCGCTCACAGCACTGACACACAGCAGGACGGTGACCAAGCTGCCAGAGCACTCAGGCCTTGCACCAACACCAGGGATGAGAAGGAGAGTGTGGGAGTGGAACCAGAACAGATCTGGAAGAACAAGCGCTGCTGCTCCCTGGCAGGGCTGCCAGGGTGGACTCTTTTACCCTCCTCCCATGAACACGGGAACCATCCCTGGAGCTCTAAAAATGTGCTTGCAGGAAGGATATAGTGATAAACAAGTCACTAAAGAGCCCTTTATTTTGTTTAGAGACAAGGAGAGCACGGCTCCTCCTTTGCAAAGCCAACAGTTATAAAAGAAAAGCCAATACTGAATTAGAAAGGGGATGACAACATTATCACAATAAGAACACAACCAATAACAACCAAAAATCCAGATGACAGGCTGTACCTGTAATTAGCTACATTAAAATGCCTATGTAGAAGCAGATGGGTGGTTTATTGCTTTACAAAACAATAAGATATGAGTTTCCAGAGGGCATCCTTGAGCTCCTGGTTCCTCATGCTGTAGATGAGGGGGTTCACTGCTGGAGGCACCACCGAGTACAGAACAGACACCACCAGGTCCAGAGATGGGGAGGATACAGAGGGGGGCTTCAGGTAGGCAAACATGGCAGTGCTGAGGAACAGGGAGACCACGGCCAGGTGAGGGAGGCAGGTGGAAAAGGCTTTGTGCCGTCCCTGCTCAGAGGGGATCCTCAGCACGGCCCTCAAGATCTGCACATAGGACACCACAATGAACACAAAACAACAGAGGTCAAAAAATACAGTAACCACAAGAAGTGCATGTTCCCTGAGGTAGGAGTGTGAGCAGGAGAGACTGAGGATCTGGGGGATTTCACAGAAGAACTGGCCCAGGGCATTGCGCTTGCACAGGGGCAGTGAAAATGTATTGGCCATGAGCAATAGAGCATTGAGAAACCCAGTGGCCCAGGCAGCTGCTGCCATGTGGACACAAGCTCTGCTGCCCAGGAGGGTCCCGTAGTGCAGGAGTTTGCAGATGGCAACGTAGCGGTCGTACGACATGACTGTGAGGAGACAATACTCTGCTGCTACAAAGAAGGCAATTGAAAAGATCTGTGTAGCACATCCTGAGTATGAGATGGCCCTGGTGTCCCAGAGGGAGTTGGCCATGGATTTGGGGACAATGGTGGAGATGCAGCCCAGGTCGAGGAGGGCGAGGTTGAGCAGGAAGAAGTACATGGGGGTGTGGAGGTGCTGGTCCCAGGCTATGGTGGTGATGATGAGGCCATTGCCCAGGAGGGCAGCCAGGTAGATGCCCAGGAAGAGCCAGAAATGCAAGAGTTGCAGCTCCCGTGTGTCTGTGAACGGCAGGAGGAGGAACTGGGTGATGGAGCTGCTGTTGGACATTTGCTGCTGATGGTCATGGGAAACCTGTCATAGGAGGAAAAGACAGTGACAAGTTATCAGTGACTTCTCTGAGCAAAATCAAAGCCATTTCTCATACACCCTCCCCTGCTCCACACCCCTTGTCCTTTTCCAGACCTTCCTCCAGCTCGGTGTCTGAGCCCTGGGTGGTGCTGGCTGGAGGTGCCGTGAGAAGCAGGGCCTGTGCCCGCTGGCTGCCGAGGAGTCAGCCCTGCTCTGCAGCAGGGGGAATGGGAACAGGGGACAGAACTGGGGTTCAACATTGACATATGGAGTCTCGACAACTCACCCTTTCCTAAGGTCTCAGCACCCCACAAGTATCCCAAGACAGGCACGGCTAATTTCACAAACCAAACAGCATTTTCAATGACGTAACATCTCTGCGTTTCTGTGTTGTTCCTTAGATAACACTAAGGTAATATTGCACAGGTTTGCATCCTGGTGGGGAGCTCACCACTTGGAAGGAAACCTCAAAGACATAGCAAAATGTCCTAATAATATGATTTGATTGAGGGAGACTCAGCTCATTGCCCAGCCCCACAGACTGCATTGCCCACAGCCCACAGGTCAGAGCAAAGCTGGGACACGTGTGCCCATGGACACACCTGCAGGAAAGGACCCCCAAGATCAGGCTGTGACTCTGCAGCTGAAACTGCCATCCCCAGAGAGCCTGACAGCAAGAACAAGATCCCAACAGCAGTGACCCAGAGCAGGGGAGCAAGAAGGAAAATGCGGTGAGGGTGGGGGTGAGAGAGGCCAGGGCAGAGGCAGCCGGGCACTCAGACAGCGTCACCCTTCTCCAGCTGTGCAGCCACCTCCCAGACACCAACAGTGCCGGGCAGCTGCTCTCAGCCCCTGTGCTCTGCAGAGGAACTGCAGCTCTGGCTGCACAGGAGCTGCTTCATGCCTTGGAGCCCCCGGCCCTGAGGGCAGAGGCTTTGCTGGGTGGGACAGGAGGCCAGGGGGCTGCTCACAGGAGGGATCTGACCTGCAGGGGGTCACAGGGACTTTTCTCTGCTCTCCCTCCCATAACCATTCCGGATTTGGTTTCCTCTCATTTCTGATCATTTCCCTGCTGCCTGGAGATTCTCCCCCTGAGAGGTGTTTCCCTGTCCATGTCTGTTCCTTGTCAGTGCTCACAGACCATCCCACCCTCTGTGCCCTCCCCCTGGCCCTACAGATCCTGCCTGTTCACAGGGCACTGCCTGGGGGCATCTTCCTGTCTGCAGGCTGGAAAACAGGACAGGTCAGACTAAGGCTGACGGGTCCAGCCAAGGTGATGCAGGTGCTGTGCACAGGCAGAGGGGTGGGTAAGGGATGTCATGAGCCTTCTGGCAGATGTACTGATCACTCAGAGTTGCAGTTCAGGAGTCTCAGTGACTTGTTTCAGCATGAGAGCTCATTTTCATTTTATCCTTTCCTGCACCCCCGACCCCTTGGGAGAGGAAACTGAAAAGACAGGCTCAGGAAAGGTCCTTATCTGTCTGCTAATCCTTACATTGATCTTTTCATGGGGCATTCCCTTGGAAAAATGCCAGGGGTGATCTGCAGCTGTGAGCAGTGCTGAACCACACAGCACTCTCTCCACAGCACGACCCTGCCCTACCAGATCTTGCTCCTTCTCCCCACATCTTCTCCCCGCAGTGTTGCTGGGATCTCCCGGGCAGGCTGAGCGCTGACCCTGGCAGGCGGCAGAGTCCCTGCCCAGCACAGCACTGGGGTGCAGGTACCCTGCTCTGCAGGACAGCCCTGGGCACCCCTGCCTGTGCAAACAGCTTCACACACCTGGAGTCATCCTCAGCAGGAGGCAGCTGCCATGTGTTATTGCTCTGATGGTTTAATCTCTGCTCTGCTGCAGGTCCTCCTTAACTATAGAAGAAAGTCTCTAATATTTTTACTTACGTATCTTATTGAATGTACCACCATTAGGAAATTCCACCATAATCTACAAATGCAATAACGTGCAGCAACAGACTTAATGTTTGTGAAGATTTCTCTCCTCACAGCAATCCTCCCCCCACATTTCCTTTCCCCTCTCTGTGCCTGTCTCCTGTGCCCTCGGTGCTGCAGGCAGAGCCCTCAGCCCTGCTGCGTGTGCAGAGGAGCTGCTCCTGGGCAGAGCTGTCTCTCTGCAGCGCTGCCGCTGCCATGAGCTCCCTGTGTCCCAGGAGCCCAGCCCAGCTCAGCAGCACAGGAGCAGCCCATGATGTCCCTTTCTCTGTCCTCTCTGGGCTCCTCCAGGTGTCCCTGGGGCTCCAGGGGCACATCCTTTCAAACAACCTGAAGTAATCAGTGATGTTGATTCTCTTTCCTCTGCAGAGACACTTCTCACCAGCATTGTATTCTTCATACTAAAAATTAAATTGCTATGAGAATCATTTTTTCTTGTCCCATCATTAGACAGGACACCAGGAATGTTACAGCAAAGGATTCTATTTCTCCAAGCTGGGGGAGGAATATCTTCAGTTGAATGAGTTCAGGCATTCTATTCTGGTTCTATACTCTTAGGTCTAGAGAGATATTAATCAGTCTTTGGACATGTCATGTCTGTGCTCTGCAGCAAAGCCTTTGCACACATGGGCTCTTGGACACTTGGTACCAGGTTTCTCGTGGCAGGTCAGAGATGGGCTGGTGCCACAGCTGGGGTGGTTCAGCCCAGATGTGAGGCCATGTCCTCAGCCAGGGACCTGACTGAGGGATCTGGAGCTGTCAGTGCTGCAGACAGAGCTGTGACACGGATGGAATGAACTGCCAGGCAGGGTGGCAGGAGTGAGTTCATCTGGTCTGCAAGGACAGCAGCCTCCAAGCACAGCAACAGTCCAGATCAGAACTCAGTCTAGACCTGTAAGGCAATTCAAGGCCCCATAATGAGCTGTTACTTCTGCAGGAACAGTTAAAGGACAAACAAAGACACTTTGTAGCTACTGATGAATTTAATAAGAGAAAGAGGTGAGAATCCCTGCACCTCGGGAGGTGTCTTGACCAACCTCCTACTCACAGCAGGGTCCGACCAGATTGCTCAGGGCTTTATCCAAACACATCTTGGTCTCTTCCTCGGACAGAGTGGGTGCGCACTCCTGGGAAACAGCTTCCAGTGCTGGACTGTCCTCAAGACTGGAAAGTTTCTCCCTTTCTACAGCACCTTTCCAAAGACAACCATCCAGATGGCTTTTTACCCATCTACTTACACACTGACACAGACCATAATATCCCACGTTGAACACGATAATATTACAGAGGGTGACACTGAATGCCTTGCTGACTTCCAGGTAACAGACCGCCACTGCTCTGCCCACATCCACAACCCTGTCCTTTCCTCACAGAAAGCAAAGAGGATGGACAGGCACAACCTGCCCTGGGCAAACCCCGTCACCTTCTCTTCCAAACACCCAGAAATGGGGTCCAAGTGGACATGCTCTGGGGCACAGCCCTTAGTTCCCCTGCTCACCCCTGGGCCATTTTGAAAAGTGCACACACTGTGTGAGAGCTGCCAGTGGTCAGGGAGTCCCCCCAGTCTCCATGAGCTTTCCAAGATGGTGGAGAGTGGCCTCACTGTGACATGGTCCTGCTGTCCCAGCTCCTGGGATGCTGCCCCTGCTGTCCCATAGACTGGAGAGGATTGTGTTAGTTCCAGTGACCCTGACTTGATCCCCATCCACTGCTGCTTGTTCTGCAGATTCCTGTCTCAAATCACAGAGGCCTGGGACACATGGCTGGTGAAGAGTGAGGACAAGAGGACACAGAGATTCTCACCTCTTATTAAATTCATCAGTGTCCACACAGTGTCATTGTTTCTCCTTTAACTGTTCCTGCAGTAGTAACAGCTCATTTTGGGGCCTTGAATTTCCTTAGAGGTCTGGACCGAGTTCTGATCTGGACTGTTGCTGTGCTTGGAGGCTGCTGTCCTTGCAGACCAGATGAACTCACTTCTGCCACCCTGCCTCGCAGTTCATTCCATCCGTGTCACAGCTCTGTCTGCAGCACTGACAGCTCCAGCTCCCCAGTCAGGTCCCTGGCTGAGGACATGGCCTCACATCTGGGCTGAGCCACCCCAGCTGTGGCACCAGCCCAGCTCTGACCTGCCACAAGAAACCTGGTACCAAGTGTCCAAGAGCCCATGTGTGCAAAGGCTTTGAATCAGAGCACAGACATGACATGGCCAAAGATTGATGAATGTCTCTCTAGACCTAGGAGTATAAAACCAGGACAGATATCTTCATTCAACTGAAGATATTCCTCCCCTAGCCTGGAGAAATTAGACCCTTTGTTGTAACATTCCTGGTGTCCTGTCTAATGATGGGACAAGAAAGATGATTCTCATACCAGTATATTTTTTAAAATGAAAAATACAATGCTGTTGAGAAGTGTCTCTGAAGAGGAGAGAGAATCAACATCACTGATTACTTCAACTTCAAAGTTGTGCCCCTGGAGCCCCAGGGACACCTGGAGGAGCCCAGAGGGGACAGGGAAAGGACATCATGGGCTGCTCCTGTGCTGCTGAGCTGGGCTGGGCTCCTGGGACACAGGGAGCTCATGGCAGCGGCAGCGCTGCAGAGAGACAGCTCTGCCCAGGAGCAGCTCCTCTGCACACGCAGCAGGGCTGAGGGCTCTGCCTGCAGCATCGAGGGCACAGGAGCCAGGCACAGAGAGGGGAAAGGCAGTCTGGGCTGGGAGGATGCTGAGAGTTCACTGGAAATGAAATCCTCTCCGATATGAAGCCTGTGGCTGCAGGGCATTGCATCTGCAAATCTTGGTAGGATCTCAGAAAGCTGTCACATTGCAGAGCCTGCGAGAGATGTAAGTACAGCTCTCAGAGGTTCTCTGCTCAGAGGGGAGGATGTGCTGCAGAGCAGGGGTTGCCTTCTACACTGTCAGTGACAAGACGTGAATGCTGCGTTCTCCCCAGGGTGGCTGTGAGGTGTAAATGTCAATGTGCAGGCAGGGGTGCCCAGGGCTGTCCTGCAGAGCAGGGTCCCTGCACCCCAGGGCTGTGCCGCACAGGGACTCTGCCGCCTGCCAGGGTCAGCGCTCAGCCTGCCTGGGAGAGCCCAGCAACACTGAGCCCGAAGTGTCCTTGGCTGGGAGGGCAGAGCTGAGATCCTGTTCATGTACAATGAGAGCGGTCAGTGGTTTGCCGATCAGCCCTTGGAAACCGTACTGCTCTGCTCTCAGCGGTGTCCAGTTTCTGCTCAGGGGAACATCTGGGGCTGATCATCCTCCAGCTCAAAGAGGTGCTGGCACAGGGCAGCTGAGACCAGGACTGATGGACAGACCAGCTGTCCCCACTCTGCACTAAGGGACAGTCCCTTTGTCTGTCAGCACCCCCAAAGTTTCACTTGCAGTAAAAGGCATTGTTAAGGCATTTTTGCCTTAACAAACAAACAAACAAAACCTTCTCAGCCATGGTGGGACAGTTAGAATAAAATAAACAGAACAAGATCTCTACAGCTCTGCTTTGCCATTAAGTGAAATGGGAGAGACTGTGCTCAAATGGACTTGGATATCACGAGTTGATAGAATCTGAGACCACCCCATTTCTCTATTTTCCTGTTGCTGTAGGGCAGGACTGAATTCAGTATAGTCCACAACAAAGATGCCTCTTGCCAATGACACCGCCAGCCAGCACCAACCACAGCTCGTGAAAGGGACCTGAACAGGGTAAGTCAGTCTAGGGAATTTCCATGACAACTGGAACACATTTTACTCAGAGAACTCTGCCCTAATTTCTCACAGCCTTTTCCTCATTGGACAGGTCCCCATGACCAGAAACACCAAATGTCTAACAGCAGCTCCATCACCCAGTTCCTCCTCCTGCCGTTCACAGACACACGGGAGCTGCAGCTCTTGCACTTCTGGCTCTTCCTGGGCATCTACCTGGCTGCCCTCCTGGGCAACGGCCTCATCATCACCACCATAGCCTGGGACCAGCACCTCCACACCCCCATGTACTTCTTCCTGCTCAACCTCGCCCTCCTCGACCTGGGCTGCATCTCCACCACTGTCCCCAAATCCATGGCCAACTCTCTGTGGGATTCCAGGGTCATTTCCTACACAGGATGTGCTGCCCAGGTCTTCTTTGTATTTTTCTTGTTTGGTGCAGAGTTTTTTCTTCTCACAGTCATGTCCTACGACCGCTACGTTGCCATCTGCAAACCCCTGCACTACAGGACCCTCCTGGGCAGCAGAGCTTGTGTCCACATGGCAGCAGCTGCCTGGGCCACTGGGTTTCTCAATGCTCTGCTGCACACAAGCAATGCATTTTCACTACCACTTTGCCAAGGTAATACCGTTGAACAGTTCTTCTGTGAAGTTTCCCAGATCCTCAAGCTCTCCTGCTCAGATGCCTATCTCAGGGAATTTAAACTTCTTGTTTTCAGTACTTTTGTCTTTTTCTAAGTGTTTTGTGTTCATTGTGGTGTCCTATGTGCAGATCTTGAGGGCCGTGCTGAGGTTCCCCTCTGAGCAGGGATGGCACAAAGCCTTTTCCACCTGCCTCCCTCACCTGGCCGTGGTCTCCCTGTTCATCAGCACTGGCATGTTTGCCTACCTGAAGCCCCCCTCCATCTCCTCCCCATCCCTGGACCTGGTGGTGTCTGTTCTGTGTTCGGTGGTGCCTCCAGCAGTGAACCTCGTCATCTACAGCATGAGGAACCAGGAGCTTAAGGATGCCCTGTGGAAACTCATATCCCTTTGTTTTCAGAAGCAATAAACTGGCCATCTTCTTCTATACAGGAGTTTTAATGTAGCTAATTACAAGCCCAGCCTGTCAACTTGATTTTCTGGTGTTGTTGGTTGTTTTCTTATTGTGATAATGTTGTCAACCTCTTTCTAATTCACTGCTGGCTTTTCTTTTATAACTGTTGGCTGCTTAAATGAGCACCAGTGCTCTCCTAAGCTCTAAAAAGAATAAAGGGCTCTTTAGTGACTTGTTTTTCACTATATACCTCCTGCAAAGGCTTTTTGGAGCTGCAGGGACAGTTCCTGTGCGTGGGTGGAGGGGAAAACAGCTTTGGCATGGCAGCCCTGCCAGGGAGCAGCAGCGCTTGTTCTTCCAGAGCTGTTCTGGTTCCATTCCACACTCTCCTTCTCATCCCTGGTGTTGGGGCAAGGCCTGAGTGCTCTGGCAGTTTGGTCACTGTCCTGCTGTGTGTCAGTGCTGTGGGCGCAGGCAGAGACAGGCAATGGGCACTGCTGTGACAGTGCTGGCCTCACAACAGCCTTTCCAGAGTGAAAGGTGATCTCCTATAGGCAGGGCCTGAAGTTTTAAGTCTTCTTAAAAAGATTCTCTCAAGAACATGTCCAAGAAAGTGACCCACAGATGAAACATCAGTGTGCAGCTGAACAGTGTGTGTGTGCAGGGCTGGCACACAGCAGTGTCCTCTCACAGCCAGGCTCCTGCCAGAGACCTGCAGGACCAGCAGAGCAGGGGCTGGGCTGTACCCAGGTTTACTGGACACCCTGGGCAAGTTGCACCAAGGGCATCAACATGGACTGGCCCCTCACAACCACCATTTCCAGCCCTGGCCTCAAACACCAGCTCAGAGCTCTTTGTCCCTCCACAGACAGACACTGAAAGAGTAGTCCAGTAGACCATGTTTGCATTGTAGTGATGAGATATAAGCATGCACATCGTGTACATGAGGTGACATGAACCTGAGTGAGCACAAACACCATCAGCTATTCCCTGGGGCTTGTGGGACAGACAGTTTATTAAGGTCACACCATTTTGGGACTAATATCCCATAGGAAACTACCGGAATGCAGCACTGGGATGTGCTTCCTTGAACCAATGTCCGTTGCTAATGATGAGGGACATCAAAGATGAGTGCAGAACATGGTAACACACCACGAGGCTGAGGTGCCTCCCATCCTTTGGGAAGAGGAAGAGAAGGCCAGAGAGACACCGTGATTCCTGCCTCTATGTGTAAAAGGGAAACTGTCTGTCCCTGAATATCTAAATGTGTTTTAAGAGTCCATGAGGCCAGCTCAGATGTGGACACCTGACAGAACCCTGATATTTCTGTGTGTGACTCCAGGGACAAACCCCAGCGGCACAGTGAGATTCATCTCAGCTCCCTTAGACAACTCATTGCAAATGTCCCTGTTTGCTCCATCACCTTTGCCAACTCCATCACATGCTGTTCTACACAGTCCTACACCTGCCCTTCTTTCCCTGTGGGAAATTCTGGATTGTGGTCTCAGAAGTGCCAGAGCAATCAGAGAGGTTCAGAGGTCCCTCAGAAAGGCAGACGTCAAACCCATCTTGAGGAATGGCAGGAAAGAGAACTGGGAGAATGACAGGATGCTCAGCCTACGTCTGTCCCTGGGAAGGTGACGGGCCACATTCTCCTGCAGGCATCTCCAGGCAGCAGAAGGACAAGGAAGGAATTGTTGAACCCAAATGGGCAGGGGAAAGAAAGGCATGTTGAGGGCATGGAGTTTTGCAAGGCTCCAGACATGGTCTCCTGTGGTGCCTTAGAGCAGCTTGGTGAGATCTGGGATGCAGATGTGGATGTTGTGATGGGTGGGGAGTTGGCAGCGTGACCAAACCCAAACATCATCAGTGGTACAAAGTCCTGTGTTCAGTCAGTTTCTAGTGGCATCCCTCAGTGATGAGTACTTGGGCCAACACTACCTAACGGCTTTATTCTGCATCTTCATTATGGCATGGAGCACATTTTCAGCTCCTTTGTGGATGATGCAAAGCTCAGCAGAGGCCTAGAACAACCTCACCAGGTGCACCCTGCCTTGAGCAGGAGAGTGAGATAAGATGATGTTCAGGGCTCTCTGCAAACCTGAGTTATTCTATGGTTCCGTTATTCTATGCAAAGGGTCAGTGGGACATGAGGAAAAGGTTCTTCCCCCAGGGGTGCTGGACACTGAACAGGCTCCCCAGGGAGGTGTCACGGCCCAACCTGACAGTGTTCAAGAAGAGACTGGACAACGTCCTCAGACGCATGGGGTGACCTGTGGGGTGTCCTGTGCAGGGACAGGAGTTGGACTCCATGATCCTGGTGGGTCCTTCCAACTCAGGACATTCTATGATTCTATGAAATACTAGGTGAAAAGTCCGTGTTCTCGTTGTCCAGATGAGATGTAAACCCACACATCATGTGCATGTCCAGTGTGTCCATGTGGTGAGATGAACCCAAGTGAGCAGAAATGCCATCAGCTGTTCCTTGGGGTACCATAAATCTCAGTGGGACAGAGATGGTGTTCAGGCATCTCTTCCAACCTGTGTTATTGTAGTATTCTGTGAATCTTTTCCTTGGAGATATAAAATGTCCCAGAGTAAATAGAGCAGCTCCTCTCAGGAACGTTTCTCCACTCAAACCTTGATAGGGAATCTATCAGATACATTTGATGAAAGCAGCTCAGTTTGATCTGCTCACGCTCTGGACCACAAGGAGGGTGATGGTGGGTACGATGTCGTGTGGTCACTTGTGTCTCAGGAACTCATTGTCCAGTAGGAACCAATGGGTGTGGAGGGCACTGTGAGGTCACTTCTGCCTCTGCAGGGGATTGGCCAACAGCAGGAACATGGCTGGGAAAGGACTGTGAGGTCACACACACAGACGAGCAATGGGGCCCAATCAGCATGGCTTGATGAAAGGCAGGTCCTGCTTGACCAGCCTGATCTCCTTCTGTGACAAGGTGACCGGCTGAGCAGATGAGGGAAAGTCTGTCGTGGGGAGTGAATCCGCCACACGGGCTGTGGGTGTTGTGTCCTTAGACTGCAGTGAAGCCTTTGTCACCGTGTCCCACAGCATCTCCTGGAGAAGCTGCAGCTTGTGGCCTGGATGGTGTATGTGCGATGGAGGGCTGGACCAAAAGAATTGTGGTGAACAGATCCAAATCCAGTTGGCGTCCAGTCACAAGTGGTGTTCCCAGGGCTCAGTATTTGACTCAGTTCTATTTAAGCTTTATCAATGATGTGGATGAGGGGATCGAGTGCACCCTCATTAAATTTGCAGATGACACCAGGCTAGGTGGGAGTGTTGATCTGCTGGAGGGTGGGAAGGCCATGCAGAGGGATCTGGATCCGCTGGATCATTGGGCTGAGGCCATTTGTATGAGGTTTGACCAGACCAAGTGTCGGGTCCTGCACTTGGGTCACGACAACTCCAGGCTCAGGGAAGAGTGGCTGGAAAATGGCCTGGTGGAAAGGGATCAGGGGGTGTTGATAAACAGCAGCTGAACATGAGCCTGTGTGTGCCCAGGTGGCCAAAAGGGCCACCAGCATCCTGGCTTGTATCAGGAATGGTGTGGCCAGCAGAAGTAGCGTGATTGTGCCACTGTTCTCAGCGCTGATGAGGTCGCATCTTGAATCCTGTGTTCACGTTTGTGGTTCCTCATCATAAGAAGGACGTTGAGGCACTAGAGACCGTGCAGAGGAGGTGACAAAGCTGCTCAGTGCCTGGAGCACAAGTGTGATGAGGAGCAGCTGAGGGAACAGGCGATGATGGGGCAGGATCCACCTGTGCTGTAGGTGACCATCTAAACCAACATCTCAGCCAGGGAACCAGCAAACACATCAGTGTGACTCGCTCTGGGCAACGTGTGAGGAGTCCTGGGCAGGGAAGGTTCAGAGGGCATGGGGCGCTGTGCAAGACACAACATGATCTTGGCTTCATGCTTGTAGGGCCATCTGGTGGCAGTTAATGAAAGAGTTTTCCAGAACTTGGGATGGGTTTAGGACACAAATGTCTTCAGCTCCAGGGACACAAACACCTGGTGCCAGTGTAGATGCCCCGGGAACCCCTGCCCAGGCTCCACCTGCACTGCAAGGTGCTCTGGTCTCCCCAGGTTCTGTGTGAGAGATGCCAATCCCAGGCCTGCACCTCAGGTACACTGGGGCCCTAAAATGGCCCTGGCTGTTTATGATGAGACACCTGATGACTGATGTCTGCCTGGAAATCTCCACTTTTTTGCTGTTGTTTTTTCATTTTGGGATTTTTGTTTGGTTGGTTCGTTGGTCGGTTTGGGTTTTGGTTTTGGTTGTTGTTCTTGGTTGATTGGTTTGGTTTTTGTTTTGCTTTGGTTTTGTGGGTGTTCTTGTTTATTTTGTTTGGTTTGTTATATTCTTTGATTGGAGATTTTTGTTTAGTTGTTTTTTCAACATATTAAAATTTAAAATAAAAAAGCCAAACAGGGAATTATGGGGAAGTTTAGCAAGGGAAGGAGAAGAAATATTGGTCTTCCCCTGTACTTCTATTACCAACACTCTAGTATTTCATCTCCCTCGTCATTCAGGAGTTCCCACCTCTCCTGATTAAGTGTCCCTGTCCAAGGACAACTTTCCAGCACTGTCTGGACGTTTGCCCTTCCCAGTGTTCTCAGGTTTCTCCTCCACTTGCTCTTTGGTCATTCAGTGGCCTCTCAACTGTCTGGTTTCTGCTTTGAGCTTCAGGGAGTTACAAACTTGCCCCGTTCTTCAGGGCTCTAATTGACATGGCAGCCAACACGTTCATTGTGTTTATTTCTATCCTCTCCTGTCTCTCTGTCTAAAGCAGTTCTTGTGTGGGTGTCCCTTGTGGATGCTGGACCTCACCAGATCCACTTACACACACAGCTGAGGAAAGTGTTTTGCTGTTGATTGAACTGTGCAGTGTTTGCACAGGAGAGCAGGTGGAGCTGGTGCACAGGAGCTGCAGCATCTCCTGCAGAGCTCAGTGGAGAAGTCTGATGGAGGAAAAGTGATGCAATCTCTGGTGGCCAATGAGGGAACCGGCAGACTGGGGGTGGGGGTGAGGAGCCAGGTTGTCCATACAGTGTCCAGCCTCAAGGACTGTTCTCCTGCCTGTCCAGATGTCTTCAGGAGACCCTCAGGATCAATGTCCAGTGTAGAATGCTGCTGTCACTTCTTCCATACACTGGAAAATGACAGAAAATACCCTTGAAAGAAAAAACCTCCTTTATGAAATCTTCTTTGAAACCTTCATCAGCAAGTATCCCATTGAAACCTCTCCAGTTAGTTCTATAAGTCTGGAAGGTTTAAAGAAAATTACAGAAAGAAACATCGTTCATTAGGTCTTTCTGTGTTTTAATGAGCCCCATGGCATATTTGGTGCTGAGTCCATGAATCTCAAATACCAAGCACAGACTGAAGAATCTGCTCAAGAAGTCAAAGCCAAAAGCAAACTCCAAAGTGCCTTGGAGAATTAATAGGCCCCACTGAGGGCTGTTACTGACAAAGCCTCCCCAGGGACTCCTTAGAGCAGATAATTGGAGGCAGTGATTGCATCAGGCAAAGGCAAAGTGCAGCAGCTCTGATGCTGAGAAAGCCCTTGGCTTGTCTGATGAAGGACAATGGCCAAGCCTTGACCCCCTGCCCCTGGAAGGGAGATCCTGTCCCTCATGGGTGGCTCAGGGCTCTTCCTGGGGCTGTGGGGAGTGCGATGCCCAGTGCAGGACAATGGTGTGACACTCCCTGGGGGTGCAAGGAGGCAATGGTGTGCCATGGTCATGACAACCATGTGTCTCCTCTTAGGCCTCACTGGCAGGGACATCAGCCAGAGCCAAGGGGACAAAGACCTTGGTTCTTTCAGGGACATCCAGTGTCACCCTTGGCCATGTCCACCATGGTCCATCCTGCACTGTCCCAGGCCTGTGGCTGTTTCCCCACAGGCTGCAGACACCCCATGCGCTTCCCCACCTTGTTCTCTGCCCAATGTGTCCCCACCTGTGCTGCTGTCTCTCCATCCTCACCAGCTGTTCTGGAAACACAGAGTCACGGCTGATCCAGAGTCCCTCTGAATGTCCACAGCACTGTGCTCAGAATGACATTTCTTGATCCTGAGCTCCACTCTGGACCTCCAGAGCTGCAGTGAGAAAGGTTTTCCTTTCTCATGCTGTTTCCCTCCTCCCATCATCTTGGAAAGCGATTTTCAGGATTTCTGGAGCTACTACTGCCCTTTCTTGTCATGGTTTCACCACAACCACCAACTAAGACCATGAGAGCTGCTCACATCCTGCCCCCAGTCCCCAAGTGGGATAAGGGAGAGAACTGAAAGGGAAGGGAGAAACTTGTGGGTTTATTAAAAAAAAAAAAAAAAAAAAAAAGACAATAGAAATAATAAAAGAAACACACTACTACTAATAATATCCTTATGCTATTTCTATTTACATAAAGTAAAATATGTGGTACTCAGTGCAATCCCCCACATAACTCCAGTTGTGCTGAACAGGCAGCCCAAAAGAGGAGAGCACCCTGGTCCTGAACAGCTGATTCCAGCAAGAGAAAGTACAAGTGCAAAAGGCAGAGAGGCCCAAGGGCCAACTGCAAAACAGCAAAATGTCATAAAACTGAACGAACACTGAACTCCTAGTGGAATGGAACTTCCGAACAGAACTAACAGAGGATCCAGAAAACGCGAACGAACTAGCTGGAAAAGGCGTCTCCAGCTTTATATCAAACATGACACTCATGGTGGAGAAGAGCTTGTTGATTGACCTGGATGACTCCACCACTCCCCTGGGCAGCCTGTTCCAGTGTCCCACAATCCACAATCAAACCTGTGCTCCAGACCCTTCCTCAGCTCCATTCCCTTCTCTGAACTCACTCCAGGGCCTCAATTGTGATGGGTCCAAAACTGACCCCAGGATTTGAGGCGCAGCCCCAGCACAACCATGGCCCTGGTCCTGCTGGACACTCTATTCCTGATACAAGTCAGGATGCTGGTGGCAGTTTTGGCCACCTGGGCACACGTTGGCTCATGTTCAATTGCTGTCACCAACACCCCCAGGTCTCTTTCCACTGGGCAGCTTCCCAGCCGCTCTTCCCCAAGCCTGTAGCGTTCATGGGGTTGTTATGACTCAAGTGCAGGACCCGGCACTTGGCCTAGTTGTACCTCAGACAATTGGCCTTAGCCCAGGTTTGTCAAACTCATTTTCATCAGCCCAGACGTGTGGCTGCAGGTCATGACTATGGCCACCAAACCATGGTTGGAAGTCACCACCATTGCCACCAACCACCCATGGCTATGAGATGCCACCATGACTACCAGCACCAGATGTGCAGGTCATCACCATGGCCACCAGGTCATGGTTACGAGTCAACACCATGGCCACCAACCACCCACAGCCATGAGATGCCACCATGGCCACCAGTCATGTGCTTGCAGGTTGTCATCATGGCCACCAACCACCCATGGCCATGAGATGCCACCATGGCCACCAGCCATGTACTTGCAGGTGACAACCATGGTCACCAGGCATGTGCTTTCAGGTTGTCACCACGGCCACCAACCACCCACGGCCATGAAATGCCACCATGGCCACCAGCCATGTGCTTGCAGGTGACCACCATGGCTACCAGCCATGTGCTTTCAGGTTGTCACCATGGCCACCAGTCACCCATGGCCATGAGATGCCACCATGACCACCAACCACCCACAGCCATGAGATGCCACCATGGCCACCAGCCACGTGCTTGCAGGTCACCACCATGGCCACCAGCCACCAATGGTCATAAGTTGCCAGCAATGCTCATGAGTTGCCACCATGGCCACTAGCACCAGACGTATGGCTGCAGGTCATGACCATGGCCACCAGAACTGCCCAAGTAGGAGTAGTGACATTTATACAGTCCTAAAATTACATTCGGTCCTTTGAAGGCAACCGTGAGGCTGATGTGGCCCCCAGTGAAATGAGTTTGATAGCCCTGCTTTAGCCCATCCATCCAGCTGGTCCAGATCCCTCTGTATGGCCATCCCACCCTCCAGCACATCAACACTCCCACCCAACTTGATGTCATCTGCAAACTAAGTGTGCACTCGATCACCTCACCCAGATCATTGATAAAGAGACTAAACAGAACTGGCCCCAGTACTGAACCCTGGGGACACCACTCGTGAGCGGCCACCAGCTGGATCTGACTCCTTTCACTACAACTCTTCAGGCCCAGCCCTCCAGCCAGTTCTTTACCCAGCAGGAGTACACCTGGTCAAGCCATGAGCAGCCAATATTTTTGTTTTATTATTTTGTTTCATTTTATTTATGAATAAATATGGTATTTAAAATGTGTATATACCTCTCTATATATGTATATTTGTATACATTTTATATAGATATGTATAAAACCAGAGAAATTAAATATACATAACCATTATATTGTACATATAAAATGGGTAACACCTTCTCCAATAAGACATAATGGAATGAAGAAATAGATTTTAATGAGAGTAGAAAGAAAAGTACAAGGATGGGTCCACATTCCCCACTTCATCAGGTGCAGAAGCACCCACAGATGTGTGGGGTGGAGGAACTTCCAGAAGGTGGGAAGCACACAGGCAAGTTGGATCATGCTCAAGGGCCAAGATCCCCCAAGGGGGCCACCAAGGGACCCTCAGTGCAAATCCTTTAACATACAAAGAAAAGCTGAGTCCTGTGAGCTGGACTGGAAGGTCCCCACATCCAAGCCCAGCCCAGCAGGATGGGACTTGCAGGACCACTGGGTCAGACTCTGAGCTCCTCTCGGTGCTGCAAGACACAGGGAAACTGTCTGTGAACATGGGAAACCAGGAGAAAACGCCAGCTTCAGAAAAACATGTGCATGGGGACAGTATGGAAAAGACCCAAAGGGGATCTCAAAATAGACCACGTGAAGCAGAGGAACTTGTCAATGAACTGATGGCCCACAAGCTGAATTTTGAGGTGCCAGAGGAAGGGTGGTGGGGAACTGCCTTTCCCCATGGTTGTAGGGGATCTTACAGCTGCTTGTAAGGGCACTGTGGGGTGCAGGCTGGTGATAAATAGGTTTCCTTGTCCTTAGGATCTCAAAGGGGATCTCAAAATAGACCACGTGAAGCAGAGGAACTCGCCAATGAACCCTGAACCACAAATTAGATGTTAAGGTGCCAAACAGAGGCACCCTCCTGGTTGTGGGGGTCTCCCAGCCACTTGTAGGGCCAATGGGTGGTGCAGGCTGGTGATAAACAGGTTTTGTTGTGTGATAACCTTGAAGCGCTCCCCCCATCCTTAGCAGAACAAAGATCTTGTTATGCCTTGAACGTCTGGGTTTTGTTGCTTTGGGAGGAAGAGATAGATGACACCTCGTCTTTCCCAAAGTTTTATGACCATGGAGGCAGAAGATAAGGACAATTAACAGTGTTGATGTGAAAGGCCTCATGGCCTAATGGGGATGATAGAGATGAACCATCTGTCTGACAACCAACTACCAGAAGAAACCACAAACCATCCATAGAGACCCATGGAGACCATAGAGACCCATAGAGAACCATGGAGACCATAGAGACCATAGAGACCCATATGGACCGTAGAGACCCATAGAGACCATAGAGACCCATAGGGACCCATAGATTCCCATGGAGACTATAGGGACCCATAGGGACCCATAGGGACCCATAGAGACCCATGGAGACTCATAGGGACCCATAGAGACCATAGAGACCCGTGGAGACCATAGAGACCCATAGGGACCCATAGAGACCATAGAGACCCATAGACACCCATAGACACCCATAGAGACCATAGAGACCCATAGAGTCCATAGAGACCATAGAGACCTATAGAGACCCATAGACACCAATAGAGACCCATAGAGACCCATAGGGACCCATAGGGACCACAGAGACCCATAGGGACCCATAGATACCCAGAGACACCCATAGAGACACGTAGAGACCATAGAAACCCATGAAGACCCATAGAGACCCATAGAGACCATAGAGACCCACGGAGACCATAGAGACCATAGAGACCCATAGGGACCATAGAGACCATAGAGACCCATAGAGTCATCCTGGGACCAATGTACCCGCGGGATGGTGATATCTGTGATCTCTCTCTCCCCCTTTCTCTTTCTGATATCTTAGTTTTCCTCTTCTCTCTCTCTCTTCCTTCTTCCCTCTTCAACTGACGTTGTAGCAGCTGCTGAGCAGCACTGGCACAGCCTCAAGGCCTTCGCTGTTTCTCACGCTGCCCTAACAGTGTGGAGGCTGGAGGTGACAAGAGGCTGGAGGGGACGAAGCCAGGAGAGCTGACCCCAACTGACCAAAGGGATATTCCACACTATATGACGTCATGATCAGCAATAAAACTGAGGAGGCAGGTGTGTTCTTCAAAACATCCTTTCCTCAGAGACAGGCTGGGCATATGTATCTCCTGCTGTCAGTAACTATTTCTCCACTTATTAAATTGTCTTTATCTTGACCCATGAGGTTTTCTTTCTTGCTTCTGCCCTCCCAGTTCCAGCCCAATCCCACTTGTGGGGTGTGAGCAAGTGATTGGGTGGGCGCCGCCAAATGGGGTCATTCTAACATGTGCACAGAGCAAACAGGTTGTGCTGGTGAGGTCCCTGGGGTCTCAGTAGAGTCTTTTATCTGGGCAGGAACAACCCCAGGTTCCAGTCTAAGTTGGGGAATGACCTATTAGAGAGCAGCGCAGGGGAAAGGGACCTGGGGTCCTGGGGACAGCAGGGTGACCATGAGCCAGCACTGAGTCCTTGTGGCCAGGAAGCCAATGAGATCTGGGGTGGGTTAGAAGGGGGTGGTAAGTAGGTCAGAGAGGTTCTCCTGCCCCTCTACTCTGCCCTTGAATAAAGGGTTTAGTTCAGTTACTATCAGGATAAACTTGGGGATCATATACATATATATAATATATACAGCCATAGCACCCTGAGAATGGCTGATCTGGGAAGCTAAGCAGGGTCAGGCCCGGTTAGTACTTGGATGAGAGACCTTGTGGCCAGGAAGCCAATGGTACCTGGAGGGGATTAGAAGGGGGTGGTCAGTAGGTCAGAGAGGTTCGCCTGTCCAGAACTCTGCCCTTGAAAAAAGGGTTTAGTTTGGATACTACCAGAATATACTTGAGGAACAGATATATATATATATATATATAAAATATATGCAGCCACATCACCCTGAGAACATCTCATCTGCTCTGGGAAGCTAAGCAGGGTCGGGCCTGGTCAGTGCTTGGATGGGAGACCGTAATGGCCAATGGTACCTGGGGTGTGTTAGAAGGGGGTGGTCAGTAGCTCAGAGAGGTTCTCCTGCCCCTCTGCTCTGCCCTGGGGAGACCACACCTGGAATCTTGTGTCCAGCTGTGGCCCCTCAGTTCCAGCAGGACAGGGAACTGCTGGAGGGAGTCCAGCGCAGCCACCAAGATGCTGCAGGGAGTGAAGCATCTCCCGTGTGAGGAAAGGCTGAGGGAGCTGGGGCTCTGGAGCTGGACAAGAGGACACTGAGGGGGGACTCATTCATGAGATCAATATGGAAAGGAGGAGTGTCAGGAGGATGGACCCAGGCTCTTCTCGGTGACAACCAGTGACAGGACAAGGGGCGATGATGTTGCTCCTGGCTTAACGGCTGGTAGGCCAGGACCAGGTGCAAGTCCTTACAGGGGCTGGTGAGGTCACTGTCAGTGTAACCAACGAGCACACAGCAGTGGCAGTAGAGGGTATGAGATCCCTGTAAGTGTAACCAATGAGCACACAGCGGTGGCAGTAGGAGCTATGAGGTCACTGTCAGTGTAACCAATGAGCACATAGTGCTGGCAGTAGAGGGTGTGAGGTCACTGTCAGTGTAACCAATGAGCACACAGCAGTGGCAGTAGGAGCTATGAGGTCACTGTCAGTGTAACCAATGAGCACATAGTGCTGGCAGTAGAGGGTGTGAGGTCACTGTCAGTGTAACCAGTGAGCACACAGCAGTGGCAGTAGGAGGAGCAGTGCTCACGTCACCGGTGACACTCCATGGCCATGGAGCTCGGTGCCGACCGTCCATGTGGTGTCACAGGGTCCTCAGCAGGTACAGGAGCTGCCCGGCCCCGTGTCTGTGAGGCTGGAGGAGCAGCCCCTGCAGCCCTGGCTGCAGCCGTCAGGCTGGGGGTGTCTCGGGGGCACCGCAGGGATGTGCCTGGGCACGGCGCCAGGAGGAAACCACAGACTTCCTGCCCGGGCACCGTGGGGGGAGCGCGGGGGCTGTGGTTTGTGCACCTGCAGGCTGCAGCTCTGATCCACCCATGGGGAATAACGGCCCCTCGGTGACACGCTGACAGTCAGGGACACGTCTGAGCCTCTGGGCTGCACGTCTGCTGCCAGGACAGGGACGTGTCCCAGCTCCAGCTCCTGTGAGGGACCTTCCGCGGGCTCTCCAGGGAGCGGTGGGTGAGTCAGCGCTCTTGGGATGGGGCTCTGCCCTGGGCTAAGGCCCTTTCCCAGCTGCTGCTCCCAGCACAGTGGGCTCTGTCACAGGGGCTGTTTCCTTCCCTTCCTGACACAGCCCCGGTGCAGTCCCAGCCCCCTGGGTCTTATGGCACCGGGGTGACTGGACGCTCTCACCTCGGGCTCTTGGCTGTGCCTGTCGCAGCACATGCTCAGTGCTCCTGGTCCACACTCAGAGCTCAAGGGGTGAAAAACTGTTTGCCCCACTACAGCCAGCCCTGTCCTCTGATGTTCTACCGTTGCAGTGCTGTGACACCTGCAGCGGAGCCGTCCTTCATATATGGTCATGAACGGCGCTGGAGAAGTTCATTGGAGGACTGGGCCGTGTCAGAGGGGAGATAGCTCCCAATAATGTCTAAAAAGGTGCTGCTGCTTCGATTGGCTCCTCCTGTAACCGGGGGGCATCTGCAGAGATATATTGCCCTCCCGTCATCATTGGTCCCACGAGTCCCTGGAGCTGCGGCAGGGAGTGCGGCACAGAGAGATGTGCCATCAGGGCAGGAGGCTCAGGATGGGCACAGAGGGACTCGTGTCCCCTTAGACACTGTGGCTGCTCCTCTGGGTACAGCTGTGCAGGGGTAAGTGCTGACTCCCTTGTCCCACCGCCCAGGGCCAGCGGGTACCAGTGTGGTCAGGGGGCTGGGAATGGGGTTTCTTTGCAGGTGCTGTTGAGACAGTGGGGAGAAGGTTCTCAGATCCACGGAGCCTGTGCCTTTCCCTGTGGCCATCTGGGTGGGAGACAGTATCTCCTTTTCTGGGGCTCCAGTGTTCTGTGCCTGGCTGGATTCACAGCTCCCCTGTCCTGGGGTACCTTTGGGGACCCCTTGTTCCCAGCACTCTGCCTCTGGACCAGTGGTGGCCTCACTGGTGATGGCAGCACCCAGACATCCTCAGGGCACTGCCAACCTCTTGGGTGCCCCAGAGGGTTTGTGTGCTGCTCACTGCCCCTTGTTCAAAGGGAAACCTGACCCCATGAGGGCAGTTTGTGCCCCACAGACAGAAGAGGACGGGGACATCTGCAGTAGAGACATGTCCTTCTGGGGGGCCTGGCCCAGGGCTGATGCCAGGGGAGAGGAGAGGAGGTGGGATCCTCTGGATCATCTCAGTGGGAACAGGAAACGCCCTGGGGATGGGGTTGATTTGGATGGTGCTGGGGCAGGTGGTTTACATGGGAAGCTGCAGCCCTGGGTACACGAGGCTGTTCAGAGGGTGTTGGGCTGGGGGCAACAGGTGCCCAGTGCAGAGCTGGGCAGTGTGTGGGTGGGCATGGGTGGGGGGCACGTGGCCGTGGGAGTGGGAAGAGGTGCCCTGTGTGGTGGGAGGGAGAATGATCCAGCAGGTCTGGACATGGGCACCCCCATTATTGTGCAGCTGTGGGAACAGAAGGGACGCTCACACTGCTCTGGGGACCTGCAGGGGAGGGGGCTCCCACCCTGGTGCCCCTGACTCTGCCCAGGCAGGGGGTTCCCCTAGAGCTGCAGCACTGGGGCTCGGTGCTCTCCTGACTCATCTCGTGTTGGTGTCTGAAGGTGCTGCAGAGGTGAGGCTGGCGGATGGCGGCAGGCGCTGTGCCGGGAGAGTGGAGGTGAAACATGAGGGAGAGTGGGGGACCGTCTGTGGTGACTACTGGGGCATGAACGATGCAGTAGTGGTTTGTAAGCAGCTGGGCTGTGGGTCTGCTGTCGATGTTCACTGGTATGGACACTTTGGGCCAGGATCTGGCCCCATTTGGATGGATGATGTCGTCTGTGATGGCACCGAATCTGCCCTGTCTGACTGCAGACACGCAGGATGGGGTGAACATGACTGTGATCATGATGAGGATGCTGGAGTGACGTGTTCAGGTAAGGGGTCAGCCTGTTCCCACCTTTGGGGCTGGCATGGGGGAAGGGACCCAGCTGTGCCATAGGGAGCAAGAAACACACTGGAGCAGGTCCCAGTGTGGCCAACCAGTCTGCCGAGCTGGGACTGTCATTGCTGGTGTAACTGGTCCCTGGGGAAAGCTGTGACAGCCCTGTGGGGACAGGACCCCGCGCAGGCAGCGCTGACCAGCTGCCCAGCCCCTCCTGCCTCACCACAGGGTTGTATGATTTGCTTTTTGGTGTTTTTTTCCAGGATTTGTCCGTCTGGTGGACGGGAAGAGCCGCTGCTCAGGACGTGTGGAGATCCGTGATGGGAACCAGTGGACAACTGTTTGTGGTTCCCGCTTTGGCCCCAAGGCTGCTGAGGTGGTGTGCAGGGAGCTGCGGTGCGGCGTGGCCCTGCCTGTGTCTGGAGGAGGTCACTTTGGAGAAGGGGCTGGTCCCGTGTGGGATGGAGAGCTGCAGTGTGTGGGGAATGAGTCCCTCCTGTCCTCCTGCCCCACGGGGTCCTCCAGGGACCAGGCCTGCCCCCAGATGAACAGCGCTGCTGTCAGCTGCACACGTGAGGACTCGGGGTGGGGTGCTGAACACTGGGGTGAAACCTAGACTGAGGAGGGGACAGTTGGTGCAGTTGAGACAAGGGAACCGGGGCATCTGTTCCCACAGGCTGACAGAGACCTGACCCTCCTGGGGATAATAGACAACGGCAGGACTGGGCTGATGCCCCAGGACAAAGGGGGCCATGGGCTGGGAGGGATCCCTGGGATCATAATGTTTCTCCACAGAGGATACATAAAGGGCTGAGATGATGAGCTGGAAGGTGCCCAGGGCAGACTGTGGCCCAGGAGAGCTGGGGCCCTGGGAGAAGCAGCAGCGTGTGCTTGGGGATCCCTGGGGACAGGTCTCTTCCCAGGGTGCTGGCTGGGGAGGAGTGGGTGCTCTAGGTGGGCCTGGGCCAGGGGAGGTTGAAAGGACCATTAGGGTAGAAGGAAGGCTGTGAGGCACAAATGACCCTGCAGGGCTGGAGCTGGTCACCCCAGCCTTGCACAGCCTATGGGGATAGAAGGGACCTCTGCACCACCCTGGGAACAGCCTGCAGGGGAGGGGGCTCCCACCCTGGTGCCCCTGACTCTGCCCAGGCAGGGGGTTCCCCCAGAGCTGCAGCACTGGGGCTCGGTGCTCTCCTGACTCATCCCGTGTTGGTGTCTGAAGGTGCTGCGGAGGTGAGGCTGGTGGATGGCGGCAGGCGCTGTGCTGGGAGAGTGGAGGTGAAACACCAGGGACAGTGGGGGACCGTGTGTGATGGCAGCTGGGGCATGAACGATGCAGCAGTGGTTTGTAAGCAGCTGGGCTGTGGGTCTGCTGTCGATGTTCACTGGTATGGACACTTTGGGCCAGGATCTGGCCCCATTTGGATGGATGATGTCGTCTGTGATGGCACCGAATCTGCCCTGTCTGACTGCGGACACAGAGGATGGGGTGAACATGACTGTGATCATGATGAGGATGCTGGAGTGACGTGTTCAGGTAAGGGGTCAGCCTGTTCCCACCTTTGGGGCTGGCATGGGGAAGGGACCCAGCTGTGCCATAGGGAGCAAGAAACACACTGGAGCAGGTCCCAGTGTGGCCAACCAGTCTGCTGAACTGGGACTGTCATTGCTGGTGTAACTGGTCCCTGGGGAAAGCTGTGACAGCCCTGTGGGGACAGGACCCCATGCCGGCAGCGCTGACCAGCTGCCCAACCCCTCTTCCTGCCCACAGCTCCCCACACTGACCCATGAAACAGGCTCTTTGCCAGCACTTACTGACTCTCGTCTGTGCTGCTGTCACCCTCTGAGGCAGCGGGAGGCCAGGGGGACATGCTGGTCTTCTGTCCCCAGCCTGGCCATTGGCCTGGGACCTGTGCACCCCAGATATTGGTGTCCCTGGATGAGAACATCCCCCTGGAGCAGGCAGGGGAGGGCTCTGGAAAGCACCAGCCGTGATAACAGCTGCTCCATTTCTGTGCTCTGGGACACCTCCCACCTAAAAGGAACCTCCCAACACTCAGGAACACCCTGGGGTCAGAGTGAGCCTCTGGTTGCACCAGGTGATGATGGTCCTGCCTGGCCCAAGCTCTGCAGGGGCTGAGCAGCTGCAGCTTCGTCATCATGTGGGCCAGTTCTCCTGGACCCCAACGGCTCACAGGGCTGCGGTGCTGGGGGAGCATGCCGGGCAGCACAGAGGATCTTGTGTGGGACCCTTTGTCTGAGCACACCTGTGGCTGTGAGTGTGTGGCAGACACACACCTCGAGTGCTCTGGTGCTGTAGACAAGGGGAGGAGGAGCCTTGGATGTGTTTGTGGCACCAACACTCCCCCAACAGCTTCCGCTGGGATGTGCAATGTGCGGTTTGTCCAGGGATTCCTTGGGGGTGATGTGGGATGTGGGCAAGTAACTGCCAGAGGGCTCTGGAACTCCCAGGTTCTTTGGTATTTTTTTCCAGGATTTGTCCGTCTGGTGGACGGGAAGAGCCGCTGCTCAGGACGTGTGGAGATCCGTGATGGGAACCAGTGGACAACTGTTTGTGGTTCCCGCTTTGGCCCCAAGGCTGCTGAGGTGGTGTGCAGGGAGCTGCAGTGCGGCGTGGCCCTGCCTGTGTCTGGAGGAGGTCACTTTGGAGAAGGGGCTGGTCCCGTGTGGGATGGAGAGCTGCAGTGTGTGGGGAATGAGTCCCTCCTGTCCTCCTGCCCCACGGGGTCCTCCAGGGACCAGGCCTGCCCCCAGATGAACAGCGCTGCTGTCAGCTGCACACGTGAGGAATCGGGGTGGGGTGCTGAACACTGGGGCTGTGCCGGGGGCTGGGGACAGAGCAAGGACTGTGCTGGGTGGGTGTAGGGCAGGAGGGGTCATGGGACAGTCTGCAGCATGAAAACCGTGCAGAAGGAGAAGAAAGGCCTCTGTCCCTCTGGCTTTTCCACCAGCTACCAAGGGTACAAAAGCACCAACCCGCCCTCTCTCCTCCTCTGTCCCCAGAGTACACAGGGTTCAGGCTGGTGAACGGCAGCACAGCGTGTGCGGGGAGGGTGGAGGTCCAGGTGCTGGGGAGCTGGGGGACCCTCTGTGCCTCCCGCTGGGATCTCTCGGATGCCCACGTTCTGTGTCGTCAACTCAACTGTGGGTTTGCCGAGTCCGTTCCTGGAGGAGAGCATTTTGGGAGGGAGACTGGCCCTGTCTGGAGAGACTCATTCCACTGTGACGGGACTGAAGCCCACCTGGGACAGTGCCCAGTGGCCACCCTGGGGGCCTCCCCGTGCTCCCCCGGGAACAACGCTGCTGTCATTTGCTTAGATGAGTGCTGGGAAAATGGTGCATTAGCTCTGTTTCCCTTTGTGTGAGGCACGGCCACCCAAAGCAGGGGTCCCATGGCAGCACCAGGCTGAATTTCTCCCTGGAGGATCCCTGGGGGGCTTTCCCTGCTCAGACTGACCGCTATGCTCTGGGAGAGCTGAGGTCTGAACAGACACAGACACCTGTCCCCAGGGCAGCGCCTTAGGCCCTGGTACCACTGCCCGGCCCGGGTTCCATAGGATGAGCCCAGGACAGGCTGGTGGGGCTCTGCTCCATCCCTGTGGCTGCAGACAAACACATCCTATCCCCACAGAGAGCCCTGCAGAGCCTCATCCCACCACCCCGCAGCAGCAGACCCGATGTGAGCTGCAGACAGGGCCTGGGCTTTGCCCTCGCTTCTGGGCAGCACAGGGCTCGCTCTCGCCCTGTTTGGTCGGACAAGCCCCCTTGCCCTCCTCCCTGGAGGCTGCCGTGCTGCCCGGTGCCGCTGATGGCTGCGGCTCCTCTGCTCTCCCCAGGCCCAGCCGACCCTGCGTCCCTGCGGCTGGTGGGCGGTGGGAGCCGGTGCGACGGGCGAGTGGAGATCTTCCAGCGCGGGACGTGGGGCAGAGTGCTGGACGACCAGTGGGACGTGCGGGAGGCCAGCGTGGTGTGCCAGCAGCTGCGGTGTGGAGAGGCAGAAAAAGCCTATAGCCCCCCAAAGCCTGAGCGAGGGACGGGCCCCGTGGGGCTGCGAGGGGTCCGGTGCGCAGGGCACGAGGCCAGCCTGACCCTCTGCAACACCTCCCTGCCCGGGAGTGCCCTACTGGGAGCGGTTGTGGAGGATGTGGGAGTCATTTGCTGGGGTGAGCGGCGCTGCACGAGCCCCTAGATGATGGGGTGGGGGGGCAGCCACCCCCTGACAGCTCCTGGGCTTTCTCCACACTGCAGGGAGCCGGCGGGTCCGGCTGGTGGACGGGCCCGGGCGCTGCGCAGGGAGAGTGGAGATCTACTACCAGGGCAGCTGGGGGACCGTCTGTGACGATGGCTGGGACCTGTCTGATGCCACCGTCGTTTGCCACCAGCTGGGCTGCGGGGGGGCGGTGGAGGCGGCCGGCTCCGCTCGCTTCGGGGAAGGCTCCGGGCAGATCTGGCTGGACGGTGTGAACTGCTCCGGGGCCGAAGCTGCTCTCTGGGACTGCGCTGCCGGGTCCTGGGGGCAGCACGACTGCGGGCACAAAGAGGACGCGGGCGCCATGTGCTCAGGTGTGTGCCGGGAGCTGTGCCGAGATGGTTCCCGGGAGGCCGGGACGCAGGGAAAGCCGGGCATGGCCAAGGCTGTCCTTGGCTGAGCCCCTGCCTGAGCCCGGCCTACAGACACCCATGAATGTGTGCCCTCAGTTCACCGGGGTCCCTGGGGAGCTCAGTGTCCCCCAAGGTGAGCGGGGAGAGCAGGGGCTGTGTCCATCAGGGACTTCTCTCTGCCCTGGGTGCAAGGGGGACTTGCTGGCCCTGCCCTGCCTGGCTGGAGGCCTGGGGAGCACAGGGGTGTCCTGGCTCCCACAGCCCCACACCAGCCTGTTCTCTTGCTGCCTTTCCTCCCAGAGTTCGTGGCCCTGAGGCTGGAGAACAGTGACGGCTGCTCCGGGCGCCTCCAGGTTTTCTACAATGGGACGTGGGGGAGTGTTTGCTCCAGCTCGATGACTCCTGACACGGTGTCGCTGGTGTGCAAGGAGCTGGGCTATGGGGACGGAGGATCCCTGGAAACAGGCCTGCCCTATGGCAGGCTGTCTGGCACTGCCTGGCTGGATTACGTGCAGTGTGGAGGGGGAAACATTTCTTTTTGGCAGTGTCCGTCTGCTCCCTGGGACCCACAGTCGTGCGATGACCTGCGAGAAGAGAACCACATCACCTGCAATGGTAACTCTGAGCCACTCGGGCACCAGTGCCACCCCAGCTTCTGCTCCCCTCTGGGCATGGCCAAATGCAGAGAAAGAGCTTGGAGGGGGGTTCGTTTCCATGTCAGACTCTTGTGCTGCTGGTGGCACAGATGTGACCACGGTTCTCAGTGTCCCACGTGTCCAGCAGCAGTTGGCACCCTGCAGTGCGTGGGGGAGGCAGTGACATCTCCAAGTGGTCTCAGCAGAGACCAGAGAGGGTTCAGAGGAGCCTCCCCTCCATGGGCACCCTCCTGCTGCTCTGTGACCAAGATGGCACACACAGGCACAAGCAGAGCTCAGCCCCGCGCTCTTCTGCACAATCCCCCGAGCCAGCCCCTTCACCACAGTGTTTCCTTCTTCAGGGGGACGCCCAGAAATGCCCCCAGAGCCTTTGGCCCCGTGCCCCAACTCCAGCAGCTGCACAGGTAGGGAGCTACTCCTCCGCATGCTCCTCGTGCCCGGCTCCTCTGCTGTGAGTGCCGTGGGAGCTCTTTGCCCTCTCCAGACAGGGAGAAGATCCGTGCCGTGGGAGGCGAGGACGGGTGCTCGGGCAGAGTGGAGCTCTGGCATCGCGGCTCCTGGGGGACAGTGTGCGATGACTCCTGGGACATGCGGGATGCCCAGGTGGCGTGCAGGCAGCTGGGCTGTGGCCCCGCAGTGTCTGCCCTGCATGAGGCTGCTTTTGGGGTGGGCCAGGGCCCCATCTGGCTGGAGCGGGTGGAGTGCCGGGGGACGGAGTCGTCTCTGCAGGACTGCTGGGCCCGGCCTGGGGACGGATGTGCTTGCCGGCATAAGGAAGACGCTGCCGTGCGCTGCTCAGGTGAGCGGGGGCTGGGACCCCTTGGTCAGGTATTGGCAGGGAGCTGGGAAAGGCCTTTCACCCGCCTGGTCCTGGCACAGCCCCTGAGCTCCCGAGAGCAGGAACGTTCCTGTGGGGGGCAGCAGCCTGGTGCCAAGCAGGGAGCAGCCTCGGTGGAACTGGGTGTCCTTGGGCCACTGCCCGTGGGGCCCTGCGGCTCCAGGACCATCCATCCCCGGGCTGCCTGTGCCACCCTGCCCGCCGCCCAGAGCAGAGGCCCCGGGCCCTGTCCTGGGTCCCTTTCTAGCACTACGGGAGGGGCAATCGGGGTGGGATGTGTCAGGGACACTACAGACACACACCGGGGTGTTGCAGGGGAGGCTCCCTGGTACGTGCACTCCCACCCCCTCAGCCCAGCTCTCCTTTTCCTCCTCTGCAGCTGCGCCCGGGACAGCAGCGTCCCCACCCCGAGCAGGTAACTCGTCCTCCCCAGGGCTGGGTATCCCAGGGCCAGGCTCTGACCCACAGTGGGGTGCAAGGGGCTCCTTGCTGAGATGTGAAACTCCCAGGAGGAGGCACTAGGGTGGTTGTGTGGGGGTTGAGGAGGGGCTGAAATTCACTCAGCAGGGTGGAAGCTTCTCCATCGCTCACCCCCCTGCTGCCTTGTGCGATGGGGGTCAGACCATTTTGAGAGGAAATGGCCTCAAGTTGGCCCAGGGAAGGTTCAGATTGGATATTAGGAAAAAAACTGTCACAGAAAGGATTGTTGAAGCAGCGGAACAGGCTGCCCAGGGAAGTGATTGAGTCGCCATGCCTGGAGGGGTTGAAAAGGCATTTAGACGAGGTTCTTAAGGACATGGCTTAGTGCTAGACTTAGGTTATGTTTGGACTCAATGATCTTGAGGGTCAGTCGTAGTTGAGACGGACAAACGACGTGGACCAAGTTCTTCCAGGATGAAAGTATTAGATGCCATTTATTGCCACAAGTGCATTTTCATACAGTTTTACAAATTCATGTGTCTCTTCACTATTTGTTAGAAGTTACAATAGTAACATGTCATTGGCTATTTTTGCTCTCATCAGTGTTACTCTTTCTACTCCCTTCTCTCTCACGGGTACATCCTGAACATCTCCAGATACTCCTTTACTCCCATCTTTCTCATGGGTAGCCCTTCATATCTTCAAGGCTGATTTCTGTTCCCATGCCCTTCGTCAGGGAATCCACGGACCCACCGTAGTCCCCCACAAGGGTGTCTTCCAACTGAAATGATTCTATGATTCTATGACTGGTGCTGCCTCCACCTCTCCGAGGGCTGGTGCTGTTCTTCCATGTTCTTGCCCGTGTAGATCCCACCCGGGGCCGTCCGAGTGTCAGTGGGAGAATCTCAGTGCCCGTCATCATCTGCATCATCCTGGGGGCCCTTCTCTGCCTGCTCCTGGCCCTGCTGGCCGGGCAAGCGCTCAGGGCCAGGGCTGGGCGCAGAGGTGGGTCCTTCCACAGAGCTCCCAGTGATGCCTCCTGGAAGGGCTGGGGGTGCTGCGGGGGGTCAGTGAGGGGCACAAGCAGAGCTGAGGGGAGGAGACTGTGTGCTGCCACCTGCCCCACGCACCCCATTGACTGTCTGGCCATAGGACACCAGCAACAAAGGGCTGGAGAGAGCCCAGAAATGGTGGAAGCAAGAGATGGAGCAAGGAGAGACATGGCAGAGCAGGACCAGGGGAGATGTTATCCTGGGGGAGAAGTTATTATGGGGGAGAAGTTACCCTGGGGGAGATGTCATCCTGTAGGAGATGTCATCCTGGGGGAGAAGTTATCCTGGGGGAGATGGCCAAGGCTGGCAGTGCTCGGGGTAGTGCCGGAGGCCGCTCTGGGGCAAAGGAGAAGACGGGAGGAACACAGGGCAGCAGGGCCCATCTCCATGGAGTCAGGCCCCAGGCTGACCCTCTGCCCAGCCCTACCTGCCCTTGGTAGGGCGGGGGCCCTGCTATGGACTTGGGGGGCAGACAGGAGTCAGCTCCAGGTGGAGGGGAAACACGGGAACTGCTCTGGGGTCAGACAAGGGGGTGACCCAGGGGCCAGAGGCGCTTGAGCGCTGTCTCCAAGGGGCTGATGTGAGGGTGATGCTGCCCCAGATCATCTCCACAGTGATGTGGCCCTCACTGGGGATGTGGCAGCTGTTCCTGGACAGCACCCTGGGGCTGTGCTGTTGGAGCAGGCCTGGGCTGGGCCAAGGAACAGGTTTGGGGAGCACAGTGGGGTCCCATAGCCCTTCTGCCTGTCCCCATGCCAGCTCTGCCTCTGTCCCCAGGCTCCAGGACAGCCCAGGAGCTCTTCTCTGAGGCCGTGTACGAGGAGATCGGTCACAGCCCAGCGTGGGAGAAGCAGGCGAGATTTGGTCGCTCAGGTGGATGTGGGCACATCTGCAGGACCCTTTCCCCTGGCCCCTCCCCAGGGTTGATCCCCTGAAGCCCCCAGCCCGTGGTCCCTGCAGTGCTGGGGCTGTGTGGTCTGTGGGGAGAGCACCCCAGCCCTGGGCCCGGGAGAGGAGCTGCCTCCCAACCCGCTTTGCCCATCGCAGCTGGACAGCCCCTCTCTTCCTGCCCCTGCACCCATTGATGAGGGAGGAAAGAGCTGTCCTGGGGCCGCTCTGGGAGCACCTTTGAGACAGGGCTTGTCCCAGGGAGCGGGGTGAATTCCCAGCCCTCCTCCCCATGCAGCCCCAGCTCTGTGGGTCCCCCTCCCCAGCAGCACTGGCCACGAACAAGGTCAGTGGGCTCGCCCCATAGCTCTCACTGCGCATCTCTCCAGGCTCCTCTTCAGAGCAGTCCCTGACCCAGCTGCAGCCCTACCCTGGGCACCGAGAGGAGGAGGATGGTCTGGGATCAGCACCAGGTAATGAAGCAGGAAGGGGCTGATCTGCCTGCAGACAAGTGAAGGACAGAGGTGTCACTGGATGTCACCATCAGAGATGGGGAGGACCTGGGGGTCTCCAGTGCTGCTGCCAACACCAGCGCCTCCCATTCTCTGCTCTGCAGGGTGGATCTTCTCACTGTCACCAGCTCCCCTCTCTCTTCAGATGTTCCTGTTCTGCCTGGGGGTGACCCAGTGGATGGCTATGATGATGCCAGGGAGGTTTCTGACCCTGGGGAGGACGATGGCCCTGGACAGGGAGCTTGGGAAATGCCCAGGGTGCCAGCAGAGGGAGCAGGACCCAGCAATGCATCCAAAGGTGAGAGAGAAACTCAGCGCTGCTGGTTCCCGGGGTGCCATCCCCACTGCCACCCTGGTCGCTGCTGCACTGAGACCTAAACCTCCTGGGAAGGGGGAACCTGCCCCAGGAGTTTCCCATAGAGGGACCGAAGGGTGGGAGAAGGAGCTGAGTGTGGTGAGGAGCAGGGGGGAAGGTGATGCACAGACCCCATGGGGTGAGCTGCAATGTCCCGCATTGCTGCTTGCAGGGGGCAGCCTGTGCTCCCAGAGAAGCGCCGGGGTCCCTGGAGCTGAAGGAGACACCGCGTCCCTGTCCCCGGGGAGCATGGGTTATGATGACGCTGAAGAGATCTCTCTGGCACATCTGTGACACACAAAGGCTGTGACAGAGCTGGGTGTACAGCAGCCCCTGAGCCCCCGGCCAGGAGAGTCCGTCCCTGCTGTGCAGGTGGGTGCAGCCGGGAGGGAGGAGAGGTCCGTGCAGCTGGGAGAGCCGCGAGCACCGGGAACCGCCTCCCTTTGCCCATGGGCAGCACGAACAGCACCGAGTTTCCTCTACTTTGCCCTTTTTTCCACTGTGTATCATATTTGTTCTTATTAAAAGTGTCGGTGGGCTTTGACTTGGAGCTGGTTTGTGTCTGCCCAGGCATCACGAAATCTTCCTGAGTTTGATCAGGGGCAGCAGAGACCAAAAAACACCCCTGGGGTGGTTTCCATCCTGCTTGCCACAGGCAGTTTCTAGCCAAAATGACTCTCTAACAGGTCCCATGATGCTCCCCAGTGCCCATCTCTTCACCCCGAGATTCCCCAGCTGCTCTTTCCCCCAGGCCCTGCCTGGGCCAGGCTGGTCCCACAGTGCAGAGGCCATGACAGAGCTGCTGTGCCAGGGCAAGTCCTGGCTGTGACCCCACAGATGTGAGCCCCAAGGTGATCACCGTGCCCTTTAAACTCCAGATGGCCCAGAGGGAATCACACCCCAGATCACCTCCCACAATGGTCAGCAGGCAGCTGTGCTCCCCAGTGCCTGGCACAGGGTGCGGAGCCACTTTCTGGGGCACACAGGGCTGGGGTTCCCTCTCCTCTGGCTCTGCCAGGGCCCCAGTCTCCATGGGCTGTTCCTGCTGCCTTGGGCCGTCACAGACCTCGAGCACTCTCGTCACAGCCACAGAGCCGTGTTCTTCCTGAGCAGGGGCTGTGAGCCCCACGGCAGCCCTGGGACCCCGTCCTCCTGCTGCTTGCAGCCCCCGCCCTGCCCTTCTGCTGCCTCGCCGGGGCGTCAGCGCGGGTTTGTGTCGGGGCAGCACTTGTGTGCAGGGACGGGAGGGATGGGAGCGGGCGGGTGTCACGGGCCATTCGATGATGGACTCATGATGGTTTCTTTTACCTTAATCTCAGAGTGCAAAGTAAAGGCGACCAAAAAGCCAAGGGGTTATAATTCAATCAAGCAGTGTTGCTTTATTAATTTGCCCGTAAAGCGTCATGCGATAGAGAGAGAGTAAGAAAGAGAAAGGGGAAAGAAACGGGGAAAAGTAAAAGTAAAGATGAGAAATGAGGTTGTGTTTATCACCAGTCCAGTTCCAGAAGCTCCCTCTGGTCTCTGGTCACATGAAGCCCTGCCAGTTCTCTGCCGTGGTTCGGGATCCCATTCTGGAGTCACCTTCTATGCTTCTTCACCGCCCCTTGCTCCCATTGTTTTAGGGCAGTCTCTGCCTTGATTTCGCAACCCAGGCTCATACTGCGCAGGCTCAAAAGATCCACGCTTTCTTTTGCCAATACTTACACGTCCAGCATTCAGGGGCCTTTCTCTGGTCCATTGGGTGACCTCAGGACCCTTGGCGAGCTGCTGGCCATGCTCCTTTTTGTTGGCCATTGTTTGAGGGAGCAGGTGAGGGACACGTGTGACTGAGGCTGCAGGTGAGAACACATCTTCTGGACGGCAGCTATTGTCCCTGGGTCAAAGAGACCCTCATGACAACAGCTTTCGGGAGGTGGGGGCTGGTTTGGCAGAAGCAGCAGCAAAGTCCACACAGCAGCCATTGTAAGCAGAAGCCCCCCCGTATCGGAGAAAACAGTTCAACACAATGCTTCTCCTCGGGCCTCTCTCCAAGTCATTGTCCATCTGTTCTTTCAGTCAGGGCCTCAGTTCTCTCAGTTCTTGATGGCGATGGTCAGGCAAATACTGCTCCATCTTCAGACCGACTCTCACAATCCCTCAACCCACTGGAGATCCCCCAACCCATTGGAGATCCCCCCAAGCCACTGGAGATCCCCTCAAACCCATTGGAGATCCCCCAACCATGGGAGATTCCCCAAACCCCTTGGAGATCCCTCAACCCATTGGAGACCCCCCAACCTAACCATTAGAGATCCCCCAACCCATTGGATATCCCCTCAAACCCATTGGAGATCGCCCAACCCATTGGAGATCTCCCAACCCATTGAAGATCCCCCAAACCCATTAGAGATTCCACAAACCCAGCCATGGGAGATCACCCAAACCCATTGGAGATCCCCCAACCCACTGGAGACCCCCCCCAACCTAACCATGGGAGATCCCTCAACCCATTGGAGATCCTCCAATTGACTAGAAATCCCCCCCAATCCATTGGAGATCCCCCAAGCCATTGGAGACCCCCCAAACCCTACCATAGGAGATCACCCAACCCATTGGATATCCCCTCAAACCCATTGGAGATCCCTGAACTCATTGGAGATCCCCCCGAACCACCGGAGATCCCCCAAACCCATTGGAGATCCTCCAATTGACTGGAGATCCCCCCAACCCATTGGAGATCCCCCAAGCCATTGGAGACCCCCCCAAATCCTACCATGGGAGATGACCCAACCCATTGGATATAACCTCAAACCCACTGGAGATCCCTGAACTCAGTGGAGATCCCCCCGACCCATTGGAGATCCCCCAAACCCATTGGAGATCTCCAAACCTATTGGAGATCCCCAAACCTATTGGAGATGCCCCCCAAACCACTGGAGATCCCTCCAAACCGATGGGAGATCCCACCAACCCACTTGAGATCCCCCCCAAGCCCATTGGAGATCCCCCAACCCAATGGAGATCCCCCCCAACCCACTGTGTCCTTCCACGTGAAGTGGATGGGACAAGTCCTCCTGCAGCCATGTCCAGGCATTTGGAAAACAAGGAAGGGATTGCTGAACCCAAATGGGCAAGGAAAGAAGGACACGTTGTGCACATGGAATTTCACAAGGTGTCAGACATGGTTTCTTGTGGTGTCCTTATAATGTGATTGGTGCCCTCTGGGCTGAAGAAGTGGATACTGGATGGGAAGTTGGCTGGATGATGAAGCCCAAACGTCACCAGTGGTACAAAGTGCCCACAGAGCCAGTTGCCAGTGGGATCCCTCAGGGACCAGCACTTGGGCCAACACTGTTGAACGTCTCTATTCTCCCCCTGTATGATGTGACACAGTGAACCTTCAGCTCCTTAGTGGATGGTGCAAAGCTGGGCAGAGGCCTTGGACAACCTCACCTGGGTCACCCTGCCCTGAGCAGGACAGTGAGACAAGATGATGTTCAAACCCGAGTTGCTCTGTGATTCCAGGAATCTTTCCCTTGGAAACGTTTTGGAAGAAGGAAGAGGTGGAGGAACAAGAAAATAAAAATACAGGCAGAGGAGGAGACCTAAAAGGTGTCAAATAAACAGAGCAGTTCTGTGAAGAATGTTTCTCTGCTCAGATTGTTAGCAGGAAATCTATAATCAGCTCCCCAAACTCCCTGTTCTGCTCATTGGCCCCTGGGATTTCCAGCACATTTCTTTACATCAGATTCTGCACTGAAGTTTGCACTGATTGTTACAGCTTCTTCGCACAAAATGCTTCATGTTTCCTTAGAGAACTGGATGTAAACAGGCACCGGGGAATTTTTAATTAGGGGAAACAAAACAAAAAATACAATAGGACTTAATGATGTTTCTCAGTTCTGTGGTTAAATTAAGTAGTTTCCAGTGAGGTCCATTGCCATGAATCAAGAGTTGCCTATAGGGAGTACGAGAGCAACTGCTGAAAGACTTGACCTGCCTGAAGCTCAAAGCAGAGTGAGAGCTGAGAGGCTCTGAATGAGCCAAGAGTGAGAGGGGAAGAACCTCTGGGGAGCGATGGAAAGTGCAAATGTCCAGACAGGCTTCTGAAGAGATGAGTTCAGACACGGTGAGCTGGATAAGGACAGGTGGAAACTCCTGCATGCCAGGGGATTAAATACACGTAGTGATAGACAGAGTTCTGGCACTGCAAGCACAGGGAAAGGCCAACGTTTCATCTCCCACAGTACATACACATTCTGAAATATCATATTTTGGCAGGGTAGAAATTCCACAGACATTTTATTGGAAATTTTAAATTATTTCATCTGATGAAAAAAAGAGTGTGGGGTTTCTTGTTCTTGTTGTTGTTGTTGTTGCTGGTTTGGTTTTTAAGTTTTGAGGGGAGTTCTCAGGTTTTGGGGCTGAGCTCTATCGTCTCACTATAAGCACACAGTGCAAACCTCGAGAGGCCCCATGTACCTGAGGTGTTTGCCTGAGACGGGCAGGTATCAGACCAGCTGGATAGAGCAATGGTGCTTTCATCATTTACAATTAGTATTCAACACTTGTGCATCTAATTAGATAAGTTTCAGGACTGTAGGTGAAGAGGCAGATATGTGAAGAGCACGTAGAAGATGTGATAGAAGAATATTCCAGTTGATAATAGAGAATCATAGAATTCTTTCAGTTGGAAGAGACCCTCAGGACCATTGAGTCCAACCACAACCTAAATCTAGAACTAAACCTTGTCCCTAAGAACCTCGTCTAAACATCTTATAAACCCCTGCAGGAATGGTGACTCCCCCACTGCCCTGAGCTGCCTGTTCCAATGCCTGACAGCCCTTTCCAGGAAGAATTGTTTTCCTAATATCCAATCTGACCTCCCCTGGCACAATTTGAGGCCATTTCCTCTCATCCTATCACTTGCTACTTGGGAGAAGAGACCAACCCCCTCCATGTTCAACCTCCTTTCAGGCAGTTGTGGACAGCGAGAAGGTCTCCCATCAGCCTCCTGTTCTCCAGGCTGAACCCACCAGTTCCCTCAGCCGCTCCTCATCACACTTGTGCTCCAGGCACTGAGCAGCTTCGTCGACTCCTCTGCACTCTCTCTAGTGCCTCAATGTCCTTCTTATGATGAAGGGCCCAAACCTGAACACAGGATTCAGGATGCGACCTCATCAGCGCTGAGAACAGTGGCACAATCACGCTACTCCTGCTGGCCACACCATTCCTGATACAAGCCAGGATGCTGGTGGCCCTTTTGGCCACCTGGGCACACACAGGCTCATGTTCAGCTGCTGTCGATCAACACCCCCTGATCCCTTTCCACCAGGCACTTTTCCAGCCACTCTTCCCTCAGTATGGGGTTGTTGTGACGCAAGTGCAGGACCCAGCACTTGGTCTGGTCAAACCTCATACAATTGGCCTCAGCCCAATGATCCAGCGGGTCCAGATCCCTCTGCATGGCCTTCCCACCCTCCAGCAGATCAACACTCCCACCCAGCCTGGTGTCATCTGCAAACTTAATGAGGGTGCATTTGATCCCCTCATCCACATCATTGATAAAGCTTAAATAGAACTGAGTCAAACACTGAGCCCTGGGGACACCACTTGTGACCGGACACCAACTGGATTTGGCTCTGTTTGCCACAATTCTTTTGGTTCAGCCCTCCATCACAGATACACCATCCAGGCCACGAGCTGCAGCTTCTCCAGGAGATGCTGTGGGACACGGTGTCAAAGGCTTTACTGCAGTCTAAGGACACAACACCCACAGCCCGTGTGGCGCATTCACTCCCCACGACAGACTTTCCTTCATCTGCTCAGCCGGTCACCTTGTCACAGAAGGAGATCAGGCTGGTCAAGCAGGACCTGCCTTTCATCAAGCCATGCTGATTGAGCCCCATTGCTCGTCTCATGTGTGTGACCTCACAGTCCTTTCCCAGCCATGTTCCTGCTGTTGGCCAATCCCCTGCAGAGGCAGAAGTGACCTCACAGTGCCCTCCACAGCCATTGGCTCCTACTGGACTATGAGTTCCTGAGACACAAGTGACGACACGACATCGTACCCACCATCACCCTCCTTGTGGTCCAGTGTGTGAGCAGATCAAACTAAGCTGCTTTCATCAAATGTATCTGATAGATTTCCTATCAAGCGTTTGAGTGGAGAAACATTCCTCAGAGGAGCTGCTGTATTTACTCTGGGGCATTTTATATCTCCAAGGAAAAGATTAATGGAGTCCTACAATAATGCAGGATGGAAGAGACCCCTCAATACCATCTCTGTCCCACTGAGGTTTATGGCACCCCAAGGAACAGCTGATGGCATTTGTGCTCCCTTAGGTTCATCTCACCACATGCACACACTGGACATGCACATGATGTGTGTGTTTACATCTCATCTGGACAACGAAAACATGGACTTTTGATCTAGTATTTCATAGAATCATAGAATGTCCTGAGTTGGAAGGACCCACCAGGATCATGGAGTCCAATTGTTGTCCCTGCACAGGACACCCCACAGGTCACCCCATGCGTCTGAGGACATTGTCCAGTCTCTTCTTGAACACTGTCAGGTTGGGCCGTGACACCTCCCTGGGGAGCCTGTTCAGTGTCCAGCACCCCTAGGGGAAGAACCTTTTCCTCATGTCCCACTGACCCTCCCCATAGAATAACTGAACAATAGAATATCTCAGGTTTCAAGAGAGCCCTGAACATCATCTTGTCTCCCCCTCCTGCTCAAGGCAGGGTGCACCAGGTGAGGATGTTCTATGCCTCTGCCCAGCTTTGCATCATCCACAAAGGAGCTGAAAATGTGCTCCATGACATAATGAAGATGCAGAACAAAGCCGTTCAACAGTGTTGGCCCAAGTACTCATCACTGAGGGATGCCGCTTTTAACTGGCTGAACACAGGACTTTGTACCACTGATGGTGTTTGGGTTTGGTCACGCTGCCAACTCCCCACCCATCACAACATCCACATCTGCATCCCAGATCTCACCATTCTGCTCTAAGGCACCACAGGAGACCATGTCTGGGGCCTTGCAAAACTCCATGTACTCAATATGCCTTTCTTTCCCCTGCCCATTTGGGTTCAGCAATTCCTTCCTTGTCCTTCTGCTGCCTGGAGATGCCTGCAGGAGAATGTGGCCCGTCACCCTTCCGGGGACAGACGTAGGCTGAGTGTCCTGTCATTCTCCCAGTTCTCCTTCCTGCTGTTCCTCAAGATGGGTTTGACGTCTGACTGTCTGAGGGACCTCTGAACCTCTCTGATCACTCTGGCACTTCTGAGACCACAATCCAGAATTTCCCACAGGGAAAGAGGGGCAGGTGTAGGACTGTGTAGAACAGCATGTGATGGAGATGGCAAAGGTGATGGAGCAAATAGGGACATTTGCAATGAGCCTGTCCAAGGCAGCTGAGATGAATCTCACTGTGCCACTGGGGTTTGTCTTTGGAGTCACACACAGAAGTATCACGGTTCTGTCAGGTGTCCACATCTGAGCTGGCCCTGTGGACTCTTAAAACACATTAAAATATTCAGGGACAGACAGTTTCCCTTATACACAGAGACACAGAGCCAGTGTCTCTCTGGGCTCCTGTTCCTATTCCCAAAGGCTGGGAGGCACCTCAGCCCGGTGGTGTGTCGCCATGTTTTACATTTATCTTTGATGTCCCTCATCATGAGGAGTGGACATTGGTTCAAGGAAGCACATCCCAGTGCTGCATTCTGGTGGTTTCCTATGGGAAACCCAACATGATGTGACCTCAATGAACTGTCTGTCTCACAGGCCTTCATGGAACCCCAAGGAATAGCTGATGGTGTTTGTTCTCATTCATGTTAATCTTACCTCACATACATGATGTACACGCTCACATCTCATCTGTACAATGTGAACATGAACCTCTGACCTACTCATTCAGTGTAATTCCATGGAGGGACAAAAAAGTCTGAGCTGGGGTTAGAGGCCAGTGCTGGAAATGGTGGTTGTGAGGGGCCAGTCCATGGTGATTGACCTGGAGCTCCTTTCACGGGGTGTCCAGTGCAGAGGGGCACAGCCCAGCCCTGCTCTGCTGGTCCTGCAGGTCTCTGGCAGGAGCCTGGCTGTGAGAGGACACTGCTGTGTGCCAGCCCTGCACACACACACTGTTTATCTGCACATTGGGGTTTGAATGGTGGGACACTTTCTTGTGCATGTTCTTGAGAGAAACTTGAAGAATATCTAAGCCTTCAGGCACTGCCCTACGAAAATCACATTTCTTTATAAAAGTACTATTATGGAAGCCAGCTCTGTGACACAAGCACCCATTGCTTGTCCCTGCCGGCACCCACAGCACTGACACACAGCAGGACGGTGACCAAGCTGCCAGAGCACTCAGGCCTTGCACCAACACCAGGGATGAGAAGGAGAGTATGGAGTGGAACCAGAACGCCTCTAAAAATCCAAGGGCTGCTGCTCCCTGGCAGAATTGCCATGATAGACTCTCTTGCCCTCCACTAATGCAGACAGAAACTCCCCGCGTCTTCAAAAAGGACTTAAAAGAGGATCTCAGGAGAAAACCAAACCAAGACAGGACAGTTTAGGGCCCTATATTTTTTTTTTTTTTCAACACAAACAAAATGGCTCCTCATTTACATAAACAATTGGGCAGAAAAGAAAGGCAGACAGTGAATTAGGAAAGAGATTACAACATCATCACAAAACACCACCACAAAATGAGAGTTTGTTGCTGTTTGTTATTGAAAATGTCCAGTTATCAGTTTCCACACTAAACCCTTGAGCTCCTGGTTCCTCAGGCTGTAGATGAGGGGATTCACAGCTGGAGGCATCACTGAGTACAGAACTGACACCACCAGGTCCAGGGATGGGGAAGAGATGGAGGGGGGCTTCAGGTCAGCAAACATGGCAGTGCTGATGAACAGAGAGACCACGGCCAGGTGAGGGAGGCAGGTGGAAAAGGCTTTGTGCCGTCCCTGCTCAGAGGGGATCCTCAGCACCGCCCTCAAGATCTGCACATAGGACACCACGATGAACACAAAACAGCCAAATACTACTAATATACTAACCACCATAAGCCCAAGTTCCCTGAGGTAGGAGTGTGAGCAGGAGAGCTTGAGGATCTGGGGGATTGCACAGAAGAACTGGCCCAGGGCATTGCGCTTGCACAGGGACAGTGAAAATGTACTGGCCGTGTGCAACAGAGCAGTGAGAAACCCAGTGGCCCAGGCAGCTGCTGCCATGTGGACACAAGCTCTGCTGCCCAGGAGGGTCCCGTAGTGCAGGGGTTTGCAGATGGCAACGTAGCGGTCGTACGACATGACTGTGAGGAGACAATACTCTGCTGCTACAAAGAAGGCAAACAAAAAGATCTGTGCAGCACATCCTGAGTATGAGATGGCCCTGGTGTCCCAGAGGGAGTTGGCCATGGACTTGGGGACAATGGTGGAGATGGAGCCCAGGTCAAGGAGGGAGAGGTTGAGCAGGAAGAAGTACATGGGGGTGTGCAGGTGCTGGTCCCAGGCTATGGTGGTGATGTTGAGGCCGTTGCCCAGGAGGGCAGCCAGGTAGATGCCCAGGAAGAGCCAGAAGTGCAAGAGCTGCAGCTCCCGTGTGTGTGTGAACGGCAGGAGGAGGAACTGGGTGATGGAGCTGCTGTTGGACATTTGCTTTTCCTGAGCACAGGGCGCTGTCATGAGAAAAAAAAAAAAAAAAAAAAAAAAGACAGTGAGGATCCAGGGCAGAGTTCTCTGACAAAAATCAAACCAACTCCCATAGACCATCCCCTGTCACACACAGACACTCTTGTGTTTTTCTAGGAGTGCCTTTTTCAGCACTGTGGCTGCAGCCCTGCTTGGGGCTGGAAAATTTGCAACCAAGAGCGGGGCCTCTGCCCATGGGCCATCGATAAGTCAGCCCAGCTCTGCAGAAGTGGGGCCACAGGAACGGTGGGGACTGTCCTGGTTCTGCTAACACAGAAGGGCTATCAGCACTTGCTTTCCCAGTGATAGGGAACAGAGATGGTGAAGGCAGTTTAGGAGTTCCAGGTTTTTTTACACCACCCCCCATATTCACTGCAGAGTGTTGCTGGGTGTCAGAAACCCTCAGCATTTCTGCTGCACTCAGGGAGAACAGAGCGAGTCCTGCGAGACCAGAGGGTGCCTGTGGGTCAGTGCAGAGTGAGGGCAGCTGCTCTGTCCCTCTGTCTTGCTCCAGCTGCCCTGGGCTGGCACCTTTCTGAGATGGGGGCTGATCACACTCCCATGTTACCCTGAAAAGCCACCAGACACTGCTGAGAGCAGAGGGATCCACCTCACACCATGACAGGTCTCACCCTTTCCTAAGGTCTAAGCACCCAACGTTTAGTCTAAGACACACAGAGCTCTTTCCCCAGCCCCACAGACTGCATTGCCCACAGCCCACAGGTCAGAGCAAAGCTGGGACACGTGTGCCCATGGACACACCTGCAGGAAAGGACCCCCAAGATCAGGCTGTGACTCTGCAGCTGAAACTGCCATCCCCAGAGAGCCTGACAGCAAGAACAAGATCCCAACAGCAGTGACCCAGAGCAGGGGAGCAAGAAGGAAAATGCGGTGAGGGTGGGGGTGAGAGAGGCCAGGGCAGAGGCAGCCGGGCACTCAGACAGCGTCCCCCTTCTCCAGCTGTGCAGCCACCTCCCAGACACCAACAGTGCCGGGCAGCTGCTCTCAGCCCCTGTGCTCTGCAGAGGAACTGCAGCTCTGGCTGCACAGGAGCTGCTTCATGCCTCGGAGCCCCCGGCCCTGAGGGCAGAGGCTTTGCTGGGTGGGACAGGAGGCCAGGGGGCTGCTCACAGGAGGGATCTGACCTGCAGGGGGTCACAGGGACTTTTCTCTGCTCTCCCTCCCATAACCATTCCGGATTTGGTTTCCTCTCATTTCTGATCATTTCCCTGCTGCCTGGAGATTCTCCCCTGGGAGATGTTTCCCTGTCCATGTCTGTTCTCTGTCAGTGCTCACAGACCATCCCACCCTCTGTGCCCTCCCCCTGGCCCTACAGATCCTGCCTGTTCACAGGGCACTGCCTGGGGGCATCTTCCTGTTTGCAGGCTGGAAAACAGGACAGGTCAGATTAAGTGTAAGGTGTCCAGCCAAGGTGATGCTGTTCCTGCATAAGCAGAGGAGTGGCTGAAGGCATGACAGGATTCTCTTGAAGACCTACTGATCACACAGTTGCAGTTCTCAAACATTTGTTTAAAAATAACAACTCCTTTTCCATTTATCCCCACCCATTCCCAAGAGTAGGAGACTGAAAACAAAGACTCAGGGAAGATCCTTATCTTTTAAATACTCCTCTTGTTTTTCTCCTTGAAAACTCCTGTTGTAAATATTCTGGGGGTGATCAGGAGCTGTGAGCAGCCCTGACCTACACTGCACCCCCTCAACAGCAGAAGGACCTTTCCTGCCCAAGAGGGTTTGCTCCTTCCACCACATCTTCCGGGGTGCAGGTACCCGGCTCTGCAGGACAGCCCTGGGCACCCCTGGGTGCTCCCCCTGCAGTCACCCTCATCAGAAGTTGTCGTCATTCCCTGTCCCTCTGACAGTGCAGCAGGGAAGTGCTGCTCTGGAGTGTGTTCTTCTCCTCTACAACAGAGATACTGTGAGAGAGACCTAACAGATCCTGTAAATTGTGGGATGTACCAGCTTAGGGTCTCCCTCCAGGAAATGCAGCTGCATTGTCCTACAGCCAGAGACGTACCATGTTAGCACTGCGAAGATTAGACTCATTGAATCCTCAGCAACCAACCACCCCACATTGCCTTTCCCTCTCTGTGTGTGGCTCCTGTGCCCTCGGTGCTGCAGGCAGAGCCCTCAGTCCTGCTGTGTGTGCAGAGGAGCTGCTCCTGGGCAGAGCTGTCTCTCTGCAGCGCTGCCGCTGCCATGAGCTCCCTGTGTCCCAGGAGCCCAGCCCAGCTCAGCAGCACAGGAGCAGCCCATGATGTCCCTTTCTCCATCCCCTCTGGGCTCCTCCAGGTGTCCCTGGGGCTCCAGGGGCACAACTTCGAAGTTGAAGTAACTAGTGATGTTGATTCTTTCTCTCTCCTCTTTAGAGACACTTCTTTCCAGCATTTTATTTTTCATTTTAAAAAAATAAATCGGTATGAGAATCAACTTTTCTTGTCCCATCGTTAGACAGAACACCAGGAATGTTACAGCAAAGGATCTAATTCCTCCAAGCCGGGGGAGGAATATCTTCAGGTGAATTAACTTAGGCATTTTGTTCTGGTTTTATACTCCTAGGTCTAGAGAGACATTCATCAATCTTTGGCCATGTCATGTCTGTGCTCTGCAGCAAAGCCTTTGCACACATGGGCTCTTGGACACTTGGTACCAGGTTTCTTGTGGCAGGTCAGAGCTGGGCTGGTGCCACAGCTGGGGTGGCTCAGCCCAGATGTGAGGCCATGTCCTCAGCCAGGGACCTGGCTGGGGGAGCTGGAGCTGTCAGTGCTGCAGACAGAGCTGTGACACGGATGGAATGAACTGCCAAGCAGGGTGGCAGGAGTGAGTTCATCTGGTCTGCAAGGACAGCAGCCTCCAAACACAGCAACAGTCCAGATCAGAACTCAGTCTAGACCTGTAAGGCAATTCAAGGGCCCCACAACAGAATCACAGAATCCGAGAATGTCAGGGATTGGAAGGGACCTCGAAAGTTGATCCATTATAATTCCCGCGCCAGAGAAGGAACACCCAGATGAGGTTATACAGGAAGGTGTCCAGGCGGGTTTGAATGTCTGCAGAGAAGGAGACTCCACAACCTCCCTGGGCAGCCTGGGCCAGGCTCTGCCACCCTTACTGAGAAGATGTTTCTTCTCAAATTTAAGTGGAACCTTTTGAGTTCCAATTTGAACCTATTACCCCTTGTCCTATCATTGGTTGTCAGAAGAGCCTGGCTCCGTCATTGTGACACTCACCATTTACATATTGATAAACATTAATGCCGTTAACCCTCAGTCTCCTCCAAAATAAAGATCTCCAGCTCCCTCAGCCTTTCCTCACACGGGAGATGCTCCACTCCCTTCAGCATCTTGGTGGCTGCGCTGGACTCTCTCCAGCAGTTCCCTGTCCTGCTGGAGCTGAGGGGCCACAGCTGGACACAAAATTCCAGGTGTGGTCTCCCCAGGGCAGAGCAGAGGGGCAGGAGAACCTCTCTGACCTACTGACCACCCCCTTCTAACCCACCCCAGGTCCCATTGGCTTCCTGGCCACAAGGGCCCAGTGCTGGCTCATGTCATCCTGCTGTCCCCAGGACCCCCAGGTCCCTTTCCCCTATGCTGCTCTCTAACAGCTCATTCCCCAGCTCACACTGGAACCTGGGGTTGTTCCTGCCCAGATCAAGACTCTACACTTGCCCTTGTTATTTTTCATTACATTTTCCCCGCCCAACTCTCCAGCCTGTCCAGGTCTCTGGATGGCAGCACAGCTTCCAGTGTCACCCACTCCTTCCAGCTTGGTGTGTTCAGCAAACTTGCTGACAGTCACTCTATTTTCTCATCCAAGTCTCTGATGAATTTATTGAACAGTACTGGCCCCAGCACTGCCCCCTGAGGCACTGCACTGGATCCAAGCCTCCAACTGGACTCTGCCTCATTGACCACCACCCTCTGGCTTCTTCCCTTCACCAGTTTGCAGTCCACCTCACTACCCGCTCATCCAGTCCACCGTTCGTCATTTTAGCAGCAAGGATGCTGTGGGAGACTGTGTCAAAGGCTTTACTCAAGTCAAGGTAGACCACATCCACTGTTTTGTCATCATGTATCCACCTCGTTATGTCTTCATAAAAGTCAATGAGGTTGGTCAAGCATGACTTCCCCTTGGTGAAGCCATGTGATTGCCCCTAATGACCTCTTAAGTCTTGGTGGTCTAAGGGGTCCAGGGATAGAATAGTTTAGGTATTGGTGGCCCAAAGTTTCCAGAGGTGGGAAATCCTACATCTTGTTGGCCCAAAGTGTCCAGGGATGGGACATCTTGGGAGCAGAGATGGGACATCTTGATCTGAGTGGCCTAAAGTTTCCAGGGATAGGACATTAGAGGTCTGACATGGGGCAGCCTGGCTTGCGGTCGCCCTAGGGGTCCAGAGATGGGACATTATAGGTCTTGGTGGCCTAAGGGGTTCAGGGATAGCACATCTTGGCCGGGGTGGTCTAAGGGATCCAAGGGTTGGGACATTTAAATCTTGGTGGCCTGAGATGGCTGCAAATGGGACATCTTGGATCCAGAGTTGGGGCATTATAAGTCTGGGTGGCCCGAAGTGTCCAGGAATGGGATGTTTTAGGTCTTGGTGGTTTAAGGGGTCCAGAGTTGAGAGATCTTGGGTCTTGGTGGCCTCACGGGGTCCGGGGATGGGACATCTTGACCTTGGTAGCCCAAGAGGGCTGGAAATGGGACAACTTGCGTGCAGGGATGGGACCTGACTGGCAGAGCTGGAGCTGTCAGTGCTGCAGACAGAGCTGTGACACGGATGGAATGAACTGCCAGGCAGGGTGGCAGGAGTGAGTTCATCTGGTCTGCAAGGACAGCAGCCTCCAAGCACAGCAACAGCCCAGATCAAAGCTCAGCCCAGACCTGTAAGGCAATTCAACTTCCCATAATGAGCTGGTACTACTGCAGGAACAGTTAAAGGAGAAACAAACTCATTGTCTGGCCACTGATGAACTTAATAAAAGAAAGAGGTGAGAATCCCTATGTCCTCTTGTTCTCCCTCTTGTCCAGCAAGGTCTCCCAGGCCTCTGTGGTTGGAGGCAGAACAACCAACAGTGGATGTGGATCAAGTCAGGGGTCACTGGAACTAACACAATCCTCTCCAGTCTATGGGACAGCAGGGGCAGCATCCCAGGAGCTGGGACAGCAGGACCATGTTACAGTGAGGCCACTCTCCACCATCTTGGAAAGCTCATGGAGTCTGGGGGGACTCCCTGACCACTGGCAGCTCTCACACAGTGTGTGCACTTTTCAAAATGGCCAATGGGTGAGCAGGGGAACTAAGAGCTGTGCCCCAGAGCATGTCCACTGGGACCCCATTTCTGGGTGTCCAGAAGAGAAGGTGACGGGGTTTGCCCAGGGCAGGTTGTGCCTGTCCATCCTCTTTGCTTTCTGTGAGGAAAGGACAGGGTTGTGGATGTGGAGTAACAACGATGAATGTCAGCAAGGCATTCAGTGTCATCTCCTGTAGCATTATTGTGTCCAAGGTAGGATATTATGGTCTGTGTCAGTGTGTAAATAGATGAGTAAAAAGCCAAGTGTCCAAGATGTGTCTGGATCAAGCTAGAGTAATCTGGTCTGACCCTGCTGTGAGCAGGAGGTTGGTCAAGACACCTCCTGAGGTCCCTTTGAGCCTGAATGACGCTGTCCTTCCTTCCCCTTCATGTTTTCAAATTAGGGAGAACTCTCAGGTTCTCCCAGACCACAGAAGTAATTCACATGAGGTGCAGGGCTGCTTTACAAGTGCCCCCAAACAGTCCTGACCACATCTTTTCCATCCTTTTTCTTTTGCCCTCAGCCAAGATCTTATTTTTTGCTGTCCTAATGCCCTTCCAGAAAGAACAGCCCATGTTGTTAACCCTTTCAGAGCAGGTTGCTCAAGAGGTGTCAGCATCCATGCACAGTCTGCACATCAGCCAGGCAGCAAATTCATCATTATAGAAATGGAGACGAGGCTCTTGACCAGCTCCTTGCAGTAAGCAATTGGCACAACTTGTCTGCTGAGATTCCAGGGAACACCTAAACTTTAAGAACCAAGAAGTTTTAGTCCTCTCTGAGCATCCTGGTTCATCTCCTGACCCATGTGGTGCTGCAGGCTGTGAAGAGAATCCAAACCAGCCATTTGACTGGGCTAGTTCCATTTTACATGGTGCCAAACAGGGCAGATGAAGGGGACTTACAAATCCAATATCTGCTGCACAGCTGGGACTTCAGAGATTAGAAACGTAGGGAACAATGTATTGTCAGTGCACACCACGTAAAGATTCTGGCTTCCTTTGTGCCTTTTCACTAAGCTGGGATCTGTTCCTTGCCTTTCTTTAAGTAAAAAGGAAACAACTCCCCTATGCCACCTGCCCCTCACACCAGAGAAAGAAAGGAGAAAATGGATGGAAGAGGGATGAACTGGGAGAAATTCTGACCAACAGATGTATTATTTAAATTAAAAAAAGGTGGACGTGGGAGAAAGCACTGTTCCAAGGACTTCATACAAGAGGCCAGCTATTGAGATGGAATATGTATTTTGAGAAGTGAGAATAACTGCTGGGAGGGAAATTAAAGAGCTTTAATTCATCAACATAACCAAGAATACAGAGTATTCTGTTACTGTTAGTAGTGTAGTAGTAGTGAACAGTACCACTGTTGACAAACATCCTTCAGAGCATCTCCATTTTTCCTGGGCTCCAGAGCTCATCCTGCTCAGAGTTTGACAGGATTGCTGCAAACCCCTGTGACCCAAATCTCTACAACTGTCTCTGCTCAACAGCCTTTTACCCCAGGAAGTGGAAAACTGCCAATGCAGGCACCAACCCAGTGCCCAACCTGCCTGGAGAGCCAGGACAGTTGTGCCACACAACAGCCGCCTCTGAGGGAAGCTGGAGGTGATGGAACTGAAATGGTTTAAACCCAAACCATAGAATCAGAGAATCATGGAATCATTGAGGCTGGAAAAGACCATTTAGAATATGGAGTCCAACCGTAAATCTAACACCGCCAAGTCCACCACTAAACCATGTCCCAAAGCACCACGTCTCCACAGCTTTAAAACACCTCCAGCAATGGAAGCTCCAATCCTGAGCTGGCAGGACACCATTGGCTGCAGTTGGACATAAGATACTGGTCATGGCTGTGAGTTCAGCCCTCGCTGGCAGAATGTCTCACACCCTCACTCAGGAGGGCAGGGGGCTGGGAGATGGGAGCACGTTTCAGTTTCCAGATCCCAGCACAGAGCCCAAACCATCCTGCCCTTGGACTCTGGATCTCATTTCCTGAGATGTAAAGCTGTTGGGCCTTTTGTGGATAATCATGTTAAAAGGCACAAAAAGTCCTTCAAATATTTGTGTAATTTGTCTAGGAATGTCAGTCGTATATGCTTATATTTAAATATCTATAAAATAGTACACTGCATGTGTGGTAGCCCCTCTGGCAATGACAATTAAATAGGTATTTGCACTATAAGGCTCCATACCCCATCCACAAGCACACATCTAAGTGGTTCAGATGAAGGGTGGTCTCGCAAACGTCACCCTTTGTGTCCCCAGGTGATGGACACTGCTCATGTGCCTCTGCAGAGAGTGGCAGGAGCTGGATCCCCTTCTCGGGACAAACTCCTTCCAGGAGAGACACCGACACAGGGGGAACTCATGGGGGCTTTACGGCATTTCACTGGGCATCAGTTTTGACATATTGGGTGCTGTCCTGTGACTGCCCTTTCTGCACAAATGATCATACAAACACAACCATTTAGTGAGACATGGTCATAAAGGGCTGTTATGGACAAGAAAGCTCACCGTGAACTCTGGAGAGGGCGAGGAAGTTTATAATAAGCACCAGGAAGAACCAAGAAGCTCGAGGCGTCTTCTGAAGAGCGGGAGGCCTGAGCAGCCATGATTGGCCATTGTAGGTGTGGGAGAGGTCAGGGCATGTCAGGGAGAAGCAATGAGATGGCTGATGGCTTCAGTGAACCCCTACAGCCATGTCTGAGCCCAGAAATGGAAAGCAGTTGATGTCTGCAGGTGGAGGAGGAACAGGACCAAGATTTTCCTGGGAATATGGAAGGAAGAAAGGCCTCTCTTGGGCTAATCATGTATGGTAGTGTCATTTCCATCCTGTTCTGGTGATGAACAAGCATCAAGGGCTCATACAGCAGAAACTTGGGGTTTGCTTCTGCCTTTTACTTCATTGGAGGTTTGTTCATTGTTTCAGCATCTGCAGTTCAGGATCATGGCAGCAGAGGGCTCATTAGCGTCTAAAATGCTCTTAAATGCCAAGGCTCTGTGCATTATTTTCCTAAAGGCTTCAAGTCTGGTGTGGATGATTAGAGAGATTTCAGGAACAGACAAACAGAGATGATTTCCACTATAAATAGCAGTTAAGACGAATTTGTTGGCAGCTACAGCTTTGACTGTCCAGTGAATGTCAGGGCAATTACAGTTCCTCATAGGAACCTGCTCATTGACTGGAAACTTCCTCACGTTGCTTACAGAAGATATTTTCCATTTCTTCTCCACGATCAAGTAGTTTGTAACACCCAACATGTTGTCAGCATGTACTGTGTTTACATGGCAAAGTCTTGGAACTGGTTATGAGTGAGCTGTGCTACAGTTGTCACCTCACTGAGAAGACAACAGGAGTTTGACCAACGTCAGACAGAGGTGATTTCAGATGATCCAAGATGGACCCACTCCTTGCCCAATCTGAGCCACTCAGTGATGCTGGCAGCACCTCTGGGATATTGTATTTGAGTAAAGGTAAAAAACGCTGCACAACAGCAGGTGGGAGAGAGGAGGGAGGAGATGTGAGAGAAAAGCACTGCAGACACCAAGGTCATATCCCACAGGACCCAAGCAGGTCCCTCAGCAGGCCAAATCCTGCTCTCCTGAAATCCTGCTCTTGGCCTTGTGATCATCTCCCAGGAGCCTCAGCTCCACTTTCCCATCCCTGACTGTTCCATACTGACCAACTCTTTCTGATTTGTAAGTGTGAAGTCCCACAGGGCACCTCATCTCACTGACTCCTCAGTCACCCGTGTCAGGAAGATGCTGTCAATGAGCTCCAAAACCCGCCTTGTCCCCAGCCAGGAACCTGGGAGGTGTGGGACCATAGTCCTGCCCTTGGCCTTGCACAGCCCCACATCACACTGTCCCAGGAAGGGCCCTGGGCAACGTGGGAGGGACAGGATCTGACTCCCCAGGGTTGGGGGTCAGGGCTTAGTCCTTTGGTTAATGAAACAAATCTAGGTTTGCGCAGCATCAGAGAGATCTTTACTTTGCTTTTCCTGACATGTCATCACTGCCTCCAGTTTTCAGCTCTAACCACACTCTGGGGTCAGCTCTTCAGTTGTGTCCCTCAGTGGGACCCATTAATATTACCGGGAACATTGAAGTTTGCATCTGAGTTTGACTTATTGAGAAGTTTCTTCCTGTTCCCCTCATGGTCTGAGGTCCATGGACTCAGCACCAAACCCACCAGAGGGGTCATTAAATCGCCTTGGGCTGCTCCTGTGCTGCTGAGCTGGGCTGGGCTCCTGGGACACAGGGAGCTCATGGCAGCGGCAGCGCTGCAGAGAGACAGCTCTGCCCAGGAGCAGCTCCTCTGCACACGCAGCAGGGCTGAGGGCTCTGCCTGGGGATCTCAGCAGACAAGCAAGGCAGAGAGAGATTAAAGGTGGTCAGGACTGGAGGATGACTGAGAGCTCACTGGAGGAGAAACCTTTGCAGCCCTTGCCATGGTAAGTCTCTGGTGCAGGGCAGTGCAGCTGTAGCTCCTGGAGGCATCTCCTGAAACTGGCACAGGCACAGCTTGTGGGATCTGTAAGGACGGGGCTCTTGTCAGGCCATGTTGAACAGCTGTGAAGCCGGGTGAGCACCCAGGGGTGCCCAGGGCTGTCCTGCAGAGCAGGGTCCCTGCACCCCAGGGCTGTGCCGGGCAGGGACTCTGCCGCCTGCCAGGGTCAGCGCTCAGCCTGCCCGGGAGATCCCATGGCAGCAGCTGTGGGGGGAAGGAGCGACCCCCGGCAGGGCAGGCAGGGAGCTTGTGGGGTTGAAGGGGGCTGTGTGGGTCAGGGCTGCTCAGAGCTCCAGATCCCCCCACAGACATGGCAGAGGGTCCTTCTGAACAACAACATTGATACAGCAACAGCTGCAAGGGAAGGAGTCTGTGCTTTCAGTTTTCCACTTTTGCTCGTCTGGGTGTGCAGTGGGAGATGGGGATTTATTTCTCTCTTTGGAGCAGACACTGAGACCCCAGTTCTCGTTAGGACGTGTCTGAGCTGCTCCTGAGCCCCTGCACACACAGAGCTGCCCCTGGGCAGTGCCAGAAGGTGTGAGCAGGACAGAGCTGAGCACACAGCGGGTGGGACGGGGTCTGTGACACTGACAGGGAGCAGACCAGGGACAGACACACCGCTGCAGGCAGCACAGACATAGGCAGGGAGAGTTAACTGCTCCCAGAAATGCTGGGGAGGGGATTCAGGAACCTCCCTCACATGCTCTCGATTGCAGACACATTTCCCAGTGCAACCCCTGGTCTCCTCTCCTCCCCAGCAGACCCTCTGCCCCAAAGCCATGGGGTCCAGGTCACGAGTCTCCACCTCAGCAGCTGGACCTCCAGGTGAAGGGTTCCTGCAACGGGGTACACAAATAAGGTGCTAAAAGTACTTGCTCTACAGTGTCATTATGTGGGTGGCAGCAGCATAGCCGGGTCAGGAGAAGGTTCCACAGCATGCCCGTCTGCCTTTCTGTCCTTGCTTTGTTTTCTGGTAGCACTGCAGTGTCCTTCCCTGTTTCTCCACCTGTCCCTGGTGCTCTTGCTCTCTGGGGTAGGAGTGGGCATGAGGATCAGCTTTTGTTCTGACAGCAGTTCAGTGGATCTTGCCTCACAGGTGTGTTCAAGGAAACCAGATGCCCATGCTGCATTTTAAACTGTGATGAACTGTTTTTCTCAGCTGGTAGAAAGAGAGAATTGGCAGAAAAATCCCATCATTAGGGAAGGGGTTTTCCATGAGAAACAGCCTGTTTATTTTCCTCAGAGAAGTCTCCCCTAACTTGTCATTGCCTTTTCCGCCTTGCACAGGTCCTCGTGCCCACAGGCAGCCAATGTCCAACAGCAGCTCCATCACCAAGTTCCTCCTCCTGCCATTCACAGACACACGGGAGCTGCAGCTCTTGCACTTCTGGCTCTTCCTGGGCATCTACCTGGCTGCCCTCCTGGGCAACGGCCTCATCATCACCACCATAGCCTGGGACCAGCACCTGCACACCCCCATGTACTTCTTCCTGCTCAACCTCGCCCTCCTCGACCTGGGCTGTGTCTCCAATATTCTCCCCAAGTCCATGGCCAACTCTCTCTGGGATACCAGGGCCATTTCCTATGCAGGATGGGCTGCACAGATCTTTCTGTTTGTCTTTTTAGCTTCAGCAGAATTTTATCTTCTCACCATCATGTCGTATGACCTCTACGTTGCCATCTGCAAACCCCTGCAATAGGGGACCCTCCTGGGCAGCAGAGCTTGTGTCCACATGGCAGCAGCTGCCTGGGCCACTGGGTTTCTCACTGCTCTGTTGCTCACGGCCAATACATTTTCACTGCCCCTGTGCAAGGGCAATGCCCTGGGCCAGTTCTTCTGTGAAATCCCCCAGATCCTCAAGCTCTCCTGCTCACACTCCTACCTCAGGGAACTTGGGCTTATTGTGTTTAGTCTGTTAATCGGTTTTGGCTGGTTTGTGTTCATTATGGTGTCCTATGTGCAGATCTTGAGGGCCGTGCTGAAGATCCCCTCTGAGCAGGGACGGCACAAAGCCTTTTCCACCTGCCTCCCTCACCTGGCCGTGGTCTCCCTGTTTGTCAGCACTGGCATGTTTGCCAACCTGAAGGCCCCGTCCATCTCCTCCCCATCCCTGGACCTGGTGGTGTCTGTTCTGTACTCGGTTCTGCCTCCAACAGTGAACCCCCTCATCTACAGCATGAGGAACCAGGAGCTCAAGGATGCTGTGTGGAAACTCGTATCTCAGTGTTTTCCGAAGCAATATACTGCTAATCTGCTTCTACATAGACGTTTTAATGTAACTTGTCACCTGTATTTGCTGTTGTTGTTGGCAGTTTTTATTCTGATAATGTTGTCATCCCCTTTCTAAACCACTGTCTGCTTTTCTTTTATAACCCCTGGTTGTGTAAATGAGGAGCCATGATCTGTGTGTATTTAAACAAAGTAAAGCGTCCTGTAGTGACTTGATTTTCACTATATCCTTCCTGCAAGGCCTTTTGGAGCTGCAGGGACAGTTCCTGTGATGGGTGAAGGGTAAAAGAGTCCATCACAGCAGCGCTGCCAGGGAGCACCAGCGCTTGTTCGTCCAGAGCTGTTCTGGTTCCACTTCACACTCTCCTTCTCATCCCTGGTGTTGGTGCAAGGCCTGAGTGCTCTGGCAGCTTGGTCACCGTCCTGCTGTGTGTCAGTGCTGTGGGCGCAGGCAGGGACAGGCAATGGGCTCTGCTGTGACAGAGCTGGCCTCAGTAACAGTACTTGCACAAGGAAAAGTGATCTTCTTTGGGCAGTGCATGATGGTTTATATCTTCTTGCAAAGTTTCTCTCAAGCTTATTCCTACAGAAGTGGCCACAGATGAAACATCACTGTGCAGCTGAACAGTGTGTGTGTGCAGGGCTGGCACACAGCAGTGTCCTCTCACAGCCAGGCTCCTGCCAGAGACCTGCAGGACCAGCAGAGCAGGGCTGGGCTGTGCCCCTCTGCACTGGACACCCCGTGGAAGGACCCCCAGGTCAATCACCATGGACTGGCCCCTCACAACCTCCTTTTCCAGCACTGGCCTCTCACCCCAGCTCAGAGATCTTTGTCCCCCCATGGAATTACACTGAATGAGTAGGTCAGAAATCCATGTTTGCATTGTACAGATGGGATGTGAGCATGCAGAACAGGTACATGAGTTGACATGAACTTGAGTCAGCACAAACACCATCAGCTATTTCTTGGGGTTCCATGATGGCCTGTGGGACAGACAGGGTCTTGAGGTCATTTCTCATTGGGAATAACATAGCATGGAAAGTGTTTGAATGCAGCACTGGGACGTGCTTCCTTTAACCAATGTCCCTGTGTCCATTCCACGTGACATGGGACATGTCAGCTGAGTGCAGAGCAGGTGACACACCACAGGGCTGAGGTGCCTACCCCTTTGGAGTGGCAACAGGAGGCCAGAGGGACACTGTGACTCCTGACGCTGTGTGTAAAAGGGACAGACTCTGTCTCTGAACATCCCTGGGTGCATAAGGAGCCCATGAGGCCAGCTCAGATGTGGACACCTGACAGAACCTACATTTGTGTGTGTGACTCCAGAACAAACCTCACTGGCCCAGACAGATCAATCTCACATGCTCCTGTCTGCTATGTTGTCCTTACCCGTGAGTCTGGATTGTGGTCTCAAATGTGTCAGAGCACGCAGAGAGGTACTCAGGTCCTTGGAAAAGGCAAACCTGTTTTCAAGAAGGTCAGGAATGAGAACTGGGAGAACTACGGTCTGGCCAGCCTGTGTCCTTCCATGGGAAGGGAATGGGACAAGTCTACCTGCAGCCATGTCCAGAGACTTGGAAAACAAGGAAGGGATTAGTGAACCCAAATGGGCAGGGAAACAAAGGCACGTTGTGGACATGGAATTTCACAAGGTGTCAGACATGGTTTCCCATGATGTCCTTATAATCTGATTAATGCTCTCTGGGCTATAGAAGTGGATGCTGAGTATGAAGTTGGCTGGATGATGAAGCCCAAATGTCACCAGTGGTACAAAGTGCCCACAGAGCCAGTTGCCAGTGGGATCCTTCAGGGACCAGCTCTTGGGCCAACACTGTTGAACGTCTCTATTCTCCCCCTGTATGATGTGACACAGTGAACCTTCAGCTCCTTAGTGGATGGTGCAAAGCTGGGCAGAGGCCTTGGACAACCTCACCTGGGTCACCCTGCCCTGAGCAGGACAGTGAGACAAGATGATGTTCAAACCCGAGTTGCTCTGTGATTCCAGGAATCTTTCCCTTGGAAACGTTTTGGAAGAAGGAAGAGGTGGAGGAACAAGAAAATAAAAATACAGGCAGAGGAGGAGACCTAAAAGGTGTCAAATAAACAGAGCAGTTCTGTGAAGAATGTTTCTCTGCTCAGATTGTTAGCAGGAAATCTATAACCAGCTCCACAAACTCCCTGTTCTGCTCATTGGCCCCTGGGATTTCCAGCACATTTCTTTACATTAGATTCTGCACTGAAGTTCGCACTGATTGTTACAGCTTCTTCGCACAAAATGCTTCATGTTTCCTTAGAGAACTGGATGTAAACAGGCACCGGGGAATTTTTAATTAGAGGAAACAAAACAAAAAATACAATAGGACTTAATGATGTTTCTCAGTTCTGTGGTTAAATTAAGTAGTTTCCAGCGAGGTCCCTTGCCATAATTGAAGAGTTGCCTGTAGGGAGTACGAGAGCAACTGCTGAAAGACTTTACCTGCCCGAAGCTCAAAGCAGAGTGAGAGCTGAGAGGCTCTGAATGAGCCAAGAGTGAGAGGGGAAGAACCTCTGGGGAGCGATGCAAAGTGCAAATGTCCAGACAGGCTTCTGAAGAGATGAGTTCAGACACAGTGAGCTGGGTAAGGACAGGTGGAAACTCCTGCATGCCAGGATGCTGGTGGCCCTTTTGGCCACCTAGGCACAGACAGGCTCATGTTCAGCTGCTGTTGATCAACATCCCCTGATCCCTTTCCACCAGGCCATTTTCCAGCCACTCTTCCCTGAGCTTGGGGTTGTTGCAACCCAAGTGCAGGACCCGGCACTTGGTCTGGTCGAACCTCATACAAATGGCCTCAGCCCAAAGATCCAGCGGGTCCAGATCCCTCTGCATGGCCTTCCCACCCTCCAGCAGATCAACACTCCCACCCAGCCTGGTGTCATCTGCAAACTTAATGAGGGTGCATTTGATCCCTTCATCCACATCATTGATAAAGCTTATATAGAACTGAGTCAAATACTGAGCCCTGGGGACACCACTTGTGACCGGACACCAACTGGATTTGGATCTGTTCACCACAATTCTTTTGGTCCAGCCCTCCATCGCACATACACCATCCAGGCCACGAGCTGCAGCTTCGCCAGGAGATGCTGTGGGACACGGTGTCAAAGGCTTCACTGCAGTCTAAGGACACAACACCCACAGCCCGTGTGGCGCATTCACTCCCCACGACAGACTTTCCCTCATCTGCTCAGCGGTCACCTTGTCACAGAAGGAGATCAGGCTGGTCAAGCAGGACCTGCCTTTCATCAAGCCATGCTGATTGGGCCCCATTGCTCATCTGTGTGTGACCTCACAGTCCTTTCCCAGCCATGTTCCTGCTGTTGGCCAATCCCCTGCAGAGGCAGAAGTGACCTCACAGTGCCCTCCACAGCCATTGGCTCCTACTGGACTATGAGTTCCTGAGACACAATGACCACACGACATCGTACCCACCATCACCCTCCTTGTGGTCCACTTTGTGAGCAGATCAAACTAAGCTGCTTTCATCAAATGTATCCAATAGATTTCCTATCAAGGTTTGAGTGGAGAAACGTTCCTGAGAGGAGCTGCTGTATTTACTCTGGGGCATTTTACATCTCTGCTTCTGCCTCTTCATTTATTTTCTCTTCTTCCTCTGTCTATAGTGACATGAAAGAGCTCTCCAAAGAAAAGGTTCATGTAATCCTACAATAACACAGGATGGAAGAGACCCCCCAAACACCATCTCTGTCCCACTGACCTTTATGGCCCCCCAAGGAACAGATGATAGCATTTGTGCTGACTTGGGTTCATCTCACCACATGCACACACTGGACATGCACATGATGTGTGTGTTTACATCTCATCTGCACAATGAAAACATGGACTTTTGAGCTAGTATTTAATAGAATCACAGAATGTCCTGAGTTGGAAGGATCCACAAGGATCATGGAGTCCAACTGCTGTCCCTGCACAGGACACCCCACAGGTCACCCCGTGCATCTGAGGACGTTGTCCAGTCTCTTCTTGAACACTGTCAGGTTGGGGCCGTGACACCTCCCTGTGAAGCCTGTTCAGTGTCCAGCACCTCTGGGGGAATAACCTTTTCCACATGTCCCACTGACCCTCCCCTGGCACACCCTTCTTCCATTCCCTTGGGTTCTATCATTGGTCACCACAGAGAACAGACCAGTACCTTCCCCTCCTTCTCCCCTTGTGAGGAAGCTGTAGCCACCATGAGGTCTCCTTTTAGTCTTTTCTTCAGCTCTGATGGTGAGAAACCCCTTGGTTTGCTTTCTGAAGCAGAAAGGAGAAGCCATGACCTCCAGCCTCTTTCCCTGCAGGCTGCAGACACCCATCTCGCTTCCCCACTTGCTCTCAGCCCAGCATCTCTGCACCTTCACTGCTGTGTATGCACCTTCACTGGCTGCTCTTTGGAACACAAACCATGGGCTGATCCAGCTCCCTCTGGGTCACCTCTTGCACCACAGCACTGCCTTTCCAGTGACATTTCTTCCTCCTCATATCCATTCCTCACCTTCCAAGTAGACTTTTTTTTTCTCTTTCCTGCTTCTTCCCACTATCAAGAAAAGCTCGACCATCTCATAAACTGCCCTTCATGGGCGGAACCCAACCCATTAGGCTTCTTGTGGTCTTTTACCTGACCAGAGAGAAGTCAACTTGCCATGATCTTCTAAATCCCATGAGTGCTGCTGGCCTTTCAGCTTCTCTGACAGACACGACCATGTCCCTGCCGATGTCCCGTCATGTTCTCAGGTGGGATGGACATGACAACCCGTCTCTCTTCCTGGGTAAGACCTGTGGGCCCTTGGGCAGAGGTTCTTTCCCAGCCATGTCCCTGCTGCTGGGCTGTCACCTCCAGACACAGACCTGACCCCACTATCCCCTTCACAGCCACATGATTCCCCCTGGATTATGAGTGTCTGAGACTCAGCTGACCTCATAATACTGAACCCATCCATCCCCCTCCACATTGCCCAGGGCCTGACCAGATAATAGTGTGCTTGTTGTATCAAATTAAACTAATGTATTTCCCTCTAAATGTTTGAGTGGAGAAACTTTCTTTGCAGTAACTGTTGTTTTTATGTTGACATCATTTCTATCTCCTCTTCTGCCTCTTTTTTTTTTTTTTTTCTTTCTGCAGATATTCTGTATTCAAAAACGTGTCCAGGGGAAAGATTCGTTGAATCATAGAGTCAGTCAGGTTTGAAGAGAGCCCTGAACATCTTCTTGCTTCACTCTCCTTCCCAAAGCAGGGTGACCAGGTGAGGTTCTTCAAGGTTCCACTCAGCTTTGCATCATCTCCATCACAGCACAGAAAGGAGAATAAAGACCTTCAGCAGTTTTGGCCCAAATGCTGGTCACTGGGGGTTGACACACTAACTGCACAGAGGACACTGCATCGCAGATGATATTTGGGCTTGACAACCCTTTCCAGGAAATACTTTTTTCTTAATATCCAATCTAAACCTCCCCTCGTGCAAATTGCAGCAAATTCCTCTTGTTCTATCACTTGCTGCTTGAGGTCTTCCCTCAATCTCCTGTTCTCCAGGCTGAACAGCCCCAGCTCCCTCAACCACTCCTCATCACACTTGTTCTCCAGCCCCTCAGCAGCTTTGTCGCCTCCTCTGCACTCTCTCTAGTACCTCAACGTCCTTCTTGAGATGAAGGGCCCAAAACTGAACACAGGATTCAAGGTGCGACCTCACCAGTGCTGAGCACAGTGGCACCATCACTTCTCTAGTCCTGCTGGCCACACTATTCCTGATACCAGCCAGGATGCTGGTGGCCTTTATGGCCACCTGGAAACATTCTGGCTCATATTCAGACAGCTATCGATCAACACCCGCACATCCTTCTCCACCAGGCAGCTTTACAGCCACTCCTCCCTGAGCCTCTAACGCTGCCTGGGGTTGTTGTGACCCAAGTGTAGGACCCAGCACTTGGCTTTGTTAAGCCTCAGACAATAGGCCTCAGCCCCATGATCCAGCATGTCCAGATCCTTAGGCATGGCCATCCTCATGTCCCACGTCATGAGGAATGGACATGGGGACCTCAGTTCAAGGCAGCACATCCTAGTGCTATATTCAGGCCTTCATGGAACATGCAAGAATAGCTGATGGTGTTTGTACTAAGTCGGGTTCATCTTATGTAAATGATAGGCATGCTTATATCTCATCCATACAGTTGAAACATTAGCCTCTGACTTATTCAGTGTCTTTGTGTTGAGGGATGAACAACCTCTCTCAGGTGGGGTGAAGGGCCAGTGCAGGAAAAGGTGGTTTTGAGGGGCTGGTCTGTGATGACTGTCCTGGGCCAGTTTCCCCAGGTTGTCCCACAAACATGGGCACACAGCAGCCCCTGCTCTGCTGGTGCTTCAGGGCTCTCCCAGGAAGCCTGACTGGGAGAGGACCCTGCTGTATGCCAGCCCTGCACACTCACACACTTCAGCCGTTCACTGGTATTTTCCTTACTGGGGCATTTGCCAGTTCAGCCCTCCCACCCCCTCCTGAATTGTGCCACCGCCCTGCCCTCTCCCCAGCCCAGCCCGGCAGAGCAGCCACACTGGAACTGGAACTGGTCCCACAGCAGTGGGGATCAGTGAGAATGAAGGACAGTGAGAATGTTCATCCAGCCAGCAAGCTGAGTGGGTCTCCAGCACAGGCAGCTTGCAGACCCAGGTCCAGACTGGCTCCCCAGGATAACATGAGACATTTGGCCTAGGGGATCCTCAGGAAGGTCCTGCAGCCACAGTGCCAGGGCCACCTGCCCCAAGCTGCCACCTGCAGCAAAGGGTTTCTCTTTCCATTTCTTCTCTGCACACATACAGTGCCCCAGGCTTCTCCCATCTCCCCACAGAGATCTTTCCCAAGAGAGCTGATCTGTGCTGACCTGGCCAGGTGTTCCTGCACCCCCTTCCCATGCTCCACGCAGCCCCGAACTGGCAGTGCTGCTCTGCAGAGCAAGTGGGCTGTGGTGCCCAGGGCCATGGGGTGAGTCCACAGGCTCATGCTGGTCAGGGTGGGAGGAAGACCCAGCTCAGGGTGGCTCCTGCTCACTCCTCCTCAGCACACAGACATGGCTCCTGCAGCCCCAGAGATCCCAGAGAGAGGATTCAGGGCAAACAAGGCAGTGCAGGGTCCTTCATTTCATTTAAACACACAGAGAGTACAGCTCTGCATTTACACAAAGATTAGGGGTCACATAAGACCCATATATGGAAATAGAAATAAGATGATAAGTGATTTTGCTTGTGGAGAGCATTAATAAAACCAAGAAAAGCTAAAACCAAAGAAAAACAAACAAAAAAACCCCTACAAAACTCAGGTTGAGCTGTTTATGAGTTATATTACAAGTAACATGCAGAAGAAAGAGGTCAGCTCATGACTGCTTTTGGAAAGCAAACAGTCATCAGTTTCCTTATGGCATCCTTGAGCTCCTGGTTCCTCATGCTGTAGATGAGGGGGTTCAGTGCTGGAGGCACCACTGAGTACAGAACTGACATCATCAAGTCCAACCATGGAGAGGAGATGGAGGGGGGCTTCAGGTTGGCAAACATGGCAGTGCTGACAAACAGAGAGACCACGGTCAGGTGAGGGAGGCAGGTGGAAAAGGCTTTGTGCCGGCCCTGCTCAGAGGGGATCCTCAGCACAGCCCTGAAGATCTGCATATAGGACACCACAATGAACACAAAACACATGAAAACTAAACAGGCACTAACCACAATAAGCCCAGCTTCCCTTAGGTAGGAGTGTGAGCAGGAGAGCTTGAGGATCTGGGGGATTTCACAGAAGAACTGGCCCAGGGCATTGCCCTTGCACAGGGGCAGTGAAAATGTATTGGCCGTGTGCAGCAGAGCATTGAGAAACCCAGTGGCCCAGGCAGCTGCTGCCATGTGGACACATGCTCTGCTGCCCAGGAGGGTCCCGTAGTGCAGGAGTTTGCAGATGGCAACGTAGCAGTCGTAGGAAATGACTGTGAGAAGAAAATACTCTGCTGTGATCAAGAATGCAAATGAAAAGAGCTGTGCAGCACATCCTGAGTATGAAATGGCCCTGGTGTCCCAGAGGGAGTTGGACATGGATTTGGGGACAGTGGTGGAGATGGAGCCCAGGTCGAGGAGGGCGAGGTTGAGCAGGAAGAAGTACATGGGGGTGTGCAGGTGCTGGTCCCAGGCTATGGTGGTGATGATGAGGCCGTTGCCCAGGAGGGCAGCCAGGTAGATGCCCAAGAAGAGCCAGAAGTGCAAGAGCTGCAGCTCCCGTGTGTCTGTGAACGGCAGGAGGAGGAACTGGGTGATGGAGCTGCTGTTGGACATTGACTGCCTGTGGGCATGAGGACCTGTGTAAGGAGGGAAGACAGTGACACATCAAGGGAGACTTCTATGAAGAAAATAAACATGGTGTTTCTTATGGAAAAACCCCTCCCTGATAGAGGGATCTTTACACTCATTCTGTTTCTACCAACTGAAAAAAACAGTTCATCACAATTTAAAATGCAGCTTGGGCATCTAGTTTCCATGAACACACTTCTGGGTCAAGACCCCCTGTGTTGTTGTCAGAACAAAAATTGACCAACACTCCCACCCCAAGCTCAGAGAGCACGAGCACCAGGGACAGGTGGAGAAACAGGGAGGAACACTGCAGTGCTACCAGAAAATAAAGCAAGGACAGAAAGGCAGACGGGCATGCTGTGGAACCTTCTTCTGACCTGGCTGTGCTGCTGCCACTCTCATAATGACACTGTAGAGCAAGTACTTTTAGCACCTTATTTGTGTACCCCGTTGCAGGAACCCTTCACCTGGAGGTCCAGCTGCTGAGGTGGAGACTCGTGACCTGGACCCCATGGCTTTGGGGCAGAGGGTCTGCTGGGGAGGAGAGGAGACCAGGGGTTGCACTGGGAAATGAGTCTGCACTGAAGGAGATGGCAGGAGGTCCTGAATCCCCTCCCCAGCATTTCTGGTCCATCTCCCTCTTCCTGCCCATGTCTGTGCTGCCTGCAGCTGTGTGTCTGTCCCTGGGTCTGCTCCCTGTCAGTGTCACAGACCCCGTCCCACCCACTGTGTGCTCAGCTCTGTCCTGCTCACACCTCCTGGCACTGCCCAGAGGCAGCTCTGTGTGTGCAGGGGCTCAGGAGCAGCTCAGACAGGTCCTAACGAGAACTGGGGTCTCAGTGTCTGCTCCAAAGAGAGAAATAAATCCCCATCTCCCACTGCACACCCAGACGAGCAAGAGTGGAAAACTGAAAGCACAGACTCCTTCCCTTGCGGCTGTTCCTGTATTGATGTCATTGTTCAGAAGGCCCCTCTGCCATGTCTGTGGGGGGATCTGGAGCTCTGAGCAGCCCTGACCCACACAGCCCCCTTCAACCCCACAAGCTCCCTGCCTGCCCTGCCGGGAGTCGCTCCTTCCCCCCACAGCTGCTGCCATGGGATCTCCCGGGCAGGCTGAGCGCTGACCCTGGCAGGCGGCAGAGTCCCTGCCCGGCACAGCCCTGGGGTGCAGGGACCCTGCTCTGCAGGACAGCCCTGGGCACCCCTGGGAGCTCACCCGGCTTCACAGCTGTTCAACATGGCCTGACAAGAGCCCCATCCTTACAGATCCCACAAGCTGTGCCTGTGCCAGTTTCAGGAGATGCCTCCAGGAGCTACAGCTGCACTGCCCTGCACCGGAGACTTACCATGGCAAGGGCTGCAAAAGTTTCTCCTCCAGTGAGCTCTCAGTCATCCTCCAGTCCTGACCACCTTTAATCTCTCTCTGCCTTGCTTGTCTGCTGAGATCCCCAGGCAGAGCCCTCAGCCCTGCTGCGTGTGCAGAGGAGCTGCTCCTGGGCAGAGCTGTCTCTCTGCAGCGCTGCCGCTGCCATGAGCTCCCTGTGTCCCAGGAGCCCAGCCCAGCTCAGCAGCACAGGAGCAGCCCAAGGTGCTTTAATGACCCCTCTGGTGGGTTTGGGGCTGAGTCCATGGACCTCAGACCCTGAGGGGAAGCTGAAGAAACTTCTCAAGAACTCAAATTCAGATTCAAACTCCAAAGTTTCTTGTAATATTAATGGATCCTGCGGAGGAACACTACTGTGGAAATGACCCTAGGGTTGGGTTAGAGATGAAAGGTCAGGAGAAGCAAGGTGTAGGTCTTCCTTATGATCAGTAAACCTGGATGAGTTTCATTAACCAAAGGGCCCAGTCCTGACCCCCAGCCCTGGGAAGGCAGATCCTGTCCCTCCCACGTTGCCCAGGGCCCTTCTTGGGACAGTGTGATGTGGGGCTGTGCAAGGCCAAGGGCAGGACTATGGTCCCACACCTCCCCGGTTCCTGGTTGGGGACAAGGAGGCCATGAGGCCCCTGTGCTGGAAGGACAAGATGTCTCCTCACAGGCATCAGAGGTGCAGACAACAGCCGCAGACAACAGCCACAGCCAAGGGGAGAAGGAGCTCATGTCTGGTGGGGCTTTCAGCCTCTTTACACCCCTTGATCATCTCTACGACAGCCTGTCCTGTGCTGTGGCATCCCCTGCACCTCTGGCCCTGCAGGCTGGAGACATCCCCCCTGCTGCCCCACCTTGCTCCTGTCTGAGCATCTTCCTTCCTTTGCTGAGATCTCTCCATCCTCCCCAGCTGGTCCTTGAAACACAAAGCCTTGGGCTGATGCAGACTCCCTCTGCTGACCTGCTCCACCACAGCACTGCCTTTCCAGTCACAATCCTTTCTGCTCATGGCCAGCCTGGACCTCCCCAGCTGCACTTTGGGCCATTATTTCCCACTATGAAGAAACCTCCACCACCTCTGAAACCGCCCTTCAAGCACTCTTAGGCTACTCCTGCACTGCTGCAGCCTCCCCAGTGCTGCTGGGCCAAAGCAGCCCAGGTCCCTCAGCACCTCACACCATGTGCACAAGGTGCTGAACCTGCCTTGGCACAGCCCTGCACTCTGCAGTTCCTCCCTGCTTCTCCAGACTGGGAAGCCGCACACTGGCACACACTCATGTGTGTGGGTCACACCAGTGCTGAACCGAATGGGATGAGAACTGTAGGTGTCTGGGTCCCCACGCTCCTCCTCATGCAGCCCCGTGTGCAGCTGCCTTGTTCATGGTGAGCGTGCACCACGGGCTGATGTGTGGACCTTGTAGTGCCCAGGCCCTTCTCCTCAGGGTCACTGAGAACTCGTCATTTCATCTTGTCAAAACTCAGAGATTTCTGATGGGTGAATATTAGATATTCAGAAAGTCAGGACTCTCCCTGGACTGAAGCTTCATTTGCTCAGCTGTTATTGTTTGCACACAGATAGCTTATCCTGATGAGGGTGTCTCTCCCAACATAACAGCATGAGGAGTTACAGGACACTATAAATATAATCTCCTGGGGAAACAGTGGGATCTTGGGTGTCTGGTACTCATAATGCAAGACGTCTGGGGTTTCTGATGTTTCCCTTCATATGGTAGAGTAGTAGGATTACGTGGAGCTCTGCCTGGGGACAGATAATGTCAGCTGAACGTTGAGGCGTCAGCATGAGAGGGCAGAACAACATGGGCAATGTTGTGGTCACTGGACATCAGCTACAGGCTCATTGATCAGGAATTGGAATTAGGTGAGGCCTCCTTCAGATAAATGAAAGAAGCCTCATGTTTCCAGGGCCGTGTCCTTGTGGCAGACCTGAGATATCCCAATATCTGCAAGGTACCAGCCATCCAGGAGGATTTGGAGCTCATTGACAACATCTTCCTGACACGGGTGACTGAGGAGTCAGTGAGGTGAGGTGCCCTGTGGTATTTCACACTTATAAACCAGAAAGAGTTGGTCAGTATGGAGCAGTCAGGGATGGGAAAGTGGAGCTGAGGCTCCTGGGAGATGATCACAAGGCCAAGAGCAGGATTTCAGGAGAGCAGGATTTGGCCTGCTGAGGGACCTGCTTGGGTCCTATGGGATATGACCTTGGTGTCTGCAGTGCTTTTCTCTCACATCTCCTCCCTCCTGTCTCCCATCTGCTATTGTGCAGCGTTTTTTACCCTTTTCTCAAATACAATATCCTAGAGGTGCTGCCAGCATCACCGAGTGGCTCAGATTGGGCAAGGAGTGGGTCCATCTTGGAGCAGCTGAAATCAGCTCTTTCTGATGTCGGTCAAACCCTGTTGTCTTCTTAGAGAAGTGATAGCTGTAGCACAGCCGCACTCACCCCCAATTCCAAGACTTTGGCATGGAAACCCAACATAGGGTGACAATGTTTCGGGTGTTGCAAACCACTTGATAATGGAGAAGTAATGGAAAATTCTTCTGTCATCAAAGCAAGGAAATCTCCAGTCAATGAGCAGCTTCCTATGGGGAACTGTAATTGCCCTGACGTTCATGGGTCAGGCAAATCTGCCAGCAGTCCAGAGGATCGTTGGCCAACTGCTTAACATGTCTGCCTGCTGCGCCAAAAAGAGTGATGTTCACCTGGATCTAGAACTGGGAAACAAGGAAGAGCTGGTGAGGGATGTGAACAACAGTGTCCACCTTGGCTGTTGTGACCAGGACACAGTGGGGTCCCAGGCACCAGAAGGGAGAGAAAAAGGCCAGCAGCAGAGCACAGGCTGGTGGGTCCCAGAGGAGAAGACTTTGACATACTTGGGGATGTTGGGCAAAGTGGTGACATGGAAGGAGATCTGAGGGGTGAAGTAGCTCAGAAAATCTGATAATCCTTACAGGACAGGCTGCTCCAAGCACAAGAATGATCCCTCCAAGTACGCACGGACAGAAGCATTTGTCTTGTGAGGCTGCTCCTCTGCACTGATGGAGCTGCAGGGCACAAAGGCAGCACACAGGAGATGAAAGCAGGGGAAGCTGCAAAGGAGGAATTTAGAAACCTTGTCCATGGATGTGGGGATGATGACAAAGCTGCCCTGGACTTGATACCTGCATGAGAAGGGCAGCAAAATGAGCTGACAGAGCTTCACTTGCAGTAAGAGAATAGACAGGGTGAACGTGGACCTGCTGCTGAACTACATAAGAGTAGAATCCGACAGGACTGAGGTTCTTCATGGCTTCTTTGCCTCCATCTTCACCAGCAAGGTCTCCTGGGACTTGGCTCCTGAAGGCAGGAGTCTGGAGAACACCCAGCAGTGGATGGGACTCAAGTCAGGGGTGACCTGAGCAAACTCAGACACCATTACAGAACAGGAGATGGGTCACTTGACCAGCTCCCTGAACACAAGCATCACTGTGCTGTGGCACCCGAGATTGCCAGGAACACCCACCTCTTGGTCCAGAGGAGTGTGACTCCTCTCGAGGTGTCCTGGATTATCTCCTCATACACATGGCATTTTAGGCAACCCATTTTGTGACGTATTCAGTCTTTATCAGGAGACGCTCCACATCAATATGAACTGGAGGCTGCTGAGACCACCTGTTCTGGAAAGGGAGGGAAGGGCGAGCAGGGAAGGAAATAGAAGAAATTTGGCTTTATCACTATTTGTTTTGGAAATGCTCTTGCTTTGGCTATTCCTGAAATCTCCCTCATCATCCACACCATACTTGAAAGCTTTATGAAAGTGATGCACAGAGCCTTGGCTTGTAAGAGCATTTTAGATGTCCATGAGCCCTCTGCTGCCATGAACCTGAACTGCAGCTACTGAGAGAATGAACAAACCTCCAATTAAGTGAAAGGCAGAAGCAAACCCCAAGTTTCTGAGGGTGTTTGGACCCCATGAAGGGCCATCACTTGACACAGCTGTGAAGGAAACAACCACTGCAGGTCCCTGTCCCTGGAGGCTGGTGAACAAAAGACTTGGAGACAGTGGTTACAGGTGGTGAGGGCCATGTGGAGGTGGCTCTGGTGCCATGTCAGCCCTTGATGCTTGTTCATCACCAGAATGGCTGAGCCCTGACCCCTGGGACCTGGTAGATCTTTCTCCAATGTTTTTCAAGGCTTTTCCTGTGGTCAGTGTGAGTGTTTTGTGGTTTGGGAGTGGGTTTTATGTCAAGTGCTGTTGCTTTAACTGCAAGTCTCTGGTTTTCTGTGGAGTTGGAAATGCCTGTGAGTTCCTCACAACGCATCCAGCTTCTTTCATACACCTGGCAATGGTCACCAGTCACCTCAGTGTCCCAGTCCCAAACTTGCTTGAATCCCCTATTTGGATCCACACCCCATCACTGCAGGAGGTTCATGGATCCACCAGGTTCATGGATGATTCCTGAGGACCATCCAAGTGTGGGCAGTGTAAGAGAGGAGCATAGCAGGGTCAGCTCATGGGCCATGACTGAGCACAGCCACCCCAGCAGCAGCCGTTCCCCATCTCCCAGGCACAGCCATGCCCACAGCATGCAAATGGCACTGCCATACATGATTAGCCCAAGAGAGGCCTTTCTTCCTTCCACACTCCCAGGAAAATCTCCCTCCTGTTCCTCCTCCACCTGCAGACATCAACTGCTTTCCATTGCTGGGCTCAGACATGGCTGGAAGGGTTCACTGAAGCCATCAGCCATCTCATTGCTTCTCCCTGGCATGCCCTGACCTCTCCCACACCTACAATGGCCAATCACGGCTGCTCAGGCCTCCTGCTCTTCAGAAGAGGTCTTGAGCCTCTTGGTTCTTCCTGGTGCTTATTATGAACTTCCTTGCTCTCTTCAGAGTTCATGGTTACATTTCTTGTCCATAACAGCCCTTTATGACCATGTCTTAGTAAATGGTTGTGTTTGTATGATCATTTGTGCAGAAAGGGCAGTCACAGGACAGCACCCAATATGTCAAAACTGATGCCCAGTGAAATGCCGTAAAGACCCGACGAGTTCCCCCTGTGTCGGTGTCTCTCCTGGAAGGAGTCTGTCCTGAGAAGGGGATCCAGCTCCTGCCACTCTCTGCAGAGGCACATGAGCAGTGTCCATCCCCTGGGGACACAAAGGGTGACATTTGCCAGACGACCCTTCATCTGAACCACTTAGATGTGTGCTTGTGGATGGGGTATGAAGCCTTATAGTGCAAATGCCTATGATTTGGGTTGAAACCATTTCAATCCCATCACCTCCAGCTTCCCTCAGAGGCGGCTGTTTTTTGACACAACTGTCCTGGCTCTCCAGGCAGGTTGGGCACTGGGTTGGTGCCTGCATTGGCAGTTTTGCCCTTCGTGGGGTAAAAGACTGTTGAGTAGAGACAGTTGTAGTGATTTGGGTCACAGGGGTTTGCAGCAATCCTGTCAAACTCTGAGCAGGATGAGCTTTGGAGCCCAGGAAAAATGGAGATGCGCTAAAGGATGTTTGTGAACAGTGGTGCTGTCACTGATAACAGTAACAGGGAACTCCTTATTCTCACTGATGATGATGATAAACTAAGTTACTTTAATTTCATTCCCAAGTAGTTGTGTCTTGAAAAAAGTTCATAGAATAATGCTTTTTCTCTCCTTTTTTCTTTTTTTTTTTTTTTTTTTTTTTTTTTTGGATTCATATAAAGAGTACACCACTTGGACACAATTAACACAAAATCATGCATCTTTCATAACTTTTATCTTTTTTCCCTGATGTGAGGTGTTCTTGGAATAGGAGAATAGTTTCTTTTTGAGACAAAGGTGGCCAAGGAACAGATCCCAGGTCAGTACAAAGGCACAAAGGAAGCCAGAATCTTTATGTGTGTGCACTGACACACACTGTCACCTGCATTTCCAGTCTCTGCAGTCCCAACAGTGCAGCAGAGCCTGGAGTTCTGAGCTCCCCCATCTGCCCTGTGTGACACGTGTAAAATGGAACTACCCCAGTCCAATGGCTGGTTTTGATTCTCTTCCCAGCCTGAAGCACCACATGGGTCAGGAGACAAGCCAGGATACCCAACCAGGACTCACATGCTCTGCTCTTACAGTTCAGGTATTCCTGGCAATCTCAGCAGACGTCACGCTGATATCTGGGTGCAAGGAGCTGGTCAAGTGTCTCATGTCCATTTCTGTAACGATGGCTTTGCTGCCTGGCTGCTGTGCAGACTGTACATGGATGTTGACACCTCTTGAACAACCTGCTCTGAAAGGATTAGCAAGATGGGCTGTTCATTCTGGAAGGGTATAAGGACAGCAAAAAAGAAGACCCTGAGTGGGGACATATGAAAAGGGATGCACAAGATGTGGTCAAGGCCGTTTGGGGGCCCTTGTAAAGCAGCTCCGAACCCTCTGTGAATTATTCATGTGGTCAGGGAGGACCGAAGAGCTTTCTCTAAATTGAAAACATGAAGGGGATGAAAGGACAGCGTCATTCAGGCTTAAAGGAACCTTGGAAGGTGTCTTGACCAACCTCCTGCTCACAGCAGGGTCAGACCAGATTACTCAGGGCTTTATCCAAACACATCTTGGTCACTTTCTGGGACAGAGTGGGTGCGCAGTCCTGGGAAACAGCTTCCAGTGCTGGACTGTCCTCAGGACTGGAAAGTTTCTCCCTTTCTACAGCACCTTTCCAAGCTCAACCATCCGAACTGGTTTTACCCATCTACTTGCACACTGACACAGACCATAATATACTGCCTTGGGCACAAGAATGTTGTGGGGGATGATGCTGAATGCATTGGTAACTTCCGGGTAAACAGACCACCACTGCTCTGCCCATGTCCACAACCCTGTCCTTTCCTCACAGAAAGCAAAGAGGATGGACAGGCACAACCTGCCCTGGGCAAACCCCGTCACCTTCTCTTCCTGACACCCAGAAATGGGGTCCCAGTGGACATGCTGTGGGGCACAGCCCTTAGTTCCCCTGCTCACCCATGGGCCATTTTGAAAAGTGCACACACTGTGTGAGAGCTGCCAGTGCTCAGGGAGTCCCCCCAGTCTCCATGAGCTTTCCAAGATGGTGCAGAGTGGCCTCACTGTGACATGGTCCTGCTGTCCCAGCTCCTGGGATGCTGCCCCTGCTGACCCATAGACTGGAAAGGATTGTGTTAGTTCCGGTGACCCTGACTTGATCCCCATCTGCTGCTGGTTGTTCTGCCTCCAGTCACAGAGGCCTGGGAGACCTTGCTGGACAAGAGGGAGAACAAGAGGACATAGGGATTCTCACCTCTTTCTTTTATTAAGTTCATCAGTGGCCAGACAATGAGTTTGTTTCTCCTTTAACTGTTCCTGCAGTAGTACCAGCTCATTATGGGAAGTTGAATTGCCTTACAGGTCTGGACTCAGCTTTGATTGAGACTGTTGCTGTGCTTGGAGGCTGCTGTCCTTGCAGACCAGATGAACTCACTTCTGCCACCCTGCCTCGCAGTTCATTCCATCCGTGTCACAGCTCTGTCTGCAGCACTGACAGCTCCAGCTCCCCAGTCAGGTCCCTGGCTGAGGACATGGCCTCACATCTGGGTTGGAGAATTTAGATCGTTTGCTATAATCTTCCTGGTGTCCTGTCTAATGATAAGACAAGAAAATATGTTTCTCATGCCAAAATTATTTTCTAATATAAAGATACTACTGCAGGAAAGAACTGTCTCAGTAGACGTGAGAGAAATATCACTGGTTACTTCAGACTGTTTCATGGTCCATTTCCCTGGAGCCCCAGGGACACCTCTCACTCAGAGGAGACTGAAAAAGGGACATCATGGGCTGCTCCTGTGCTGCTGAGCTGGGCTGGGCTCCTGGAACACAGGGAGCTCATGGTAGCGGCAGCGCTGCAGAGAGACAGCTCTGCCCAGGAGCAGCTCCTCTGCACACGCAGCAGGGCTGAGGGCTCTGCCTGCAGCACTGAGGGCACAAGAGCCAGGCACAGAGAGGGAAATGCAGTCTCGGGTGGGAGGATGCTGAGAGGTCAGCAGAAACAAAATCTTCTCAGATATGAAGCCTGTGGCTGCAAATCATGTTAGGATCTCAGAAAGCTGTCACATTGCAGAGCCTGCGAGAGGTGTAAGTACAGCTGTCAGAGATTCTCTGATCAGAGAGGATGTGCTGCAGAGCAGGGGTTGCCTTCTGCACTGTCAGTGACAAGATGTGGATGCTGTATTCTCCCCAGGGTGACTGTGGGGTGTAAATGTAAATGTGCAGGCAGGGGTGCCCAGGGCTATCCTGCAGAGCAGGGTCCCTGCACCCCAGGGCTGTGCCGCACAGGGACTCTGCCGCCTGCCAGGGTCAGCGCTCAGCCTGCCCGGGAGATCCCAGCAACACTGAGGGGAGAAGCTGTGGGGGGAAGGACAAACCACTATTGTGAAAGAAAGGTCCTTCTGCTGTGGAGGGTGCTGTGTGAGTCAGGGCTGCTCACAGCTCCAGATCACCCCCAGAATTTTTCCAAGGGGATGCCTCAAGGACAAGATCAGTGCAAGGATTACCAGAGAGATAAGGAGCTTTCCTGAGCCTGTCTTTTCAGTTTCCTCTCCCAAGGGGTGGGGGTGCAGGAAAGGATAAAATGAAAATGAGCTCTCATGCTTAAACAAGTCACTGAGACTCCTGAACTGCAACTCTGAGTGATCAGTATATCTGCCAGAAGGCTCATGACATCCCTTCACCACCCCTCTCTCTGCCTGTGCACAGCGCCTGCATCACCTTGGCTGGACCCGTCAGCCTTAGTCTGACCTGTCCTATTTTCCAGCCTGCAAACAGGAAGATGCCCCCAGGCAGTGCCTGTGAACAGGCTGACTTATCGAGAGCCCATGAGCACAGGCCCTGCTCTTGGTTGCACATTTTCCAGCACCGAACAGGGCTCCAGGCACAGTGCTGAAGAAAGTTGTCCTAGAAATTCAAAAAGATGTCTGTGTGTGACAGGGGAGGGTCTATGGGACTTGGTTTGATTTTTGTCAGAGAACACTTCCCTGGCTTCACACTTTTTTTTTCCTCATGACAGCGCCCCATGTTCACGAAAAGCAAATGTCCAACAGCAGCTCCATCACCCAGTTCCTCCTCCTGCCGTTCACAGACACACGGGAGCTGCAGCTCTTGCACTTCTGGCTCTTCCTGGCATCTACCTGGCTGCGCTCCTGGGCAACGGCCTCAACATCACCACCATAGCCTGGGACCAGCACCTCCACACCCCCATGTACTTCTTCCTGCTCAACCTCTCCCTCATCGACCTGGGCTCCATCTCCACCATTCTCCCCAAGTCTATGGCCAATTCCCTCTCGTACACCAGGGCCATTTCCAATGCAGGACGTGTTATCCAGGTCTTTATCTTTGCAATGTCAACAGAATATTGTCTTCTGACCATCATGTCGTACGACCGCTACATTGCCATCTGCAAACTCCTGCACTACGGGACCCTTCTGGGCAGCAGAGCTTGTGTCCACATGGCAGCAGCTGCCTGGGCCACTGGGTTTCTCAATGCTCTGCTGCACACGGCCAATACATTTTCACTGCCCCCGTGCAAGGGCAATGCCCTGGGCCAGTTCTTCTGTGAAATCCCCCAGATCCTCAAGCTCTCCTGCTCACACTCCTATCTAAGGGAAGCTGGGCTTATTGTGGTTAGTGCCTGTTTAGTTTTCATGTGTTTTGTGTTCATTGTGGTGTCCTATATGCAGATCTTCAGGGCTGTGCTGAGGATCCCCTCTGAGCAGGGCCGGCACAAAGCCTTTTCCACCTGCCTCCCTCACCTGGCCATGGTTACTCTGTTTTCCAGCACCTCTTTTTTTGACTGCCTTAAGCCCCCCTCCATCTCCTTCTCGTCTTTGGACCTGGTGGTGTCTGTTCTATACTCAATGATATCTCCAACATTGAAACCCCTCATCTACAGCATGAGGAACAAGGAGGTCAAGGATGCCCTGAGGAAACTAATCACTGGAGGCATTTCAAAAATAATAAAGTGTCCCTCATCCGCTCTTTAACAGATAACAGCTTTAATGTAACTCATTAGAGGCCCAGATTCTGTGTGTGTGTTGGTGGTATTTATTTTTTAATAAATCATGATGTTTTTGTCATCCCCTTTCTAATTCATTGTCTGCTTTTCTTTTCAAACCCACTGGCTGTATAAATATGCAGCTATTCTCTCTGTTTATTTAAACAAAATAAAGGGCTCTGCAGTCACTTTTTTTTTCACTGATATTATTCCACCAAGGCCTGTTTGGAGCTGCAGGGACAGTTCCTGTGTGGGGGGGAGGGGAACAGAGTCCATCCTGGCAGCCCTGCCAGGGAGCACCAGCACCTCTTCTTCCAGAGCTGTTCTGGTTCCACTCCCACACTCTCCTTCTCATCCCTGGTGTTGGTGCAAGGCCTGAGTGCTCTGCCAGCTTGGTCACCATTCTTCTGTGTGTCAATCCTGAGAGCACAGGCAGGGATAGGCAATGGGCACTGCGGTGACAGAGCTGGCCTCACAACAACCTTTCCAGGTAGAAAGGTGATCTCCTATGGGCAGGGCCTGAAGGTTTAAATCTTCTCAAAAAAAATATCTCAAGAACATGTCCAAGAAAGTGACCCACAGATTAAACACCAGAGTACAGGTGAACAGTGTGTGTGTGCAGGGCTGGCACACAGCAGTGTCCTCTCACAGTCAGGCTCCTGCCAGAGACCTGCAGGACCAGCAGAGCAAGGGCTGGGCTGTGCCCCTGTGCACTGGACACCCCTTTGGTAGAAGCCTCAGGTCAGTCATCATGGAGCTGCCCCCTCACAGCCATCGTTTTTAGCACTGGCCTTCTCACCCACAGAGGTTGTTCTTCCCTCCACAGAGGGACGCCGAATGAGTAGTTCAGCAGTCCATGTTTGCTTTATACAGGTGCTGAGGTTTGGATTGTGGGATGGTAACCGTGGCAGATGTGGTTGTTAGCCCCCTCTCCTCCCCCTTCCTTCTTCAGCCCCTTCTTCTCCCCCCTTCCCACTCAGGACAGGCGATTGGGAAAGAAAGCAGGACAGAGAGAAGAGAGTTGGAAAAATTAAAAATGTTTTACTAATGCTACTAATAAAAATAGAGAAAATAATACAAAATATATAAAACCAATCTTGACAGTCCCAGCAACTGCTCTTGCAGAAGAGGCGCCGGCATCCGAAGTTCTGGACTGGACTCTGCAGCCAACCGGAGCTGGATTCAGTCTGTCACTAGGCCTCAGTTTTCAGGGAATACTAGCAAGCTCCTCTCCTAATGTCGGCCAGAAGGTAAAGGGGTGAGATCCTCATGATCTCCCACTTTTATACGAAGTATTCACATGAATGGGATGCTATACTCTGTTGGTCTGTTTCTGGTCACCGGTTTTCTCATTGCCCCTCTCACAAGATATACATCTGTCCTATCAGTGACCTCACATTCCATTGCTATGTTTACCAAAACATGTGTCTGACTTTCCAGAAAAATGCAGCTAATACGAAGCTTTAGCTGACAGGCAAATTCACTAAAAGAAAAACTTGTTTTTAACTAAACCAGGACAACAGATGAGAAGTGAGCATGTGCATCACGTACGTGAGGTGACATGAACACAAGTGAGCACAAATATCATCACTATTCCTTGTGGTTCCATGAAGGCCTGTGGCACAGACAATGTCTTGAGGTCACTTCATGTTGCGAGGAACATGCCATAGGAAATCACCTGAATGCAGCAGTTGTACTTCCTTGAACTGAGGTCCCTGTGTCCATTCCTCATGACGTGGGACATGGGTGACACACCACAGGGCTGAGGTGTCTCCTGTCCTTTTGGAGTGGCAACAGGAGGCCAGTGCCTCTGTGTAAAAGGGACAGACTCTGTCTTTGAACATCCCTGCGTGCATAAGGAGTCCATGAGGCCAGCTCAGATGTGGACACCTCACAGACTGACATTCCTGTGTGTGACTCCGGGAACAAACCCCACTGCCCAATGAGATTCATCTCAGCTGCCTTAGGATCATTGCAAGTGCTCCAGTCTGCTACCTCACCATTGCCTGTTATTCTGGATTGTGACCTCATAAGAACCAGGGTAATCAGAGAGGTTCTGGGGTTTTTAGAAAAGGCAGACATCAAAGCCATGTTCAAGAAAGGCCAGAACAAGTATTGGGAGAATTGCACATTGGTCAACCTGCCTCTGTCCCTGGGAAGGGGATTGGACACATCCTCCTGTAGAGTTGGATTTCAGCTCTTTTGAGGGTGATGAAAAGGTGGGTCAAGGCCACGAACAACCTCCCCTGGTTCACCTGGCCTTGAGCAGGATAGTGAGACAAGATGAGTGAGACAAGAGCTCTCTTCAGGCAAGGTGAAAAAGTGGGATGGATGTCTACATCCTGCAGAGAAAGAGGGGCAGGTGTAGGACTGTGTAGAACATGTTTCAGTCTTGGTCAGGTCCGGGGTGCTGAGGAGGGGAATGGATGGGTGTGGTATTATGAGGTTAGTTGTGACTCAGAAACTCATAATCCAGTCACAAGTGTGTGGCTGTGATGGCTGTCATGTCCATCCCACCTGAGAACATGACAGGACAGCAGCAGGAACATGGTCATGCCAGTCAGAGAACTGAAAGTCCAGCAGCAGTCGTGGGATTTAGAAGACCATGGTGAGGTTACTTGCATTCTGTCAGGTAAAAGACCACAAGAAGCATAACGGGTTGGGTTCCCTGGTTGAAGAACAATTTCTGAGATGGTTGAGTTTTCCTTAGTAGCAGAAAAAAACAAGAGAGATGAAAAATAACCCACAATGTGCAACTTGGATGATGGAGACTGGATATGAGGAGTAAGAAATGTCACTGGAAGGGCAGTGCTGTGGTGCAAGAGGTGACCCAGAGGGAGCTGCATCAGCCCATGGTTTGTGTTCCAAAGAGCAGCCAATGAGGGTGCAGACACAGCAGTGAAGGTGCAGAGATGCTGGGTGAGAGCAGGTGGGGAAGCGAGATGGGTGTCTGCAGCCTGCAGGGAAAGAGGGGCAGGGGTAGCACCATGTAGAACAGCCTGTGGTGGAGATGGCAAAGGGCGCTGTAAGGCTGGAAGGGACCCACAGATCTCAGGTCTCTGTCCCCTTGGCCAGGGCAGTTGTCTCTGCCACTGAGGCCCAGGAGAAGACATATTGTCCTCATGGCACTGGGGCCTCGGTGCCTCCTTGCAGCCCCATGGGGAAGCTGGAAATTGTTGTCCCAGTGTTGTCGTTCCCTGGGCCTTGCACACCCACATCCCACGGTCCCAGGAAGAGCCCTGAGCCGTGTGTGAGGGACAGAATCAGCCTTCCCATTGCCTGGAGCTCATGGCTTCTCCTTTCTGCTTCAGAAAGCAAACCAAGGGGTTTCTGAGCATCAGAGGTGAAGAAAAGACTCAAAGGAGACCTCATGGTGGCTACAGCTTCCTCACAAGAGGAGAAGGAAGGGAAGGTACTGATCTATTCTCTCTGGTGACCAGTGACAGAACATGAGGGAATGGCAGGAAGATGTGCCAGGGGAGGGTCAGTTTTACATGAGGAAAAGGTTCTTCACTCAGAGGTGCTGGACGCTGAACAGGCTCCCCAGGGAGGTGTCACGACCCCAACCTGAAAGTGTTCAAGAAGAGACTGGACAACGTCCTCAGACACACGGGGTAAACCTGTGGGTTGTCCTGTGCAGGGACAGCAGTTGGACTTCATGATCCTTGTGGATCCTTCCAACTCAGGACATTCTGTGATTCTAGGAAACACTAGGTCAAAAGTCCCTGTTTTCATTGTCCAGATGAGTTGTAAACATACACATCATGTGCATGTCCACTGTGTGCATGTGGTGAGATGAACCCCAGTGAGCACAAATGCTGTCATCTGTTCCTCGGGGTGCCATAAAGGTCAGTGGGACAGAGATGGTGTTTGGGGGTCTCTTCCAACCTGTGTTATTGTAGGATCCCATGAATCTTTTCCTTGGAGAGCTCTTTCATGTCACAATAGACAGAGGAAGAAGAGAAAATAAATGAAGAGGCAGAAGCAGAGATGTAAAATGCCCCAGAGTAAATACAGCAGCTCCTCTCAGGAACGTTTCTCCACTCAAACCTTGATAGGAAATCT